>NC_053166.1:109396167-110068072 GCF_016835505.1 Polypterus senegalus
CCTGGAGAAGTTGGACAACCTGTGCAACTTCTGTAGGGTTAAGGAATCGCCTCATACTGCCAGTAGAGATGATTACTCAAGCCAAAACTAGCACGAGTGGAAAACCAGCCAAAAAAGATCAAGAGGGAGAAACTTGAAATGACCTCCACATGTAAAACCAGTCCTGTTTTGAGGGTTTTCTAATTGTTGCCACTTTAGTGCACCTGTCGTTAAGTCCATGAACACCAATACAGCTGAAAGTGATTAACAATGACCTCAGCTGCTTAACCAACCAGAAAATTATCAGACAGGTTTAATTGATTTCATGCCAGGCCCAATAAAAAAAATGTTCCTTTAATTTTTGTGAGCAGTGTATGTATGTATATATATATATATATAGATATAGATATAGATATATATATATATATATATAGATATAGATATAGATATAGAGAGAGAGAGAGAGAGATATACACTCACCTAAAGGATTATTAGAAACACCTGTTCAATTTCTCATTAATGCAATTATTTAATCAACCAATCACATGGCAGTTGCTTCAATGCATTTAGGGGTGTGGTCCTGGTCAAGACAATCTCCTGAACACCAAACTGAATGTCAGAATGGGAAAGAAAGGTGATTTAAGCAATTCTGAGCGTGGCATGGTTGTTGGTGCCAGACAGGCCGGTCTGAGTATTTCACAATCTGCTCAGTTACTGGGATTTTTACGCACAACCATTTCTAGGGTTTACAAAGAATGGTGTGAAAAGGGAAAAACATCCAGTATGCGGCAGTCCTGTGGGCGAAAATGCCTTGTTGATGTTAGAGGTCAGAGCAGAATGGACCGACTGATTCAAGCTGATAGAAGAGCAACTTTGACTGAAATAACCACTCATTACAACCGAAGCCACAACACGCACAACCTTGAGGCGGATGGGCTACAACAGCAGAAGACCCCACCGGGTACCACTCATCTCCACTACAAATAGGAAAAATAGGCTACAATTTGCACAAGCTCACCAAAATTGGACAGTTGAAGACTGGAAAAATGTTGCCTGGTCTGATGAGTCTCGATTTCTGTTGAGACATTCAAATGTCAGAATATGGCGTAAACAGAATGAGAATTTGGATCCATCATGCCTTGTTACCACTGTGCAGGCTGGTGGTGGTGGTGTAATGGTGTGGGGGATGTTTTCTTGGCACACTTTAGGCCCCTTAGTGCCAATTGGGCATCATTTAAATGCCACGGGCTACCTGAGCATGGTTTCTGACCATGTCCATCCCTTCATGACCACCATGTACCCATCCTCTGATGGCTAATTCCAGCAGGATAATGCACCATGTCACAAAGCTCGAATCATTTCAAATTGGTTTCATGAACATGACAATGAGTTCACTGTACTAAAATGGCCCCCACAGTCACCAGATCTCAACCCAATAGAGCATCTTTGGGATGTGGTGGAATGGAGCTTCGTGCCCTGGATGTGCATCCCACAAATCTCCATCAACTGCAAGATGCTATCCTATCAATATGGGCCAACATTTCTAAAGAATGCTTTCAGCACCTTGTTGAATCAATGCCACGTAGAATTAAGGCAGTTCTGAAGGCAAAAGGGGTCAAACACCATATTAGTATGGTGTTCCTAGTAATCCTTTAGTTGAGTGTATATATATATATATATATATATATATATATATATATATATATATATATACATATACATATACATACATACATACTTTGGGGTATACACACTCTTTGGGGTGCGAGTGTAACCGACTTGACTCTGCTTTTTCCTGCGTTGTGTAAATAATTATCACGTAGGCACGTTGGGTTAGAACACAAGCTTTTATTTTCTTTTTCCAGTAAACCCCTTTGCAAAACAAAAGGAAAGAAATAGACAAAGCGTCACATACACGTCGTCTTCCCTCTGCCTATTAAATAATAAATTAAATCGATTTTAAATTATTAACACAAAGTAAATGAAAAAAAAAAAATATCGGGAAAGAAACTGAAACCGCAACCTACCTCTACAGCGTCCACCGCGCTTCTGGCGTTAGAGCCAAAAACGTGGTGCACGCAGGTTGTGAGGTGTGACGCTAATCAACGCTCGTGCTACAACAGATTATATTGTTGTTATACTATAAACTATTTACAGGGATCAACACTTTTGGGAAAGTTCATAACAAAAAAAAATAAAATTGTAGAGAACATTTTACAATTTGCTACATGAGCAACTGTTGCTGGGGGTGCCAGAATCCATCAAGGAAGAAAAATGAAAAATATTATTTGTACAAAATCTTAATTTATTTATCCCTTCCTAAATAATTAAATGGGCAGGCTATTTCATATCAGTGCAATATGCTGCTTGTTAAAACGGATGACTCCCGCTCTTACGCGCTACCACTGCGCCACCGAGCCGCCCGCAGGAAGAAAAATGAAAAACATTTTTCATTTTTCACATTGCTTATAATGTTCACAAATGTTTAGAAAAATGTTGTATATTATTATCCATGAAATACAACATAATGATTATAGTTAATGCTATCAGTACTGAAGCATAACACTAGAATTACGAAAGCTTACGAAAAAACTCGTAAATCTGGCCCACCTTAAATCCGCTCACACCTCTCCGTCAGCGTCTTTTGTCTTGTAAAATGTGTCGATAAGCCCAAGCAGCCTACTATCCCATCTTCCCACCGCCGCAAAACAGTGTAAAAATCGCTCTCCCAGCTCAAGTCTGTTTTATCAGGGAATGAATACCTAGAGCTGTATAGGTTAAAAAAATATATATTTTTTTATTCAGTTTTATTCTCTGTCACATTCACGCTCCTCCCGATCTGACACTGTTAGTTTTAAAATAAAGACACGCTATAACAGAGGTAAACTCGGGTGAGGACAAGGGTTCTACATCAGAGAAAGAGAACAGAAGCACCCCTCCCCCCCACAAGAAACGTTCACTCACACATAAGAACAACGCAGCTGCACCAGGTGTAAAGGCGAAAGATGGCACCGTTTGCCACCTGCAGCTAAAGTCACTTCAGTACACATGTACTTTGTCAGCATGCCCGTGTCGATCAAACACAGGAAGCTCAGCAGTTTACTTGTGACTTTACACCTTACGAAAATAAGTAAATAAATCAAGGTAAATAACATTCAATCTGACTTTTATATTCAAAGTACAGTGACTGCAAAAGTCCGATGGCAGCTTCCACCTGCAGCTATATACTCTTCAGTACATGAGCGACTCTCCACGCCAGTGTTTAGATGTGGATGGTGTATGTGCCCAAAAAAGAAGTCGGACTGCATTCTCGTACCATTGATCGCATACTGAAGTGTCCGCAGGCATTTTTCATGGCATTTCATGTGTAATTTGTGAGCATGCCCTTGTCGATCAAACAGAGGAAGTTCTGCAGTCTACTTGTGACTTCACGCTGTAGGAAGATAAGTAAATAAATCAAGGTAAATAACATTCGATCTGGCTTTTATATAAGTAACATATAAATGTTTCTTATGTAAAGATCATTACAAAACATAAATCACAAACAGAACTTTGCACAATATGTTGGCGAGTTCTGTAAGCCGTGCTGCTTCGTTGGAGGACAGGTGTGGGGCAGACGGACTTGCAGGATGACGCCAGACCTCTGGGTGCATCCAAACGGTGCCATCTTTTGCATTTACGCCTGGTACAGCTGCGTTGTTCTTATATGTGAGTGGACGTTTCTTGTGGGGGGTGGGTGCTTCTGTTCTCTTTCTCCAATGTAGAACCCTTGTCCTCATCCGAGTTCATCTCTGTTACAGCACGTCTTTATTTGAAAACTAACAGTGTTAGATGCAGCGTCAACTGAGAGAATTAAACAATGCACCCACGCTAACCTTTACAAGTACATTACATCTACATCGGCCATTACGGACTCAAATCAAATGTATGTTTTTATTGTATAATAGCAACAATAAGAGCAGCTCACTACTCAAAACGTTTAACAGGGAGGCTCAAACTGGCAACCCTTTGAACAGGCAGCTCTCACCGCTGTACTACTAAAGAAGTCGCTACAACAACCCACACTAACCCGATCTCTTTTTCTTCGGTTATGGTCTTGAATAAAAGTGCACTTGTTTTGTTATACTTGTTCTTTTTGTGAAAGTGCTTATTTGATATTTGGACTTCAGTCTTCACACAATATACACACTTCATGTCTACATTTTGTCGTTAGTACTAAAAAATGGAAAAAGTTTGTCTTTTAGGTATGTGTTCAATATTTCTAATATTTCCAGTCATCCTACACTTACATAGATCTTTGTAGACAAGGAACACAGGTGAAATGTATGTGTTCCAAATAACGATTTTTTTAGCCTATACATCTCTAGGTATTACACTCCCTGATAAACCAGACTTCAACTGGGAGAGCAATTTTTGCACTTTTTTGCGGCGGTGGGAGGATGGCATAGTAGGCTGCTTGCTGCTTGGGCTTATTGACACATTTAATCAAATGTATAAAGTGTTGTCCATAATGTTTGGGATAAAGACACATTCTTCCTTGACTTACCCCTCTGTTCTGCAGTTTAAAATTACCAAACAATTCAGATGTGATTAAAATGAACATTGCAGACTTTCATTTAAAGGCATTTTCAAACACTTCGGACATACCATGTAAAATTGATAACACCTTTTATATATATCCCCCCCAAATCACCCCATTTCAAAGCACCATAATGTCTGAAACAATTGGCATCACAGGTGTTTGCGATTACTCACATGTGTTTCATTGCTTCATTCGTGCAGGCATAAGATACCTAGGCTTGCTAATACTCTTTGGAGTCTGTAGTTTCCTCATATGAGATGTGCCAATGAATGTCAAAGAAGCCCTTATAAGGATGAAAAACTAGAATAAGACCCTTAATGACATGGAATAACATTAAGAAGAAAGAATGCACTGGTGTGCTCAGTAATTACAAAGGACCTGGGCTAGGTCAAAGAAGACCTACACTGCTGATGACAGAAGAATACTTAGTCTGGTAAATAAAAAAACCTCAAACACCTATCTGGCAGATCAAAAACAATCTTCAGGAGGCATATGCAATTTGACTATTATCCACAGAACACTTCATGAAAAGAAATACAGTGGTCACACTGCACAATGCAAACCACTACATAACCACTAAAAATAGGATGGTCAGATTACAGTTTGTGAAAAAGATCTTAAACCAACCTGCAGAATTTGGGAAAAAGGTCTGTGGACAGATGAGAAAAAGATGAACCTGTATCAGAGTGATGCCAAGATCAAAATGTGGTGACGAAAAGGAACTGCCCAAGATCCAAAGTATATCACCTCATGTGTTACACATGGTGGTGGGGGTGTTATGGCTTGGGCATGTATGGCTGCCACAGGTACTGGCACACTTTTCTTCATTGATAATGTAACTGCTAATGGCAGCTGCACAATGAATTCTGAGCTGCACTGAAATATCTTATCTGCTCAAGTTCCAGTAAATGCCAACAATCTCACTGGATGGTGCTTCATCTTATAAGATAATGATCCAAAATATACTGCCAAGTCAAAACTGGATTTCTTCAAAGCTAAAAAATGTAAAAATCTTGAATGGCCAAGCCAGTCACCCCATTTAAATCTAACCAAGCATCTATACGCTAAAGAGAAAACCTAAGGGGACAAGCCCCCGAACCAAGTAGGAGCCGAAGATAGCTACAGTATATTAGAGGCATGGTAAAGAATCACCAGAGAGGATACTCCACACTTAGTGATTCCTATGAATAGCAGACTTCAAGCAGTCATGGCATGCAAGGAATATGCAACAAAGTACTAAATATGACTGTTTAATATACCTACCATTGTTATGTCCCAAACATTATGGTGCCTTGAAATGGGGCAGTCATGTCTGAACTGTTTGATTTTAAGCTGGGGAGCAGAGGTGTAAATCAAGGAAAAAAGTCTCTTTGTCCCAAACAATATGAAAGGTACTGGTTATAAAGCAATCACAACAGGAAAAAACAAAAAAAAAAAGAAAATGAAAACTTTTGTGGGTTACACACAAAACAAGGTGTCAGAATTGCTGGGGCAAAGGGCACAGTTCACACAAACACACACTTTTGTCCATAGAGGGCAGATAACAGATTATGGATAATACCATTAGCTCAAACTAATCTTACTGGATTAAAAAGGAAGATCACAGAACAGTGAAAGCAGCAATTACTCAGCAGGCTAGCAAAACACACTGGAAGGAAGGTGAAGTAAAAAACATGCTGCCATTTCTAAGCAACTTGAGTACACAGAAAAGCTGACAATAAATTTTAGTTTCAATGCCTAACTCATACATCTACAAGTACTTTATTAATTTTAAGGTTATAACTGTTGCTCTTCTTATTCATTTTACATTATTAAACACTACTGCAAATACAATTTAAATGTTAAACAACTTTATATTAAAATAATGTATACATTTAGGCAACAATTTTCAGTATACAATCTCAAATGCACTGTTTATGGCAAGTGGTTCAATTTCAACTCTAAATAAATATATGGACTAAAAGGACAACTTGTTCTAAACACACAATGGTTCTGGTAAACAACAGTTCTATATAATGTACAGAATCATTTATATGATTTAATATTTCAGCCTAGGCATATTGAATACACGTGTCAGAGGGTCAAAGAGCAAGCCACTTAGGGTCTCATTATGACAAGGAACTATTTTCAGCCTGTAGACCTCACTGTGAGGTCAGCAGTGCAGTTTCTCTACAATGAGATTAATGACAAGAGCACTGCAGGGAAGTAAAGATCTTGCTAATCAACATACCAAGGGACAGTGTTAAACAAGGCCAAGGTATCCTGAATCAAACCTGTACTGCAGTGCAAAACAGTCTTCCCTCTGTGGATAACATCCCATTTCAATGTAGCTGCAGTATTTATAACCAAGCAGTCTACACATTTCCTTCACAGAAATTTGTTGGGAATTCAGAAGATATTCAAATATTGATTCATGCTGTGATGTGAATCTGCAATAACTGAAGGAGCCATTTTATTAAAGGCTTTTTTGAATATATCATAGTTTAACAAATATCAGTGGCTAGCTCATGTGTGAAAAGTCTGGACTGTGGATATGTCTCTCTATTATAAAAAGAAATCCTGCCCAGGAAAGCAAAAGCAAGGTTACGATATGTGATCTTCTCAGAAGACATTTAAAAGACCCACGAGACGAAAGAGACTACGCGAGCAGCACAGACACAAAGTAGGAAAAAGGACAGCGGCTGTAAATGCTTTAAAAAGATCGAAGGGCAGAGTGACAGCAGCCCCACGCAACGCACGAGTGAGCAGCGTTTTACGTCCTGCAAGAAAGAATTTAACCACACACAGGGCCGTAAATAAAGGGACAAGTATTGTTTTAAGAATGTCACGTGAGACCAGCCAGTGAGCCATCATTTAAAACAACTCCACAGACATCTAACCCTAGCAGTTGTTGGACTGCATCTGTCAGACAAGCATCATGTGCTCCCAGCTCCCAAAACAACGACAAGAGACAAGCAAAACGTGCAGCTCGCCAACAACAGGAAGACAGCAGATGATGCGACAGCATATCCTTAGCGTACTTTCAGCCGCCCCTCCCTTCACAACACGAGCAGCATTATACGTCTGGTGAGGAACAGGTGTAACCACGCACGGGGCCGAAAATAAAGTGTTGTTTTTACAAAAATGTTTAAGCTAAAAGTGAAAATAATGCATATGTAACAATTCCCAAGAAAATAACAATCTCTTTAAATTGTATATTGCCTGCCTAAGGTAAAGTCATACCTGATGGAGGATCACAGGAATTGTGGAAAAGAGGTGTTCTTTTATCGGATTAGCGCTATTTCAGCTGTGGAATGGCCAAATAGGGGAGGCAGCTTGATGAATGAGGTCTCCAGGACTTAAAACAAATCCAAATCATATTATGTGATATCATCTAATGTGAAATTCTAATCCGTACTTCTAGAATTTTTATTTTATACTGTATTGAGGATTTATTCTGTGTATTGTACTGTATTGTATTGACCCCATTCTTTTTCGCACCCAATGCACGCCCAACCTACATGAAAAGGGGTCTCGCTTTGAACTGCCTTTCCCAAGATTTCTTCGATTTTTCCCTACAAGGGTTTTTTTTGGGAGATTTTCCTTGTCTTCTTAGAGGGTCAAGGCTGGGGGGCTGTCAGGAGGAAGGACCTGTTAAAGCCCATTGTGGCACTTCTTGTGTGATTTTGTGCTATACAAAAAATAAATTGTATTGTACAGTATATTCAGTAAACCAAACACGGGGGTGGAGCCCCCTAGTCTGCTACAAAATAATGTGAGAATGGCGATAGAGGAGTTATTTTTAGGCACAACTCACAGAATGCAGGGAAAATGTTAATCTTTTATTTGCTTGTGCAAACTGTGATACTGCACAGAGATAAGTATTATTTCATAAGACTGAACTGCCAGACAAGTGTAAATATTAATTTTGTAGATATTAAAAGCCCAATATTTGATAGCCCACTGAGAAACAACACAAGACATTTAGTTTAGCAATCAGTAATTATCAAAAGCAGAGCAGCTCGTTTATTCTCTTGAAATGTCTTGGGTTTCTATCATACATATTTTTTTTGCACTGATAGTATTACTAAATCATTTATGTTCATGATGCTGCCAGTCAATCCTACCTTCCACCTTCTTTTTGGTCCATATTTTACTTTCTACCTGCTGTATGACGTTCCAGGAGCCATGTCAACACTACAAAATAAAAGCAACCATGCAGATCAAATTTTTACCTCATCAAAGTAATCAAGCCCTGCATAGCCTGATACGAGTAGTGGAATAAGGATATTAGTGTGTTTATGAATCTAAAACTTGAATCAGTCACATTTTTAACCTTCTTTATATTTATTAATATTCCCTCTGCTTTTATATTCACTTCATTTTCCATAGCAGATGTTTGTTTTGTACAAGGATGAAAAATTTTATTCCATGTCACCAAGTCACTTGTTAGAGCACATTCCATGGATATCAAAAGTTTATTATCATCCAGCAAAGGATTCAGACTTTACAACATAAATTATACCTAATAAGTGATTTACTTTGAAAAGAATATACTGTATAAACACAAATACAAATATTTTTATACAGTATATGATCTACTATATACATTTTCCCAAACTATAATTTTCTAATGTTCATAGATACTTTATTAATCCCAAGAAACTATCTATCTAGTTTCACTAAATGCAAATCAAGGTATCCAATTTTTTCAGTTCAGTGGACTAAGGTTATTTAAATCGACCTGTAACCTTTGCATTTTTGTTTTTCTTTTCTTGTGACATCTGCCAATGTGTAACATATCAGACTGAGTCTTTTAATGTTTACTGCATGTAAGTAATGCATTCTGCAGGTAACGAAAGACTGTACATGGTAAACCAGCCAACTATTAACGATAATCTGCAATTTGACAAACACTGTGCTGTCACTGGGTTCCATGTCTCAGCTTAGTATAACAGTGCAAATGTGTCCTTTTTGACTCAATACTCTATATTATTATGAAGATATAAAGTATGTACATGGAAAGGCAGGAGAAAATAGTGGAGTCTATGCCTTTGTGTGTTGAGAAAGGTGCTAGTGTTGAAAATAATGTCTCTTTGTACTTGTACTGAACTACCCTAATGTTCAACTCTTTATATACAGACATTAATACTCACGCTGCCTACCTGTACAGTTTTGTGCAACAGCAGGGGCTTCAGAAACATAATGCTACCTAGCAAAGAGTTTATAAAAGCAAATTGATTGGTATCATTTTGTGATACGATGATCCCAAACTGCATGCTTTACTAAACTATTTTAATATAAGCAAGAAGAACATTACTGTTAAGCAATATAAAAATGCTCACACTGCAATGGAAATGATCATAAAAGTTTCCAGTGATTTCACAGCAACAATTTAAGAGAGAGAAAGACCAGATATGACACACAAAGCTGTACACATTATTACAGATTTTAATAGTCTCCTTGTGAAAATTAGCAAGGATGTTTGTGCATGGGAGGGCCCAGCAATGGAGTGGCAACCAAACCAGTACTGGATCTGTACTTGTGCCTATTGCTTCCATCAGACACTCCAGATCCTCAACTGGGTTAATCAGGTATGAGCAATTTATATTACAACAGGTAAAATTATATACAAACACCAAAAAAAATCTGAAAGTATCAAGCACATGACTTTATTTCAAAAGGCCGTTTCTAATTTTTGATCCTGCCACAATACCTTCCTGTGCTACAGTATATATACTCCAAAAAGCAATTCTACGGAGGAATTTACCAAAAAAAAAAAATCAGTACGTTTCCAGCATTTTACCTTACTAATAACTGTGGCCAAGCTTCACCCCGATTAATTTGTTTGAGTAAAACATTCATGGATTCACATTGTGACAAACATTTCATTACACAAATGCTCAGACTGTGTTCAGTGATGCCAAAAACAGGGAAATCAGCTAAAGACGCCCACATAAACAGACACACAAAAAAAAGGAAAATGAAAAACAGAGTCAAAGGGCATTGTGCAGATTTTCTACCCTTCAGCAGGTTCTGCTCTAAGGAAACAAATTTCAGTGCCTGTTCTTTCAAACGGAAAGCCATTCTTTGCTAAATCAACTTAAACATGTTTACAGTGGTTATCAAAATATTATTTGTCTAATTACTTATATATTTATCTCAGATATAGTGGAAGTATTTGAGAATCCTTTTCCCCTGTGCACAATGAAAGTGCTGCAGGTTTTCTTAAGTTAAAGACTAAATTAAGCTAAGCATTCTGAATTAGGTAGAAAAAGAAGAAGTTAGAGTTCTACACACAGGAAAGTCACATAAAATGGCAATTAAAAACGTAATGCCTAAAAACAGTGCACCAGCTGTCACCTTGTGTGCTCCTCTTCACCCTAGGAGCAAAACCACAGAGACACACACCAGGAGGACAGGCTACCCAGCTCCTGTGAATGTAATAAAGGAAATTAAAACCTTCTGCCATCCACAGAACAAATTATTTTAGCCTCAAATTCCATGATTAAAATTAAACCACACCCATGTACAGATACATACCCAAACATCTGTTACTTGATTAGGCAAGTCAGGCAAGGGGGGAGCCTAGTCTGCAAAAAACAATGTGCTGTCAGCAATATATGACACACCTCTAAGATGCATCATTAGTCAAGGAGTTCCACTTTTGAAACAGATTTTTTAAGTATATGCTGCTTGTATAGTTTCAGGTATCAAGGAAGAACTCTAAATGAAAAGTAAGCCTGGGGCATCTGCATGGTGCACTGCACTGCCTTCTAAAGAAATTCCAATTACTATCATGAAGAGCCTTGCCAAGACCTGTTTGCAATGCTCAACCAACAGACACACCTGGCATCAGCCTCTTCTTTGCAATTATAAATATTATATACTTTTAATGAACAAGCTTACAAAGTGGCATCTGCAGACTCATCATTCTAATTCTCACCTCCAAACTACTTTCAAAAAGTCGAAATTCTCATTCTGAAAGTTCTTATTTTCTCTTAAAGCTTGCTCATTGTATGGTTCTTCCATGGCAGCTTCTTTCCTAAAGTATAAACTGTTTGAGTAAGTCATGCTATTCTTTCCCATTTGCAGACCACAAAATGCAAGAATGAATTTACTCAGTTTAACTTATCTCTATTTATAACCATCTCTGGAATGCTACGGACAGTCAGGAAACCCTCTAAAGTGAGGATATTTATTGTACAACACTGTAGCAAAGCAGGAAGCATTTTAGAGGACATTGTGTTCAGAAGCCATTTTGGGCTTCTTGTGTGAAGTTTTATACAAGGATTAGGATGAGTCCTGCTTTGCACATTCAAGGAAGTCTTCTTTCATCATTGTTAATAAAAGAAATGGGAATATGGACAATAGATGAATAAATATTTACTGACATGACGTAGCTTGACCTATTAAACAATTTATCCTGCTACCTACATTTTCAGGAGGCTAGGTTCAAGTATCAGGCTGGTCCCGTCCCTGTGTGTGTATATGTTGCACTTCCTTGCACAACCTAAAGACTTTAATGTTCTTGGGTAAGTGTGAATGAATGTGCTCTATATTACACAGACACACTTTACCCATATTTGGTTCCTACCTTGCACCCAATGCAATGGATACAGGGTAATTTGGAGGAAACTAGCTGGGAGATAAATAAATAGATAACAATTTATTTGCCATTAAAATATTTCTATACATCACAGAGGATGCAAATTCAATGCAAATTCACATCCACTGATCCATTTTTAATAAACATATATGCTGCAGAACACAGCAAAAAAAAAAAAAATACACGCCAGAAATTGGTATTGGTAGAGTAAAGGGCATACTTCTAGATTCCTCTACACTGAGCCAAATTAGAGTCATCAATCAAGTTGGATGGTGAGCATCCATGAGCCCTAGACAGGAAGCAACACCAATGCATGCGCACACGCTCAGCCACGTCCACCTCAAACAGATACAGTTAACCAAACAGATGAAACTGGGGTATGGAAGGAAAACTGGTGTAGAAGACAGAGAAAATTCAAATGTTGCATACATAGTGCTCTGGTCAGGATATAAATCAAAGACTGTGGGGCAGAAAACAAAAGTTTATTTAGTAAAGATTATGTAAAACGAGCATTCAATGTTATGTGAAGTGACCTGGTATGTGCCATCAAAAAACACTTCTCACCCTTATGTACCCCCAACTAAAATATGACTTGAAGTACTTGTTAAAAATAAAATCTAACTTTAATTACAATTTATGTTTGTATACTTGTGTACTGGATGCTCTAATATAAAGAAAATTCCTGTTTTTTCTTTCAATTCAGTTTAAGAAGTGAACAAAGTGAAATACAACAGGACAACCTGTATTTGGAATAAAAAGAAAAAACACACTTGTTCAAATCAAATGGCCTACTGTCTACTTACGGTATGTGGCAAAACGCATTGGACCTTTTGAATTGCTTTTTATCATGTTTTACACCACTGGCTTTCCAAGACATAACCTACTGCTTCAAGTTCCAATTGATATTTTGGTAGGCCATATTAACTTGAAAAAGGTGGTACATTATATAATGTTTAGCACAAGCTTCACCTAGCGTGATTTGCAGGCTGCAAAACTCACCCTTTACTATTACAAAACTGGAATAGGCAACCCATGAATGGGTACAGATACAGTTATCTCTCATATCCCAAAGACAAACTGAACCTCAGATTTCCTCTAAAATTAATAAATGGGAAATTTGAGGCCTTCACTAGCATTTAGCATCCAAAACACATATTGCATGAAAGAAACTCATTTAAGGCTACATTTTAAAATACTTTAACCCTCTTTGCTAGTAAGTGAAAAGCCAACATGTTTTAAAAAAACAAAATGTGCAGGCAATATTTCTATTTAGTATTACGAGGTCAGGGTGAATGTTATCAATAACAGACAATTCAAAAACGTGCAGTATCTACAGGCACTACATTGTTCCCTTGTGAAGCAGTATGGGAGAAGGTACATAACAAAGGGTTGGTGTCCCATCAAGGATTGTTCTACACATTCACACCCCTACACCTAATAATGTCATTAAAAGCCATTGCCCTTAACACTGAATGGGAAAAGCAGGTGTAGATAATAGTAAGGATTTGTTTTTATTTGTTTAAAATAAAATACCACAGTTTGTTCACTGTTTGCTCTTTGGAAGACTACAATTTTATTTTGAACCACAATTTTTAATTGATTTATTAAAACCAACTGAAGAAGCAAGTGGTTTTATTTTTAAAAAAAGGTTGGAGCCCTGCCTATGTCAGCAAACGTGTGTGACTGCAGAAAAAGGAAAGAAAGTAAGGCATAAAAGTAATATTTACCATCTATGATTTTCAGTTTAGAACTCAATGGCTCCTTGATCTTTTTTTTCTGCAGTCTTAAGCTTATTTCAAACAATTAAAACTCCAGCATCCAATCACTTAATATTTAGGCTCTGCATTAAATATTTAAAGGCTGGCCAAGATGTCATTTCCTTCTGTTATTAGATACTATAACTCCACCCCAGCCTTCAGCAAAGTAACAACTTCATTATTCCTATTCCTGAAATTCAGCTTTGTTTCAGCATTTACCGAGCAAAGATCCTGTTTTGACCACCACCTCCCCCACTTCTCTCTATTACAACTGTGGCCTTTCCTCTGCACGTCATTCTTTTCACTAGAGCAGCAGCTTTTGTTATGAGGCTTTAAACATGGAAAGAAGACAAAGAAGAATCCAAGCTATGGAAATGCTAATCAATTATAATTCATCACTGACTGGTCTAGCTTACTAGGAAAACTTCCTAGTCATTAAAGCATCAACTATTTCTTTGAAACAATCTGAAATCTTTCCAGGAGATCTGTTTTTTTTTTTAACTGCAAATTAACAGAATTTATCAAAATAATATGTCACCTACTTAGCAATACTAATAATATACTCTGCATTTTGTGTAGTTGCATTTTTTTTAGAATGTAAAGTTATCTTTGTAGCATACCAGACCCCAGCAGTTAGCCCTATATTGTGGACAAATCCTTAAATATATTTGTGTACTGTTCTGTTCAGCATGCAGAAATAAGGAACCAAAGCCAGCCCTGGGCTACACAGGTATTCTTATTCAACTGAACTAAACAAGTTAGAATCTTTAGTCTAAAAGAAATGGCCACTACCTGGAGACATAGAACAAATTTTTTTTGAAGATACTAATAAATTCACCAGATTTCTCCCAGACAAATGATAAAACACATGCAGGGAAAATGACCAAAATAAATAATGAATGAAAATCAGGAACCTCTTCACAAACAGGGTATAAAATCATACCACATACAGTTGAAGTAGATATTCTAATGTCTGAATAAAATATTAGCAGTACTTAGCTATAGTTTTACCCAACCTAATCAACCATATAAAGTAGATGGTTTATAAAAGTTTCTGAAATTAATCATATGTGTTTCCAGTTTCATTATTATCTTTTCAATATGCGATTTTGGCTATGAATTTTATTTTAATGGGTATATTGTACTGTACTGTTATTTGGCAATGCCCATACACTATGAAGATACACTTGCTGTCCTTTGCTGCTACTGTGGTTTTATGGTTGCAGAATCAAAAAACATTTCTTGTAACAATCTTGTATGGCGTTAAAAGTTTTCAGTTCAATTACATTTATCTAAGAATTTCTGAGGCTTTGCATTATTATTCAAGTTTTGATTTACTTCAGAAAGTAATAGCGCACACACACTATAGCCCCTTTCATACATGCAACCCAAGAATTCTAAAGTATCCCAGGAATTCAGTAGAAATCACTTGCTCACACATTAAAAAGAGCAACCAGGCAGTTTTCCAAGTTGATGGCAACAACACATTAAAGTGTCATTATAGAAAAGGAATGTGCCCTTGACCATGCTCTACTTTTTTCTTAAAAAAAAAAAAAAGAGTTAAAAATTCAAAAGGACAGCTTTAAAACATATCAACACTTTTAATTACACCTGGAAAAAATGGAACAGTCAAATGTTAAGTAGCTAGGATATAAAGACAGAAAAATGCTGCAATTATTCTATACAAATTGCATCGATTAGTAAATGTGCATAACATTTTTTCTTCCTAGCCCAGGATGAACAGTGGCATCTTCATTTGAAAATCAGTTCCAAAAAAAACCTTCACTTATTACTCCTTAAGTCTCTAATAACTGGCTTACCTAACATCAGCACAAAATAACGCAAGACACCCCAAAACATTGTATTCTTTAAATGGCAGTGTTCTAGCTTAGCTCACTCAATACACCACTTCTTTTCCATTCCAATTTTGGTTGTCTTCTATAAGAAATTAAATAGCCTCCTTTTCTTCATGTAGGTTTTTCCTCCTACAATTCAAACACTGCAAAATATGATGAAACACACAGTCGAGAATTTAGTTGCTTTAGTCACAAATGAGACTGATGATCTTATTTCAACTCATCTGGCTCCACCAATACAGGCTTCATATTAGATTGTCTATAAAATTGCTGGCAACTTAAATTGATCCAAAAAGCCATCTACGAGACTATTCATCTCCTAAATACGACTAACATTACCTGATGCTGGAGTTTAATGCTTCAAAAACTTGTTTGAGCTTCTTATTTTTATAATTTAGCATCATTTTCTCTGTAAAAGGATTGCTTCTAAAGCTGCTACATAAATCATAGAATTATTCCTTACTGTTACGACTTAAACTTGTTTAAACCTTGTTTCCACAGATTTCTTGACACTGGCCACAGGTATTAATTGATAATGCATACATCAGTCCTATTGCTAAAATTTGAGGAAGGCCGATTACGGTTTACTGTCAGGATTTTGTAGCAAGAAGGGCACGACAAGGGCACCATAAGCATAGTCTGCATCTTCCTGAGACGCCAACTGTCTGGCAGCAAAGACAACATCTTACTCAATTCTGAAGGCATGTATACAGTCCTTGATCTAATAATTCAGCATTAGGGCCCTTCTAACTTTAAAAGGGTTCATGGCTAGTGGAGTCTGTAGTATCTTTCAAAAAATTCTGACTAAGTGGCTGGCTGTGAACACAAATGCGACATATTGTTAAAGTATGATACATCCGCCTAATTCTTTGAGCATTTATGGCAATTCAACATTAACTTACTAATAATTCAAACTCATCAATTGTGCATTTTATCATATGCTGCATATATTATAAAATACTTATGTCTACACAAGTACATATAATTTTCTATGATATGTCATAATACAGACTCTGCAAAAGTACCCGAAGGAACAGTTACACTTTGGGCTCTCACCATTTCTGTGGTGAGTGGAAAAGTCAAACAGCAGATAAATCCAAGTGACTGATGTTCAGGACTCTTGCAGTAATGTTAGTTTTGTTTCACACACAATGCAATCTCACATTTGACCTGCCATGAATAAACAAGTACTTTTTACCATTTTTTTAGATCAAGTGCTTTAGTCCCAGATTTATTTCTGGTTTTTTTTCATTACTTCCATTTACTCTCTTCTGAATAAAGGAACAAAACTGGGCCTTCTAGTTTTTGAACTTCTTCTTTCACACAAATATATTTTCAGTTCAGTTGAACTTTTTGCGTATCTGAAGTTTGTGCTCCTTACTATTATGCACTTCCTAAAGAACAGTAGTCTAAGCAGTCACTTTTATTTTGAGTTATCTGATAATACATTACCATCAGAATTAAAAGCACCACACAAGTTATTTTTCTCTAAGGCTATTAAGAAATGTTGATTAACTGCTGCATGTATTTCATGCCAAAAATCTTCCACACAGTTATTTTTGAATAATAAATTGAAATCATATGAACAGAGCAACTAAATGGCTATGGATACATCCAATTTGGTTTTAGGGCCAATATCAATCTCGTATTCCATTTATTCAGAACTGGCTGATTGTAATAATTTTTTAATATTTTTACATAAAATTTCTACATAGCCAGCCTTGTACAGTATATTGAAACACTATGGTAATTTTAAGACAGGTCCTCCTCTAACATGTTTTGTACTAAACAGTAGTTCATAGTGGTCTTCATCATTGTAGGACAAAATGAAAATAATTCTAAATTTATCTAAGCAGTTTCTCTTTAAAATTTTAGCAGAAGATGCATCTCCCTGCCGGCATACTTTTCCTAGTCAGTTATTGGCTTCTTTTCTTCCACTTTAAGTTTAGCTCAACAACATACTGTGTTTGTATGCCCTTCCTCTTATTTATGGCTTTCAGTTTATTTTTCCATTTTTTTTAACATGAAGGAGAACATTATGGTATTCTCTGTCACTTTTTAACCACCAGACTGCTATTCTCTGTCACTCTTTAACCACCAGACTGCTGGAAGTACACAGTCATTTCCAGAGGAACTGCAAAACTTCAAGTGCTGATACAATTTCATTGCCATATTGCAGATTGAATATCAGCACTGAAAAAAAAATCAGCTAATTTATATCGGTGTCCAATTAACTGCACCATCACTACTGGAAACCTAAAAATATAAAAGCACCTGAAATACAAGATGCGCACTATTAATTTTTTTAACTGATCTAAAAGCTGTACAAAGATCAGTTGCCACATTCTGTGCTTTACAGTGATCCCTCCTTGATCGCGGGGGTTGTGTTCTAGAAACCCCTGCGAAAGGTGAAAATCCGCAAAGTAAAAACCATATGTTTATATGGTTATTTTTATATATTTTAAGTCCTTATAAACTCTCCCACACTCATAAACATTTCCCGCACAGTTATACAGCATAAACCCTTTATATTCTTTTAGATATCCTTCTATATAAAAGCGGTTGGGATTGTCCTTCTGTCCTATGAGTGCTACGCAGGCGCGGAGTTTCACACACGCCCCGTCCATTTTGCAATGCATGATGGGATTTGTAGTTTCGTTTTTCCAGGTAAAAGATGATTTTCTACTCCAGACTGTGCGATATCTTCTTCTTCTTTCTTACTATATAAAAGCAGTCGGGATTGTCCTTCCGTCCCGTGAGTGGAAAGCGTAGCGGTATTCCGCTTATCACAGACTTACTACTTGCAGCTTGCAGTACGAAGCGACATGATGTGAGCAGAGTTCTGGTGCTCCCATTGTTCCCTTGCTTTTGTGCTCGATGTGCTGGAAAAATAGACAAAATTATATCTCTGGAAATAACTAATGTTGATGGAGTATAAATGCCTCACCGTGTAGTAAATATCAGGGGGGTTCAAAAGGGCGACCTCAATATAGAAAAAAAGTTTAAATTTCATCACAAAAATAACAAAAGCTATGAGTATTAAAGTAATACCACTCAAATGCAATATAACCAAATTAATGAGTTTGTATAAAAAATCAAATTGATCTACTGTACATATTGAATTGCCTTAAGAAGTGGTCAACTTAAAAGTCGGTCGCCTAGTTAGGTAAGAGTTGTTGAAATTATGTATGTAAACACACTGTTTATATACTACGCACAAATATATGTATCATATATCATTGAGGAATTTTATTTAATACGTAATACAGTTTTAAACACATTGTAATTGATTAGGCAATATAAAAATAAATGCAAAATCTATAACATATAAATATAATGTTACAATAGACAGGCCATCGGCAATAAATACGTACAATGCAAGAAAAATTGTATGAAATGTGTGTACAGTTACACTAAGCATACTTACATGTACTAAGTACGTGGAAAATTAGTTATGGGTAATCACCAACAATGACACGACAACTTGTCCGATAACAATGACATAAATGTTACTACACAGCAAAGGAGAGCATTACAGATCTTCTAAAGGAGCCTCTTCAGGCGACTGTGTAGCACCACGGCGTAGCTGTTTCCTTCCTTCAACATATTCAAAACTTTTACCTTATCGGCAATCGTTAGCACCTTCCATTGGCGCTTGGGCACGGCACTGGAAGCAGTAGCAGGAGCAGATCGGTCTGGAGACATAATGAAGGGCTTGACTAGCACAAAGATAAACGCAAAAGTGAACTATTTACACAGCGAAACACGGTGATGCTGAATGAGCGAGACGAGATGCTGGCTAACGCAAAGCGGAATAGAATGCTGCTCTCAGTCACTGAGCCAATCAGCACCCAGGAACTTAATCACATGCTCTGACTGGATAGCTTCTCAGCCATCCGCCAACATCGTACCTTGTATGAAATCAACTGGGCAAACCAACTGCGGAAGCATGTACCAGAAATAAAAAGACCCACTGTCCACAGAAATCTGCAATATATATTTAGATATGCTTACATATAAAATCTGCGATAGAGAGAAGCCGCAAAAGTTGAAGCGTGATATAGCGAGGAATTACTGTACTACCAACTGAGAACATCACTCCTGTTAGTGGTGAAAAGCAGCCAAATTCATGGACACTAGTGCAGGATATAGTATGACATTGTGGGCATGAAGTTGGTCTCTAAACCACAAGGATGCCAGTTCAATTCCTGTCTCTGACTTACTATACAACTCTAAGCAAGCCAATAAATCAATATTTCAAATTAAGAAGCAAACAAAAAAACAAAAAAAAGAAAAACTACAACACACAAAAACAGTTAGACTATGTATCTGTACTTTGAAAGTGCCTTAGGATGCGGTTTTCTATAAAGTAAAGACTGTAAAGCATAACTTGCAAACAATCAGCAATATGCAATTATTTCTGAAAACTTTTAATGTAACCATAGACTGTGCATTCCATTGCCACTGCTGCTCCTTATGAGCATTCATCTACGTTAGCATGTCTTGTGTCTCTACGCTGTTGTGACAACTTATGCACTTGATTTTACATATTTACAGGTTTATTTAGGTATCAGCAGACCTAGTAAGTTTTATTGTAATTATGGCAAGATTGACCTGGAAAATTGTCTTGCGTAGTTTCCTGGAATACTGAACTCATTTTTTTTTTTGTTTACATATGTTTTTGACCTTGCAGTTTACTGGTACAGTTCATGTACCTCCTGTGTGCTTGAGAATGCAAAACTTAAATAAAATAGGAAAATCTTAAAAAAAAGGAAAGTGCATTTCCACTTACATTGAAGGCACAAGATACCGGATAAGGAAGGCTTATTTAAGATGTTTTCAGTACATAAAATATTGGTACATACATGAGTTTTGAAAGGTCAATCACAATTTTAAAGCGTTTAAAACAAAACAAGAGTTTATTTTTAAAGACAGCCAACACTGAATGAGCTGCTCATGTCTAGGTTACATTAACATTTACACATAAGATGGATATGCATTACTACTTCTAAGGGAAAACATTACGGAACCAAAAATGAAGCAAAGCGAAAAAGACTAGAATGAAAGTTGGAAATGTATATTTATCTAGATTGCAAGGTATAATGTTACTCTGCATGAAGGTAGCTCCAGAATTGATGAATATTAACGTTTAATATCTGACAGGTGCAAAGCACTCTGAATGGAGAATCAGTGAGACCAGATGAATGATCATACTCTGTAGATACTGCTATGTTAAAAAGGTTCTATTTACTTAAATGTGACATGCTAAAAAAAGAAGTTACTTTTCCCACCACTGTTTTGGAGAAGAAAACATGAAAAGGCATTTTACTACATGTAAGCACAGATAGGGGATGTCAACTTTATTTGATGTAGTACAGTTTTTTTTTTTTAAATAAAAAAAGGATATTGTATAGCAGCATGTCAGTGGTGAATTCAAATAAACCTGAAGCAAACAGTGACATTTTATTATTGTGTGCATCATGATGACATACTAAAAATTCCCCACATTTTTTTTTTGCGATATATATTACTTAGTATTTCATACTAAATGCCTCTTTTCAAACCTGAATTTCAAATGCTCAACAGCAATAATATTTCTCTGTGTATGCACACAATTATAAAATTGGAATTTTATATGGTCTTATACTGAAATCTTGTACTTTTATTCTTAGCCTGGCTTTCGCCATAAATTGTTATTGGACACATGACCTTTGCTTAGTTTTTAGGTATTTCAATATTAGAATACATCAGCATGCAGAAACTGTATTGAACTAGCCATTACTGACAAAAAAAAAAAATTGTATCCTTGTATGACGTGCTCCCATAAAATATTCATCTATCAAAACAGTACTCCATTTTACAGAATGCCTTCAATGGTGCTTACTAACGCAAATTCAGTACACATGTAGTGAATCACTGGGTTCTATATTATAAATACTGCATGATTATATCAGATATATAGCCAACCAGAGGCAGTGTTTCAACAGTCTAAAGGTGCATTGTTTAAATGAACACAGCATGAATTTGAGCAAGCACTGAGCTAGACTGCATCCGGTCCAGTCTTGTTTTGTTCTCACTACTTTTGGGATAGGCTTTGCTTTTTCTTAATATCTACCTACAAGAGCACACACGTTGATCACAATATGAGGGCCTACTTAAAAGTTCAAGGATAAATAAAAGTTATGTAAGAAACACAGCCATGAGCTGTAGAGCCATCCCCTAAGAAAAACACAGTGGGTCTCATCACTTAAATTAAGATTTGGTATTTTGGAAATTTTATTTATTTGTAATAGATATCCTCTGAGGTGGGCTGGCGCCCTGCCCGGGGTTTGTTTCCTGCCATGCGCCCTGTGTTGACTGGGATTGGCTCCAGCAGACCCCTGTGACCCTGTAGTTAGGATATAGCGGGTTGGATAATGGATGGATGGATAGATATCCTAATATTATTGTAGAAGTTACTCTTTCACATTTTCTCTTTGTACATCAATGTTGAACTCATTAAGCTACCTAACTGAGGCTTGGATAAAGAACCTGAATTGCAAAAATTATTCTACAATGCTTGACCTAGTATCAGACTTTCACCGTATTCATCTGGAACAGAAAGGAGTTGCATTTGCTGTGCAATACCCATATGTAGATGAAAACATGGAAATTTCAGATTGAAATTGTGTTTTTCTTCTCTTTTGCGATTATTATTTAAAATGGTTGCCCGAAAAATTTTGATCACTTTCTGTTAGCAGGAAATGTCTGCAACCTATTATTTGTTTAATTTCATATGTCCCGTTTGCTACTACAAAAACCACAAAACTACCTTGTTTATTTAACTTATGCTCGGCTGGCACACAAAATGGCATTGCACATAAATGTGCATGGTAAACAAACGGGTGGTTATCAATTTTTTTGCAGTGGAGAAGTACAGTAATGAGTAACTAACTTTAACAGGAGGTTAAATAACATATTTTGACCTCTCTGGAGCCTCCAAAAATGCCACACATGGGAAAATATTTCAGCATGATTGCAATGTTACTGAAGAATGCAAGTGTAACATTTAGACCGATACAAAAAAATGGATACATGCCTTTGATTCATTCTGATGTACAGTTGTTCAAACTGACAAAGTTTGTACAGAAAAATTAGGTGACTTATGACTATTTCCAAACAGCGCTAGAATAAATTACTAGCAATAATATATAAATTTATACCTATGATTACATACATATACATTTACAAACATACAAATTCATATATAGTATACATGCTGCAGAGTGTCCTAAAACATTTTTGTGGCTGTGGTGTGCTTTAACAACCAATTAATTTGACTATTTTATGGGGCACTAAGCTATTGAATTGATCATACGTACAGTTTTAACTCAATAAATAGAAAGGCAAAAAGTAAAAATTGCTACCTTTATGAATGCTGAAACAGCTGAGGCTTGAGATGAAAACAAACAAGGCTAAAGTACAGAATGTCATTTTCTTTTTCCACAGAACTATGATTTAATATTACAGAACAATCCATCATTTTGATTTAGGTGCCCCCTATTTAGGTGAGCATAAGTATTGAGACAACTGGCTGTCAGGTGCTGTCACAGAACAGCACTGAATGTGTAATGGCTGGATTTATTTTTTTCTTTTCTATTTTATTGTGGGCATCTCAATTCAGTACACCTAAAAAATAGAAAATCTAAAGAACCAATTATAAAAAAAAAACAAAAACCAAATCCAGTTGCAACTATAAGACACGTAAAACAAAAGAAAACAAAAGGGTAAATATATATAAACATATATAAATAAAAATGTAACAAAAGTCCTTGATAATAAACATCCAGGTTGGCCAAAAAAACAAAAAACAACAACTGCAGTAGACGACACAAACAGAATTCTGAGCCACAAAGAAAAACTGACTGTTAGGAGAAACTAAAATCTTATGCGGAGCATACATCAAAAAGTGTTCCAACCTAATATTTGTAGAAGACTCCAACCAAACTACAAAAGCCACATACTAGAATAGGTTCAAGAATTCAAAACTTTAGACTAGAATTTGTTTATAGCATTTGAGAGGAGTTCTGGAACAAAGCGTTAGGGACAGGTAAGACTAAGATAAACCCATCCTTAAATAAAAAGTAAATACCCAGACCAGAACATGGAACAAACTCTAAACAGCAGACACCATGTCAGATCAATTATGAAATATGGAGGCAATACAGTAGTCAGTTATAGCAGAAGAGTTGCTTATAAAAGTCAAAGAAATTGCATCTTTGTTCATTGGTTCATAGAGTCCTGAGAACCAAGTGTGCTCAAATCAGTGTTATGATTTGAATCAAACTAAACATACATTTCACTTATTTTAAAGAAGACTCAAGTCTGAAACCCTCAAACAAATGGATAATGTAAGGGTGAAGAAAACACTTGGCATAGAATCTCAAAAGCAAACAAAAAGAGATTGTTGATATCAGCTTTGTCAAAGGCTTGATATGGTTATTTGCAAAATGCCAAATGTAATCCCAGTTTAAGTATTACACGAGTTTGAATAATCAAAATTGAAATCAAAAGAATCAACTGCATTAAGGAGTATTTTCTAAACATTTACCCTATGCACTCACCACCAGGGTACTGCCATCTTTTGAAACGTGCATTTCAGACCTTTGCACAATGTGTCTTATTATACTGTGTGTGGACTCAATCATAAAAGCAAACTGGTTGGTTTTAAAGATTACATGTCTGAAAAACTTGGCTAACACTGATGAATAGTTAATTACCCATCTGAAAATTTCACCGGGCAGTTCTTAGGCTTCGTCACTATTTTTCCATTTTCAATGCAGGTACTTTTCTTCCCCGCAGTCCTTGTTCTGAACAAACAAGATGCATCGCAAACATATAAATATTATAACATAATATTTTGAGCCAAAATTGGTTACAAGTTTACTTCTTTAGTCCTCCTGTGCAATTGCTAGGGAATGTCTCATCCAGCTAAAGATAAATATCTTTTATCAGGGAAACTTAAAAAAAAAAAAAAAAAAAAAAAAAGAAAAGAAAACAATCATGCTGAATATAGCACTGACGCTTAATGGCTCAATCCCATCCAACTCCTGATTGCTGTCTGCATGGGTGTTCCTAGCACATTCCAAAAGATGTGCATGCCAGACTAACTGGCAATTCTAAACTGGCCTCCTGTAGGTGTCAGTAAGGCTAATAATGGTGTTAATAACTGGCTCCACAATCCCAAAAATGGGCAAGCAGGTTTGAGAAAGACAAAACTACATCCATTAACATTTTCAGCATAGAGTCACAAATGTGCAGCTATACCTGCTTATGACAGACAAACCCTGTCACTCCGTTTGACGGTCCTTAGATTGAATTACGGGCTGCCTGCAGGTTTAATCCTCTTGAGCAAGTCACTTAACTTGCTCCAGGTGTAGTAATACATAATCAATTCTACAAAGCACAGGATCACCCAAATAATATGTACACCTTTACACGAGTATACAAAGTATACATTTGAAAAGAAGTTACAAAAGATACGACTTCACGGGTCTA
The DNA here is from genome assembly GCF_016835505.1 of Polypterus senegalus. Lineage (NCBI taxonomy): Eukaryota > Metazoa > Chordata > Cladistia > Polypteriformes > Polypteridae > Polypterus > Polypterus senegalus. Next base: position 109,421,467 of record NC_053166.1, read on the forward strand.
AAACTGAGCCTCCCAAATGCTACCTGAATGATGCCCCCCTCCTCACCATCTTTTGAGTGGAGAGGCAGGCAGATTGGCATATGGGAAACTGGACAGTACGGAGGGCCATCTATCCAACGCTCTCAGATAAAGGCGCCGCTATTTCAAAGTCTCGGATTCCCTAAGATAACTGTTGCAACTTCACCTTGCTAAGAAAGGAAAAGCGTTGCCTTAACAGACTTTGTTTACTAAATACATTTGCATTATTGTAAAACTCACCTTCAGTGTCAGAGAAAAGGACCCAGACAACAAAAGAGCCACAAACAAAGCAGATCACAATTGCAGGCTTGCCTGGAAGGCTGTATTAAGGCAAGCTGAAACAAATTCCCCAACCCCGCAGCCCAACAATACTCACCCAAAAAATAATGTTGAATCCAAACAAGAAATACTTGACACAACAGCTCACTTCGGGTCCTTTAAAATGGTGATGCTTTCCAGACATTCTTTTGTAGAGGATACTATCATAAACCACCTCCGAAGAGAAGAGCTTAAAAGGTCAAATGCACTGAGACTACAAGAAATTTTTAACAATAGACAGGCAGCACTAGCAAAAACAGGGGGGCACAAAACAAGACATCGATATGAAGCCACTACAGATTCTGATCCGCAAGAAAAAAACGAGCCCGCGATCAAAGTACATTTCACGAGCACCACAGCCGAAGATTACGGTGCATCGGGCCGCGATGGGTTGTGTGCCCTTTTATTTTGTTTACTTGGTCCTCAGTATCCTACGAGCTGCCTCCATGTCCACAATAATGTACACCTTTGATTTCTTCTTTTTATCTATCGACCTGACTCCCCTCCTGTTTGTTTTCAGCTCAGCAAGCTTCTCCAACGAGCGAGTTTTTTTAACAGCGCTTCCTCGCGGAACCTGCACACATTGCACTGACTCGATTAAAGCGGCTTTGAATATGCGTATGGTTTCGTGCCAGCTTACCACGTGAACTGACTTTGTACAAACTGCCTAGCTGAAACTTATCTGCTGCTAACTCGTTTGTTGCTGGAATATATAATGCAAATATCTTAATAAACTACATCACCGTTTGTGCACCATCTGGAAAAGATGATGCCCCAACTGCAATTGTAAAAAGACGACTCAAGTTTTGCCTTCTGTATTTTACAAAGCTTCATACATAATTTACGGTGATGGATTTTAGCATGGGGTATTATCAATTTCATACTGTAACTCACAATATGCTACACCTTTGAAACTGAACACTGTCTGAAAGCACATACATTTTCATTATCCAGTGCTTAATGACCTAATTACTCATACTGTATGTGTTTCCCTACAAGCCTTGACAATAGTTATTAAATTTAATTCTAAAGAGAGAGCAATAAATTGTAAGGTTGCTTTCAAACTACTTTTATATTGTTGTTTGCTGTTCATCCAAGTGATAGTTGCCTTCACTGAGGAAAGAGATAACAATGTTGTTTTTGCTCTATTACCACTTACACCCAAACCAGAAATCAGAGGAATAAAGAGTGAGGTGCAGGTAGAATAGATAGTACAGGCAGTACACTTAGCAAACAGTAGGAAGATAGGAAAAGAGGAAATAGTTAAAAGCAAATTTTGGCACACAATTGTATTCATCTGGCAAAACAGAGGACAAGTTATTTGACTCTCTAAAGTAACACATTTTGAAACTTGGTATGCTTACTCTATTTTAATTAAAGTTTATATATTTTCCCACTTTACTTACATAAGACACTAAACACAAATGCAGGGCAGGTGCCTAGGGCATAGATCATAAGGAGGGGAAAAAAAACCCAGATGCATGGGTTAGCCACTGAATAGTCGGTTGGTGCATTAATAAGCTTGGCCTAGGGCGCAAAATAACCTAGCATCGGCACTGCACAAATGGCACCAACTGATATATTTGATAGACTGCCAGCGAGATTAGCATTACTACATAATACAGTAATTCAAAGAGACTGGATTAGTAATCCACTCCAATCACTGCCATTGAAGAGTCTGCATACCCCCCAATGTTTGTGTGGGTTCCATATGTAGTGGCTGGAATCGTTGTGCCTCTAAAGACACAATTCACATGCACTGGAGTGTGGGAGGAGGCAGGGTGATGAGGGACTACGCAACAGTTGTATATAGTTAAAGCACGTTCAATAAACAGTCAGTAGTTTTTGTCTGGGGTGTTTTCTTTAATTGCAGGGCGCTACAGTGGTGACTCCAATGATTCCAGAGTCATGATAATCATGTTTGCCAACATGTTGGCATTAAAGTTACTGGAATTTTGGGAACAGCAAGCCTCAACGTGTTTCACCCAAGCGGAGGCATAGTTTGTATTGTGGGACATTATGACAGATGACATGAAGCACTACCATGTCATTGCAGCTCTCAGCGGCTCTACAGCATCCAGGGTGGCGAGTCTGCTTGAAAATCCCCGCACACAGACAAGTTTGTAACTTTAAAGGCTTACCTTTTAGAGACATACGGCCTCACAGAGTCAGAGCGGGCACGGCAGCTACTAACATTGCCAGGCCTGGGATATGCAAAGCCCTCTGCGTTGATGGACCACATATAGCTTTGCTAGGTAGCCATAAGCCCTGTTTTATATTCAGAGAGCTGTTTCTCCAACAGAAAGCATTTGATAAGGTGCCACATGAGAGGTTGAGCATCAAGTGAAAAGAAGTGGGAGTTCAGGGTGATGTTTTTAGATGGGTGCAGAATTGGATCAGACACAGGAAGCAAAGGGTGATGGTGCGAGGAACCTCATCAGAACTGGCCGATGTTAAGAGTGGTGTTCCACAGGGGTCAGTGCTAGGGCCGCTGCTATTTTTAATATATATAAATGATATAGATAGGAATATAAGTAACAAGCTGGTTAAGTTTGCAGATGATACCAAGATAGGTGGATTAGCAGATAATTTGGAATCCGTTATATCATTACAGAAGGACTTGGATAGCATACAGGCTTGGGCAGATTTGTGGCAGATGAAATGTAACGTCAGTAAATGTAAAGTATTACACATAGGAAATAAAAATGTTAGGTTTGAATACACAATGGGCGGTCAGAAAATCGAGAGTACACCTTATGAGAAGGATTTAGGAGTCATAGTGGACTCTAAGCTATCAATTTCCCAACAGTGTTCAGAATCCATTAAGAAGGCTAACAGAATGTTAGGATATATAGCACGATGTGTGGAGTACAAGTCCAAGGAGGTTATTCTCAACCTTTATAATTCACTGGTGAGGCCTCATCTTGAGTACTGTGTGCAGTTTTGGTCTCCAGGCTACAAAAAGGACATAGCACCACTAAAAAAAGTCCAGAGAAGAGCGACTAGGCTGATTCCAGGGCTACAGGGGTTGAATTATGAGGAAAGATTAAAAGAGCTGAGCCTTTACAGTTTAAGCAAAAGAAGATTAAGAGGTGACATGATTGAAGTGTTTAAAATTATGAAGGGAATTAGTACAGTGGATCGAGACTTGTATTTTAAAATGAGTTAAAAGAACACAGGGACACAGTTGGAAACTTGTTATGGGTAAATTTCGAACAAACATTAGGAAGTTTTTCTTTACACAAAGAACGATAGACACTTGGAATAAACTACTAAGTAGTGTGGTAGACAGTAAGACGTTAGGGACTTTCAAAACTCGACTTGATGTTTTCTTGGAGGAAATAAGTGGATAGGACTGGCGAGCTTTGTTGGGCTGAATGGCCGGTTCTCGTCTAGAGTGTTCTAATGTTCTAACAGATGCCAGAAGAAGTGCACACTGCCCTGGCCAACATGACCATCGTTGCCTAACGAGAGTTAGCCAAGATAGCTGACAGACTGCACTCTGCTTTGCAGAGCTATCTTCCACCTGCAACCCTTATCAGTCCCATTAGCAAGCTTGTGTCTCGTACTGATCATTCCACTCCGTCTGCCATACAGACAACTGACCTGTGTTTTTACCATGCCCGATTCAGCAAGAATGCAAAGAAATGTTGCCCTCCTTGTAAGTTTAACCCACCCAGGTCGGTCAGCACTATCTCATCAGAACCTGCAGACCACCTACTCTACATAACAGATGCCCAGTCCGGCTGCCATTAACTATATGATACTGGCACACAAGTGAGTATGTTTCCTGCATCACCTATTGATGTGGCTTCAGGGAGAAAAGGGCTCATCTGGAGGCTGCTAAAGGCACTAGGATCCCCACCTACAGAATGCAGCACACAACCCTATATATCAGTGGAAGGCGTTTCACTTGGCCATTTGTCTTAGCCAAGGTGGCCAGGCTGCTGCTGGGTGTGGACTTCCTCTGTGTGAATGGGTTGGTGGTTGATGTTAAGAACCGTCACCTTGTAGGTGCAAAGGACTTTGCCACCCTTCCCTGCACACTCAGCGGAATCACTACCTCCGCCCAATATAATATGATAGTTACAACTTGTGACTTCGCCCATCTTCTCAATGAATTCCCCAAGCTATCAAGACCCACTTTTTCCACAGCAGAAACCAAGCATGGAGTGGAACACTACATTTCTGCTTCTGGTCCACACCCGTCGACTGACCCCTGACAAGCTGGCTATTGCGAAGGCTGAATTTGGCAACATGGAACAGATAGGAATCGTACGCCCATCCAAGAGCCCATGGGCATCACCCCTCCATATGGTGCCCAAAGCAGGTGGAAGTTTCCAACCATGTGGGGATTACCACCACCTAAATGATGACACTGTCCCAGACTGGGACCCAATTCCACACATACAAGATTTCTCAACACAGCTCTCTGGGAATGTAATCTTTTCAAAGGTGGACCTGGTCCGTGGCTACCACCAAGTACCTGTGCACCCAGTGGACATCCCCAAAACAGCAGTCATCACCCTCTTCAGATTATTTGAATTCCTACCAATACAATTCGGCCTTTAAAATGCTGCACAGAGATTCCAGAGGTTGATAGACTCTATCCTCAGCGATTTTGACTTCCTTTTTGTCTACCTAGATGACATCTTGGTTGCCAGCTCCTCCAAAGTGGAGCACCTTGCCCATCTCCGAGCCATATTCGAGCGCCTGAGCCTGCATTGGTTGATTATCAATCCTGCTAATTGTCTATTTGGAGTGCCCGTCATAGATTTCGTAAAAGAAGGTGAGATTCCTTTGCCTTCAAAAGTCTCTACTGTCACTGATTTTCCACAACCCCGCACCTTACGTGCCCTCCGGGTATTCTTGGGCATGGTCAATTTCTACCACCGCTTCATTCCTTGGGCAGAACTCATTATGCAACCTTTATATGAGGATCTTCAGGGCCAGTCCGTGAAGTCCCCTGTCACATGGTCCAAAGACCTAGACAAGGCATTTATGAATACCAAAAACTTGCTTTAGCTGACGCGGCCATGCTCGCACAACCGCTGCCTGATGCTCCACTTGCTCATACAACTGACGCACTGGACCAAGCAGTGGTGGCAGTGTTTGAACAGTGGACCGATGATGCATGGCAGCCATTGGCATCTTTCAGCAGTCATTTACGGCCCAATGAACACAAGTATAGCACTTTAGGCCGGGAACTACTGAGTTTTTACTTGGCCATTCAACATTTCCTCTTCTTGCTTGAAGCCTGGTCATTCTCTGCATTTGCCAACCACAAACCACTTGTTCTCACAATGTCCAAGGTCAATGAGCTGTGGTCTGCCCGACAGCAACAATACCTGGCCTACATATCAGAGTTCACAACAGATGTCCAGCATGTTGAGGGTAAGAACAATGTGGTGGGTGACTGCCTCTCTCGGCCTGCATTTTCCGACATACACATTGAAACTGACTACTCCCCCAGCTGGTAGATGACCAAGCGGAGGACCCAGAGGTCCAAGCTCTTCACTTGGCAGACACAGGCCTGCAGTTGTTAGAGGAGCAGTTAGACGGTAGCACTGCTAAGCTCCTTTGTGACACCAGCACAGGTTACCCACGCCCAATTGTCCCCAGCAACTGGAGACGGTGCATCTTTGACACCATGCACAGCCTCTCAGATTCAGGACGATTGGCATCCCAACGTTTGGTGGCAAGCAAATTTGTTTGGCGTGGCCTCAAAAAAGATGTCCGTAGCTGGGCAGCGGCTTGAGCTGCATGTCAAAAGGCTAAAATACATTGCCATGTTAAAGCCCAACTGACACCTTTCCCGTTGCCTTCTCGCCATTTCGACCATTTTCATGTGGACCTGGTAGGCCCCCCTTTCTCCTTCTCACCATTATACACCCCTGCTCACTGTGGTTGACAGGTCCACCAGGTGGCCTGAAGCTGTGCCCTTTTTACGTCCACAACTGCAGCAGAAGTAGCGAGAGCCTTTATCAACACTTGGGTTGCATGGTTCGTCACACCATCCCGAGGTGCACAATTCACTTCACAGCTGTGGACTGCAGTGGCACAAGACCTTGGGACGGTCCTGCACCATACCACTGCCTACCACCCCCAAGCTAATGGCCTTTGTGAGCGATTTCAACGGTCCCTTAAGTCAGCCCTCAAGGTCTCCTTTACCAATGACAGCTGGGTCGACCATCTGCTGTGGGTACTGTTGGGGTTACGTACGGCTCGAAAAGAGGATCTGCAAGTCTTGACCGCTGAATGGTGTTTGGCCAACCTCTCCGTGTGCCCAGGGATTATATCCCTCAAAGTTCTACTCCCTGGACTGCATCCCAATACCAGTCTCTGTTCCTAGACACAGCAGTCACATTCCAGCCAGTACCTCCTGCCCAGCATGGCTCTTCTCACTCCTGGTTTCCATGCCATCTGCAATCAGAAAAGTTTGTGTTTGTCTGGCACGTGGTACATCGCGGCCCACTGAAACCACCTTATGATGGCCCTTTCTGAGTCCTGGAACGCGGAGTCAAAACGTTCGTGCTTGACATGTTTGATAGTTCTCCAGGTCTAGTCAGAAACCCGCCTAACCGCACTCGGACAGGGTGCATAGTGCATGCCCCAACAAAGTTAACGTTGTCCGTGCATGTGAATTCTGGGGATGGGACCTGTTTAGCGGCTGGAAGCGCTGCACCTCTGAAGACACAATTCACATGCACTGCAGTGTGGGAGGAGGCAGGGTGATGAGGAACTAGGCAACAGTTGTATATAGTTCAATAAACAGTCAGTAGTTTTTGCCTGCATTAAGAAAACATCTGGCATGTTTTCTTTCCTCGCAGGGCACTACACATTCTGTACATACATACATATATATATATATATATATATATATATATATATACAGTATACACACACAATTAGGTCCATAAATATTTGGACAGAGACAACTTTTTTCTAATTTTGGTTCTGTACATTACCACAATGCATTTTAAATTAAACAACTCAGATGCAGTTGAAGTGCTTTCAGCTTTAATTCAGTGGGTTCAACAAAAAGATTGCATAAAAATGTGAGGCAACTAAAGCATTTTTTAATACAAATCCTTCATTTCAGGGGCTCAAAAGTAATTGGACAAATTAAATAACTGGAAATAAAATGTTAATTTCTAATACTTGGTTGAAAACCCTTTGCTGGCAATGACAGCCTGAAGTCTTGAACTCATGGACATCACCAGATGCTGGGTTTCCTCCTTTTTAACGCACTGCCAGGCCGTTACTGCAGTGGCTTTCAGTTGCTGTTTGTTTGTGGGCCTTTCTGTACGAAGTGTAGTCTCCAACAAGTGAAATGCATACTCAATTGGGTTAAGATCAGGTGACTGACTTGGCCATTCAAGAATTTTCCACTTCTTTACTTTAATAAACTCCTGGGTTGCTTTGGCTGTATGTTTTGGGTCATTGTCTATCTGTATCATGAAACGCCGCCCAATCAATTTGACTGCATTTAGCTGGATTTGAGCAGACAGTATGTCTCTGAACACCAAGGAATTTATTCGGCTGCTTCTGTCCTGTGTCACATCATCAATAAACACTAGTATCCCAGTGCCACTGGCAGCCATGCATGCCCAAGCCATCACACTGCCTCCACCGTGTTTTACAGATGATGTGGTATGCTTTGGATAATGAGCTGTTCCACACTTTCTCCATACTTTTTTCTTGCCATTATTCTGGTAGAGGTTGATCATGGTTTCACCAGTGCTTGCTTTCTTTCTCAGGATGTACCAAACTGTAGATTTTGCCACTCGTAATTTTGTAGCAATTTCTCAGATGATTTTTTTCTGTTTTCGCAGCTTAAGGATGGCTTCTTTCACCTGCATGGAGAGCTCCTTTGTCCGCCTTTGTTGTCTGTTCACAGCAAAATCTTCCACATGCAAGCACCACACCTCAAATCAACTCCAGGCCTTTTATCTGCTTAATTGATAATGACATAACGACGAACTTGTCCACACCTGCCCATGAAATAGCTTTTGAGTCAATTGTCCAATTACTTTTGAGCCCCTGAAATGAAGGGATTGTGTTAAAAAAATGCTTTAGTTGCCTCACATTTTTGTGCAATCTTTTTGTTCAACCCACTAAATTAAAGCTGAAAGTCTGCACTTCAACTGCATCTGAGTTGTTTCATTTAAAATTAATTGTGGTAATGTACAGAACCAAAATTAGAAAAAAGTTGTCTCTGTCCAAATATTTATATATATATTATATATATATATATATATATATATATATATATATATATATATATATATATATAAATATATATATATATATATATATATATATATATATATATATATATATATATATATATATATATATAATATATATATATATATATATATATATATATATATATATATAAATATATATATATATATATATATATATATATATATATATATATATATATATATATATATATATATACTGACTGACTCACTGACTCATCACTAATTCTCCAACTTTCCGTGTAGGTAGAAGGCTAAAATTTGGCAGGCTTATTCCTTACAGCTTACTTACAAAAGTTAGGCAGGTTTGGTTTTGAAATTCTACGCGTAACGGTCATAACTGGAACCTTGTCAAGCCTCCCATGTCATTGAGTGCCTGCCCATATAAGGCCATCCGTCAGCAGCAATCCAATAGACACGCTGCAGCTAAATATTCGTGGGTGAAGGACTGTGTTTATGCAAACGAAGATGAGATGGTCAGGGATAGACTAGTGTTTGGCACAAACTCAGCGAAAGTGCGAGAAAAACGTTTAAGTGCCGGGTCTTAGCTAACATTAAATAAAGCAGTGGACATCACAAGATCGCACGACATAGCACAAGCGCAGCTGAGAACCTTCAATGCATGATACTCTGAGTGGCTCACGTGAACTGACACGCAGCAAAAGAATATGAAGCGAGTGACACATACAAGCATATTCATGAGTGCAGCTACTTCGGAAACAAAGCACGGTGTAAACCTAAAGTTTAAATTAAGTTCATAGACAGACTGCCGCTGGCATTTGTTATGCCCACGAGGAATAGGATATTCGCAAGATACAAGTTTAATGAGAAGATGCAGGGTTTAAACAAGACTTTTGATCACTTTGTAACAGAGTTAAAATTGCTGTAATGGAGTTTAAATTGCTGGTATGCCAGGTCTAAGCTAACATTAAATAAAGCTGTGGACATCGCGAGATCGCACGAGATAGCACAAGCACAGCTGAGAAGCTTCGATGCATATACTCCGAGTGGCTCACGTGAACTGACTTTGCAGGACTGGGAAAGGTTAAATTAATTTCACAGACACGCAACCGCTAAATATTCGCAGGCAAATCCATAACTTAATACCAGGAATGCCTGTTAAACATCTTAGATTCACGAGTACTGATTTGGGTAGTGTGTCTGTCTGTCTGTCTGTCTTGTGCGCGCCTGTGTGTGTGTGTCTCTCTCTCTGCACAGGAAGAGACTGAACATGTGGCGTGTGGCCCGCGCACATGCGCACTTCACCAGAAGACACACAAACACGGACACCTGGACGCACACAGGGGTTTTATTAAAGAGGATACACACACACATATACATACAATTACATATTGTAATAAAGATGCTATATAGTGCCCGACCCGGCACAGACTGACACAGAGGCACATGTACAATAAAACAAAAAACAAATACAGTGCATCCGGAAAGTATTCACAGCGCTTCACTTTTTCCACATTTTGTTATGTTACAGCCTTATTCCAAAATGGATTAAAATTCATTTTTTTCCTCAGAATTCTACACACAACATCCCATAATGACAACGTGAAAAAAGTTTGCTTGAGATTTTTGCAAATTTATTAAAAATAAAAAAACTGAGAAAGCACATGTACATAAGTATTCACAGCCTTGCCATGAAGCTCAAAATTGAGCTCAGGTGCATCCGGTTTCCCCTGATCATCCTTGAAATGCTTCTGCAGCTTAATTGGAGTCCACCTGTGGTAAATTCAGTTGATTGGACATGATTTGGAAAGGCACACACCTGTCCCACAGTTGATAGTTCATGTCAGAGCACAAACCAAGCATGAAGTCAAAGGAATTGTCTGTAGACCTCCAAGACAGGATTGTCTCGAGACACAAATTTGGGGAAGGTTACAGAAAAATTTCTGCTGCTTTGAAGGTCCCTATGAGCACAGTGGCTTCCATCATCCGTAAGTGAAAGAAGTTCTAAACCACCAGGACTCTTCCTAGAGCTGGCCGGCCATCTAAACTAAGTGATCGGGGGAGGTGACCAAGAACCCGATGGTCACTCTGTCCGAGCTCCAGAGGTCCTCTGTATAGAGAGGAGAACCTTCCAGAAGGACAACCATCTCTGCAGCAATCCACCAATCAGGCCTGTAAGGTAGAGTGGCCAGACGGATGCAACCCCTTAGTAAAAGGCACATGGCAGCCCGCCTGGAGTTTGCCAAAAGGCACCTGAAGGACTCTTAGACCATGAGAAACAAAATTCTCTGGTCTGATGAGATAAAGATTGAACTCTTTGGTGTGAATGCCAGGTGTCACGTTTGGAGGAAACCAGGCACCGCTCATCACCAGGCCAATACCATCCCTACAGTGAAGCATGGTGGTGGTGGCGGCAGCATCATGCTGTGGGGATGTTTCTCAGCGGCAGGAACTGGGAGACTAGTCAGGATAAAGGGTAAGATGACTGCAGCAATGTACAGAGACATCCTGGATGAAAACCTGCTCCAGAGCGCTCTTGACCTCAGATTGGGGCAATGGTTCATTTTTCAGCAGGACAACAACCTTAAAAATACAGCCAAGATATCAAAGGAGTGGCTTCAGGACAACCCTGTGAATGTCCTTGAGTGGACCAGCCAGAGCCCAGACTTGAATCCGATTGAACATCTCTGGAGAGATCTTAAAATGGCTGTGAACCGACGCTTCCCATCCAACCTGATGGAGCTTGAGAGGTGCTGCAAAGAGGAATGGGCAAAACTGGCCAAGGATAGGTGTGCCAAGCTTGTGGCATCATATTCAAAAAGACTTGAGGCTGTAATTACTGCCAAAGGTGCAGCGACAAAGTATTGAGCAAAGGCTGTGAATACTTACCTACATGTGATTTCTCAGTTTTATTATTTTTAATAAATTTGCAAAAAGCTCAAGTAAACTTTTTTCATGTTGTCATTATGGGGTGTTGTGTGTAGAATTCTGAGTAAAAAAATAAATTTAATTCATTTTGGAATAAGGCTGTAACATAACAAAATATGGAGAAAGTGATGCACTGTGAATACTTTCCGGATGCACTGTACTTTTATTTTTCTTCGTCTGTGGGCTACGCCTTCCCCGTACCCACAGGCACAACACAGTCCTAAGGACACAAGCATTTTCTCTTTCTCCTTGGCACCACCTCTCCTCTCAGGCAACCTCGTCCTCTTCCTCCCAATTCTGGCCACTGAGTGGTGGTTGCTGGCTCCTTTTATAAGTCACCTGGAAGTTCTGGCTACATTTCCAGGTGTGATGAATATGTTGCCCAAACTGGCTCAGGAGTCCCAAACACAGCACACCCTGGTGGTGCCTGTGGGACCCAACAGGGCTACACCCAACTCCAATTCCCAGGATGCCCTGCGGGAACTCAAGGCACTGCTCCATTCCAGGGAGGCGGCCATCTAGCGTCCAGGGGGAGGTATTGCAGTGTCCAGGGCTGCTCCACCTGAATATTGCATGCAGGGGCGTCCTGGCTGGGTATGGATGCCAGCTGCCTATCACATTGCCCCTCTCTTCGCTCGACACATCCAGCGACGGTTGGTCTTCTCAAAGACGGGGAGCCGGCGTCATCCAATTCGCGGACCTGTCCTGTGGGGAAAAAAACTGGAAAATTGGGAGGAGTTGTCCTGGCGTACGCATCTTTAGGACGTCCTCCAGGGACAATACCTCCAGCCGTGTCCACAGTGGCCGCATTTGTAGCAATGCCACTCTCCTTTATTCCAAACCCTGCAAGACAGGATTTCCTGCCTCGACGTCCGCTCAGCTGAGGGATCGCGGCGTCTCCCCTTCACAGCGTAGCCCTCCACTGCCTTTGGGCAGACAGGCTCGCATTGCGCGCTGTTAGGAGTCCCCGTCTTCTTCTCCCGGGTTCTCCTCCTACTCTGGGGTACACCAACGGTCTGGTTCCCCTTATGGGAAGAACAGGGACACCATACCGTCTGCACCCATTCAGATGCCCACAAGACTGACTCCGGCAGTTGCAGTATGGCGGTTTGGCAACTGATATCACTTAGCTGTCTCCCTGCACACCACTCTGGCGTGTTGTCAGTCAACGCGGCTGTATCTCTTGTAGGAGGCAGTGTTGCCTGGCAAGCAGTACTGATCACTGATCGCTGCTGCTGCTGCTGCTGCTGCTGCACTCCACCCCCTTCTTTCATTTACGGCACAGGCTTCGTTGGTCCGTTGCGTTTGTCAGGCTATAAGAATCAGCCCCGTGTCGCCTCACCCACTCTAGGATCTCTCCAATTGGTGCGCCGAGCTTCTTCTCCAGCCCTTCCTTTGCTTCTTACAGGACCTGGAAAACCTGAAAAAGGGGCTGCAGGGGTAGGACAATGCCCTCCAAGTCCCATACAGCCTGAAACAGGTTAGTTTCTTCGGCCGGCAGTGAAATCGGACTTACCTCGTCTTCTCCTGCCGGCTGTGAGTCCTCAAGGCCCTGTGTGACACTAGCAGGCCTCTTTGGGTGTTCTTCAGGTTCGGGGTGGAGGTTCGTCATCTCTGCCTGTGTGTTTGTACTGGCGGGGAATCGACACTCCTCCTCCACCCCCTTACCTGACACAGAGAGGTTTTCCTGGCTCTCCACCGCCCTCCTCCTCCCTTGACGTGACGTCTTCGGGGTGAGACTCCAGGAGCTCGTGCTACAGCCATTGTCTCTTAGGCAAGCAGCGGGCCCAGGTCAAAATCGGGTACGCTCTTGCAGTCACTCGCCTCGCCGTTGTCCTACGGTCGACGTGCTTAGGCCAACAGCGCAGATCCAATGGCTTGCCATCTAGGATGTAGGCATACAAAAAAGTGGAATATCCCCAGGGCCAATCACCCCCAGGTCCAACGCCTACCTCCTGACGGATCCTGCCTCCTGGAGTTGCTGTATTCCGGGTGGCCTCACGTTGCAGCCCGCCGCCCCGGGCTTCCTTGTTGACTGCTTGTGAGTTGGCACCGACTGCTTTGGGAGCATTCCTGGATCTCTTCTTCTTCCCCATGGATGGTGTAGTGTATCCCTGGAGTGTTGCAAGCTTCTTGCCGTGGGTAAACTTTTCAGTCTGCTGTCTCGGGTGCATGCTTCCTGTGCCGCGTGCTTGCCTTGCGCTACTGTGCCGGGTCCTTACACAAATTTTAAACAGGTCCTGGCCCAAATGGATGGATCGGAATCCTGCCAGCTATGCCAGTGTAATAAAGATGCTATAAAGCGCCCGACCCGGCACAGATTGACACAGAGGCACGTGTAAAATAAAACAAATACCTTAATTTTTCTTCATCTGTGGGCTACGCCTTCCACAGACACAACACAGTCCCAAGCACACAAGCACTTTCTCTTCCTCCTTGGCACCACCACTCCTCTCAGGATTCCCAAACACAGCGCCCCCTGGCGGTGCCTGTGGGACCCAACAGGACTGTACCCAACCCCAATTCCCATGATGCCCTGCAGGAACCCAAGGCATTGCTCCACCCCAGGGAGGTGGCCATCTAGTGTCCAGGTGGAGGTATTGCAGTGTCCAGGGCTGCTCCCCCTGAATATTGCATGCAGGGGCGTCCCGACTGGGTATGGAAGCCAGCTGCCTACCTATCACAACACACACATATATACACATTATATATATATATATATATATATATATATATATATATATATATATATATATATATACACACACACTGCTCACAAAAATTAAAGGAACACTTTAAAGAAACACATTAGATACATCAGATCTCAATATGAAGTTGGATATCTATACAAATAACGACAGGGCAATGTCTTAGGAACAAAAGGATGCCAAGTCTTTTAATGGAAATAAAAGTTTTCTGCCTACAGAGGGCTCAATTGTGTAGACACCCTAAAATCAGAGTGAAATGAAGATGTGGCAGGCTAGTCCATTTTTTCAAAAACTTAATTTCTGCTACTCAAAATGCTTTTCAGTATCTTGTGTGGCCCCCACAAGCTTGTATGCATGCTTGACAACGTCGGGGCATGCTCCTAATGAGACGACGGATGGTGTCTTGTGGCATTTCCTCCCAGATCTGTATGAGGGCATCCCTGAGCTGTTGTACAGTCTGAGGAGCAACCTGGCGGCGCCTAATGGACCGAAACATAATGTCCCACAGATGTTCTATTGGGTTTAAGTCAGGGGATCGTGAAGGCCATTCAATTGCTTCAATTCCTTCATCCTCCAGGTACTGCCTGCATACTCTTGCCAAATGAGGCCGGGCATTGTTGTGCATTAGGAGGAAACCAGAACCTACTGCACCAGCGTAGGGTCTGACAATGGATTCAAGGATTTCATCTCGATACCTTATGGCAGTCAGAGAACCATTTCCCACCACCAAACCTGTCATGTTGAACAACGTTGCAGGCAGCATATCGTTCTCCTTGTCTTCTCCAGACTCTTTCACGTCTATCACAGCTGCTCAGGGTGAACCTGCTCTCGTCTGTAAAAAGTACAGGGCGCCAGTGGCGGACTTGCCAATTCTGGTGTTCTTGAGCAAATTAGTCGAGCTCCACGGTGCTGGGCAGTGAGCACAGGGCCCACTACAGGACGTCGGGCCCTCAGGCCATCTTCATGAAGTCTGTTCCTGATTGTTTGGGTAGAGACATTCACACCAGTGGCCCCCTGGAAGTCATTCTGTAGGGCACGAGCAGTGCTCAGCCTTTTCCGCCTTGCACAAAGGAGCATGTATCGGTCCTGCTGATGGGTTGAGGACCTTCTACGGCCCTGTCCAGCTCTCCGAGAATACCAGCCAGTCTCCTGAAATCTCCTCCATGTTCTGGAGATTGTGCTGGGAGACACATTAAACCTTCTTGCTGCAGCACGTGTGGATGTGCCATCCTGGAGAAGTTGGACAACCTGTGCAACTTCTGTAGGGTTAAGGAATCGCCTCATACTGCCAGCAGAGATGATTACTCAAGCCAAAACTAGCACAAGTGGAAAACCAGCCAAAAAAGATCAAGAGGGAGAAACTTGAAATGACCTCCACATGTAAAACCAGTCCTGTTTTGAGGGTTTTCTAATTGTTGCCACTTTAGTGCACCTGTCGTTAAGTCCATGAACACCAATACAGCTGAAAGTGATTAACAATGACCTCAGATGCTTAACCAACCAGAAAATTCAGACAGGTTTAATTGATTTCATGCCAGGCCCAATAAAAAAAGTGTTCCTTTAATTTTTGTGAGCAGTATATATAGTAAAAAGGAAGAGACTTGACACATGTAAAAAGGTTTGGAGCAGTCACCCATATATTATTCCTAGCTGCAAAGGTTTGGTTTTCCAATCAAGAGAGTAGTTGACTGTGCAGAGTCCAAAACAAAACTGGTGAAGGTTTGAAAAGATGGTGGTTTTAAATGGTCAGACAGGAAGTATTGTATGTTAACTGGAAGTGATGTAGGTTGACCGGAAGTGATGTTTCTCTGACATCAGCCTGGGAGCCGGGACCGGAAGTGACAATCTTCTGGGCGCCGGAACTGGAAGTGACGTTCTTCTTGGCGCTGGAACTGGAAGTGACGTTCTTGATTCAGATAGGATTTCCCGTAGCTGGTTTGTAGAGATAGCAGGTTAGATAGGTTTAATGCAACCCCCCAACCTCCCCTGGCCTAGCATGGCATGGCATGGCATGGCATGGAATTACCTTTACTTGGTCCACACAACGTCCTCCTATTCACACGTGTGTGACATGGCCCCCCTCAGCCCAGACCCGTCAGGTCGGGCGTACCGGTCGAGAAGTCGTGGCATCTAGAAAGGGCATCGGCATTGGCTTGCAGAACACCCCGGCGATAAACGACCAAATACTTATACAGTTGTAGATCCAAAAACCACCTCGTGACCCGCGGATTGGACTTCCTGTGCAAGGCCGTCCACTGTAAGGGTGCATGGTCCATCACAAGAGTGAATTCACGTCCCAAGAGGTAGTATCTCAGCTGAGTAATCACCCATTTAATAGCCAAAGCCTCCCGCTCCACTGCTGCATACCTAGTTTCCCGATCCAACAGTTTCTGGCTCAGGTACATAATAGGGTGTTCAACTCCATCGACGCTCTGGCTCAGCACGATAGTAACCCGCTAAGCCGAGAAATGCCTGAACTTGCCTCTTGGTTATCGGACGGGGTCAATTTACAATGGCATCTATTTTAGAACACTGTGGTCTCACCATACCCCGGCCCAGTAGATAGCCTAAATATTTGGCCTCGACCAACCCAAAGTAACATTTTTTCTGATTGATACGAAGCCCAGCTTCTGCGACTGTCCTGCAATACAGCTTCAAC
This sequence comes from Polypterus senegalus, assembly GCF_016835505.1. Classification (NCBI taxonomy): domain Eukaryota; kingdom Metazoa; phylum Chordata; class Cladistia; order Polypteriformes; family Polypteridae; genus Polypterus; species Polypterus senegalus. Next base: position 109,438,329 of record NC_053166.1, read on the forward strand.
CTGCAGTATGTGTTCCTCCCAGGTGTTGAAATAGATGACAACGTCATCCAAGTAGGCAACACTATATGAATTATGAGGATGGAGCACTTTATCCACCAGACGTTGGAAGGTCGCAGGTGCCCCATGTAATCCAAATGGGAGGACACGATACTGCCAGTGACCGCTAGGTGTGCTGAACGCTGTCTTTTCCTTAGCGGAGTCTGTTAAGGGAACCTGCCAGTACCCCTTAGTCATATCTAAAGTAGTCAAAAATTTGGCATGTCCTAGCCGCTCGAGGAGGTCATCCACTCGCTTCATCGGATAGGCGTCAAATTGGGAGACTTGGGTAAGCCGACGGAAGTCATTGCAAAACCTCCAACTTCCATCGGGCTTACTGACCATAACAATAGGACTGGACCAGGGACTATAACTTTCCTCATTCACACCTAGCTCCAGCATTCGTTTGATCTCCAACTCCACTTCAGCCTTTTTTGCCTCGGGAATTCTGTATGGGCGTTCTCAGACTATAACCCCAGGTTTCGTCACAATGTCATGCGCAACCAGGGAGGTCCGACCTGGCTTTTCACTGACCACCTCAGGTACAGGCAGGATAACTGCTTCGAGCTCCTGATGTTGTTGGCGAGTCAAATTATCTCCGAAATTAAGGTATAATTGATGAGCGAAGAGAGAGCAGAGCTGTCTGGAGGAGGGTTTGGAATCCCTGTCCTTCCACGGTTTCAGCACATTGATATGATAAATCCGCTCGCTGGGTCGACGATTTGGTTGTTTCACCAAATAGTCGACCAGCCCCTTCCTCTCCTTAATTTCATAAGGGCCTTGCCAATGAGCCAGTAATTTGGAATGAGAGGTAGGAACTAAAACCATGACACGGTCTCCCGGGGGGAACTCCCGCAGAGACGTACCCCATTTATAGCATCGGGCCTGAGCTGCTTGCGCCTTTTCCATATGTGTTTTTAATATGGGTCTAATTTTTTCAAATCTATTGTGTAACTGTGCGATATACTCTAATATATTTGTTGACGGGAGGGGCTCTTCCTCCCATCCTTCTTTTAGAACGTTTAATATGCCCCGGGGTTGTCGTCCATATAGCAATTCAAAAGGTGCAAACCCCGTGGAGGCTTGTGGAACTTCCCGATATGCAAAAAGGACGAGCGGGAGGAGCTAATACCAGTTCCTTCCATCCTCATTGACTACCTTACGCAAAATCTGTTTGAGAGTTTGATTAAACCTCTCTACAAGACCATCGGTTTGAGGATGATATAACGCGGTCTTTAAGTGTTTTATTTGAAGTAGCTTGGCAGTCTCCCTGAACGTCTGTGAGGTGAAAGGAGTCCCTTGATCCGTCAGGATTTCTTTAAGGATTCCGACACAAATACCCCAACTAATTCCTGTGCGATAGCTTTTGAAGTAGCTGAGCACAGCGGAACAGCCTCTGGAAACCAGGTAGCATAATCTACCAGGACCATTATATATTTATGACCTCTGGCTGAGGGTTCTAGGGGTCCCACCAAGTCGACCCCAATACATTCAAAAGGGATATCTATTAAGGGTAAGGGAATTAGAGGAGCACAGTCCCTCCTAGGAATTTGCCTCAATTGACATTCCGGACAGGATGTACAAAAGTGGCGAACCTCCTCGCTAATTCCGGGCCAAAAAAATCGGAGCTTAATTCTCTCAAGTGTTTTTTCGGGACCCAAATGGGCTCCCAGCAGATGGGTATGTGCTAGTTCACAGACCTGGTCGCCGGTAAGTCCACGGGTACTAACAACAGTGACCTCATCTGTCCCTCATGTTCTGCCACCCGGTATAACAGATCATTATTAAGCACAAAGTGAGGACCCTGTGGTATTGGATGCGAGGTGCGTTGGCCATCTATTAGAACGACTGCATTCTTTGCAAATTTAAGGGAGTCGTCATTCCATTGCACCCTTTTAAATGAAGCCGGCGTCTGCCTGAATTGAAACTGCAGACGTGAGAGAGGATCGGATTCGACCTCAAGGGGCGGGTTTTCGTCCCGAGCTGTTGTAACGCTTGCTGATGACGTCTCGGGTTGCGACGTCCCTGGTGTTTCTTCGTCATCACCAGAGGCAGAAGTCCGCTCCTCTGCTGGCTGTAAACACAGCGTGGAAGAAGTTGAGGGCGCTGAATCAGCATCCATGACTAGACCTAGTGATCGAGGAGAAGTGCCTGTATTACCACTATTTACGTTGACGCAATCTCTTCCTAGTATCACGGGAAAAGGAGGATTATCCATCACGGCCACCATTAACTTTTTTAAGTATGCCGTCCTGACAGATGAAGCAGATGGCGGATTGATAATACCGAACATCCCCGTGAATACAGGCAATGCAGGTCTTATTCTTACACCATTGTCGCGGTAATATCAAATGGCAAGCAACAATGGAAATGTTACTGCCGGAATCAAATAAAGCGATTACTTTAATTCCATTAACTAGCACTTTTCCCGTATGCGAACAGGCCAGTGGATTAGTGAGAGCGCACCGTGCCTCCTCTCACATCACCCTGCAGACCCCTTTGTTGATTCGTAGGGCCTGCTGGCGCGTCCTAGGTTCCACTCCAACATGCTTCGCATTATAACTGCGGGACTGTATATTAGGGACGCAAGTACGCCCGGGTTCACACGAGTCCCGTTATGACACTTCCAAGCCGGTTTCTGCCCTGAGGTGATCTATTGTCCCAGCTAGCGTGACAATGTCTGTATATCCCCAGGCCGGCTGGGCGATTTTTCCAGGTAAGCTGTTGAGGAGTAAGGAGCAGGCCACCTGCTCCGCTATTTGGTGGCTGGATTTTTTATGGGGTTGTAACCAACCAACCACCTTAGCCCATAAAGCCACAGCCTGCCTTAGTTCATTTTCCAGGCCATTATGTTTTTCACCTGCCAGCCTGGGTTTCTCCCACCTTTATTAAAGGGCTTGCCCTTCGTGGGATAAGCAGGGGCAGTCCCCACACCCGGGAGGCCATAATAAGCACTCAATGCGTTCCCTAACGCACTTGGCTCTAGTCTGTGGGTCCCGGGGCTATTTTTCCCCAGACCTTTTACAGAATGATGGGTCGAAGCATATTCAAGCTTGCCCCAGCATGCCCCAACTGACGCCCACTCTGCAATTCGGGAGCGGTACTTACCCATCTGATGTTTTCTTGGATTATAAGCGTGTGTCTAGCCTAGTTTGCCTTCCGTTCTCTCCAGGAGGCCATCATCCTGCCGACTACGCCACTGTAAAAAGGAAGAGACTCGACACACGTAAAAAGGTTTGGGGCAGCCACCTGTATATTATTCCTAGCTGCAAAGGTTTGGTTTTCCAATCAAGAGAGTAGTTGACTGTGCAGAGTCCAAAACAGAACTGGTGAAGGTTTGAAAAGATGGCGGTTTTAAATGGTCAGAAAGGAAGTGATGTATGTTAGCTGGAAGTGATGTTTCTCTGACATCAGCCTGGGAGCCGGGACCGGAAGTGACAATCTTCTGGGCGCCAGAACTGGAAGTGACGTTCTTGACTCAGATAGGTTGTCCCACGGCTGGTCTGTAGAGATAGCAGGAGAAGGTTTAATGCACCCCGCCCTCCCCTGGCCTGGCGTGGAATTACCTTTACTTGGTCCACACAACGTCCTCCTATTCGCATATGTGTGACTATATATATATATATATATATACATACACTAATAAAAGGCAAAGCCCTCACTGACTCACTCACTCACTCACTCATGACTAATTCTCCAACTTCCCGTGTAGGTAGAAGGCTGAAATTTGGCAGGCTCATTCCTTACAGCTTACTTACAAAAGTTGGGCAGGTTTCATTTCGAAATTCTACGCGTACTGGTCATAACTGGAACCTATTTTTGTCCATATACTGTAATGGACTTTAGCTCGATGGCCGTGGGGGGCGGAGCTGCGTGTCACATCATCACGCCTCCCACATAATCACGTGAACTGACTGTGAACGCAGTACGTAGAAAAGAAGGAAGAGCTCCCAAAGAGCGCTGAAGAAAAACGCATACAAGCTTATTCATAAGTGCAGCTACTGCAGAAACAAAGCACGGTGTAAACTAAGTTTAAATGAAGTTTATGGGCACGCTCCCGCTGCCATTTGTCAATAGCCTTTGTCGAATACTTTATTGCGAGATACAAGTTTAATGAGAAGACACAAGGTATAAACGAGACTTTGGATCACTTTGTAACAGAGTTAAAATTGCTGTAGCGAGAAACTTTTAAGTGCCGGGTCTTAGTTAACATTAAATAAAGCCGTGTACATCACAACATCACACAAGAGAGCAGCTCACATGAATTGACTGAACGCATTACGAGTGATCACTTCCATGCATCAAACCTGTTCAAAAAACGCATTACACAATTGACAAGGTAGGAAAAGAATATGCTCCGAGCTGAGCTCCACAGCTAACGCGGTCTTGCGGAAGCAACTTCGTCACGGTGCCACCAAATACTCACAGAAAAATCCACAAGTTAATACACACACTGTCTCTAGAGCTTCTCGACACTCAATGTATTCCTCGCATCCCCGTTATACCCTCTGATCTCCCATTTCAATTCAGATGCCTCCAATTTCCAGTAAGGCTCTACTGCGCGATGACAAGTAATAAGTCTCAGGGACAGACCCTACAAAAGGTTGCCATTGATTTCAGGCAAGATTGCTTTTCTCCTGGACAACTATACGTTGCATTCTCAAGAGTGATCTCGCGCAGCTTCATCATATTATAACCAGAGTGCTGAACTGACAATGTGATATATAAAGAGAACTATAACAATAGTAATAAACGAACAATAAAACAGCGGAGAACCCGTGGATTAAATAAAAAGGCAGCTTCCTTGGCAAAGCAAGGAAAAAGGATGGTCTTATATGTCGTTCGTTTATAAAACAGCGGAGAAGCTGTGTAAAGGCTGCTTCACAAAAAACCAGCGGAGCGCCTAATATGAGCAGGCAGTCAGCTAAAGAAGGGAATCAATAAATATCTATAATCGTAATAAATGAACAAAAAATAGCCTACAAGCCACAGATTAAATGAAGGAAATGGGTACCTGAACAGTAAAGTAAGTCTCGAATAGCTACACAATAACTATAGCAATCGTAATAAACGAACAATAAAACAGTACAGAACCATGAAGCAAGGAGAAACGATGCCCTTATATGGCGTTCGTTTAAAAAAGCAGCAGAGAAGCTGTGTTAAGGCAGCCACACAAATAAACAGCAGAGCGCCACACTCTGAATGTATTCCTCGCATCACCGTTATACCCTCTGATCTCCCATTTCAATTCAAATGCCTCAAATTTCCAGTAAGGCTCTGCTTCACGATGACAATTAATAAGTCTCAGGGACAGATCCTACAAAAGGTTGCCATCGATTTGAGACAACATTGCTTTTCTCCTGGACAACTATACGTTGCATTCTCAAAAGTAATCTCAATGCACAGCTTGGTCATATTACAACCGGAATGCTGAACTGATAACGTGGTATACAAAGAGATCCTTAACAGATAGTTATTGGTATATTTTCCCTCAGTTTAAAAAGGTTTTCTTTTCTTCTTAATAAAAATTTTAAAGCAGTTCTTCATCGCTCCGAAGCGCGGGGATTTTGCTATATACAGTATATATGTGTGTATATATACTCGTATGTGTGTGTGTGTATATATATATATATATATATATATATATATATATGTTGATATGTGTATATATATGTATATACAGTATATGTAGATGTGTATATGTATAGATGTTTATATGTGTGTGTGTCTGTGTGTATATATATATATATATATATATATATATATATATATATATATACTCAACAAAAGAAACGTCCCTTTTTTAGAACTGTGTATTTCAACAATAATGTTTTAAAAATCCAAATAACTTTACAGATCTTCATTGTAAAGGGTTTAAACAATGTTTTCCATGCATGTTCAATTAACCATAATCAATTAATTAACATGCACCTGTGGAATGGTCGTTAAGACCTTAACAGCTTACAGAAAGTAGGAATTTAAGGTCACAGTTCTAAAAACGCATGACACTAAAGAGACTTGTCTACCGACTGTGAAAAACACCCAAAGAAAGATGCCCAGGGTCCCTGCTCATCTGCGTGAACGTGCATTAGGCATGCTGCAGGGAGGCATGAGGACTGCTGATGTGGCTAGGGCAATAAATTGCCATGTCCGCACTGTGAGACGCCTAAGACAGCACTACAGGGAGACAGGAAGGACAGCTGATCATCCTCGCAGTGGAAGAGCCCGGATCTCAATCCCATTGAGCACGTCTGGGACCTGTTGGATCGCGGGGTGAGGGCTAGGGCCATTCCCCCCAGAAATGTCCAGGAACTTGCAGGTGCCTTGGTGGAAGCGTGGGGTAACATCTCACAGCAAGAACTGACAAATTTGGTCCAGTCCATGAGGAGGGAGATGCACTGCAGTACTTCAAGCAGCTGGTGGCCACACCAGATACTGACTGGTACTTTTGATTTTGAGCCTCCCTTCATTCAGGGACACATTGTGAAACATTTTTAGTTTATGTCTTATGGTGTTTACTCTTTTAGTGTTCATACAAATATTTACACATTAAGTTTACTGAAAGTCAGAGGACGTTTCTTTTTTTGCTGAGTGTATATATATATATATATATATATATATATATATATATATATATATGACAGCAACACTCATAACAGTGACAAAACAATTACATTGACAATTATGTTACGTTATTTTTAAAATGTTTAATTTTCTTTTTCATAACTTCTTTAACACACTACTTCGCTGTGAAGCGCGGGTATTTTGCTAGTATATATATATATATATATATTATACATTGTAAGCCACTAGGTGGCACACCGCCCCCTTAACCCAAACACAGACAGGCAGCAGACACTTTTGCCACACAACACATGTTTATTTACAGTTTCTCCATCTATCCGAAGACATAAGCACCATGCAGCACCACTAACACCTTTCTGCCACCAGTCCTCTTCCATCCACTCCTCTTCAGGCTTTGTCCTCTTCTCCCGACTCTCATCCCTATAGAGTGAGGCAGCTCCTTTTTATAAGGCACCTGGATCAATTTCAGGTGCCTAACAAGCTTCTTCCAACCACACTTCCGGGTGTGGTGAAAGCGTGACCAAATAAGGCCCTGGAAAGGTACATGCGCCCCCTGGAGGTGGCCGCGGATTCCAACAGGATTGAGCCTCCATGCTCATAACCCATGGCCCCACTGAAAACCAAGGGAGTTGCTCTTTATTGGCCTGGGGACAAAATGGTGCCGGCAATACTCTTTCCCCAGGTCCTTCCACAGTTTGGGTGTTCTGGTCAGGCAAGGGCCTGAGACATCTGCCACAACATACATACAACTGTAAAACATCCTGAGACCATTCATGTGTGAGGTTGCTTCTAAGCCAAGGGAATGGGCTCACTCGCAATTTTGCCTCGGAACATAGCCATGAATAAAGAATGGTACCAAACATTAAAAGAACACTTTTTAATCAGAGTATAGAATCAAGTCAATGAAACTTTTGCGTTATTTATCTGGTCATTTAAGTAGCAGAGGGGGTTGTTAATCAGTTTCAGCTGCTTTGGTATACAGTAATCCCTCGCTATTTTGCACTTCGACTTTCGCGGCTTCACTCTATCGTGGATTTTAAAATGTAAGCATATCTAAATATATATCACAGATTTTTCACTGGTTTGCAGATTTCTGCGGACAATGGGTCTTTTAAATTTATGGTACATGCTTCCGCAGTTTGTTTGCCCAGTTGATTTCATACAAGGGATGCTATTGGCGGATGGCTTAGAAGCTACCTAATCAGAGCATGTATTACATATTAACTAAAACTCCTCAAATGATATAAGATATGCTTCCCGCGTGGTGCTTGATTGTTTGCTTTTCTCTCTCTCTCACCCTCTCTGACATTCTCTGCGCCTGACGGAGGGGGTGTGAGCAGAGGGGCTGTTTGCACAGAGGCTGTTTGCTTAGAAGATACAGACTCTCCTCTTAAAAAATGCTGCTTTATCGCGGTGCTTCGGCATACTTAAAAGCCCAAAAGCACGTATTTGATTTTTTGATTGTTTGCTTTTCTGTCGTGCTCTCTCTCTCTCTGACATTCTCTGCTGCTGACACGCATTCTTTGAAGAGGAAGATATGTTTGCATTCTTTTAATTGTGAGAAAGAACTGTCATCTCTGTCTTGTCATGGAGCACAGTTTAAACTTTTGACTAAAGGGTGTTATTTAATTTCTAGAGGGCTCTAATAATGTTAACAGTGTGGGAGAGTTTATAAGGGCTTAAAATATATAAATATAACCATACAAACATATGGTTTCTACTTCATGGATTTTCATCTATCGCTGGGGGTTCTGGAATGCAACCCCCGCGATTGAGGAGGGATTACTGTAATGTAATTAACTAGAGGGGCAACAATGAGATGACCCCCAAAACAGGGCTGGTTTAACAGGTGGAGGCCACTGACATTTTTCCTCTCTCATCTTTTCTGTTTTTTCACTAGTTTTGCATTTGGCTACAGTCAGTGTCACTACTGGTAGCATAAGGTGATACCTGGACCCTACAGAGGTTGCACAGGTAGTCCAACTTCTCCAGGATGACACATAAATCTGTACCATTGCCTGAAGGATTGCTGTGTCTCCCAGCACAGGGTATGGAGGAGATTCCATGAGACAGGCAGTTAGTCTAGTAGAGCTAGACAGGGCTGTAGAAGGTCCTTAACCCAACAGTAGGACCAGTATCTGCTCCTTTGGGCATGGAGGAACAGGATGAGCACTGCCAGAGCCCTACAAAATGACCTCCAGCAGGCCACTGGTTGAATGTCTCTGACCACCAATCAGAAACAGACTTCATGTGGGTGGCCTGAGGGCCTCACGTCCTCTAGTGGGCCCTGTGCTCACTGCCTGGCACCGTGGAGCTCAATTGGCATTTGCCATAGAATACTAGAATTGGCAGGTCCACCACTGGCACACTGTGATTTTCACAGAAGAGATTAGGTTCAACCTGAGCACATGTGACAGACATGAAAGGGTCTAAAGAAGCAATGGAGAATGTTATGCTGCCTGTAACACTGTTCAGCATGATCAGTTTGGTGATGGGTCAGTGATGGTCTGTGGAGGCATATCCATGAAGGGACGCATAGACCTCTACAGCCTAGACAACAGCACCTTGACTGCCATTAGGTTTTGGGATGAAATCCTTGGACCCACTGTCAGATCCTATGTTGGTGCAGTGGGTCCTGGGTTCCGCCTGGTGCATGACAATTCTCGGCCTCATGTGGTGAGAGTATGCAGGCAGTTCCTGGAGGATGAATGAACTGATACCATTGACTGGCCCTCATGCTCGCCTGACCTAAATCTAATAGAACACCTCTGGGACATTATGTTTCAGTCCAGACTGTCCAGGAGGTCAGTGATGCCCTGGTCCAGATCTGGAAGGAGATGCTTAAGGACACCATTCGTCGTCTCATTAGGAGCATGTCCCGACATTGTCTGGAATGAATACAAGCATGTGGGGGCCATACAAACTACTGAGTACAATTTGGAGTTGCTGCAATGAAATTTTGGCAAAATGGACTAGCCTGCCACATCAATTTTCACTTTGATTTTCAAGGTGTCTTTGAATTCAGCCCTCTGTAGGTTGAAAATTTCCATTACCATTAAACGATGTGGCATCCTTTTGTTCCTAACACATAACCCAGTCCATATCAATATAGATAGCAACCATGATTTTCTTGCCATTGAGATCTGATGTGTTTTCAAAATGTTCCTTTAATTTTATGAGCAGTTTATATACATGTATACACACACATATACATATATATACATATATACACACACATACATACATATATACACACACATACATACACACACACACACACAACATACACACACACACACACACACACACACACACACATACATATATACATACATACATACATACATACATATATATATATATATATATATATATAGATATACTAGCAAAATACCTGCGCTTCACAGCGGCGAAGTACTGCATTAAAATTTTTATTAAGAAGAAAATTAAACCTTTTTAAACTGAGGGAAAATATGCCAATAATTATTTGTTAAGGATCTCTTTGTATACCACATTGTGAGTTCGGCCCTCCGGTTGTAATATGACCAATCTGTGCACTGAGCTTACTCTTGAGCATGCAACTTACAGTTGGCCATGTGAACAGTAATCTTGTTTCAAATCTCACAGCTTGGATTGCTGCTGTCATAATCGGTTTGAGTTTCATGGTTTGTTTCAATTATGACAGTATTTGCTGGACTTGTGTTGAAGTGACATTCGGCATCTGTCAAGCGTTGTAAGCATACAACCGGTTTCATCGATAACTTCACATCCAGCTTCTGAGAGTTTAAACATTCATAAACATCAAAGTGTCCACTACTGAAATCGTCACCTGTGAATCTAAGATGTTTAAGAGGCATTGGTGGTTGTCGAAAGGTGTAAAATATTTGGCCATTTCGGTACACTTGAAAGCGACAACCGAACAATTCAGTGGCAGCCATCAACTCACATGCAGAGCCATAGGTGAAGGGCTTAAGCATTTCACTCTTATAGTGCTCCTGTGTAGTATAATTATCTCCTGTACCGTCATCAGTCCACACCTTGAACCTGTCCCAGTCATTCAATACATAAGACACAATGTTCCTCTGGATATCAACAGTGAGCCTGATATGGCCGTGCAATATTTAACAAACAGAATGGAAAAGGTAGGTGCCATCTCCAGGCATAGAAACCACTCGGTAAATGACAGTTCTTTGATTGATGGTGATCACCTCGATAGACAGGTAATAGAGGTACGGTTGGAATGATAAAGGAAATGGGTACCTGAGCAATGTAAAGTAAGTCTAAAATACCTACACAATAACTATAATCATAATAAACGAACAATAAAACAGCGGAGAAGCCGTGGATTAAATAAAAAGGCTGTAGTTATCAGTAGGGAGACGTGAATCCTGTGGCGAAGCAAGGAAGGGAATGTAGAGACCAGAGTGACGGACGGCCTTATATAGGCAGGCAGCCAACAACATGGAGGCGTTGGGATGGGGGACCCAACGCCGCCTCACACGCTGACTGAGCTGCAGGCTATGGACGTATATATGTACGTAAGTAAGATTCAGTTAGCGTTGGGAACCTGTGTACCAAATGTCTTGAAGATGGGCCCATAAGTAACAAAGACTGTTGAAAAGTTCAATATGGCGGCTGACAGTGGCATCATACCACTTAAATAAGTACGTACATTGGTTTTGGTTAGCACAGGGAAGCCTCCTACCAAATTTCGTGAAGATGGGGCCATAAATAAGAAAGTTCAACATGGCGGACGTTGTCAACCGTTATGACCGTTACGTGTAGAATTTCGAAATGAAACCTGCTTAACTTTTGTAAGTAAGCTGTAAGGAATGAGCCTGCCAAATTTCAGCATTCTACCTACATGGGAAGTTGGAGAATTAGTGATTTTGGAAAGTTCATTATGGCGGCTGACAGTGGCATCATACCACCGAAATAAGTACGTACATAGGTTTCGGTTAGCTCAGGGAAGCCGCCTACCAAATTTTGTGAAGATGGGGTCAGCCTTCTACCTACACGGGAAGTTGGAAAATTAGTGACGTTGGAAAGTTCAATATGGCGGCCGACAGTGGCGTCATACCATCAAAATAAGTAATGCATCGGTTTCGGTTAGCGCAAGGAAGCCGCCTACCAAATTTCGTGAAGATGGGGCCATAAATAAGAAAGTTCAACATGGCGGACATGGTTGACCGTTAGACTGTTACGTGTAGAATTTTGAAATGAAATCTGCTTAACTTTTGTAAGTAAGCTGTAAGGAATAAGCCTGCCAAATTTAGCCTTCTACCTACACGGAAAGTTGGAGAATTAGCGATGAGTGAGTGAGTAAGTGAGGGCTTTGCCTTTTATTAGTGTGTGTATATATATATACAGTGGTGTGAAAAACTATTTGCCCCCTTCCTGATTTCTTATTCTTTTGCTTTTTGTCACACAAAATGTTTCTGATCTTTAAACACATTTAACCATTAGTCAAATATAACACAAGTAAACACAAAATGCAGTTTTAAATGATGGTTTTTATTATTTAGGGAGAAAAAAAATGCAAACCTACATGGCCTGTGTGAAAAAGTAATTGCCCCCTGAACCTAATAACTGGTTGGGCCACCCTTAGCAGCAATAACTGCAAACAAGCGTTTGCAATAACTTGCAATGAGTCTTTTACAGCGCTCTGGAGGAATTTTGTCCCACTCATCTTTGCAGAATTGTTGTAATTCAGCTTAATTTGAGGGTTTTCTAGCATTAACCTCCTTTTTAAAGTCATGCCATAGCATCTCAATTGGATTCAGGTCAGGACTTTGACTAGGCCACTCCAAAGTCTTCATTTTGTTTTTCTTCAGCCATTCAGAGGTGGATTTGCTGGTGTGTTTTGGGTCATTGTCCTGTTGCAGCACCCAAGATCGCTTCACCTTGAGTTGACGAACAGATGGCCGGACATTCTCCTTCAGGATTTTTTGGTAGACAGTAGAATTCATGGTTCCATCTATCACAGCAAGCCTTCCAGGTCCTGAAGCAGCAAATCAACCCCAGACCATCACACTACCACCACCATATTTTACTGTTGGTATGATGTTCTTTTTCTGAAATGCTGTGTTCCTTTTACGCCAGATTTAACGGGACATTTGCCTTCCAAAAAGTTCAACTTTTGTTTCATCAGTCCACAAGGTATTTTCCCAAAAGTCTTGGCAATCATTGAGATGTTTCTTAGCAAAATTGAGACAAGCCCTAATGTTCTTTTTGCTTAACAGTGGTTTGCGTCTTGGAAATCTGCCATGCAGGCCGTTTTTGCCAAGTCTCTTTCTTATGGTGGAGTTTTGAACACTGACCTTAATTGAGGCAAGTGAGGCCTGCAGTTCTTTAGACGTTGTCCTGGGGTCTTTTGTGACCTCTCGGATGAGTCGCCTCTGCGCTTGGGGTAATTTTGGTCGGCCGGCCACTCCTGGGAAGGTTCACCACTGTTCCATGTTTTGCCATTTGTGGATAATGGCTCTTACTGTGGTTCGCTGGAGTCCCAAAGCTTTAGAAATGGCTTTATAACCTTTACCAGACTGATAGATCCCAATTACTTCTGTTTTCATTTGTTCCTGAATTTCTTTGGATCTTGGCATGATGTCTAGCTTTTGAGGTGCTTTTGGTCTACTTCTCTGTGTCAGGCAGCTCCTATTTAAGTGATTTCTTGATTGAAACAGGTGAGAAAGTAATAAGGCCTGGGGGTGGCTACGGAAATTGAACTCAGTTGTAATACACCATAGTTAGGTTAATTTTTAACAAGGGGGAAATTACTTTTTCACACAGGGCCATGTTGGTTTGGATTTTTTTCTCCCTAAATAATAAAAACCATCATATAAAAACTGCATTTTGTGTTTACTTGTGTTATATATATATATATCACTTTTTAATCAGAGTATAGCATAAAGTCAATGAAACTTATGGGATATTTATCTGGTCAGTTAAGTAGCAGAGGGGGTTGTTAATCAGTTTCAGCTGCTGTGGTGTTAATGAAATTAACAACAGATGCACTAGAGGGGCAACAATGAGATGACCCCCAAAACAGGAATGGTTTAACAGGTGGAGGCCACTGACATTTTTCCCTCCTCATCTTTTCTGACTGTTTCTTCACTAGTTTTGCATTTGGCTACAGTCAGTGTCACTACTGGTAGCATGAGGCGATACCTGGACCCTACAGAGGTTGCACAGGTAGTCCAACTTCTCCAGGATGGCACATCAATACGTGTCATTGCCAGAAGGTTTGCTGTGTCTCCCTGCACAGTCTCAAGAGCACGGAGGAGATTCTAGGAGACAAGCAGTTACTCTAGGAGAGCTGGAGAGAGCCATAGAAGGTCCATAACCCATCAGCAGGACCAGTATCTGCTCCTTTGGGCAAGGAGGAACAGGATGAGCACTCCCAGAGCCCTACAAAATGGCCTCCAGCAGGCCACTGGTTTGAATGTCTCTGACCAAACAACCAGAAAGACTTCATGAGGGTGACCCAAGGGCCCCATGTCCTCTAATGGGCCCTGAGCTCACTGCCCAGCAGCATGCAGCTCGATTGGCATTCGCCATAGAATACCAGAATTGGCAGATGCACCACTGGTGCCCTGTGCTTTTTACAGATGAGAATAGGTTCACCCTGAGCACGTGACAGAAGTGAAAGGGTCTGGAGAAGCCTTGGAGAACATTATGCTGCCTGTAACATCATTCAGCATGAGCAGTTTGGTGGTGGGTTAATGATTGTCTGGGGAGGCATATCCATGGAGGGTCACACAGACCGCTACAGGCTTGACAAAGGCACCTTTGGCTGCCATTAGGTATCAGGATGAAATCCTTGGACCCATTGTCAGACCCTATACTGGTACAGTGGCTCCTGGTGCACGACAATTCCTGGCCTCATGTGGTGAGAGTATGCAGGCAGTTCCTGGAGGATGAAGGAATTGATACCATTGACTGGCCACCACACTTTCCTGACCTAAATCCAATAGAACACCTCTGGGACATTATGTTTTGGTCCATCCAATGCCACCAGGTTGCACCTCAGACTGTCCAGGATCTCAGTGATGCCCTGGTCCAGATCTGGGAGGAGATCCCCCACAACACCATCTGTCATCTCATTAGAAGCATGCACTGATGTTGTCAGGCATGTATACAAGAACACAGGGGCCATACAAAGTGCTGCGTACAATTTTAAGTTGCTGCAATTAAATTTTGGCAAAATGGACTAGCCTGCCACATCATTTTTTCACTCTGATTTTTGGGGCGTCTTTGAATTCAGGGCTCTGTAGGTTGATCATTTTCATTTCCATCAAGCGATGTGGCATCCTTTCATTCTAACACATTATCCAGTCTATATCAGTATAGATATCCAGGAGGATTTCTTATTCCCATTGAGATCTGATGTGTTTTCAAAGTGTTCCTTTAATTTTTTGAGCAGTTTATATATATATATATATATATATATATATATATATATATATATATATACACACACATATATATATATATACACACATATATATATATATATATATATACACATATATATATATATATACACATATATATATATATATATATATATATATATATATATATATATATATATATATATACACACACATATATATATATATATATATATACACACACATATATATATATATATACACACATATATACACAGTATATATATATATAAAATCTACCAAGTCGCCCAACCATGGAGCCTCGTCCTCCAACTCTAACCTTCCTCCTGCGCCCACCCTCACTCTCGAGGCATGCGCACTGCCTGCTCATGTGCCCGCCCCCAACACCTCACCAAACACATGTTTACACACTGCATACAGCGATTCCCATCTGCGACAAACACGCTTCTTCTTAGATGGTCCTGCAGGAACAGGGAAAACCTTTGCCTATAAAACCCTGATTAATACCATCAGAGCTAGGGGAGACATTCCTACAACCGTAGCATCTACAGGAATAGCTGCAACATTGTTACCGGGTGGATGTGCTGCACATTCCATTTTTAAAATACCGTTGAAGCCGACTACTACTTCCACATGCAACATCAAACCTACGTTGCCACATACTCAATATCTTCCGCAATCCAAATTGATAATATGGGACAAGGTGCCAATGACACATGCATATGCATTCCAGGCAGTTGACAGGTTATTACGTGACCTCACGGGTGACACGCAGCCATTTAGAGGGAAAACAATACTATTGGGTGGAAATTTCCGACAAATATTCCCCATCATTATGCATGGCTCCCAAGCACTTACTGTCGTCAGCTGCATTAACAAGCAACCTTTGTGGCATCACATGCATGTACTTACACTGACGACAAATATGGCTCCTCAATGTTGGAGATGGGAAAAACGGAACAGCTGTAACATTACCTTCACATTGTTTTCCTTTTAATTCTGATCCCGTTCAACAACTATATGGCGACATCGACTTCTCAACTGTCACTCTGGAACAACTCAGTACACAAGCTATATTAAGCGTCACCAACGAAGACCTGCTACACCTTAATGAATAAGTACTGAAACTTATCCCTACCGCCAAAGTAACTTTCACCAGTGTTGACTCAATCGTCACGAATGATTCCGCAGATCAACTTTCATTCCCCTAAGAATTTCTTAAGAGTCTTACTTCCACTGGAATGGCTTCGCATAAACTCAAAATTAAACTTGGGTCAGTCGTCATGCTTCTCAGAAACCTCATGCCAGCAAGACCTCTCTGTAATGGCACTAGACTGACTGTTACCAGCATTCACTGCAATGTACTGGAGTATAAAACTATAACAGCTCCTACCTCACAAACTGTCCTTATTCCCCAGATTTCCCTGACCCCATCAGATTCAAATTTGCCTTTTACTTTTACACGCAGACAATTTCCTGTTAGATTAGCCTTTGCAATGACAATTAATAACGCACAGGGCCAAACTTTCAAAAAGATATGTCTGTATCTGTCAAAACCAATTTTCAGTCACGGACAATTGTATGTTGCTCTCTCCAGAGTTCCATCTTTTCATTCACTCACAGTCGTATCCTCAAACCCACCCCATTTGGACAACTGTGTCTTTCAAGGAGTGTTCACCCATCAATGAATAATTATGTTTGTATAGAATATACACACACACACATATACATATATATATACATACACATATACACACATATATATATATATATATATATATATATATATATATATATATATATATATATATATATATATATATACAGTGGGATGCAAAAGTTTGGGCAACCTTGTTAATAGTCATTATTTTCCTGTATAAATCGTTGGTTGTTACGATAAAAAATGTCAGTTAAATATATCATATAGGAGACACACAGTGATATTTGAGAAGTGAAATGAAGTTTATTGGATTTACAGAAAGTGTGCAATAATTGTTCAAACAAAATCAGGCAGGTGCATAAATTTGGGCACCACAAAAAAGAAATGAAATCAATATTTAGTAGATCCGCCTTTGCAGAAATTACAGCCTCTAAACGCTTCCTGTAGGTTCCAATGAGAGTCTGGATTGTGGTTGAAGGTATTTTGGACCATTCCTCTTTACAAAACATCTCTAGTTCATTCAGGTTTGATGGCTTCCGAGCATGGACAGCTCTCTTTAACTCACACCACAGATTTTCAATTATATTCAGGTCTGGGGACTGAGATGGCCATTCCAGAACGTTGTACTTGTTCCTCTGCATGAATGCCTTAGTGGATTTTGAGCAGTGTTTCGGTCATTGTCTTGTTGAAAGATCCAGCCCGGCGCAGCTTCAGCTTTGTCACTGATTCCTGGACATTGGTCTCCAGAATCTGCTGATACTGAGTGGAATCCATGCGTCCCTCAACTTTGACAAGATTCCCAGTCCCTGCACTGGCCACACAGCCCCACAGCATGATGGAACCACCACCATATTTTACTGTAGGTAGCAGGTGTTTTTCTTGGAATGCTGTGTTCTTTTCCTCCATGCATAACGTCCCTTGTTATGCCCAAATAACTCAATTTTAGTTTCATCAGTCCACAGCACCTTATTCCAAAATGAAGCTGGCTTGTCCAAATGTGCTTGAGCATACCTCAAGCGGCTCTGTTTGTGCTGTGGGTGGAGAAAAGGCTTCCTCTGCATCACTCTCGCATACAGCATCTCCTTGTGTAAAGTCGCGAATGGTTGAACGATGCACAGTGACTCCATCTGCTGCAAGATGATGTTGTAGGTCTTTGGTGCTGGTCTGTGGGTTGACTCTGACTGTTCTTACCATTTGTCGCTTCTGTCTATCCGAAATCTTTCTTGGTCTGCCACTTCGAGCCTTAACTTGAACTGAGCCTGTGGTCTTCCATTTCCTCAATATGTTCCTAACTGTGGAAACAGGCAGCTTAAATCTCTGGGACAGCTTTCTGTATCCTTCCCTAAACCATGATGGTGAACAATCTTTGTCTTCAGGTCATTTGAGAGTTGTTTTGTGACCCCATGTTGCTACTCTTCAGAGAAAATTAAAGGAGGAGGGAAACTTACAATTGACCCCTTAAATACTCTTTCTCATTATAGGATTCACCTGTGTATGTAGGTCAGGGGTCACTGAGCTTACCAAGCCAATTTGAGTTCCAATAATTAGTTCTAAAACTTTTGGAATCAATTAAATGACAACGGTGCCCAAATTTATGCACCTGCCTGATTTTGTTTGAACAATTATTGCACACTTTCTGTAAATCCAATAAACTTCATTTCACTTCTCAAATATCACTGTGTGTGTCTCCTATATGATATATTTAACTGACATTTTTTATCATAACAACCAACGATTTATACAGGAAAATAATGACTATTAACAAGGTTGCCCAAACTTTTGCACCCACTGTATATATATATATATATATATATATATATATATATATACATATATATATATATACATACATACACACACACACACACACACACACACACACACACACACACACATATATATATATATATATATATATATATATATATATATATATATATATATATATATATATATATATATATATGTGTGTATATATATATATATATATATATATATGTGTGTGTATATATATATATATGTGTGTGTATATATATATATATGTGTGTGTATATATATATATATATATATGTGTGTGTATATATATATATATATGTGTGTATATATTTTTCTCCATTAACTGTAATGGAGTTGAGCTGGAAGGGCGGAATTTCGTGTGACATCATCACGCCTCCCACGTAATCACGTGAACTGATTGTCAACGAAGTGCGTAGAAAACCAGGAAGACCTCCAAAAAGCGCTTAACAAAACATTTTAACAAGTTAAAATTGTAGGTGAAGGGGTGTGCTTATGCAAATTCCCAGAGACTGTGTTTGTGGGGGATTGACAGTTAAGGCGGGTGGGGGAGTCACGTCATCATCT
The DNA here is from genome assembly GCF_016835505.1 of Polypterus senegalus. Taxonomy (NCBI): domain Eukaryota; kingdom Metazoa; phylum Chordata; class Cladistia; order Polypteriformes; family Polypteridae; genus Polypterus; species Polypterus senegalus. The sequence continues at coordinate 109,457,385 of NC_053166.1, forward strand.
CCCCTCCCATTCATCTAATTTCGGTCTGAGCTGAGCTCCGCGGATAATGCATTCTTCCGAAGCAACTTTGTCAGACTGCCACCAAATACTCACAGAAAAATCCACAAGTTAATACACACGTCGTCTCTAGAGTTTCTCCACACTGAATCCTCCAGGCACTACTTACAAAAGGTTACATTGACAATCGTGTTACGTTATTTTTAAAATCTTTCCTTTTCTTAGCACAAGCACAGCTGAGAAGCTTCGATGCATGTGCTCCATAACGCATTAAAAAATAATGCATTTAATCACACTTTGCATTACAAGCAAAGGGGAGCTTTTGTCAATGCATGATTTCCTGGTACTGTACACGATTACATTGATCAGCGCATCCCGATTCATTTTACCCTGGCACCACCTTAGTTTGAGAAGAAGTCTGAAAAAATATGAGGTTAACACAGAAAAACATCACCAATTCAAGCTTTATGAATAATCGATTCGCCATCAATAATTGTTTTGGTAAAGCCATCCTCCTTCCATTTTATCATTTTTCCGCCAATAGCCATGATTAAATGAACGGTAAATAAAGTAAGAGCAAAGCGAGGGTGACTTATTTAGGCAGGCATATATATGACAGCAACACTCATGACAATGTCAATCATGTTACGTTATTATTAAAATGTTTCCTTTTCTTTTTCATTACTTCTTTAACACACTACTTCTCCTGCTGCGAGACGCGGGGATTTTGCTATATATATAATATATGAATGACCTCCAAAGAGCTGAGACTTTTGATATCATGAATGTGTCTGCAAAAACTGTGGTCTCCTGCCTAGCAAAAGTCGAGCAGCCAGCGCAGCATAGCTGTGCCGCCTTTGAGACGCTGACTGCGCTTCTGCCTTAAGTCAAAGTGAGCACTTTTAATTTTTTTTATCCTCCCCCTGCGCTATAGCCCAGACAAGTGCAAACATGGGACCCCTTTTCTACACCACGGAAAAATAATATTAAGGCGATTCACACTTCCTTTTGCACGTATACGATTATGAGGTCGTCAGCTCGGATTATGAATTCACGCACACGAGTGCAGGACTGACAGTGCCATCACAGCCCATTAATGGCAGGGACGTCTCACCAGTCTACACAAGACCCACCGCGACTGTCCCCAAAAGCCGATCATACCGTCAGCGAACACATCTCTCTATACTATATAAAAGAAAAAGGCAACTTTCCTTTCTTTACATCTTTTTTCCTTTTATCCCAAACCAAAGCCTTTCTCTCTTAACACTGCAGAGGACACAAAACTAATTTTCTTTAAATGCCGGTAAGGCACATTACCACAGGCACAAATTTGAACGTTCACATAGAAAATGTAATTTCTATACCACAGCCGTCGTGTAGCGCCTTTCAAAAGGGATCTACTACCGAGATGATCCATATACATTTTAGCTGCTGTTAGTTACTTACCTGTTGTGTTACAGTCTTTAAAATGTAGTTTACCTGAAACCACTCCAGTAGTGCTCAATGTACCTGTACTTCTTAAAACGTTAATGTTTTACTGTTTAATAACTTATAGACTATATTTTATTATTTTTCCCTTGCACTCAGTGACCAAAGCTATACACACACATATAGACACATACAAACATACACACATGTATATCTATGTGTATATATATATATATATATATATATATATATATATATATATATATATATATATACACACATACACATACATACACACATATATATATAATTTGTGTGTGTATGTATGTATGTATGTATGTGTATATATGATGTAGATAGATATGTATATATATATGTGTATATGTAGATATGTAGATATGAAGATATGTATGTGTATATATATGTGTGTGTGTGTGTGTATATATATATATATATGACAGCAGCAATCCAAGCTGTGAGAAAACACTAAAAAGGAGGCGTGTCAGACGTTGTGGTACATTTTCTGATGCAGCTAGACGAAAAAAACTTTGTGACGCTGCTGCCAAATACACAAAACAATTACTTTGACAATCATGTTACGTTATTTTCAAAATGTTTCCTTTTCTTTCTCTTTCCTTCTTTAACACACTACTTCTCCGCTGCGAAGCGCTGGGTATTCTGCTAGTATATACATATACTGTATATATATATATATATATATATATATATATATATATATATATATATATATATATATATATATATATATATATATATATATAAACACACACACACATATCCTTTTTAATAAAACCCCTGTGTGCGTCCAGGTGTCCGTGTGTCTTCTGGTGAAGTGTGCATGCGGCCGCGCCGCACATCACACCGTACCCCGCCCATGCAATCGACACCGTGGACGCACACACATTGGAAGCTGGGCACACGGTGAATGACCTTGCCATGGCTGCGCATGATAAGAAATAAAGGACACCATTGCTGGGGAGAGTGCTGATTGGGTAGTCGCGGCCATGCACATAAAACCCATTACTGGGAAAATGTCACACATAAAATAATCAGCTGCACGCCAGCACAGATTAAAATACTTGCTGGGGAGACGCCAGGTACACGCCACACATTACATCAGTTGCTGGGGACACTCTGCTGATTGCCCAATGTTGTGACAGAAAATTAAAGTCATATTACGGACATCAAAGTCAGTATTACTGTCGGAGAAAATTACATTTTACGGAAATATAAATCAGTATTACTGCGATAGAAAATTAAAGACACACAATACAGTGATGCATATTACAGCCACATACAAGCCAGTATTACTGTAGGAGAAAATATTACGGACGTATCTAATAACAACATGCCACCCAAAAAGAAGGACACGTCAAGTAGGACAAAAGACACAGACAATCAAATCCTATATAAGCAACATCTCCTGGAAGAACAGTCAGCTCAACAAGTAAACATCGACAAAAGAAAGGCTGAAAGAAAAAGAAAAATACGAGCAAATAGATTGATTGAAGAAAAAGAAAATGAACATCAGAAAAACGCTAAAAGAGAAAAACTCAGAAGAGCAAACCTTAGAAAAAGTTGGCATTTACTTGCCCGAACCAGTATTCAGCCACGGTCAGTTATATGTTGCATTATCAAGTATTAGAAGTTTTCCAGATGTTGTTGTCAAGGTTGTAGAGATTCCTGAACAAGGCAAACTTTTGCCAAAATCAGACAGAATATTTACAAGAAATGTTGTCTATAATCAAATTGTAGAGAAAAATTTTATGAGGAAAAAAAAATAGAAGATTTTACCTAAATATCTTCTTCAGATATTGTGTCTTACAGATTGTTACAAAGTTTTACACTAAGGCAATATTAATTATACTTACTGTATTGTCATATACGTTTCTATTTTATTTTTATTATCATTTTACTTTAGGTTTCTTGCAAAAATATTTTTGACAAAAAAAATTTAAGACAAGAAACAGAATGAGGTCAAGGTCCCTTGGCATTTAATATAGACTGTCCCAACTAATGTTTAGGCGCTACTGTTCTAGCGCCCGTTATTGTAACGGGCTTAATGTCTAGTGTGTATATATATATATATATCTGGTCAGTTAAGTAGCAGAGGGGGTTGTTAATCAGTTTCAGCTGCTGTGGTGTTAATGAAATTAACAACAGATGCACTAGAGGGGCAACAATGAGATGACCCCCAAAACAGGAATGGTTTAACAGGTGGAGGCCACTGACATTTTTCCCTCCTCATTTTTTCTGACTGTTTCTTCACTAGTTTTGCATTTGGCTACAGTCAGTGTCACTACTGGTACCATGAGGTGATACCTGGACCCTACAGAGGTTGCACAGGTAGTCCAACTTCTCCAGGATGGCACATCAATACGTGTCATTGCCAGAAGGTTTGCTGTGTCTCCCTGCACAGTCTCAAGGGCATGGAGGAGATTCTAGGAGACAAGCAGTTACTCTAGGAGAGCTGGAGAGGGCCATAGAAGGTCCATAACCCATCAGCAGGACCAGTATCTGCTCCTTTGGGCAAGGAGGAACAGGATGAGCACTGCCAGAGCCCTACAAAATGACCTCCAGCAGGCCACTGGTGTGAATGTCTCTGACCAAACAATCAGAAACAGACTTCATGAGGGCTGCCTGAGGGCCCAAATGTCTACTGCGCCCTGTGCTCACTGCACAGCACCGGGGAGCTCAATTGGCATTTGCCATAGAATACCAGAATTGGCAGGTCCACCACTGGCGTCCTGTGCTTTTCACAGATGAGAGCAGGTTCACCCTGAGTATATGTGAAAGACGTGAAAGAGTCAGGAGAAGCCGTGGAGAATATTATGCTGCCTGTAACATCGTTTAGCATGACTGGTTTGGTGGTGGGTCAGTGATGATCTTGGAGGCATATCCATGGAGCGACTCACAGACCTCTACAGGCTAGAAAACGGCATCTTGACTGCCCTTAGGTATCAGGATGAAATCCTTGGACCCATTGTCAGACCCTACGCTGGTGCAGTAGGTCCTGGTTTCCTCCTAATGCACGACAATGCCCGGCTTCATGTGGCAAGAGTATGCAGGCAGTACCTGGAGGATGAAGGAATTGAAACAATTGAATGGCCTTCACGATCCCCTGACTTAAACCCAATAGAACATCTGTGGGACATTATGTTTCGGTCCATTAGGCGCCGCCAGGTTGCTCCTCAGACTGTACAACAGCTCAGGGATGCCCTCAAACAGATCTGGGAGGAAATGCCACTAGACACCATCCGTCGTCTCATTAGGAGCATGCCCCGACGTTGTCAAGCATGTATACAAGCTCGTGGGGGCCACACAAGATACCGAAAAGCTTTTTGAGTAGCAGAAATTAGGTTTTTGATAAAATGGACTAGCCTGCCACATCTTCATTTCACTCTGATTTTAGGGTGTCTACACAATTGAGCCCTCTGTAGGCAGAAAACTTTTATTTCCATTAAAAGACTTGGCATCCTTTTGTTCCTAAGACATTGCCCTGTCGTTATTTGTATAGATATCCAACTTCATATTGAGATCTGATGTATCTAATGTGTTTCTTTAAAGTGTTCCTTTAATTTTTGTGAGCAGTGTATATATATATATATATATATATATATATATATATATATATATATATATATATATATATATATACACATACACATATACACAGTCAACCCTTGTTTATCGCGGTTAATCCGTTCCAGACTCTGCCGCGATAAATTAATTTCCGCGAAGTAGGATTCTTTATTTATAAATCGAATATTTTCGCAGTTAGAGCATAGAAAACCTGTTTATGACCTTCTAAATACAATAATACCTCCTCGATCGCGGGGGTTGCGTTCCAGACCCCCCCCCGCGATAGGTGAAAATCCGCGAAGTAGAAAGCATATGTTTGTATGGTTATTTTTATATATTTTAAGCCCTTATAAACTCTCCCACACTGTTAACATTATTAGAGCCCTCTAGACATGAAATAACACCCTTTAGTCAAACGTTTAAACTGTGCTTCATTACAAGACAGAGATGGCAGTTCTTTCTCACAATTAAAAGAATGCAAAAATATCTTATCTTCAAAGGAGCACCGGGAAGAGCAGATAAATGTCAGAGAGAGCGCTCGCTAAGAAAAGCAAACAATCAAAAAATCAATACGTGCTTTTAAGTATACAGAAGCACCGCGATAAAGCAGCATTTTGTAGAGGAGCGTCCTATCTTCTAGGCAAACAGCCACTGTGTAAACAGCCCCCTCTGCTCACACCCCCTCTGTCAGGCAGAGAGAGTGAGAGAGACAGAGAAGAAGCAAACAAAACAAAGCGCACGCTTGAAGCATATCTTATAGCATTGAGGAGTTTTAGTTAATATGTAATACATGCTCTGATTGGGTAGCTTCTAAGCCATCCATAATAGCGTCCCTTGTATGAAATCAACTGGGCAATCAAACTGAGGAAGCATGTAACCTAAATTAAAAGACCCATTGTCCATGAAAGCGCGAACCAGCGAAAAATCCGTGATATATATTTAGATGTGCTTACATTTAAAATCCGCGATAGAGTGAAGCCGCGAAAGTCGAAGCGCGATATAGCGAGGGATTACTGTATATATATATACTGTGTATATATATCTATACTAATAAAAGGCAAAGCCCTCACTGACCCATCACTAATTCTCCAACTTCCCGTATAGGTAGAAGGCTGAAATTTGGCAGGCTCATTCCTTTCAGCTTCCTTACAAAAGGTGGGCAGGTTTCATTTTGAAATTCTACGCGTAATGGTCATAACTGGAAGCTATTTTTCTGCATATACTGTAATGGAGTTGAGCTCGAAAGCCGTAGGGGGCGGAGTTTTGTGTGACATCATCACACCTCCCATGTAATCACGCAGTATGTAGAAATCCAGGAAGAGCTCCAAAAACCGCTGAACATACCTTATATAATTAAGAAAGCAGCGAAACAATTAGAAGCGAGCAAGTGACATATACTGTATATAGATATGAGAACAACACAATGACAAAACAATTACATTAACAATCATGTTACGTTATTTTTAAAATTTTTCCTTTTCTTTTTCATAACTTCTTTAACACACTACTTCTCCGCTGCGAAGTGCAGGTATTCTGCTAGTGTGTATATATATATATATATATACACATATATACATACACACACACATATATAAACATATTCATATCCATACATATATACACATACATCCACTTATATATACATATACACATATATACATATCTACATATAGACACATACATATACATACACACATGCATACATACACACACATATATACAGACAAATACATATATATACACATACACACATACTTAAACATATATACATACATATACATACATATCTACATATATACATACAGTATATATATACATATATATATATATATATATATATATATATATATATATATATATATATATACACACACACACACACACATACATACAAACATACACACAGGTATATATATGTGTATATATATGTATGTGTCTATATGTGTGTGTGTATAGCTTTGGTCACTGAGTGCAAGGGAAAAATAATAAAATATAGTCTATAAGTTATTAAACAGTAAAACATTAATGTTTTAAGAAGTACAGGTACATTGAGCACTACTGGAGTGGTTGTGGGTAAACTACATTTTAAAGACGGTGTAACACAACAGGTAAGTAACTAACAGCAGCTAAAATGTATATGGATGATCTCTCGGTAGTAGATCGATTTTGAAAGGCGCTACACAACGGCTGTGGTATAGAAATTACATTTTCTATGTGAGCGTTCAAATTTCTGTCTCTGGTAATGTGCCTTACCGGCATTACCAGCAATTAAAGAAAATTAGTTTTGTGTCCTCTGCAGTGTTAAGAGAGAAATGCTTTGGTTTGGGATAAAAGGAAAAAGGTGTAAAAAAAGGAAAGTTGCCTTTTTCTTTTATATAGTATAGAGAGATCTGTTTGCTGACGATATGATCACCTTTTGGGGACAGTCCCGGTGGGTCTTGTGTAGACTGGTGAGGCGTCCCTGCCATTAATCGGCTGTGATGGCACTATCAGTCCTCCACTCCTGTGCGTGTCTTCATAATCCAAGCTGACAATCTCATAATGTCATTATCGTGCAAAGAAAGTTCGAATAAGCCTTAATATTACTTTGCGCGCGGTGTAGAAAGGGGTCCGTGTTTGCACTTGTCTGGGCTATAGCTCAGGGGGAGGAGGAAAAAATGAAAAGTGCTCACTTTGACTTAAGGCAGAAGCGCAGTCAGCGTCTCAAAGGCCGGCACAGCTATGCACGCGCGCTGGCTGCTCGACTTTTGCTGGGCAGGAGACCCCAGTTTTTGCAGACACGTTCACTTGATTATAAGTCTCAGCGGTCTTTGGAGGTCATTCATATATATATATATATATATATATATATATATATATATATATATATATATATATATATATATATATATATATATACACACACACACAGTGGTGTGAAAAACTATTTGCCCCCTTCCTGATTTCTTATGCTTTTGCATGTTTGTCACACAAAATGTTTCTGATCATCAAACACATTTAACCATTAGTCAAATATAACACAAGTAAACACAAAATGCAGTTTTTAAATGATGGTTTTATTATTTAGGGAGAAAAAATCCAAACCTACATGGCTCTGTGTGAAAAAGTAATTGCCCCCTTGTTAAAAAATAACCTAACTGTGGTGTATCACACCTGAGTTCAATTTCTGTAGCCACCCCCAGGCCTGATTACTGCCACACCTGTTTCAAACAAGAAATCACTTAAATAGGAGCTGCCTGACACAGAGAAGTAGACCAAAGGCACCTCAAAAGCTAGACATCATGCCAAGATCCAAAGAAATTCAGGAACAAATGAGAACAGAAGTAATTGAGATCTATCAGTCTGGTAAAGGTTATAAAGCCATTTCTAAAGCTTTGGGACTCCAGCGAACCACAGTGAGAGTCATTATCCACAAATGGCAAAAACATGGAACAGTGGTGAACCTTCCCAGGAGTGGCGGCCGACCAAAATTACCCCAAGGCGCAGAGACAACTCATCCGAGAGGTCACAAAGACCCCAGGGCAGCGCTAAAGAACTGCAGGCCTCACTTGCCTCAATTAAGGTCAGTGTTCACGACTCCACCATAAGAAAGAGATTGGGCAAAAACGGCCTGCATGGCAGATTTCCAAGACTCAAACCACTGTTAACATTAGGGCTCGTCTCAATTTTGCTAAGAAACATCTCAATGATTGCCAAGACTTTTGGGAAAATACCTTGTGGACTGATGAGACAAAAGTTGAACTTTTGGAAGGCAAATGTCCTGTTACATCTGGCGTAAAAGGAACACAGCATTTCAGAAAAGAACATCATACCAACAGTAAAATATGGTGGTGGTAGTGTGATGGTCTGGGGTTGTTTTGCTGCTTCAGGACCTGGAAGGCTTGCTGTGATAGATGGAACCATGAATTCTACTGTCTACCAAAAAATCCTGAAGGAGAATGTCTGGCCATCTGTTCGTCAACTCAAGCTGAAGCGATCTTGGGTGCTGCAACAGGACAATGACCCAAAACACACCAGCAAATCCACCTCTGAATGGCTGAAGAAAAACAAAATGAAGACTTTGGAGTGGCCTAGTCAAAGTCCTGACCTGAATCCAATTGAGATGCTATGGCATGACCTTAAAAGGCGGTTCATGCTAGAAAACCCTCAAATAAAGCTGAATTACAACAATTCTGCAAAGATGAGTGGGCCAAAATTCCTCCAGAGCGCTGTAAAGACTCATTGCAAGTTATACGCAAAAGCTTGATTGCAGTTATTGCTGCTAAGGGTGGCCCAACCAGTTATTAGGTTCAGGAAGCAATTACTTTTCACACAGGGCCATGTAGGTTTGGATTTTTTATCTCCTAAATAATAAAATCATCATTTAAAACTGCATTTTGTGTTTACTTGTGTTATATTTGACTAATGGTTAAATGTGTTTGATGATCAGAAACATTTTGTGTGACAAACATGCAAAAGAATAAGAAATCAGGAAGGGGGCAAATAGTTTTTCACACCACTGTGTAGCAAAATACCCGCGCCTCGCAGCGGAGAAGTAGTGTGTTAAAGTAATGAAAAAGAAAAGGAAACATTTTAATAACAAGGTAACATGATTGACATTGTCATGAGTGTTGCTGTCATATATATGCCTGCCTAAATAAGTCACCCTCGCTTCGCTCTTACTTTTTTACCGTTCATTTAATCATGGCTAGTGACGGAAAAATTATTAAATGGAAGGAGGATTACACTGAGTATGGCTTTACGAAAACAATTATTGATGGCGAATCGATTATTCATAAAGCTTGAATTGGTGATCTGTTTTTCTGTGTTAACCTCATATTTATTCAGACTTCTTCTCAAACCAAGGTGGTGCGAGGGTAAAATGAATCGGGATGCGCTGATCAAAGTAATCGGTGTACCAGGAAATCATGCATTGACAAAAGCTTCCCTTTGCTTGTAATGCAAAGTGTGATTAAATGCATTATTTTTTAACTTCGTTATGGAGCACATGCATCGAAGCTTCTCAGCTGTGCTTGTGCTAAGAAAAGGAAAGATTTTAAAAATAATGTAACACGATTGTCAATGTAACCTTTTCTAAGTAGTGCCTGGAGGATTCAGTGTGGATCTATAGAGACAGCGTGTGTATTAACTCGCGGATTTTTCTGTGAGTATTTGGTGGCAGTGTGACGAAGTTGCTTCGAAAGATGGCGGCTTTACCCGCGGAGCTCAGCTCAGACCAAAATGAGGTAAATGGGAGGGGAGATGATGACGTGACTCCCCCACCCGCCTTAACTGTCAATCCCCCACAAACACAGTCTCTCAGAATTTGCATAAGCACACACCTTCACCTGCAATTTTAACTTAGTTACAAAGTGATCAAAACTCTCGTTTATATCCTGCGTCCTCTCATTAAACTTGTATCCTGCATTACCCGTGGGCATGTGAAACGCCAGCGGTAGCCTGTCTATGAACCTAATTTAAAGTTGAGGTTTACACCTTGCTTTCTTTCCGAAGTAGCAGCACTCATGAATATGGTAGTATATGTCACTCGCTCGCTTCTTATTGTTTCACTGCCTTCTCAATTATATAATGCATGTTTTCTTCAGCGCTTTTTGGATGTCTTCCTGGTTTTCTACGCACTGCGTTGACAGTCAGTTCACGTGATTACGTGGAAGGCGTGATGATGTCACACGAAACTCCGTCCCCCACGGCTATTGAGCTCAACTCCATTACAGTAAATGAAGAAAAATACCTTCCCGTTATGGTCATTACGCATAGAATTTCGAAATGAAAACTGCCCAACTTTTGTAAGTAAGCTGTAAGGAATGAGCCTGCCAAATTTCAGCCTTCTACCTACACGGGAAGTTGGAGAATTAGTGGTGAGTGAGTGAGTGAGTCAGTGAGGGCTTTGCCTTTTATTAGTAGAGATATATATCACAGCAACACTCATCACTCACAACAGTGACAAAACAATTACATTGACAATCATGTTACGTTATTTTCAAAATGTTTCCTTTTGTTTTTCATTACTTCCTTAACACACTACTTCTCCACTGCGAAGCGTGGGTATTTTGCTAGTCTATACTAATAAAAGGCAAAGCCCTCACTCACTCACTCATCACTAATTCTCCAACTTCCCGTGTAGGTAGAAGGCTGAAATTTGGCAGGCTCATTCCTTACAGCTTACTTACAAAAGTTGGGCAGGTTTCATTTTGAAATACTACGTGTAACGGTCATAACGGTCAACAATATCCGCCATGTTGAACTTTCTTATTTATGGCCCCATCTTCACGAAATTTGGTAGGCGGCTTCCCTGCGCTAACCAAAACCAATGTACGTACTTATTTTGGTGGTATGACGCCACTGTCGGCCGCCATATTGAACTGAGAACTTGAGATGGCACCTATCTTTTCCATTCTCTTTGGTACATATTGCACGGCCATATCAGGCTCACTCTTGATATCTGGAGAAACATTGTGTCTAATATATTGAATGACTGGGACAGGTTCAAGGTGTGGACTGATGACGGTACAGGAGATAATTATACTACACAGGAGCACTATAAGAGTGAAATGCTTAAGCCCTTCACCTATGCATCTGCATGTGAGTTGGTGGCTGCCACTGAATTGTTCGGTTGTCGCTTTCAAGTGTACCGAAATGGCCAAATATTTTACACCTTTCGACAACCGCCAATGCCACTTAAACATCTTAGATTCACAGGTGACAATTTCAGTAGTGGGTACTTTGATGTTTATGAATGTTTAAACTCTCAAAAGCTGGATGTGAAGTTATCGATGAACCTGGTTGTATACTTACGCTTTTTCTCCCTAAATAATAAAAACCATCATTTAAAAGCTGCATTTTGTGTTTACTTGTGTTATATTTGACTAATGGTTAAATGTGTTTGATGATCAGAAACATTTTGTTTGACAAACATGCAAAAGAATAAGAAATCAGGAAGGGGGCAAATAGTTTTTCACACCACTGTATATAGATATAGATATAACGTGTGTATATATATATATATATATATATATATATATATATATATATATATATATATATATATATACACATATACATACAGTGGGATGCAAAAGTTTGGGCAACCTTGTTAATAGTCATTATTTTCCTGTATAAATCGTTGGTTATTACGATAAAAAATGTCAGTTAAATATATCATATAGGAGACACACACAGTGATATTTGAGAAGTGAAATGAAGTTTATTGGATTTACAGAAAGTGTGCAATAATTGTTCAAACAAAATCAGGCAGGTGCATAAATTTGGGCACCACAAAAAAGAAATGAAATCAATATTTAGTAGATCCGCCTTTTGCAGAAATTACAGACTCTAAATGGTCCTGTAAGTTCCATTTAGAGTCTGGATTGTGGTTGAAGGTATTTTGGACCATTCCTCTTTACAAAACATCTCTAGTTCATTCAGGTTTGATGGCTTCCGAGCATGGACAGCTCTCTTTAACTCACACCACAGATTTTCAATTATATTCAGGTCTGGGGACTGAGATGGCCATTCCAGAACGTTGTACTTGTTCCTCTGCATGAATGCCTTAGTGGATTTTGAGCAGTGTTTGGTCGTTGTCTTGTTGAAAGATCCAGCCCGGCGTAGCTTCAGCTTTGTCACTGATTCCTGGACATTGGTCTCCAGAATCTGCTGATACTGAGTGGAATCCATGCGTCCCTCAACTTTGACAAGATTCCCAGTCCCTGCACTGGCCACACAGCATGATGGAACCACCACCATATTTTACTGTAGGTAGCAGGTGTTTTTCTTGGAATGCTGTGTTCTTTTTCCTCCATGCATAACGCCCTTGTTATGCCCAAATAACTCAATTTTAGTTTCATCAGTCCACAGCACCTTATTCCAAAATGAAGCTGGCTTGTCCAAATGTGCTTGAGCATACCTCAAGCGGCTCTGTTTGTGCTGTGGGCACGGAGAAAAGGCTTCCTCTGCATCACTCTAGCATACAGCATCTCCTTGTGTAAAGTCGCGAATGGTTGAACGATGCACAGTGACTCCATCTGCTGCAAGATGATGTTGTAGGTCTTTGGTGCTGGTCTGTGGGTTGACTCTGACTGTTCTCACCATTCGTCGCTTCTGTCTATCCGAAATCTTTCTTGGTCTGCCACTTCGAGCCTTAACTTGATCTGAGCCTGTGGTCTTCCATTTCCTCAATATGTTCCTAACTGTGGAAACAGACAGCTTAAATCTCTGGGACAGCTTTCTGTATCCTTCCCTAAACCATGATGGTGAACAATCTTTGTCTTCAGGTCATTTGAGAGTTGTTTTGTGACCCCCATGTTGCTACTCTTCAGAGAAAATTAAAGGAGGAGGGAAACTTACAATTGACCCCCTTAAATACTCTTTCTCATTATAGGATTCACCTGTGTATGTAGGTCAGGGGTCACTGAGCTTACCAAGCCAATTTGAGTTCCAATAATTAGTTCTAAAAGTTTTGGAATCAATAAAATGACAACGGTGCCCAAATTTATGCACCTGCCTGATTTTGTTTGAATTATTGCACACTTTCTGTAAATCCAATAAACTTCATTTCAATTCTCAAATATCACTGTGTGTGTCTCCTATATGATATATTTAACTGACATTTTTTATCGTAACAACCAACGATTTATACAGGAAAATAATGACTATTAACAAGTGTAAAGAAAAAGAAGACAACACAGCATAAAGGGTTGGGGTTTCCGGCCCTGTATACTGTAACAAACTTAAATTCTTTGTTCTACAAAGAAGGTCAAAAGATAAACAAAAACTTTGCTTATGCGCCGACGCCTTCACATGCGCCGGCAGCCATTTTTATATAGGAGGAGCCGGAAGTGGAGGAATGCTGGGAAGGAGGTGTGAGGGATGACGGGATTACGTGGCGTCAGGGAAGATGGCGGAGGAAGGGCGAAGTGGGCGTGGTGCGGTCAGGTTATGATGGCGGAGCGTCTTTTTCCTGAAAGAGAGCAGAAAGGTTAGTACCCCGCCATTCCCTACCGACAAACGTCCTTCGAAGCGATTTCGGGTCCGCCCGCGGCCTCCTACTCGCCCATGCGTGACACGACCCCCCCCTCAGCCCAAGACCATCCGGTCGGGCGGACCTAACCAAGAGGTCGTGGACGCGGGAGAGGGCATCGCCGTTGGCCTGAAGGCCGCGGCGGCGATAAGTGACCGTAAACTTATAGGGCTGCAAGTCCAGGAACCACCTGGTGACCCGCGGATTCGACTCCTTGTGAAGGGACATCCACTGAAGCACAGCGTGGTCAGTCACCAGAGTGAATTCGCGACCCAACAGGTAATACCGGAGATAAGTCACGGCCCACTTAATAGCCAGGGCTTCCCTCTCCACCGCCGCGTACCTGGTCTCTCGGTCCAACAATTTCCAGCTTAGGTACATCACGGGGTGTTCGACACCATCAACGCTTTGGCTCAACACGGCGCCGAGGCCTGTGTCCGAAAATCTGGGGTCCGCAATACAGCTGCCGGCGTAAGGGCCTGTTTTTAGGTCACTAAATGCGTGTTCTGCTTTGTCGTTCCATACCACATGCAGGGAGCGCCCTTCTTTGTCAAGCTAGTCAAGGGTGCTGCCCTTTTTGGAGAAACGGGGCACGAACCGGCGGTAGTACCCCGCTAGCCCCAAGAAAGCCTGCACCTGTCTCTTGGTATTCGGACGGGGCCATTCCAGGATGTCTTTGACTTTGGAACACTGGGGTCTCACCTGTCCTCGTCCCACAAGGTAGCCTAAATACTTGGCCTCCTTCAAGCCAAAGAAACATTTACGGGGGTTAATACGGAGGCCGGCTTTAGCCAGTGTCGCGAGGACACCAGAGAGCTGCAATAGATGTTCCTCCCAGGTGCCGGAATAGATGACGACGTCATCCAGGTAGGCGGCACTATAGGACTGGTGGGGCTTCAGCACTCTATCCACCAGGCGTTGAAAGGTCGCAGGGGCCCCGTGCAGCCCAAATGGGAGGACCTTGTATTGCCAGTGTCCGCTAGGGGTGCTAAAGGCAGTTTTTTCTTTTGCAGATGCCGTTAAGGGAATTTGCCAATACCCTTTTGTCATATCAAGAGTAGTCAGATATCGAGCCGCGCAGCCACTCGAGGAGGTCGTCAATCGCGGGGCATAGGGTAGGCATCGAACTTGGAGACCTGGTTCAGGCGTCTAAAGTCGTTACAGAATCTCCAAGACCCGTCCGGCTTAGGAACGAGGACAATCGGACTGGACCAGGGGCTGTGGCTTTCCTCGATGATGTCCGAGTCCAGCATCCGCTGTACCTCCAGTTCCACCTCGGCGCGTTTTGCCTCCGGGAGTCTGTATGGCCTCTCCCAGACGACTACTCCGAGTTCCGTGACTATATCGTGGGCAATCAGCGCAGTCCGGCCTGGGGACTCGCTCACCACCTCGGGGATGGCGAAGATGGCCTGGGCAATCTCCTGCTGTTGTACGGGCGTTAGCTCGTCGCCGAGGTTAAGGGCAACCGTGCTAGCGAACAGGGAAAGGGATCTATGTGTTTCGGGAGTCTCCTCCCGCTCCTTCCATGGCTTTAACAAATTAACATGATAGATCCTCTCGCTCGGTCGGCGATTAGGTTGCTTGACTAAATAGTCGGAGCCCCTTTCTTTCCTTAACCTCGTATGGCCCCAGCCAGTGAGCTAGTAATTTGGAGTGGGAGGTGGGGAGCAGTACCATCACTCGATCCCCCGGGTGGAACTCCCGGAGGACAGAGTTGCGGTTGTAGCACCGGGCCTGCGCACGAGTCACGTGTTCTTTGAGGAGAAGCCTGATTTTGGTGAGCCTGTCGGCGCGTTGCGCTACATACTCCAATATATTAGAGGAGGGAAGGGCCTCGGCCTCCCAACCTTCTTTAGGATATCCAACAGTCCCGGGGTTGTCGCCCATATAACAGTTCAAAGGGGAGAAGCCCGTAGAGGCCTGGGTACCTCGGTAGGCAAAAGGCACGGGGGGAGGAGTTGGTCCCAATTCCTGCCATCAGCGTTGACTACCTTGAGAAGCATCTGTTTAAGCGTCTGGTTAAAACGTTCTACCAGACCGTCTGTTTGGGGGTGGTAGACAGACGTCTTCAGGTGCTTTATTCTCAGTAATCTGGCAACCTCCCTGAGCGTATCTGAAGTGAAGGGAGTACCCTGTCCGTGAGGACTTCTTTAGGGATACCCACTTTCGAGAAGAGGTTGACAAGTTCCCGTGCAATGTTTTGGTGGTAGCGGGCGCGCGGGAACCGCCTCTGGGTATTGGGTCGCATAATCAACCATGACCAATATATATTTATGGCCCACGGTTGGAGGGCTCCAGAGGTCCTACTAAGTCGACCCCTATCCGGTCAAAGGGAACATCTATCATGGGTATCGGGACGAGAGGAGCACGGTCCCTCCTAGGAATCTGGCGAATCTGGCAGTCCGGACAGGACTGACAGAAGCGCCCGACCTCCTCGTTAATCCCGGGCCAGTAAAACCGGAGCTTGATCCTCTCCAGTGTTTTCGGCCCGAGGTGGCGCCTAAGAGGTGTCGCGTGAGCCAGCTCGCATACCTCCCGCCGGAAGATGCAGCGGAACTAGCAGCAGCTTCCGCACCTGCGCCCTCGTGAGTTGCCACCCGATACAACAGATCATTTTCCAAGACAAAGAAGGGGCCACGTGGTATGGAACCGTCCGCTTGTGAGCTGCCTGGCAAAACAATCGCATTCCTGGCAAACCGCAGGGAATCGTCATTCCATTGTTCCCTCTTAAATGAGGCAGGCGTGGAGCGAAACTGGTGGTCAGGCGCTCAGGGGATCTAACAAGGGCTGGGGGATGTGCTCCTTGGCTGTCCCTTGCGGTGGAAGGTCCGGCTCAGGCGCGTGGCCTGAGAAACCACCCCTTGTGCCTGCGCCATTTGGCTTGCCTCAGTGCATGGCGTGGAGACCAGCGGGAAGGGTGCCTTGTCCCTCCATAGCCAGACCCAGTGAGGCCCCAGGAGTGGTGCGTGGCTTACCACTTTTTCTTTGCGACCAGTCTTGTCCCAGGATCACTGGAAAGAGGGGTTCGGGCAACACCGCGACCATCAGTTTGGACAATTTCCCCCCTCCAGGAAAGATAGCATGCTGTGGAACGGTAAGCCCTGGTCTCTCCGTGTACACAAGTGACCCGTACATGTTTGTTTAGCCACTGTGCGGGTAAGACATAGCGGCGACAATAGTTATGTTGCTGCGAGTCGAAGAGCCACCACCGAGTGCCCGTTTACTAACACCACTCCGTGTTGGACTTGCCAAGTGCGGCGGAGTACAGTACCTTTCGCCGAGGTCAGGTGCAGTCCATCGGCTCCATGGGGTGTTCAGCGGGCAGGTTGGTAGCAGGTGGCGGTCTCCCCACACTTGTAACAGCGCGGAGGCGGCTTTTCTCGGCTCTGGGAGGTGCTTCTGCAGCCGCGTCGAGAGGGGCTTGGGGGTGGCCGCCCGTCCGGCGGTTCCAGCGAGCTTGCCTTTCTGCCCCCCTGGCTCGGAAGACCGAGCTGGCGCTCAGGACTTCCAGGAGTCCTGGCATGTCCGTATAGGGGTGGCGCCCGAACCTGCTGGGCGAGGGCGGGCAGTCGTTGACCAGGCCCTCACAGGCCACCTGTTCAGCGACCTTCGGGCTTGAGGGGCCCTCGGGCCATAGCCACCGGCCCATTTGCCCCAGAAGTCGAAGGCCTGTGCTCGGGCGGCTTCCGGGTCAAACTGCCAGCGCCGCCATTCACTTTCGCCTGCTGGCTGGTGTAATGCCGTAGCGCCAGGATCTCCTGTTTCAGGAGCTTATAGTCCAGCGGCCTCCTCCTCAGGGGAGGTCATAATAGGCTTCTGCGCAGGCCTTTAGGTAGAGCGCCAGAAGGGGCGCCCACTCGGACCGCTGCCACTTTCGTTCGGGTGGCCGTCCTCTCAAAGATCCCAAGTAGGACTCGATGTCGTCCGCCTCCGTCATCGGTACAAGGGGCGGAGGTTTTGGGCGAAGCGGTTGCCCTTACCCTCTCGGCATCCTGAGTTTCGCCTTGCGCCTCCAGCTCCCGGGTAGTAGTAGCCTGTGCTTGCTGCAGGGACTGGATCTGGGCATTCATGCCCTGCAGCGGTGTTGAGGTCCTGCCTTTCAGGTCATAATTTCGATTCTTCAGTGCAGTTATCCTGCCCGGCTCGCCACTGTAAAGAAAGACAACACAGCATAAGGGTTGGGGTTTCCGGCCCCGTATACTGTAACAAACTTAAATTCTTCGTTCTACAAAGAAGGTCAAAAGATAAACAAAAACTTTGCTTATGTGCCGACGCCTTCACATGCGCCGGCGGCCATCTTTATATAGGAGGAGGCGGAAGTGGAGGAATGCTGGGAAGGGGCGTGAGGGATGGCGGGATTACGTGGCGTCAGGGAAGATGGCGGAGGAAGGCGGAAGTGGGCGTGAGTGCGCGTCAGGTTATGATGGCGGGCGTCTTTTTCCTGAAAGAGAGCAGAAAGGTTAGTACCCCGCCATTCCCTACCGACAAACGTCCTTCGAAGCGATTTCGGGTCCGCCCGCGGCCTCCTACTCGCCCATGCGTGACACAAGGTTGCCCATACTTTTGCATCCCACTGTATATATATATGTGTATATATATATATATATATATATATATATATATATATATATATATGTATATATATATGTGTATATATATCTCCTTTCACTGCTGGCTAGAAACCTGGTGTGCGAATAAAAGCATAGCATTTGTGAACAATTGGGATGATTTTTGGGAAAGGCCTGGATTTTTCAGAAGAGATGGTCTTCATCCTAACTGGAGGGATCTTATGTATTATCCCAAAATATGGCAGCAAAACTGCCTGGTTGACTGATTAGAGCACCATCCAGGCGCAGTCATGTGATCTTAAATCACAGGCTGTTGTTTATCCCACCTGTTATTTTCCTGAAGCTGTTACCCATAATCCCTGTTGTGGGGCATCCAGTAAATTTAGTCTTGATACAAACCTTAAATTAATTGATAACCAAAAATAAGGTGTATAATTAGACCAAGGGATAAAACCAGACACTCCACCAGGGGCATCTGTAATAGAAATTTAATTCAAATTAAAACAAAAATATATCAGCAGTTCAGAAAGAACCATGCAGTTTTAAATGCTGTTTATTGAACATTCTCTCTCTTGGCACTAAAGCTGTTTTGGTAAATGATATCATATTAAGTACAAAATCTGATCTGTGTCTTCTTACTGAAACCTGGCTTAGTAAATGTGACACTGTTCCCTAGCTGAGGCATCACTAGATTGATACTCTTTCCTTCATAAGTCTAAAGATTCTGGTCGAGGAGGAGGCCTTGGAATAATTCATTGTAACAAAATGCAAATCACTCTAAAAATTTAGGCGACTTTACATCCTTTGAGGCATTCATTTTAAATATTAAAACAGATTCCAACACAATTATAGTGCTAGTCTACAGACCACCAGGGCCATATTCATTGTTCATGACTGAATTTAGCAACCTTCTGTCTGATTTGGCTATAAATTATGATCACGTAGTTCTGATGGGGATTTTAATGTACACATTGATGTGGAAACTGACACTTTTAGCAAATGTTTTACTTATTTGTTAAATTCAGTAGGATTTTGTCAGATTGTCAAAGGTCCAACTCATAATCATAACCACACATTAGATTTAATTATAACTTACAAAGTTGAAATTCAAAATTTAAATATTACTCCATTAAATGTAGTTATTTCCGATCACTTCTTAATTACATTTGATTTAGTTCTGCCCATGCCAACGCACTCACAGATTAAAACAAAGACAGTGCGACATCTAGATTGTAATTCTGCTTCAAAATTTATAGATACCTTGAGTAAGTCAAGTGTAATTGTGGAAAACCATTTAGATCAGTTAACATCACATTATAATGTGACCTTGAGAGATGCTCTGGACACAGTGGCTCCCCTTAAAACAAAAAGTAATCAAAGCACATAGAAACACTCACTGGTTTAATGAAAATACTCGAGCTCTTAAATTAGAGTGTCGAAAACTGGAGCAGATGGAGAACAACAAAGCTACATGTCTTTCAAATTGCATGGACAGAGAGTGTTAATAAATATAAAAAAGCCCTCTTTAAAGCTCGCTCAGAATACTATTCTACATTAATAGATAGCAATAATAAAAATCCTAGGGTACTTTTAGAACAGTGGCTAAATTAACAAATGGGAATTCAGATCAACAGTGCAAAATACCAACAGATATTAGCAGTACAGACTTTATGAACTTCTTCAATGAGAAAATTAAAAATATAAGATCCCAGATCTCAGCATCACAGTACAAACCAAATACTAGCTTTGCAGACCCTGCACATTGCATTCAGCACTTTAAATTTTAATCCTGTAACTGAGCAGGAAGTCTTAACTTTAATTACTAAAATGAAGCCCACTACTTGTTCCCTAGATCCAGTGCCAACAAAACTAGTAAAAGTGCAATGGATGTTCTTGCAGCGCCTATTCTAACATTATCAATAGTTCATTACTGCATGGCACAGTACCTGATGCACTAAAAGTGTCAGTCATTAAACCTTTACTTAAAAGTCAGACCTAGACCCACACATACTAAATAACTATAGGCCTATTTCAAATTTACCATTTCTCTCTAAAATACTAGAAAAGTAGTGCCAGTCAGCTTCAGTCACACCTTACGCATTACAATTTATTTGAGAAATTCCAGTCTGGCTTTCGCTGGTCATAGTACAGAAACGGCACTAACACGGGTTGTAAATGACATTCTGATATCCTCTGATGAAGGAAATTCCACTGTAATTATGTTGTTGGACTTAAGTGCAGCATTTGACACCATTGACCATTCTATTTTACTGCACAGGCTAGAAAGCGATGTTGGGCTTACAGGCCCGTGCTCTTGGTTCAGTTCTTATTTATCAAATCGATTCCAGTATGTACAGAAATGTGCTGACAGTACTCCATCATTATACACAGAAGTTCAATATGGTGTCCAGGGCTCAGTACTGGACCTTTACTGTTTTCACTTTACATGCTTCCACTGGGATCTCTCATTAGGAAACATAATGTTAATTTTCACTCGTATGCAGATGACACCCAGTTATACCTTTCATTTAAATCAAATGAAGTTTCTCCGATGTTGTCTTTAATTAGTTGTGTTAGTGAATTAAAGGAGTGGATGAATGAAGATGAAGATGAACTACTTGTCTTTAAATACAGATAAAACAGAGATGTTAATTGTTGGAGGGAATGGCGCTGATCACAGCAATATTTTGTCATCATTTAACTCAGTTGGAATCCCAATTAATTTTACTGAATCAGCCCGCAATCTAGGAGTTATCTTTGACTCTAGCATGTCATTTAAAGCACATATTACAAAGTTGTCCAAAACATGTTTTTCCATCTTAAAAATGTTAGGAAATTAAGGCTTTCTAAATAAACAGGATTGTGAGAAATTAATTCATGCATTTATCTCTAGTAGGATTGACTACTGCAATGCGGTGTTCACTGGCTGTTCAAACTGTTCTTTATACAGCCTCCAGTTAATCCAAAATGCGCTGCTGCAAGAAAATATGAACACATAACTCCAGTTCTTAAATCTTTACACTGGCTCCCAGTTAAGTTTAGGGCAGATTTCAAAATCCTCCTTTTAACATATAAAGCATTAAATGGCCAAGGTCCGCTTACTTGTCTGAACTTATCATGACTTACAAACCTGAGCACATTAAGATCTCAAGATGCCGGTCTGCTTAGGATTCCAAGGATTAATAAAATAACAGTGGGAGGTCGAGCTTTTAGTTACAGGGCCCCTAAACTGTGGAATGGTCTTCCTGCTTCCATAAGAGATGCCCCTTGGTCTCAGCCTTTAAATCCCGGCTGAAGACTCACTACTTCAGTTTAGCATATCCTGACTAGAGCTGCTGATTAACTGTACATACTGCATCTCTGTTGTTAGTCATTAGCACTAAAACATAAGTAACATGATAATTATATTTGAATACTAACCCTCACCTATTCTGTTTCTTTCTCGGTACTCAAATGTGGCATTGGTGCCACGCCCACCTGCCAAGTTGTTTGCCTGCCTATGGTAAAGTCATCCCTGATGGAGGATCACAGGAATCATGGGAAAGAGGGTCCTTTCATGGATTGCAACAATGTTTCAGCCGTGGAATGGCCAAATGGGGAGGCAGCTAGATGGATGAGGTCTCAGGACTCTAAAATATCAAATCTAATTATGTCATATCATCTACTGTTAAACTGCTCGTCTAAAATTTTTATTATTATGCTGTATTAAGGATTTGTTCTGTTCTGTGTATTGTATTGTATTGACCCCTTCTTTTGACACCCACTGCACGCCCAACCTACCTGGAAAGGGGTCTCTCTTTGAACTGCCTTTCCGAGGTTTCTTCCATTTTCCTACAAGGTTTTTTGGGAGTTTTCCTTGTCTTCTCAGAGAGTCAAGGCTGGGGGCTGTCAAAGGCAGGGCCTGTTAAAGCCCATTGCGGCACTTCCTGTGTGATTTTGGGCTATACAAAAATAAACTGTATTGTGTATATATATATATATATATATATATATATATATATATATATAAAATACCATATATTATATATATATATATATATACAACAAAATACCAGCCGGAGAAGTAGTGTGTTAAAGAAGCAATGAAAAGAAAGGAAACATTTTGAAAATAGCATAACCTGATTGTCAATGTAATTGTTTTGTCACTGTTGTGAGTGATGAGTGTTGTTGTCATATATATATATATATTTACACACACACACATAAACATATATATATATATATATACATATCTATACATATACACATATATACATACATATATATCTACATATATACACACACATATATACACACATATACATACACACACATATATACACACAAATACATATATATATATATACACATACATACACACACACATATATAAACATATATATACATACATATCTACATGTATACACACACAGCTATTTCGTATCAGTGCAATACGCTGTTTGTTAAAGCGGTTGACTCCCGCTCTTACGTGCAATAACAAATCAAATCATTCAGTTGTCTTTGCTCATATGTCATTTTAGAGCTGGGCGCCTGGCATCTTTTTGGCCACAAGTTCGTTTCTGTTTGGTGTGAGGTTCTGTGTTGTGGAGATTCTCAGGATGGACTGCAGGTGCTCATCAGTGAGGCGACTCCTGTGTGCTGTTTTGTTAGTCTTTATCACTGAGAAGAGCTTCTCACACAGATATATGCTACCAAACATGCACAAGGTTCGAGTCGCATGTAGGCGGACTTTTGTTCTTCAAAGTCACCAAAGCGCCGTGCAAACTCAGTGCGCAATAACTCTAGCTTCGCAATAACTTGCAGCATCATAAGGTAGACTTGATTACTTGCGGTAAGTGTTACGGCAAGGCAGCTGAAGTGCTGCATTATGGGATCTGTAGTTTATTGTGTTACCAGCGCTTCATATACCCGGGCTTTAATAATAATAATACAGTATATAAAATTATCTCGCGGGCGGATATAATTACGCGGGCGGATGTGGCCCATGACCCTTGAGTTTGACACATATGGACTAAATAGAACTTGAAAAGATATATTTTTTCAAATGTGATCAGCGCAATTCAGATAGAGTTGGCCTACAGCCTGCATGCCTCAATGAGTCATCCTCCCTCGCTCTTACTTTTTACCGTTCATCTAATGAATACACTGAGTATGGCTTTACCAAAACAATCATTGATGGCGAATAAAGTATCCATTATTCGAGTATGTAGAGCGGGATATATATATATACACATATATATATACCAGCGTATACATGAGTAGTGTGTTAAAAAGGTAGAAAAAGAAAAGGGAACATTTTAAAAATAGCGTAACATGACTGTCAATATACAGTATTTGTTTTGTGAGTGTTACTGAGTGTTGCTGTCATCAAGGATTTGATTATCATTATTTCTTTCAATCAGGCTCGTATTTGTAGGATGTGTTGTGTTCAAGTTACATTCCGTGTTTGTCAATCGTTGTAAAGATGACAGGTTTCATTCATCGATTAGTTTCTTACTGCATCAATAAACAGCTCGTCTTCTTCTTTATCGAGACCTGACACACTGCAGGCACAGGTTTTTACACTGTCTTCCTTTAGCGGGACATTGACTTTTCCACCGTGTGCTTTGTTTCCACAGTAGCTGCATTTATGAATATGCTTATCAGGCGCTTCATATTTTTGCTGCCTTTTCAATTGTGTAATTCGGTTTTGTTCAGCGCTCTTTGGAACTGTTGCTTTTTATCTGTGCACTGCGTCAGTTCACGTGAGCCACTCTGTGTACTTGCATCGAAGGTTCCCAGCTGTGCTGCCATGTCCATGTCCATGGCTGTATTTAATGTTACCTTAGTCCTGGCACTTAAAACTTTCTTTCGCAGTTTCGCTGAGTTTGTGTCAAACACCACCCTGACCATCTCATCTTCCTCTCCATAAGCACAGTCCTTCACCCGTGAATATTTACCCGTGGCAGTTTGCTATTGGATTGCGCTGACGGACGACCTTATATGGGCAGGCACTAAATTACAAGCGCCAGCGTAACCTGTCTATGAACTTAATTTAAAGTGTAGGTTTACATCGTGCTTTGTTTCCGAAGTAGCAGAACTCATGAATATGGTAGTATATGTCACTCGCTCGCTTCTTATTTTGTTTCGCTGCCTTCTCAATTATATAATGCATGTTTTCTTGAGCGCTTTTTTGAGGTCTTCCTGGTTTTCTATGTACTGCGTGATTCACGGGAAGCGTGATGATGTCACCGAAACTCCGCCCCACGGCTTTGAAGCTCATCTCCATTACAGTAAATGGAAAAACTGCTTCCAGTTATGACCATTACGCGTAGAATTTCGATATAAAACCTGCCCAACTTTTGTAAGGAAGCTGTAAGGAATGAATCTGCCAAATTTAAGCCTTTATATATTATATATACAGTGGTGTGAAAAACTATTTGTCCCCTTCCTGATTTCTTATTCTTTTGCATGTTTGTCACACAAAATGTTTCTGATCAAACACATTTAACCATTAGTCAAATATAACACAAGTAAACACAAAATGCAGTTTTTAAATGATGATTTTTATTATTTAGGGAGAAAAAAAATCCAAACCTACATGGCCCTGTGTGGAAAAAGTAATTGCCCCCTTGTTAAAAAAATAACCTAACTGTGAACAGAAGTAATTGAGATCTATCAGTCTGGTAAAGGTTATAAAGCCATTTCTAAAGCTTTGGGACTCCAGCGAACCACAGTGAGAGCCATTATCCACAAATGGCAAAACATGGAACAGTGGTGAACCTTCCCAGGAGTGTCCGGCCAACCAAAATTACCCCAAGAGCAGAGACGACTCATCCGAGAGGTCACAAAAGACCCCAGGACAACGTCTAAAGAACTGCAGGCTTCACTTGCCTCAATTAAGGTTATTGTTCATGACTCCACCATAAGAAAGAGACTGGGCAAAAACGGCCTGCATGGCAGATTTCCAAGACGCAAACCACTGTTAACATGTTAACATTAGGGCTCGTCTCAATTTTGCTAAGAAACATCTCAATGATTGCCAAGACTTTTGAGAAAATACCTTGTGGACTGATGAGACAAAAGTTGAACTTTTTGGAAGGCAAATGTCCGTTACATCTGGCGTAAAAGGAACACAGCATTTCAGAAAAAGATCATCATACCAACAGTAAAATATGGTGGTGGTAGTGTGATGGTCTGGGGTTGTTTTGCTGCTTCAGGACCTGGAAGGCTTGCTGTGATAGATGGAACCATGAATTCTACTGTCTACCAAAAAATCCTGAAGGAGAATATCTGGCCATCTGTTCATCAACTCAAGCTGAAGCGATCTTGGGTGCTGCATCAGGACAATGACCCAAAACACACCAGCAAATCCACCTCTGAATGGCTGAAGAAAAACAAAATGAAGACTTTGGAGTGGCCTAGTCAAAGTCCTGACCTGAATCAAATTGAGATGCTATGGCATGACCTTAAAAGGCGGTTCATGCTAGAAAACCCTCAAATAAAGCTGAATTACAACAATTCTGCAAAGATGAGTGGGCCAAAATTCCTCCAGAGTGCTGTAAAAGACTCATTGCAAGTTATCGCAAATGCTTGATTGCAGTTATTGCTGCTAAGGGTGGCCCAACCAGTTATTAGGTTCAGGGAGCAATTACTTTTTCACACAGGGCCATGTAGGTTTGGATTTTTTTTCTCCCTAAATAATAAAAATCATCATTTAAAAACTGCATTTTGTGTTTACTTGTGTTATATTTGACTAATGGTTAAATGTGTTTGATGATCAGAAACATTTTGTGTGACAAACATGCAAAAGAATAAGAAATCAAGAAGGGGCAAATAGTTTTTTACACCACTGTATGTGTGTATATATATATATATATATATATATATATATATATATATATATATATATGTATATTAGTGAGGGGTTTAGCCCGGACACCAACTCTTCATAATAACAGGCGGCGGTCCCTGGATGAGTTGCTCTTCCACTGCGGTGTGTGTGTGTGCCGCGATCTTGCAGCGTGTGTGCATGGTGGTCCATTGTGCCGGGCTGCTCACAAAATAATTTTTCTAAGGGGTCCCCGTCTTGTAACAGGCAGAGGGCCCCACATTGGGTGCCATTGTGAGGGGTTCAGCCCGGACACAACCACATGGACACCAACTTTTCATAATAACACACGCTTTGACTTCTAATGTCTCCCAGACACCAGTCCTGCACACAGCACAGTGCTCCTGCACCACAACACCCTTCCTCAGGCCTTTCACTGTCCGTGGGCCACCTTTCCTCTCTTCCTGGGGGCTTCGTCCTGCTCCCACTCCTGACTCCAGCTCCCAGATTGTAGGAAGGCGGCCCCTTTTATGTTCACCTGGATGTGCTCAATGACGCTCTTCTGGCAGCACTTCCTGGTGTGGCAGAAGTGCTGCTCTTGAACCCAGAAGCACTCCGGGCATCCCTGGAAGAATCTTCCTCCATGCTCCCAAGTGTGGTGGAAGTAAATGTTTCCCGGGCTCCATGCGGCTCGGGGCACCCACTGGCGGTGGCCACGGGCCCAAACAAGGTTGAGCCTCCTTGCTTCTCTCCCAATCCAGGGAGGTTGCCCCCCTTGTGGCCCGGAGGATGTATACACCACCTCCCAGTACTTCCAGGTGTCCTAGCTGGGTCTGTACACCAGCCTCCTGTGACGCTGCTCCATCGCCAGCGAAGACCCATCGGGGCGGAGCGGCCCGCCCCACAAAGGCAGATTCCCCATGAAGCAGGTCCTACTGCTAATTCAGGATCCGGTCCTGCAATCCAAACAGCAAAAAGAGGGGCGGAGAAGCTCCCCCCTCCGTCCGGCACCCCGTAATTCACCTCTTTGGCACCTTCTCCATGGGTTCTGTGCCCACCTTGTTGGGACATCCAACGGGGTCGCTCACACTCTCGGCTTCCCCACAGACTTTGGGGCTTCAGAGGGCAGCCCGTCTCCATATGTGAGCTCACGGGCTCACGTCTCCCTTTGTAGGAAGACCCGGTGTCATCCCTCCAGTTCTTAGTTTTCCTCTGGGGTGCCCCAACAGCTTGAGAGTCCCTACAGGAAAGGAACAGACTCCTCGCCATCTGCACCCCTGTGGAGTGACGCGAGGCTGACGATGGCTCCGGCGGTAGTGTACTAGGAGCCGTGGCACTCATCAGTCGGCGTCTAGGCACCACCCCTACCACGCGATCAGCCCTTTGCGTCGCCTCCACTGTCCGAGGCCCCCCTATTTGAATCCGATCATTCACATCATGGTTCTTTTCAGTGGAGCCTCCCTTATCCTTTCCCCGGGCCGCATGTGGCCCTCAACAAAAATCTGTGCGGCCCGCATGACAGATCCTAGTTAGCACTAAACTTGTACCAAATGATTACTATCGTTTGTGATTGAATCATTCTGCATCTTCGGCGTTTTACTTCTGCCTTCTGACAAAAGCACCTTTTCCCATGGCATTACGGTACCGGAAATGTCATATGCTAGTATAGTCACAACTGAAGGGCTAGGCTGCGGTCTGTGGCCCATTACCGGGCCGAGAGAGTACTGCCAGCAACGGAGACTCACTCAGTGAAGGGCTACAGCAAAAAGGCTGCCCCCTTCACGGAGGACACTTTTCAGAATGCTAGGCGGGCGGGGCTTTGCAGCGGCACAGAAAGAGGAGAGAGACTGCGGTGAGAGAGTATTACAACAAAGTATTTTTATGTTTCTGACAGTTTCCCCATATATGACACAAGTCCACAGAAATCTCGTTACTACGAAGTACATTCAGCAGCATATACTTTCATTACAACGAAGTGACCTTGAAATGCTTGAATGAATCATCCACAGAGCAGTTAATTCTGCAGACACAGCTCAGTTGTGGATGTTTGCACAACGATCCCCAAACAGAAACATTGTAAAAAAAATGTTCTCTTTGAACTTTCCTCATACTGTTTTTATACTGTTTTTGTTTTGTGTGGTTTTAAGTGATCCATTTTTCTTATTGCTCGTCAACATTTGAAAAACATCCACTAGAATTTAACTCATTATCACCCTTCTATAGAACTGCATACTTCTTATATGCAAAAAACAAGAAAAATCTCGGGTTGGAGACCTATGCGAACTGCTGCATTTGAAGACGCCGAAAAAGCCGTTTTTATGTTGGTGCAGTGATGCTTGTTCAAGAAACATTCATATTAATGCGGCACTCATTCAAGAATATGAGGTTTTTAAACTCTATTGGGACCCAGACAAACAATCTCACACGTGGCAATAGCGCTTCAGGACGCACTTCAGCGTGTCGTTCCCGTTGGGTGGGGGGGATCCCAGATCCCAAAATACATCAGAAACCTCACAATATGAAGAAGAAGAAAAGGATAATTTGGCTTCTGATTGATAACGGTGCTGACCACAACATGCTTACGCACTTAGATAATGTTAACATTGAATTCCTCCCACCCAATTACACGCAGTGCTTCAGCCATTGGATTTGGGCATCATTCACACCCTGAAAATGTATCATCGCAAGGAAATGCTGAGAAAAATTCTCGTCAGAATAACTTGTAGACAGGAGAAGATTAAAATAATGCGAAAGAAGCTATTGAAGCTGCTTCCATTTCCAACATCCTATCTTTGTGATGCACGTTTTCTGCAGTGACAGCAACCAAAACGAGATTACGGAGTAGACTGAACATAAGCAACACACTTCGCGTGTCACTGTCTTCCATCCTCCCCAGATGGGATCGTCTGGTTGCAGGAAAACAAGCTTAGGGCTCTCACTGATTCTGCATTATGGTAAGCTGTATAATTTCTATTACTGAATTATAACTTAATAATAACAGAAATGTGATGTAAATTGTGTATAAAACTGCCCTATGAACCCGCCCATAATCACCCCATAAACTCCAACCTCCAACAACCCACCGGTCCCTGGAAAAATTAGCTTCTAGTAAAGCGGTCCTTGGTGTCAAGCAGGTTGCGGACCACTGGGCTACACTACTGGCTGGGCTGCTGAGACTGGCCACTGGGCAGAACTGACCATCACAAGTAGTAATAGTTTGCATATTTTCAAGTTTTTTTGCTCTAGTTTTATGTAATTTTGTGCTAGTATTGTAACGAACAGTTAGTGCAGACTACATCTGAAGATCTGAAGTGGACGCAAGAGGAAGGCGAGTTGTTTATTAACAGATTTTTGTGATTTTGAGTTTGTATAATTAGTGTAGGTCAGGGGGCTTTTTGCATATCGGATTTCAGTTCACACGAACAGGACTTTGTGCTGTTTATGTCACCATACTCTTACAACGTTGAGAATGCACCTGAGAATATCCAAATGGAATTGATTGTAACTGAAGTCAGATTCTGTTCTGATGGCAAAATACAACAAAGTTGGTGTGCCAGGCTTGTATGCTTACCTGCCACCCTCGTATGTGCAGATCCATAAGTTGGCATCAAGAGTACTGTCAATGTTCGGCAAACACTTACCTTTGTGAGCAATTGTTCTCGTTAATGAAAGCTACCAAAACCCCACATCACTCAAGGCTTACTGTCGAGCACCTTTCATCCCTCATAAAAGTTGCAGCTGCACAAGATTTCAAGCCTGATATTGACAAACTGGTTACAAACAAGAGATGCCAAGTGTCGGGACAAAATAAATAAATTTCACACTCTAAGACTCCTATATAAGCAATGAATATAATATAATGAATATAATAATACTGTATAAGGACCTAGCTAAGAGGCTAAAACTCTAATTGTACACTGTTGTACGGAGATTGTATGGAAATAAATTGCTTTTCTTTAAACTTTATAAGTGTTACATTTTTTAAAGTTTTCAGTATTGGAAAGAAAGCTACAGTAACTTTGTATAATAGTATAATAGTATTTGTTACAGTGCGGCCCGTTGACAAACGTATGGCAGTCGAAGCGGCCCACCAATGGTAGTGAGTTTGACATGCCTGCTTTACAGGGCCAGTTCTACTCACCTGCCCAGTCATGCCTCTCCGGCTGGAGGATCCAGCGTTGCGTTGTCTCGTCCACTCACACGGTGTCTCCACAGACACGATCGCTTTCCCCCTCAGCTTCTACAATTCCTCCCGGAGGAAGGAATATCACCTGTAAGAGTGACCCTGCGGGCTGAGGGCACTTCTCCAGCTTGCGCAGAGCCGCCGGCAAGCAAAGAGAGTCAACCCGGCCAAGGAGGACTTACCTTTTTTTTTTTTTCTTTTTTTCTTTTTTAAATTTTTATTACAATCCATACAAAGCAATCAAGTTTTAGTTAAGAACAGATCGATCCCACCCTGAGAGAGAGAGCAAGCCAAAGAAAATTTAAGGCTTGTAAACATACCTAAATTAATAAATTCTCTGCTTTTATGAACTTATTTTAAAATATTACTGTTTTGAAAAAAGTCTGTACAGATCCTCTAACTGAGTATTTGATTTTTTCCAATTTCAAATAGTATAACACATCAGTTTCCCACTGACTTAAAGAGGAGAGTTTGGGTTCTTCCAGTTTATCAGAATGAGTCTGCGTGCCAACAGTGTAGTGAATGCAATCACAATTTGTTTGTCTTTCTCCACTTTAAGACCCTCTGGAAGAACCCCAAACACAGCTGTTAATGGGTTAGAAAGGATTGTGAGCGCAAGGCTGTCTGAAAGGTATTTAAAAATTTTTGTCCAGAATAATGTTAATTTGGTGCAGGCCCAGAACATGTGACCCAGTGAGGCTGGGGCTTGGTTGCAACGTTCGCAGGTTGGATCATGCCCTGGAAACATTTTGGAGAGTTTTAGTCGAGACAGATGTGCTCGATATATAATTTTGACTTGTATAATTGTATGCTTTGCGCATATGGAGCTTGAGTGAATTCTCTGCATTGCTACTTTCCACTCCTTTTCTGATATATTAATTGAGAGATCTTTTTCCCAGTGTCCTCTTGGATCTTTGAAAGGAAGGGATTGTAAAATGATTTTATATATTGTAGAGATGGAGTCTAATTCCTTGAGATTGAGCAATATTTTTTCTAGCGTGGATGAGGGTGCAAGATGAGGAAAATCTGGAAGGTTCTGTCTGTTTAACAAAGTTCCTGATTTGAAGATAGTGAAAGAAATGTGTAGCTGGAATGTTAAATTTGGAATGTAATTGTTCATAGGATGCAAAGACGTTGTCTATATAAAGATCTCTAAGCAAGTTAATTCCAAATTTTTTCCAGATATTAAAAACTGCATATGTTTGTGAAGGTTGAACGAGGTGGTTCTCTTGCAGGGGTGCCACAGATGGAAGCTTCTCCATTTTAAAATGCTTTCTACATTGGTTCCAGATTTTAAGTGAGTGGAGCACAATTGGGTTATTAGTGTATTGCCGATAACGTGTGTTTATTGGAGTGCAGAGCAGGGAATACAAAGTAGTACTGCAGGATTTTACTTCTAATGCGGTCCAAGCCTGTGTATGTTCTTCTATTTGTGTCCAGGTTCTTATCGCCTGTATATTTTCTGCCCAGTAATAAAACTGGAAGTTAGGTAGAGCCATACCGCCTTCTGCCTTTTGTCTTTGTAGGGTCGCTCTTTTGATGCGTGGATGTTTTGAATTCCAAATAAATGAGGTTATTGTTGAATCTAATTGCTTAAAGAATGATTTATTAATGTATATTGGGATGTTTTGAAATAAGAAGGAGCTTAGGAAGAATATTCATCTTAACAGTGTTAATTCTTCCAGCTAGTGTGAGATGAAGGGTTGACCATCTATGCAAGTCTTGTTTAATTTTTTCCATGCAGACCGCAAATTTTGTTGATATAGAGCTTTATGTTTACTTGTGATGTTTACCCCTAGGTATTTAAACTGTTCTGCAATGATAAAAGGTAGGGTATCTAATCTAATATGATATGCTTGAGAATTCACTGGAAAGAGTACACTTTTATTCAGATTAATTCTGAGACCAGAGATCTTTTGAAATTCTGTGAGTGCTGCTAAGACTGCAGGCACAGAATTTTCAAGGTCCGAAATATACCATATAATCTGCATATAATGAGATTTTCTGTTCCAGGGAGGACTTACCTTTTGATCAGTCCTACTCGCCGGCTGTGCACTGTGGAGGTCTTTTCCTCCTTTCGTCAGGCCCTCCCCCTGCTCGGGATAGACGTTCGCTGGTCCCGCCGCCGGCCAATCATCGACGGGAGCACAACACACACCATCCAATCCCTCGCCTGTTAAGGGAAAAAAGCCCTCCAGCAGCAGCGTCCTCCTGACGTGCAGCAGCTTTTCCTCCCCTGTGTCTTCCGGCACTGCTGCCACTACGTCACTTCCCAGATCAGCCCGTCTCGGCCACCGACACGGATCCAGGACATCCTTCCCTGCAAAACAAACAGGGTCCCGCACGACTCCCCTTCTTTGGCCGTCTGCCCCGGGACATGGACTTACCTCCTGGAATCTGTCTTTCGGAGGGCCCTCCCTCCGTGTGGCCATCCAAGATGCCAAGCTGACCCGGGAATCCACCATGACAGCGAGCATCGGGGAGTTTTCGGCTCTCGTGCTTCGTCGGTCTCTCTTTTCCTCATCGGGCTAGAGAAGATGCTTCCATAGACCGGCGGCGGTCCCTGGGTGAATTACTCTTCCACTGCTGTGCGTGTGCATGGTGGTCCATTGTGCCTGGCTGCTCACAAAATAATTTTTCTGAGGGGTCCCTGCCTTGTAACAGGCAGAGGGCCCCACATTGGGCACTATTGTGAGGGATTGAGCCTGGACACAACCACATGGACACCAACTCTTCATAATAACACACACTTTAATTTCTAATGTCTCCCGACACCAGTCCCACACACAGCACAGTGCTCCCGCACCACAACACCCTTCCTTGGGCCTTTCACTGTCCATGGGCCGCCTTTCCTCTCTTCTCAGGAGCTTCGTCCTGCTCCCACTTCCGACTCTATCTCCAAGATTGTAGGAAAGCGGCCCCTTTAATATTCACCCGGACGTGTTCCAGGTGCTCGATGACGCTCTTCCGGCAGTACTTCTTGGTGTGGTGGAAGTGCTGCTCTTGCACTCGGAAGCACTCCAGGCGTCCATGGAAGAATCTTCCTCCATCTTCCCGGGTGTGGCGGAAGTAAATGTTTCTCAAGCTCCATGAGGCTTGGGACACCCCCTGGCGAAATCACAGAGTGGGGACGGTGCATGCTGAGTCGCACAGTGTGCCGAAGTCGCCAACTTTCTACAGAGTCAGTAGCTACAGACCTCCAAAAGCTCAAGAGCAGTGTGTAAAGAGCTTCATGGAATGGGTTTCCATGGCTGAGCAGCTGCATCCAAGCCTTACATCACCAAGTGCAATGCAAAGCGTCTGAAGCAGTGGTGTAAAGCACACTATCACTGGACTGTAGAGCAGTGGAGATGTGTCCTCTGAAATGATGAATCACGCTTCTCTGCATGGCAATCTGATGGACAAGTCTGGGTTTTAAGGTTGCCAGGAGAACGGTACTTGCCTGACTGCATTGTGCCAAGTGTAAAGTTTGGATGAAGGGAGATTATGGTGTGGGGTTGTTTTTTCAGTTCCAATGAAAAGAACTCTTAATGCATCAGCATACAAAGCTATTTTGGACAATTTCATGCTCCCAACTTTGAGGGAACAGTTGGGGTGGCCCCTTTCTTTTCCAACATGATTTTGCATACACCAGTGCACAAAGCAAGGTCTATAAAGAAATGGCTGATCGAGTTTGGTGTGGAGGAACTTGACTGGCCTACACAGAGCCCTGACCTCAACCCGATGGAACATCTTTGGGATGAATTAGATCGGAGACTGCGAGCCAGGCCTTCTCGTCCAACATCAGTGCCTCAACTCACAAATGCTTTCCTGGAAGAATGGTCAAAATTCCCATAAACACACTCTTAAACCTTGTGGAAAACTTCCCTAGAAGAGCTGAAGCTGTTATAGCTGCAAACGGTGGGCCAACTCCATATTAAAGACTACGTATTAAGAATGGGAGGTGTTTAAAGTTCATGTGTTTGTAAAGGCAGGCATCCCAATACTTTTGACAATATAATGAATATGTACACACACACAGACACACACACACCCAGCTAAATACATACAGGTGCCGGTCATCTTTTGGACAACTGTCAAGTCAGCAGTCTTCCCCATAATTGTGTAGCCTACAGCTCTAGACTGAGAGACCATTCAAAGGCTTTTTGCAGGTGTTTTGAGTTAATTAGCTGATTAGAGTGTGGCACCAGGTGTTTTCAATATCAAACCTTTTCACAATATTCTAAAATTTTCTGAGATACTGAATTTGGAACTTTCATTAGTTGTCAGTTATAATCATCAAATTAAAAGAAATAAACATTTGAAATATATCAGTCTGTGTGTAATGAATGAATCTAATATACAAGTTTCACTTTTTGAATGGAATTACTGAAATAAATCAACTTTATCATGATATTCTAATTTTATGACCAGCACCTGTATATTCTATTTAAACAAATCAGCTACTTGTGTCTCAGGTATATTATTTCAAAGGCAGTGTGTCGGACTGGCTAAAGTACTAAACTTCAAACCCACTAGTTCAGTTGTCACCTACTGTATGCCTTATTGTGCGACATAGAGAAAATCACTATAAAAAGCTACTTGTTTTGCTGCCAAAAAAATCTGCAAACACATGGAATGTGTCTTGATTTCTGTAAGTCATATTAAATACAGACATCTTTGAAATGATAAATAATCTTTACTAATAAAAGGCAAAGCCCTCACTGACTCATCACTAATTCTCCCTTCCTCTCTCTCTCTATATTTATATATATATATATATATATATATATATATATATATATATATATATATACATATATACATATATAGTGGTGTGAAAAACTATTTACCAGTGGTGTGAAAAACTATTTGCCCCTTCCTGATTTCTTATTCTTTTGCATGTTTGTCACACAAAATGTTTCTGATCATCAAACACATTTAACCATTAGTCAAATATAACACAAGTAAACACAAAATGCAGTTTTAAATGATGGTTTTATTATTTAGGGAGAAAAAATCCAAACCTACATGGCTCTGTGTGAAAAGTAATTGCCCCTTGTTAAAAATAACCTAACTGTGGTGTATCACACCTGAGTTCAATTTCTGTAGCCACCCCAGGCCTGATTACTGCCACACCTGTTTCAATCAAGAAATCACTTAAATAGGAGCTGCCTGACACAGAGAAGTAGACCAAAAGCACCTCAAAGCTAGACATCATGCCAAGATCCAAAGAAATTCAGGAACAAATGAGAACAGAAGTAATTGAGATCTATCAGTCTGGTAAAGGTTATAAAGCCATTTCTAAAGCTTTGGGACTCCAGCGAACCACAGTGAGAACCATTATCCACAAATGGCAAAAACATGGAACAGTGGTGAACCTTCCCAGGAGTGGACCAAAATTACCCCAAGAGCACAGAGGCGACTCATCCGAGAGGTCACAAAGACCCCAGGACAACGTCTAAAGAACTGCAGGCCTCACTTGCCTCAATTAAGGTCAGTGTTCACGACTCCACCATAAGAAAGAGACTGGGCAAAAATGGCCTGCATGGCAGATTTCCAAGGCGCAAACCACTGTTAAGACAAAAGAACATTAGGGCTCGTCTCAATTTTGCTAAGAAACATCTCAATGATTGCCAAGACTTTTGGGAAAATACCTTGTGGACTGATGAGACAAAAGTTGAACTTTTGGAAGGCAAATGTCCCGTTACATCTGGCGTAAAAGGAACACAGCATTTCAGAAAAAGAACATCATACCAACAGTAAAATATGGTGGTGGTAGTGTGATGGTCTGGGGTTGTTTTGCTGCTTCAGGACCTGGAAGGCTTGCTGTGATAGATGGAACCATGAATTCTACTGTCTACCAAAAAATCCTGAAGGAGAATGTCCGGCCATCTGTTCGTCAACTCAAGCTGAAGCGATCTTGGGTGCAGCAACAGGACAATGACCCAAAACACACCAGCAAATCCACCTCTGAATGGCTGAAGAAAAACAAAATGAAGACTTTGGAATGGCCTAGTCAAAGTCCTGACCTGAATCAATTGAGATGCTATGGCATGACCTTAAAAAGGCAGTTCATGCTAGAAAACCCTCAAATAAAGCTGAATTACAACAATTCTGCAAAGATGAGTGGGCCAAAATTCCTCCAGAGCTGTAAAGACTCATTGCAAGTTATAAAAGCTTGATTGCAGTTATTGCTGCTAAGGGTGGCCCAATCAGTTATTAGGTTCAGGGGCAATTACTTTTTCACACAGGGCCATGTAGGTTTGGATTTTTTCTCCCTAAATAATAAAACCATCATTTAAAACTGCATTTTGTGTTTACTTGTGTTATATTTGACTAATGGTTAAATGTGTTTGATGATCAGAAACATTTTGTGTGACAAACATGCAAAAGAATAAGAAATCAGGAAGGGGCAAATAGTTTTTCACACCACTGTATATATATATATATATATATATATATATATATATATATATATATATATATATATATATATATATAATCTATACTAATAAAAGGCAAAGCCCTCACTCACTCACTCACTCACTCACTCATCACTAATTCTCCAACTTCCTGTGTAGGTAGAAGGCTGAAATTTGGCAGGCTCATTCCTTACAGCTTACTTACAAAAGTTGGGCAGGTTTCATTTCGAAATTCTACGCCTAATGGTCATAACTGGAAGGTATTTTTCTCCATTAACTGTAATGGAGTTGAGCTGGAATGACGTGGGGGGGCGGAGTTTCGTGTGACATCATCACGCCTCTCACGTAATCACGTGAACTGACTGTCAACGCAGTGTGTAGAAAACCAGGAAGACCTCCAAAAAGCGCTTAAGAAAACATGCATTATATAATTGAGAAGGCAGCGAAACAATAAGAAGCGAGCGAGTGACATATACTACCATATTCATGACTGCTGCTACCTCGGAAAGAAAGCAAGGTGTGAACCTAAACTTTAAATTAAGTTCATAGACAGGCTACCGCTGGCGTTTCACATGCCCACAGGTAATGCGGGATACAAGTTTAATGAGAGGACGCAGGATATAAACGAGAGTTTTGATCACTTTATAACCAAGTTAAAATTGTAGGTGAAGGGGTGTTATGCAAATTCCGAGAGACTGTGTTTGTGGGGGATTGACAGTTAAGGCGGGTGGGGAGTCACGTCATCATCTCCCCTCCCATTCATCTCATTTGGCTCTGAGCTGAGCTCTGCAGCTAACGCCGTCTTCCGAAGCAACTTCGTCAGACTGCCACCAAATACTCACAGAAAAATCCACAAGTAATACACACGCTGTCTCTATAGAGTTTCTCCACACTGAATCCTCCAGGCACTACTTAGAAAAGGTTACATTGACAATCGTGTTACATTATTTTTAAAATCTTTCCTTTTCTTAGCACAAGCACAGCTGAGAAGCTTCGATGCATGTGCTCCATAACGAGTTAAAAAATAATGCATTTAATCACACTTTGCATTACAAGCAAAGGGAAGCTTTTGTCAATGCATGATTTCCTGGTACACCGATTACTTTGATCAGCGCATCCCGATTCATTTTACCCTCGCACCACCTTAGTTTGAAAAGTATGAAAAAATATGAGGTTAACACGGAAAAACAGATCACCAATTCAAGCTTTATGAATAATCGATTCGCCATCAATAATTGTTTTGGTAAAGCCATCCTCCTTCCATTTTATAATTTTTCCGCCACTAGCCATGATTAAATGAATGGTAAATAAAGTAAGAGCAAAGCGAGGGTGACTTATTTAGGCAGGCATATATATGACAGCAACACTCATGACAATGTCAATCATGTTACGTTATTATTAAAATGTTTCCTTTTCTTTTTCATTACTTCTTTAACACACTACTTCTCCGCTGCGAGGCGGGTATTTTGATATATATATATATAGATATATATATCATATAATATATGAACGACCTCCAAAGCTGAGACTTTTGATATCATGAACGTGTCTGCAAAAACTGTGGTCTCCTACCCTGCAAAAGTCGAGCAGCCAGTGCGCGTGCATAGCTGTGCCGGCCTTTGAGACGCTGACTGCGCTTCTGCCTTAAGTCAAAGTGAGCACTTGTAATTTTTTTCTTCCTCCCCCTGCGCTATAGCCCAGACAAGTGCAAACACGGGACCCCTTTTCTACACCACGGCAAAATAATATTAAGGCGATTCACACTTTCTTTTGCACGTATCACGATTATGAGGTTCTCACCCGGATTATGAAGACACGCGCAGTGGAGGACTCTCAGTGCCATCATAGCCGATTAATGGCGAGGACGTCTCACCAGTCTACACAAGACCCACGACTGTCCCCAAAAAGGCGATCATAACGTCAGCCACATATATATATATATATATATATATATATATATATATATACATATATATATATATATATATACATACATATATATATATATATATATATATATATATACATACATATATACATATATATATATACATACACATACATACATATATATACATACACATACAAATACATACATATATACATACATACATACACATACATATATACACATATACATATATATGACAGCAACACTCATGACAATGACAAAACAGTTACATTGTCAATCATGTTACGTTATTATTTAAATGTTTCCTTTTCTTTTTCATTATTTCTTTAACACACTACTTCTCCGCTGCGAAGCGCAGGTATTTTGCTAGTCTATACTAATAAAAGGCAAAGCCCTCACTGACAGACTGACTCACTCATCACTAATTCTCCAACTTCCTGTGTAGGTAGAAGGCTGAAATTTGGCAGGCTCATTCCTTACAGCTTACTTACAAAAGTTGGGCAGGTTTAATTTCGAAATTCTACACTTAATGGTCATAACTGGTATCTATTTTCGTCCATATACTGTAATAGACAGCAGCTTGATGGTAATTGAGTGCCAGCCCATATAAGGTAAATATTCGCGGGTCAAGGACTGTGCTTAGCATATTCATAAGTAAAAATATCTGAATCACAAACTGATGTTAATTATATTTTGTCCATGAATACTTATTAAATAATTCCAAATAGTCTGTCAGCTTCCTTTCATAGCTTTTCTGATGGTTGTGCTGCTTCAAAGCATTTAACCAATCACATTTCAGCCATCATTTGTTGCCAGGCAGAGAGGCATTCACAATCTGTTGTGCAGGCACTCTAACACAGAATAAATGCCGATTAACCTGTTGCTTCAACCAATCAGATTTTGAGTTGGTGTCAGTAGGGCCCTCTAGCAGGCGTACGGCAACGTCACCGTATTCAGACCCATTGATTGGATAGAAGCCGATATGAGGAACTCTATGAGGCCAGTGAACGCACCGCAAACGCTCCGAGCGCAAGACCCTCGCATGCACTTCGGCCAACTCCATGGCAGGATTCTGGACAATATTATTTGCTACACACAGACCAGATTTCAAGACCATGAAAACATGATGTTTGTCACGCTCCTCGAGCCCCAGAAGTTTCGGGAATACCAAGAAAAATTTCACGCATGCAGCCTTCTCCAGTTTAAAACAAAAGCCACGGAGCGGTTTTTGATCTGTCTCAGCTAAAAACAGAACTGACTGTAATGTATCCCATGGATGATTTTTCAGGAAAATCTCCCACTGATCTCCTTGACTTCCTTCATCAGAAAAATGTGAATGAGAGCATGGGGCAGCTGTTTACATTGGTATATTTGGCGGTGACCATTCCCGTGTACACTGCTTCTATCAAGCAAACATTTTCAGCCCTAAAGTGAATTAAAACTTATGAATTTTGTTTACAAATAATCCAAATTTTTGGCGAGTAAAATTTTGCGATTTTCCTAAATAATATTGCAAGTTTATGAGTTACTAGCAGAATACCCGCGCTTCGCAGCGGAGAAGTAGTGTTTTAAAGAAGGTACGAAAAAGAAAAGGA
Organism: Polypterus senegalus; assembly: GCF_016835505.1. NCBI lineage: Eukaryota > Metazoa > Chordata > Cladistia > Polypteriformes > Polypteridae > Polypterus > Polypterus senegalus. Next base: position 109,497,901 of record NC_053166.1, read on the forward strand.
AAATTTTCAAAAATAACGTAACATGATTGTTAATGTAATTGTTTTGTCATTGATATGAGTGTTGTTCTCATATCTATCTATCTATGTTGTTCTCATATCTATCTATATATATATATACTAGCAGAATACCCACGCTTGGCAGCGGAGAAGTAGTGTGTTAAAGAAGGAAAGAGAAAGAAAAGGAAACATTTTAAAAATAACGTAACATGATTGTCAATGTAATTGTTTTGTCACTGTTGTGAGTGATGAGTGTTGTTGTCATATATATATATATATATATATATATATATATATTTACACACAAATATATATAAAAATATATATTTACATATGTATACATATACACATATATACATACATATATATCTACATATATACACATACATATACACACACACATAAATCCATACACACACATATATACACACAAATACATATATACATACATACACACACACACATATAAACATATATACATATACATACATATCTACATATATACACACACAGCTATTTCGTATCAGTGCAATACGCTGCATTTGTTAAAACGGATGACTCCGCTCTTACGTGCAAGTCTGTGTGGATATTATGAACTATCGTATTTGTTCAAGTTCTATTTAAATTTTAAATAGAAGGAATTTTTATTTAGTCGACAGAAATATCTTTGGTAGGAATGGTAAAAACAGACAGGAATATTATTCGTGAATAAATCAACTCAAACCTTAAACAACTTATAAAATTTTGCTCTCCATAAAAATATATCCTGTCTAAATTATACAAGTTAGAAATAAAGTAAACGTTAAAAGAACAAACATTCAAATTTCTTTACTCTTATGTAATTTTATATAAAAAATAAACTTAGATTTTAAATATCCCAAAAGATTTTGCTCTCCATAAAAATATATCCTGTCAAAATTATACAAATTCAAATATGAACATGCTGCATAACAAAACCTGGAAATATAAATAAAATGTGTTCCTTTCAGCAATAACAAATCAAATCATTCAGTTGTCTTTGCTCATATGTCATTTTAGAGCTGGACGCCTGGCATCTTTTTGGCCACAAGTTCGTTTCTGTTTGGTGTGAGGTTCTGTGTTGTGGAGATTCTCAGGATGGATTGCAGGTGCTCATCAGTGAGGAGACTCCTGTGTGCTGTTTTGTTAGTCTTTATCACTGAGAAGAGCTTCTCACACAGATATGTGCTACCAAACATGCACAAGGTTCGAGCCGCATGTAGACGGACTTTTTGTTCTTCAAAGTCACCAAAGCGCCGTGCAAACTCAGTGCGCTCAGTTTATCAGCAAAGTGCGTATTTGGGAACACCGTAGTGACGACTTGGTTTAACATTACTTGGCAACAGGGAAAGTGGGGCAAGGTGCACTGGTGCATTTGTGTCTCCCATAAAAGCAGCTTCACTTGAAATCACTTTGTGATTGTGCACGGGTTAAAACGTCCGCTGAAGTGTCAGATTCTTATTTAATTATGCTGCTTTCTGTATCTTCTGCATTGCATTCAGGTTACCCTGATGTTTTATCTCATAGTGCCGTCTTAGATTAAATTCTGTAATTACAGCCACATTAGCTCCACAAATGAGACACACGGGTTCAGTAAACATATACTCAGCCTCCCATCGGTTTTTAAAGGCTCTATTTTCAGAATCAACTTTTCTCTTCAGCATCTTGTGAGCTAGCTTCGCAATAACTTGTTCGGCAAGGCGGCTGAAGCGCTGCATTATGGGATCTGTAGTTTATTGTGTTACCAGCGCTTCATATACCCGGGCTTTAATAACAATAATACAGTATATAAAATGATCTCGGGTCGGATATAATTACACGCCGGGCCGGATGTGGCCCGAGGCCCTTGAGTTTGACACATATGGACTAAATAGAACTTGAAAAGATATATTTTTTCAAATGTGATCGCGCAATTCAAATAGAGTTGACGCCAACTACAGCCTGCATCCTCCCTCGCTGTTACTTTTTACCGTTCATCTAATGAATACACTGAGTATGGCTTTACCAAAACAATCATTGATGGTGAATAAAGTATCCATTATTCGAGTATGTAGATCGGCATATATATATATACCCGCGTATCGCAGCGGAGAAGTAGTGTGTTAAAAAAGCTAGAAAAAGAAAAGGGAACATTTTAAAAATAACGTAACATGACTGTCAATATACAGTATTTGTTTTGTGAGTGTTACTGAGTGTTGCTGTCATCAAGGATTTGATTATCATTATTTCTTTCAATCAGGTTCGTATTTGTAGGATGTGTTGTGTTCAAGTTACATTCCGTGTTTGTCAATCGTTGTAAAGATGACAGGTTTCATTCATCGATTCGTTTCTTACTGCATCAATAAACAGCTCGTCTTCTTCTTTATCTGAGACCTGACACACTGCATGCACGGGTTTTTTACACTGTCTTCCTTTAGCGGGACATTGACTTTTTCCACCGTGTGCTTTGTTTCCACAGTAGCTGGATTTATGAATATGCTTATCAGACGCTTCATATTTTTTGCTGCCTTTTCAATTGTGTAATTCGGTTTTGTTCAGCTCTTTGGAACTGTTGCTTTTTATCTGTGCACTGCGTCCGTTCACGTGAGCCGCTCGGTGTACATGCATCTAAGGTTCCCAGCTGTGCTGGTGCCATCTCGTGCTATGTCCATGGCTTTATTTAATGTTACCTTAGTCCTGGCACTTAAAACTTTCTCTCGCAGTTTCGCTGAGTTTGTGTCAAACACCACCCTGACCATCTCATCTTCCTCTCCATAAACACAGTCCTTCACCCGTGAATATTTAGTGGGAGTTTGCTATTGGATTGCCGCTGACGGACGGCCTTATATGGGCAGGCACTAAATTACAAACGCCAGCAGCAGCCTGTCTATGAACTTAATTTAAAGTGTAGGTTTACATCGTGCTTTGTTTCCGAAGTAGCAGAACTCATCAATATGGTTGTATATGTCACTCGCTTCGCTTCTTATTGTTTCGCTGCCTTCTCAATTATATAATGCATGTTTTCTTCAGCGCTTTTTCGAGGTCTTCCTGGTTTTCTATGTACTGCGTGATTATGTGGGAGGCGTGATGATGTCACACGAAACTCCGCCCCCATGGCGTTGAAGCTCATCTTCATTACAGTAAATGGAGAAAACAGCTTCCAGTTATGACCATTACGCGTAGAATTTCGATATAAAACCTGCCCAACTTTTTTAAGGAAGCTGTAAGGAATGAACCTGCCAAATTTCAGCCTTCCACCCACACGGGAAGTTGGAGAATTAGTGATGAGTGAGTGAGTGAGTGAGTGCTTTGCCTTTTAGTATAGATTATTGATGTTTTTTATGTGTGTCGCGGCTGTGGCTGCAGTAGAAAGGAACTTGTTCATCCCTGGTTTGTCTATTCAATAAAGGCATTTACAGTGAACCCTCGTTTATCACGGTTAATCCGTTCCAGACTCTACCGTGATAAATGAATTTTCGCGAAGTAGGATTCTTAATTTATAAATCAAATATTTTCGCAGTTAGAGTATAGAAAATCCATTTACTACTTTCTAAATACGTTTTTTAACATTAGAGCCCTGTAGACATGAAATAACACCCTTTAGTCACCATTACACTCATATTACCCAATATATTAGAAAAAAATAAGAGAAAATAAGACATATTAGACGTTACAAATATCATATTACTAGGCTCACTTGCCTTTTAAGGCGACCGACTTTTATCCTCAATTTTTGTGCGCTCCATGTGTACATCAGGCATGTAAGTGTAGGGAATGAGAACATCAAAGTGCCCATTCATAACATCTCCCAAAAAGTTTTTTTTATCCCCTCAAGTGCCTGTCCAAAGTCGTACAATGTCAGCCCGAATCTGTACCGCTAAAGACGGAGTTTCATGCACTAAATAAAGCTATAGAGGAGAATAAGCAAGCACCATCTTCCCTGATATTTACTACGCGGTGAGGCATTTGTACTCCATCAACATTATTTCCAGAGACATAATTTTGTCTATTTTTCCAGCGCATCGTGCACAAAAGCAAAGGAACAATGGGAGCACCAGAACTCTGCTCACATCGCGTTGCTTTGTACCTCAAGCCGCAAGTAGTGAGTCTGTAACAAGCGGAATACCGCTACGCTTTGCACTCACGGGACGGAAAGACAATCCCGAACACTTTTATATAGTAGATTATTGTACAGTACTGTACATTTAATTGCACACAACCACTAACCTATGAAGGCACGACCTCAGTAGGAGAGTCTTCAGAGGTGGTGCAGTATCTTCAGCAGGTGTGTTGTTGTCTTCTTCCGCTGATAGAGTACTAGGAGTAGGCAGTGGGTGTCTAGGTGCGCGGCTGAAGAACATCTTGATAGGCAGTTGCTGGCGCTGTCTTTTCATATTCGTGAGGAGGCTTTTGTAGGGTAGTGCCATCTTTAATCGTATCCAAGAGTTTCACCTTCTCCTGGATAGAAAGCATCTTCCTCCGGCGCTTAGTTTTATTGTCAGAAGGCTTAGAAAAAGCAGCACGTTTAGGAGCCATGGTAGGGCTTAGATAAAAGTTCTCAGAAAGCGCATGCGTAGTGACGCAAGCGTGTATGAGAAAAAAATCGTGATAGAGTGAAGCCGTGAAAGTCGAAGCGTGAAATAGCGAGGGATCACTGTATTGTGGCTACAGGAGTTATTTATATATATATATATATATACATACATACACACAGTGGTGTGAAAAACTATTTGCCCCTTTCCTGATTTCTTATTCTTTTGCATGTTTGTCACACAAAATGTTTCTGATCATCAAACACATTTAACCATTAGTCAAATATAACACAAGTAAACACAAAATGCAGTTTTTAAATGATGATTTTTATTAAATCCAAACCTACATGGCCCTGTGTGAAAAAGTAATTGCCCCCTTGTTAAAAAATAACCTAACTGTGGTGTATCACACCTGAGTTCAATTTCCGTAGCCACCCCCAGGCCTGATTACTGCCACACCTGTTTCAATAAAGAAATCACTTAAATAGGAGCTGCCTGACACAGAGAAGTAGACCAAAAGCACCTCAAAAGCTAGACATCATGCCAAGATCCAAAGAGATTCAGGAACAAATGAGAACAGAAGTAATTGAGATCTATCAGTCTGGTAAAGGTTATAAAGCCATTTCTAAAGCTTTGGGACTCCAGCGAACCACAGTGAGAGCCATTATCCACAAATAGCAAAACATGGAACAGTGGTGAACCTTCCCAGGAATGGCCGGCCGACCAAAATTACCCCAAGAGCGCAGAGACGACTCATCCGAGAGGTCACAAAAGACCCCAGGACAATGTCTAAAGAACTGCAGGCCTCACTTGCCTCAATTAAGGTCAGTGTTCACGACTCCACCATAAGAAAGAGACTGGGCAAAAACGGCCTGCATGGCAGATTTCCAAGACTCAAACCACTGTTAACATTAGGGCTCGTCTCAATTTTGCTAAGAAACATCTCAATGATTGCCAAGACTTTTGGGAAAATACCTTGTGGACTGATGAGACAAAAGTTGAACTTTTTGGAAGGCAAATGTCCCGTTACATCTGGCGTAAAAGGAACACAGCATTTCAGAAAAAGATCATCATACCAACAGTAAAATATGGTGGTGGTAGTGTGATGGTCTGGGGTTGTTTTGCTGCTTCAGGACCTGGAAGGCTTGCTGTGATAGATGGAACCATGAATTCTACTGTCTACCAAAAAATCCTGAAGGAGAATGTCCGGCCATCTGTTCGTCAACTCAAGCTGAAGCGATCTTGGGTGCTGCATCAGGACAATGACCCAAAACACACCAGCAAATCTACCTCTGAATGGCTGAAGAAAAACAAAATGAAGACTTTGGAGTGGCCTAGTCAAAGTCCTGACCTGAATCCAATTGAGATGCTATGGCATGACCTTAAAAAGGCGGTTCATGCTAGAAAACCCTCAAATAAAGCTGAATTACAACAATTCTGCAAAGATGAGTGGGCCAAAATTCCTCCAGAGCGCTGTAAAAGACTCATTGCAAGTTATCGCAAACGCTTGATTGCAGTTATTGCTGCTAAGGGTGGCCCAACCAGTTATTATGTTCAGGGGGCAATTACTCTTTCACACATTTTCCAACCCGCTGAATCCGAACACAGGGTCACGGGGGTCTGCTGGAGCCAATCCCAGCCAACACAGGGCACAAGGCAGGAACCAATCCTGGGCAGGGTGCCAACCCACCGTAGGACACACACAAACACACTCACTCACCAAGCACACACTAGGGCCAATTTAGAATCACCAATCCACCTAACCTGCATGTCTTTGGACTGTGGGAGGAAACCGGAGCGCCTGGTGCAAACTCCACGCAGGGAGGACCCGGGAAGTGAACCCGGGTCTCCTAACTGCGAGGCAGCAGCACTACCACTGCACCACCGTGCCACCCATATATATATGATTTGGAAAGGCACACACCTGTCTATATAAGGTCCCACAGTTGACCGTTTATGTCAGAACACAAACCAAGCATGAAGTCAAAGGAATTGTCTGTAGACCTCCGAGACAGGATTGTCTCAAGGCACAAATCTGGGGAAGGTTACAGAAAAAGTTCTGCCGCTTTGAAGGTCCAAATGACCACAGTGGCCTCCATCATCCGTAAGTGGGAGAAGTTCGAAACCACCAGGACTCTTCCTAGAGCTGGCCGGCCCCCTAAACTGAGCCATCGGGGAAGAAGGGCCTTAGTCAGGAACGTGACCAAGAACCTGATGGTCACTCTGTCAGAGCTCCTGAGGTCCTCTGTGGAGAGAGGAAAACCATCCAGAAGGACAACCATCTCTGCAGCAATCCACCAATCAGGGCTGTATGTTAGAGTGGCCAGATGGAAGCCACTCCTTAGTCAAAGACACATGGCAGCCTGCCTGGAGTTTGCCAAAAGGCACCTGAAGGGCTCTCAGACCATGAGAAACAAAATTCTCTGGTCTGATGAGACAAAGATTGAACTATTTGGTGTGAATGCCAAGCGTCACATTTGGAGGAAACCAGGCATCGCTCATCACCAGGCCAATATCATCCCTACAGTGAAGCATGGTGGTGGCAGCATCATGCTGTGGGGATGTTTTTCAGCGGCAGGAACTGGGAGACTAGTCAGGGTAAAGGGAAAGATGACTGCAGCAATGTACAGGCATCCTGGATGAAAACCTGCTCCAGAGCGCTCTTGACCTCAGACTGGGGCGACGGTTCATCTTTCAGCAGGACAACAACCCTAAGCACACAGCCAAGATATCAAAGGAGTGGCTTCAGGACAACTCTGTGAATGTCCTTGAGTGGCCCAGCCAGAGCCCAGACTTGAATCTGATCGAACATCTCTGGAGAGATCTTAAAATGGCCAAGGATAGGTGTGCCAAGCTTGTGGCATTATATTCAAAAAGACTTGGGGCTGTAAGTGCTGCCGAAAGTGCATCAACAAAGTATTGAGCAAAGGCTGTGAATACTTATGTACATGTAATTTCTCAGTTTTTTTATCTATACTAATAAAAGGCAAAGCACTCACTCACTCACTCATCACTAATTCTCCAACTTCCCGTGTGGGTGGAAGGCTGAAATTTGGCAGGTTCATTCCTTACAGCTTCCTTACAAAAGTTGGGCAGGTTTTATATCGAAATTCTACGCGTAATGGTCATAACTGGAAGCTGTTTTTCTCCATTTACTGTAATGGAGATGAGCTTGAACGCCGTGGGGAGTTTCGTGTGACATCATCACGCCTCCCGTAATCACGCAGTACATAGAAAACCAGGAAGACCTCAAAAAGCGCTGAAGAAAACATGCATTATATAATTGAGAAGGCAGCTAAACAATAAGAAGCGGCGAGTGACATATACAACCATGTTCATGAGTTCTGCTACTTCGGAAACAAAGCATGATGTAAACCTACACTTTAAATTAAGTTCATAGACAGGCTGCGCTGGCGTTTGTAATTTAGTGCCTGCCCATATAAGGCCGTCCGTCAGCGGCAATCCAATGGCAAACTCCACTAAATATTCACGGGTGAAGGACTGTGCTTATGGAGAGGAAGATGAGATGGTCAGGGTGGTGTTTGACACAAACTCAGCGAAACTGCGAGAGAAAGTTTTAAGTGCCAGGACTAAGGTAACATTAAATACAGCCATGGACATAGCACGAGATGGCACCAGCACAGCTGGGAACCTTCGATGCATGTACACCGGCGGCTCACGTGAACTGGCGCAGTGCACAGATAAAAGCAACAGTTCCAAAGAGCTGAACAAAACCGAATTACACAATTGAAAAGGCAGCAAAAATATGAAGCGTCTGATAAGCATATTCATAAATCCAGCTACTGCGGAAACAAAGCACACGGTGGAAAAAGTCAATGTCCCGCTAAAGGAAGACAGTGTAAAAAAACCTGCATGCAGTGTGTCAGGTCTCAGATAAAGAAGAAGACGAGCTGTTTATTGATGCAGTAAGAAGCGAATCGATGAATGAAACCTGTCATCTTTACAGCGATTGACAAACACGGAATGTAACTTGAACACAACACATCCTACAAATACGAACCTGATTGAAAGAAATAATGATAATCAAATCCTTGATGACAGCAACACTCAGTAACACTCACAAAACAAATACTGTATATTGACAGTCATGTTACGTTATTTTTAAAATGTTCCCTTTTCTTTTCTAGCTTTTTAACACACTACTTCTCCTGCGACGCGGGTATATATATATATCCCGATCTACATACTCGAATAATGGATACTTTATTCGCCATCAATGATTGTTTTGGTAAAGCCATACTCAGTGTATTCATTAGATGAGCGGTAAAAAGTAAGAGCGAGGGAGGATGACTTATTGAGGCATGCAGGCTGTAGTTGCGTCAACTCTATCTGAATTGCGCGATCACATTTGAAAAATATATCTTTTCAAGTTCTATTTAGTCCATATTTGTCAAACTCAAGGGCCGCGGGCCACATCCGACCCGGCGTGTAATTATATCCGGCTCGTGAGATCATTTTATATACTGTATTATTGTTATTAATGGCCCAGGTATATGAAGCGCTGGTAACACAATAAACTACAGATCCCATAATGCAGCGCTTCAGCTGCCTTGCCTAACACTTACGCGTTAATCAAGTCTAGCTTATGATGCTGCAAGTTATTGCGAAGCTAGCTCACGATGCTGAAGAGAAAAGTTGATTCTGAAAATAGAGCCTTTAAAACCGATGGGAGGCTGAGTATATGTTTACTGAACCCGTGTGTCTCATTTGTGGAGCTAATGTGGCTGTAATTACAGAATTTAATCTAAGGCGGCACTATGAGACAAAACATCAGGGTAACCTGAATGCAATGCAGAAGATACAGAAAGCAGAATAATTAAATAAGAATCTGACACTTCAGCGGACGTTTTACCGTGCACAATCACAAAGTGATTTCAAGTGAAGCTGCTTTTATGGGAGACACAAATGCACCAGTGCACTTGCCCCACTTTCCCTGTTGCCAAGTAATGTTAAACCAAGTCGTCACTACGGTGTTCCCAAATCGCACTTTGCTGATAAACTGGCGCACTGAGTTTGCACGGCTTTGGTGACTTTGAAGAACAAAAAGTCCGTCTACATGCGGCTCGAACCTTGTGCATGTTTGGTAGCACATATCTGTGTGAGAAGCTCTTCTCAGTGATAAAGACTAACAAAACAGCACACAGGAGTCGCCTCACTGATGAGCACCTGCAATCCATCCTGAGAATCTCCACAACACAGAACCTCACACCAAACAGAAACGAACCTGTTGCCAAAAAAGATGCCAGGCGTCCAGCTCTAAAATGACATATGAGCAAAGACAACTGAATGATTTGATTTGTTATTGCTGAAAGGAACACATTTTATTTATATTTCCAGGTTTTGTTATGCAGCATGTTCATATTTGAATTTGTATAATTTTGACAGGATATATTTTTATGGAGAGCAAAATCTTTTGGGATATTTAAAATCTAAGTTTATTTTTTATATAAAATTACATAAGAGTAAAGAAATTTGAATGTTTGTTCTTTTAATGTTTACTTTATTTCTAACTTGTATAATTTAGACAGGATATATTTTTATGGAGAGCAAAATATTATAAGTTGTTTAAGGTTTGAGTTGATTTATTCAGGAATAATATTCCTGTCTGTTTTTACCATTCCTACCAAAGATATTTCTGTCGACTAAATAAAAATTCCTTCTATTTAAAATTTAAATAGAACTTGAACAAATACGATAGTTCATAATATCCACGCAGACTTGCACGTAAGAGCGGGAGTTATCCATTTTAACAAGCAGCGTATTGCACTGATACGAAATAGCTGTGTGTGTATATATGTAGATATGTATGTATATATATGTGTGTATATATGTAGATATGTATGTATATATATGTGTGTATATGTATATATATATATATATATATGTGTATATATATATATATATATATATATATATATGTGTGTGTAAAAATATATAATATATATATATGACAACAACACTCATCACTCACAACAGTGACAAAACAATTACATTGACAATCATGTTACGTTATTTTCAAAATGTTTCCTTTTCTTTTTCATTGCTTCTTTAACACACTACTTCTCCGCTGCGAAGCACGGGTGTTTTGCTAGTTTTTAATAAATTTGCAAAAACCTCAAGTAAACTTTTTCCAGGTTGTCATTATGGGGTGTTGTGTGTAGAATTCTGAGGAAAAAAATGTACATGGAGACAACACAAACCTTCTGGCAATGACACGTATTGATGTGCCATCCTGGAGAAGTTGGACTACCTGTGGAACCTCTGTAGGGTCCAGGTATCGCCTCATGCTACCAGTAGTGACGCTGTTTCTTCACTAGTTTTGCATTGGGCTACAGTCAGTCAGAAAAGATGAGGAGGGAAAAATGTCAGTGGCCTCCACCTGTTAAACCATTCCTGTTTTGGGGGTCATCTCATTGTTGCCCCTCTAGTGCATCTGTTGTTAATTTCATTAACACCACAGCAGCTGAAACTGATTAACAACCCCCTCTGCTACTTAACTGACCAGATTCATATCCCAGAAGTTTCATTGACTTTATGCTATACTCTGATTAAAAAGTGTTCCTTTAATTCTTTTGAGCAGTATATATATATATATATATATATATATATCTATATATCATATATATCTATATCTATATGTGTGTGTGACCTTGTGTTATATATGCTTGTAACCTGCTGTTTCTTATCAAAGCTGGACTTAGTGCAGCAACAATGCCAAACTTTGTTATGGATTGCCTTCTCCTGCACAGAAACTACTACTTCTTACTCAGCTGCTTCATTTTAGGTGTCTCCACAGCAGATCATCCATCTCTATCTATCCCTGTCTTTTACATCTTTTTCTGTCAAACTGACTGCCTTCATGTCCTCCCTCACCACATCCATAAACCTACACTTTAGCCTTCCTTTTGCCTGACAGTTTCAATCTTAACATTCTATTCTTAATGTACTTTTCATCTCTTCTCTGCATGTTTCCAAACCATCTCAATCTAGCCTCCCTCACTTGGTCACCAAACTGTCATACTTGTGCTGCCTCTCTAATATATTCAAGTCTAATTATGACTACCCTTGTTACTCTGAGCGAAAATCATAGCATCTTCAACTCTGCCAATTCCAGCTTTGCCTCCTGTCTTTTCGTCAGTGCTACCATCTCCAAAACACACAACGCAGCTGGCCTCACTACCGTTTTATAGACCTTCCCTTTCACTCTTGTAATTACTCATCTATCACAAATCACTCCCGTCACTCTTCCCCACCCAATTCATCCTGCCTGCACTCTCCAGTGTTTTGGAATGTTGAACTCAAATATTTAAATTTGTATACCATCACCACCTCTACTACTTACAGTTTCACATTTCCACCGCTTTCCCTCATTTACACACATATACTCCCTATTTTCCCTACTGACTAACTCCCATTCTGTCCAGTTTGTACCTCCACCTCTCCAGGTTCACCTCATTCTGCTCTCCACTCTCACTACAGATTATAATGTCATAATGTTATAGGTTTGTAACACCTTCTATTAACATATCACAGCAGTCATCCTCTAATCCTGCACAACTCTAAATCTTCTTTGCTTGTGAAATGCTGCTCTGCCCGCTATTAGCACGTAAAGCCCCCTCTCGCCCACCTACCTCCCCATATTCCTTGCTACTGTATTAAGCCAACTCCGCCCCCCACTATTACCATTCACAATTCTGTTACGGTTCCTTACACCATAACACTCTGCTTCCTCTGTCTGAGCAAATTTTGCACACACACTACCCTTAACTCTTACTTCTTTTAGTTGGATGCCCAGACTCTAATGTGGCACCTTATCAAAAGGATTCTCAAAGTCAAAATAAATATGTACACCACTTTGATCATATCCTTATACTGCCACCTCCTAGAATTCCAGAATACTGTTAAAACATGATCTCCATTTTCTGAACTCATGCCTATTGTTCAGTAAACTTTATCGTATTGTCCCTTCTATTGAGTAGTGCTCTTACTCTCAGCCTTATAAACCTCACAGCACAGAAATAATGGCAAAAATCTGGCTGTCACCAGGTGCTCAAAGAAATCTAACTTATTTCTTCAATCACTCTAGACATTAAGACAAAACATTGAAAGTTAAAAGCAGCATGGTATTTATTACAAGAATAATAATACCACCACTGGAAAATAGGTACCAATAGTAAAGTCTGAATATATAATCTTTAGAAAAAGCTTACGAAAAAGTTACAGATGACAAGGATGAATGTCCCAGGGAGGCGTTTGATTTAGCAATCGATGTTCATGATGCCTTTCTGACGACCAGGGCCGTCTTGGTCCGTTACTCTTCTTCTGCTTCTTTGCTTCTTCCTCTTCTTCTCTCTTTGCTTCTCTATCTTGCTTTTCAAACCAAGGCATATTTATTATGAAATGTCATGCCTTGGTTTCACAACACATGCACCTGATTGGCTGGCTGTCAAAAGGATTGATGAATTAATTCACTGTCCGTTTTCCCACACAACAAAACCTTTGATGTACTCTGAGGTATCAGTAGTTCTTCCTGTCCCAGGCTGTAAACCAAACTGTTGTTCCAGATGTCCATCCATAAAGTAATCAATAGCCTGAGGTATTAGCTCAGCATTCTTTCCCAGGCTGTAAACCAAATTAGCACTAAGCTATGAACAAAAAGTAAAGGTGTAAGGGAAGAAAACCTGCTTTAATTTGTCTTAGTTCATCTGTTGTCTTGTCTTGAAGAAAATATAATGGAAACCAAAATATACAGATTTTATACACCATAACAACAACTACATCTGCTTAAAATGCAATTTGCCCTACCATAGTTAAACTTAACAGTTTTAGTCTTAAGCCTAAGACAATTATTAACAAATAACTCAAAACAGGAAGAGATTCCTAAGATATATCATTTGTAGTGGAAATGCTTTGTGCAAGATTTATTTTGGCATTTGGTACACTGTATTCATTCTCAAGATTTGTAAAGCCAAGAAAAACTTCTTGGGGTGCAGTGTGAGGATATGATGAGGATATGGTCAAAAGACAGTATGGAAACTCCCTTAAATTAGTCTCTTTGGTCATTGCACCAAATAAGGAATGAAGTGATTCAAAAATTAATCAGTGTAGCTTATTTACCTTGACTTAAAATAACATTGATGTTTTTCAAAAGGGAGCCACCATTAACAATACATTTTTCTAATTAGGTTCTCAGTTTAACATACCCTGCTTTCAACTTACCAATTCAATTAACGGATTTACTAATAAAAACAAAGCTAGTTATTTAAAAAAACAAAACGTGCTATTTGCATTTTAAACAAGCAATATGACGCAGTCTGCTGAATAATTCAGTAAACAGTCTAATTGGAAATGCTTAGCTCTACTGGATGACATTGTTCTGAATTTCTATAACTTGTCTCAACCTTTTTCTTAGGTTTTGGCCTTTTTATGGTTTTCAGTGGTCTAATCAACACCTCCTTTACACTATTACCTGATGGGCATTTTTCAAACCACTTTATGAATATGATGAGACTGAATTGTTGAAAACTATTTAACCTTGTCATCAAGCACATTTACATTAGCACGGAGAATTAATACACTCTACTAGTCAAATGTTTAAGATAACCTCTGTATTTCTAGTTTTTCTTCATATTTAAATAGCTGAAATGTAATGAATGACCTAAAATGGTGAATAGGTAAGCAGTATACTGTAGGGGTTTAAAATTTAGGTTAGTAGAGGATCCGTACAGACTTTTTTCAAAACATGGCAGGATCTAATTAGTAATATTTTAAAATAAGTTCATGAAGCACAGAGAATTTATTAATTTAGGTATGTTTACAAGCCTTAAATTTTACGCCGTTTGGCTTGCTCTCTCTCTCAGGGGTGTGGATCGATCTGTTCTTGACTCAGTTTTTCTTTTTGTAAAAACTTGATTGCTTTGTATGGATTCCAATAAAATAAAAGAGAAAAAAAAAAAAAGAAAAAAGGGAATTAGGCGAGGTTTATACTTCACGCACAGCGATGCATTTTACTGTTCATACTTGCGCACATACATTACATAAATCTGGAAGATTCCACCAGGTGGCAGTGCGAGATCACGGTGAGAAAACTGAATTGCCTGAAACATCCATTAAATTCCCAGGACACTTTGCCTCAATATCTCTGAAAAGGATGTTTGATGATTAAATCCCTCAATTCAGGGATGCGCCCATTCTAGCTAGCATTGGGCATGAGGCAGAAACAATCCCTGGACAGGGCATCAGCTCATCGCAAGGTGAATACAAGTACTCACATACAATTGTGTGATTTTTGTGTCACCAAATCTTTGGAAGGAAACTGGAGCACACTGTGGAAACCCAGCAGAAAAAAATGCAAACTCCTGGCAGGGAACAGCAGCGAAGAGACTCCCTGCGAGACAGCAGGGCTACCCATCTGCCACCATGATACCCCCATGTGTGTAATTGTCAACAGTATTCATTATTTAAACAAAATGAATGATTTATCTGTAAAATGCAACACACACACTTTAATGCATTTCATCATGAAAATAAGATCAAGTACAAATCTAAGGATTCTAAATGTGTACAGTTGGAATATCATACATTTAATGTGTTCTGTGTGGTGATCTATTGCTGCTTGCTTCTGCTGGCTGTTCAGGAGTAAGCCCCAAAAGCATGTAGTGATTAACAACTGGGTTGGTTTTAAGATGACATTTACGATGGTCTACTTTAATGATAAAGTAAACTACGAGATTAAAGTGGACATTTCGAGATTTAAGCTGAAATTTCCACTCTAATCATAAAATAGACCTTTTCACTCGGACCTTAATTTTTTTCTCTGTGGCTCAAATACAGAGCTGTACATTCTGTTGGTGTTGTGAAGGTGGCCCCCCAAAAAAAAAAAAAAACGGCACAGAAGATGAGACTTTTACAATGTATTGTGTCATTATGATGGGGAATATGCAACACTTGAATATAAAAGCACCACAAATGCATTAGTATTTCAGCATTTTGCTTCACCACATTGAACCATTCATCAAACTTGAAAGTGGGCACATCGATCCCTGAGGATCCTCAAAGCAGCTTTGTCACATGTAGATATTAAACAAGAGACTCTGATATGACATAACTTTTATCACGACGTGCCCGCAGACTTTTTTCTGGGACTGTAACTCGTGCACGCATCGTGTTAATTTCCGAGTACCTGCTCAGAGGATGCGACAAACTTAGCACCTACGATGTGTACGTGTACACTTTGAGCGTGAAGTATAAATGAGTCCTTAGAATATTACAAATGGGCCTCCTTTAGGGAGCAACTAATAGGTTACAACCTACAACCTTCTGCAGCAATTAAAATAAATTAAAACTTGCAAGTTGAAGCAAACAGTTTGCACAGGTGTCCCAACTCTCTGAAGTACTACTTTGGACAATATTCCAGCGAAAATGGCAATTAAATTAAATCAGACAGAGCATTACTACCCTTAGAAGTATAAGCCTTTCATTTAGGAAAATCCTGCCCAAAAAAAAGTATTAGTGAGTACGGTGTCCTACACATTCAAAAGGCAATTGGAAAGTGGAAGAAACACTAATAGGAAGATATCTGGCAGGCACCAAAGTCATAACCCAATCAGAAGACAAGTTTCTGTAGGTCATCACTTTGCATTACAGACACCTCACAGCACAATAGCTTAACAGAGGTTGAGAAAATCAAAACTCAGTTTCTACTGTGAAGCGGAGCATTATGTCCAGTCTGCAAGTCTACAGCCAGTATTTTAAGACCCTATTTTGTCCTTTAAGGAATGGCTTTCGTAATCCCACTTGCCCTGTCAAACCTGCAGCACAAAGTCCACCATTTTTGCCTTACATCCACTACTGCTGCAATAACCATTGGTTCCTTTTGACCCAATACTGGCTGCACATGCTGGATTAGACACATAATTATCACTTTAGTGACTATTTTTGCTTGATTTTTTTTTTTTTAAAGCACGAAGTCACAACCATACATATCAAGTCAATCATAAAATGCTCATAATATAAAAAGTTACAATATAAACTACCGTAACTTTCCCAATGCCATGTTTAAAATTTCAAATTATGAAAAAGTGCACAAGTTCTGATGAAGTTTTGTCTGCTTATTGCATTTTTGGCAAAATAAGAACTTTTTGTGTTTTAAAACTAGTTAGAAAACATATGCATGGGACAATATTCAGGTGTTGTGGGACATGTATGTGTAATGAAAGATTTTAGTGCTGATGCCTCATGGTTTGAGGCACCTGACTTACTGCACACTGCCACCATCCCTATGGATGAACTTGCGTTTCTCCCAGTGGTTTCCACATCCACATCTCTGTACTATGGGCTGGTGCACTATGCAGTGTTTGTTCCCTCCTTCCATCTGTACTTTGCGAGTTAGGCTTCAGCTTCCCTCCATCCCTGCTCTGAACAAGAGGATTAAGAAAAATTGATGGATTGAGGGAAGCTAGAGCATTTTTATTCACTGAATATTTTGTGACAGTGGTATGTGTGACATGTGGTTGAGGTTTGTGCAGACCTTCAAACCACTGTTTGCACATGTGGCACATTCAAGCCTAAGACATGGGCAGTAGACAGAAGCGCACCATTTTGTTACTGACTGACTACTATGAATCGTTTTTCCAACAGAGCAGCTATCTGGACCTGTAGAAGAGGAAAATTGCTGAACACAAACAATGACACAGTGCACTGATCTATAATTTAGGTAGTAACAGAATATTTGTTTTAAAGTTTCTTGCTGCGGTAGGTAGGCCTTAATTATATTTGTTGATAATTAATATCAATATGTCAGTAACAGTGCAAACCAAAACTCAGCCTGTGACACACAAGGTTAAGATGTTACAGACTTCAACAAGACTTTGATAAAAAACATAGTAAATATTTTTTTATTTGAAGCATCGGGCGTAACACGTTACACACCCAACACTGTCCAAAACGCACCGTTATCCAGGATACGATCAAAATTGTAAGCAATACTGTTTGGTACATGCTTCACAAAAATTTGGGAATGTCCATGGCACAGGTCTTACAGAAATATAATTTTTATTGGATTTGGACTAATGATCCTTAAATCAACCCACAGCACTGTTTTAAGTAATTGCTAATGGGACATTACAGCTTGAAGACAAATCTATTAAGATAATCTGTACTATATTTCTGGTACAGGAGAGATCCAACACCATCCATTAAAATAATGTGAAAAAGGAGGTCTTGTTTGATTTAAAATTAGAAAAAAAAAAAAAAAATTCATTAAAATGAATAGTTAAAAAGAGGTTTCAAGTATGAGCAGGTATATAATTTAAAGTATACATGCAATTGTGGTTCAAAACTTTTCAGGGAAGACTTTCCATTAAGTCTTCTTTCTATTGTTCTCTTGATGATTAGTAGTGGTAGTGCCTGATCTACTGTGATTAAGATGTTGTATAGTTTCCATTAATGACACCATTAACTAACTTAATCTATAAAATTTATATATAAATAAAAGCAGGTTTAGTTGAGAAGGTCTGTGTAAACCATCAGACAAGATAATTAACCATTATAAGTTCTGTATCCAGCTAAAGAAAGAAATGTCCTACAAATATCCTTAATTATTATTTAAAAATGTGTACTATTAAATCCACCACTCACCTCCAGAATGGAGTTTAACTGCTGGAAAATAGATTGGAGAGAAAATGACAGGTAGGACTTAAGTGTACCTCAAACTTCACAGTGCCACAGCTCTACATGTCCCTCCTTCTCTTGTAGTAAATAGTACAAATACATTTTACCGGGACCATGTCTAGTTAGAACTTGGAAAATGTAATGGAACTCTTGAAAAAAAAATTATATATATATACAGTGGTGTGAAAAACTATTTGCCCCCTTCCTGATTTCTTATTCTTTTGCATGTTTGTCACACAAAATGTTTCTGATCATCAAACACATTTAACCATTAGTCAAATATAACACAAGTAAACACAAAATGCAGTTTTAAATGATGGTTTTATTATTTAGGAAAAAAAAATCCAAACCTACATGGCCTTGTGTGAAAAGTAATTGCCCCCTGAACCTAATAACTGGTTGGGCCACCCTTAGCAGCAATAACTGCAATCAAGCGTTTGCGATAACTTGCAATGAGTCTTTTACAGCGCTCTGGAGGAATTTTGGCCCACTCATCTTTGCAGAATTGTTGTAATTCAGCTTTATTTGAGGACTTTGACTAGGCCACTCCAAAGTCTTCATTTTGTTTTTCTTCAGCCATTCAGAGGTGGATTTGCTGCTGTGTTTTGGGTCATTGTCCTGTTGCAGCACCCAAGATCGCTTCAGCTTGAGTTGACGAACAGATGGCCAGACATTCTCCATCAGGATTTTTTGGTAGACAGTAGAATTCATGGTTCCATCTATCACAGCAAGCCTTCCAGGTCCTGAAGCAGCAAAACAACCCCAGACCATCACACTACCACCACCATATTTTACTGTTGGTATGATGTTCTTTTTCTGAAATGCTGTGTTCCTTTTACGCCAGATGTAACGGGACATTTGCCTTCCAAAAAGTTCAACTTTTGTCTCATCAATCCACAAGGTATTTTCCCAAAAGTCTTGGCAATCATTGAGATGTTTCTTAGCAAAATTGAGACGAGCCCTAATGTTCTTTTTGCTTAATAGTGGTTTGCGTCTTGGAAATCTGCCATGCAGGCCGTTTTTGCCCAGTCTCTTTATGGTGGAGTCGTGAACACTGACCTTAATTGAGGCAAATGAGGCCTGCAGTTCTTTAGACGTTGTCCTGGGGTCTTTTGTGACCTCTCGGATGAGTCGTCTCTGCGCTCTTGGGGTAATTTTGGTCGGCCGTCCATTCCTGGGAAGGTTCACCACTGTTCCATGTTTTTGCCATCTGTGGATAATGGCTCTCATTGTGGTTCGCTGGAGTCCCAAAGCTTTAGAAATGGCTTTATAACCTTTACCAGACTGATAGATCTCAATTACTTCTGTTCTCATTTGTTCCTGAATTTCTTTGGATCTTGGCATGATGTCTAGCTTTTGAGGTGCTTTTGGTCTACTTCTGTGTCCAGCAGCTCCTATTTAAGTGATTTCTTGATTGAAACAGGTGTGGCAGTAATCAGGCCTGGGGGTGACTACGGAAATTGAACTCAGGTGTGATACACCACAGTTAGGTTATTTTTTAACAAGGGGGCAATTACTTTTTCACACAGGGCCATGTAGGTTTGGATTTAACAACCATCATTTTTAATAAAAACCATCATTTAAAAACTACATTTTGTGTTTACTTGTGTTATATTTGACTAATGGTTAAATGTGTTTGATGATCAGCAACATTTTGTGTGACAAACATGCAAAAGAATAAGAAATCAGGAAGGGGCAAATAGTTTTTCACACCACTATGTATATATATATATATATATATATATATATATATATATATATATATATATATATATATATATATATATATATATATGTATATATGTGTGTGTGTGTGGCAGAAAAGTAATGAGACTGGCAACACTGCAAGCGATCTGGCAATGCTGCGCTGTTGTCCTTGATAGAGCACGTGTATCAGTACCATCCCATAGCTCAGTGCGAGTTTTAACTCCTTTCGTTAACTATGTGATTTTTGTGACTGCTATTAGCAAAGTTGTGTTTTTGGTTGTGCGTCAAGCAAAATGGAACAGCAGAATTTGGAGCAACGTTGTGCCATTAAATGGCAAGTGTGACGTTTGAAAAGTTAAAATGGGCCTATGGGGAACATTCTTTATCCCAAGCTCAAGTTTTTCGCTGGCACAAATCATTTTTGGAAGGCAGAAAACACGTTGAAGATGAACACCATTCAGGGAGGACTTCAACTTCGAAAACCAATAAAAACATCGAACATGTGAACACTCTTGTGAGATCAGACCGTCGTTTAACATTAAGAATGTTGAGTGAACAATTAAATTTGAACAGATTTACCGTTCATCAAATTTTGACTGAACATTTGCACATGCAAAAGGTCTGTGCCAAAATGGTGCCGAAAAACTGCCCTCTCCATAACAGAATTTTTGACCTCAAAAGGCATTCCTGTGGTTCCCCAGCCCCCTTATTCACCTGACCTCAGTCCGTGTGACTTTTTCCTTAACTGAAAAATGTCCTCAAAAGACGTCATTTTGGGACTTTAGAAAACATCCAAAAGA
The DNA here is from genome assembly GCF_016835505.1 of Polypterus senegalus. NCBI lineage: Eukaryota > Metazoa > Chordata > Cladistia > Polypteriformes > Polypteridae > Polypterus > Polypterus senegalus. The sequence continues at coordinate 109,518,626 of NC_053166.1, forward strand.
GTGTAACGGACATGCTGAAGACCATACCGGTTGCCCAAGGGAACTACTTTAAAGGGAATAATATTTATGTTTGAAAAAAAATAAAAACCTTTGGTAAATAAAACATCAGTCTCATTACTTTTCTGCCACACCTCGTATATAGTACATCAGACCACCAAGAAAAATATTTTTTTTCTACCTAATTTGATAAGAAGCCTGGAAATGTATCTACAGCTTTAGAAGATAGAAAGATAACCAATAAACCATTGTGTTGCAAGATATATTTTTAGGGTTTTACAAATAACCATACAGACTACTCAAGAAGGGCATCTTAAGTTGGGGAAGTTAAGTAAATATACTCCGGGTCAAATGCAGTATAGCTAAAGGTACTGTGTAAAAATTGCACATACATTTAAAAAAAAAAAAAAATAAAAAATAAAAAAAATCACAACTGTTTTGTTACATTTATTTATAAACTAGTAGTTGTACCACAGGATAACCTATATGAAGTCTATATAATTAAAACAGGTTCTAGTCCAAGTGTGAGAGCAAAAAAACAATTATATTAGAGAAGCCTTTTACAATTCAGCATGATATGTAATGTATCAGGAAACTGAAGACTGGCAATGTTTAAAACAATTTTTTTTAAACACAAAAACTTTCTGTAGCCAATCAAACTTATAAGTGAAAAAAGGGTTGCTTTACAGATAGTTGATCATGCATGGTGGAAATGTTAATTTTTCTTCTGACAAAATCAGTCAAATATAAACTTTATTGTTCGTTAACATTTGTTTATTATTTTTCTTTGAAAATCTAACAAGCCATAGAAAGAAACTGGAATACAACCAAATTTAGATTATCAATACAGAAATTCTTTAAATAAAACAAAATTTGGCTAGAACTTGAAAGTCAAAAATGTAACACTTGACAGAAAAATAAATTACTTTCTCCACAGCTCTAAAAATAATCCAACAAGCAGAAGCTACCTTATTTTTTACATCTAAGTCTCAATAGGGGTATATATATATATATATATATATATATATATATATATATATATATATATATATATATATATATATATATATATATATATATATATATATATACACAAACACACTACCAAGTTTTAGCCCCTTTTCGCAGTGTTTACTATAAATATGTATTAAACACATCTAGCTTGGGCAAAGGAACACAACATCACATTTTACAAAGGCCACAATGCAATAGAGTGGTGAGGAAATAAACTTTTCATTAATTAAAATATTCTGTGTTGCTATATCAAGGCCATGAAAAGTTAAACCAAGATTATAGTTTAGTTTAAATTACTCTCACATACATAATTTATAGGTATACCATTATTTTATAATTCTAAGATTAAACCAAATAAGATTCTATATAGAAACCAACTCAGCTGTGAAAGTCACTGAAGATGAGATTTCCTGAGCCAACATTCTACTTCCAAAGTTTCATGTTCTCCTTTAGACAATAAACTTGTTTTTTGTAATGGAGTTGCTCTTTGTTGCTGTATCAGCATGTGCTTGATAGCCAATTACCAACTTTGCAGGCAGACCTAACCACTCCTTGAACTTGCGCCTACAAGATGAGAACAGACAGAATAATTATATTGACTGCTGTAAATTACTGACCTCTTTAACAATGCACTTATAGCTTTGAGTTTTAAACTTAAAACTGAGCAACTTTTACTAGGATTGTTAGTAATAACAATTAGCAACCTAGAAAGAAACTTAAAAACAATGGTTAACAGAAAGACATGAGTATTTGCTCAACAGCCACAAACCTCTGAGGAAGCCTACTTTCTGCTTTATTACTTATGTTCTGTTTGCATGAACAACTTTATTACAAGACATCTATAAAATTTCAAACTGTTACACAACTTTGAGGAATAAATTCTTATTATTCCTATTAGGTAGTGTTGGCTGGTTCTAGATAACACTGGATTACTGGGGCAGGGGAAGAAAAAAAAACCAACAAAAAAACCCTACCCTCCTAGCAGCAGAAACAGGACTGATACAGGCCTAAAAGTCTCTTTAAATGTATCCTACAAGCCACCCCACACCAGGTTGCTGCATTCCAATCGCTACTTTTAAGCTATAGTGCAATATTGTAGGTGGTATGTATACCAACATTTTAGCAAATCATTAATATTTATCTATACAATTGTTTCTGGAAAAGGTGTTAATTTAACCAGAACCTGACTGGCAAATTGCTTGCTAATGTTGTCAAGGAAGTCTCAGAAGACTAAACATAATGTCTTTGCAGCATGGGTTGTAATATGGGCAGGACTGAAGTTGAATCAGTGTTTAAACTATGGTGGGCCTTTTTAGCATTTAATCCCTCTTTCAATATCAAAATTTAGAATGCTGATATTGCTTGTTCTTAATCTGAATAACCATTTCATACCGGATAGAAGTTTTTGATACAGTATCTTTCCATTTAAATGGCCATCCACTTTTGAATTTTGATAAAGTTAAAATTTCAAAATGTTTTATCTAGTACAATACTTACAAGTTTACATGATGTTGGAGTTGCCTCAACACAACAATAAACTGTGGTAAATTACAGCAAAACTTCACTTGACTTAAGCCCCCAGATGATCCAAGAGATCACAGGGCTATACATGCACAATTTCAGTGAAACTGGAATTACAGTTTACTTTTTAAACCCAGTGTTTTGAAAGGTTTACTCTCAACTGTGAGAGTAGTAGGATTTCTGTGCAGACAACATTCAGAAGTTAAAGCAAGATGAAATTTTTTAAAGAACACATGGCTATTTATGAATGATACAGAACTAAGCTTTAATTAAACTATTGTGTTTTTAATGTAGAAATACACAAGACATTATTCAAAATTAAATAAATTTTAGTTATTTTAATGTTTTGTACAGGAGTGGGATTTACTAGGCTGAAAGTGAAGAGCCAGTTCTTAACGGAAAGAAGTTAGAAGTAGAAAAATGTGCAGGAGTAAGGATCTGATGGACTTTGACAAGTGCATATTTGTGATTACTAGAAGAGGGGGTTTCAGCATCTCTAAAACAGCAGGTCTTAAGAGGTGTTCCTGGTATGTAGGAGTTAGTACTACCGAAAACAGTCCAAGGAAGGAATTATGATAAACAAGCGACAGGGTCATGGGTGCCCAAGGACTTCTGATGCATGTTGGGAGGGTGGGTTAGCCTGTCTGGTCTAATCCCAAAGAAGAGATACTATAACACATATTGCTCAAAACCGTAATGATGGCCATGAGAAAAAGGGGTCCTAACATACTATGCATAGCAGCTTGCTGCATATAGGGCTTAGCCACAGACCAGTCAGAATACTCATGTTGGCCACAGTCCATCACCGAACCACCTACAATGTGCCCTTTCAGAACTGGACCACAGAGCAATGGAAGAAGGTGATCTCATCTCATGGATATTTTCTGTTAAATAATGTGGATAGCTGGGTGCACATGTATCATTTAACTTGGGAAAGAGATGGCGGCAGGGAAGACTATGGGAAGGCAGAAAGCTAGCAGAGGCAGCGTGATGGTATGGGCAATGTTCTGCTGGAAAACCTTGGGTCCTGGCATTCATGTGGACGTTACTTTGACATGTACCACTTGCCTAAAGGTTGTTGTAGGCCATGTACACCCCTTCATGGCAATGGTGTTCCCTGATGGTAGAGGCCTCTTGCAGCAGGAAAATACTCTACCACACAGCAAAAATTGTTGAGGAATTTTTTTTTTTTTGCATACACGGTGTTGACCTGGCCTCTAAAATTTTCCAGATCTCAATTTGGTTAAACTGTGGGATATGCTGAAAAAAAAAATAGTCTAATCCATGAAGGCTCCACCTTACATCTCACAGGACTTAAAAGGATTTGCGGCTAATGTTTCAGCGTCAGATACCACAGTACACCTTCAGACATCTTGTGGAGGGAATGCCTCAAAGTGCAAGAGCTGTTACGGCAGTACAAGGGGTACTTTGACAATATCAGGAAAGTGGTTTTAATGTTGTGGCTTGTCAGTATAGATTGTAGAGTTTACTGGCAGAATTACAATGTGCTCTGTATGAATAAATGTACCGTGCAATGGACAAATGCTCCATTTATAGCTGTCCCCTGCCTTGTGCCCAAACAGTCAAGGTGGTCTCCGCCTTACTGGAGTACAACAGACAATTTTTTTTTATTATTATTTATTTACTTTTGCAAAGAAAATGTAGACAACTTTTATGTACAACATTTTTACTGAAAGCTGTATTTATATTTTTGACAAGTTATGCCATTTCATTTTATATATATATCTGTATTGTAGAAATTATGATTGAATCTAATTGTGAATGAAGAAGTTAACACAGCTTATTCTTAGATGAAGACACTTTTGGTTAATTCAAAGACTAACATTTTCAATAAGATGGGAATAATCTGTTAAGTCCAAAGTTGAGGTGTATGTGATTTATTCTTGAGAACAAAACAGTTACAGTGGAACCTCGGGTCACGACCGTAATTCGTTCCAAAACTCCACAACCTGATTTGCTTGTGACCCAAACTAATTTCCCCCATAGGATTGTATGGAAATACAATTAATCCATTCCAGGTCAAAGATTTTTAAGCACAAAATAGTTTACACCATAGAATGCACAGTGTAATAGTAAACTTAATGTAAAAACACTGAATAACACTGAGAAAACCTTGAACAGAGAAAACATTGCAAGAGTTCACGCTACAGTCTTATGAACCACTGTAAAAAACCTTGAACAACAGAGAAAATTCATGCTACAGCCTTACAAACCGCTCGCTTTTTTAAATGAGTTTTAAGCAGAGGTAAAAAAAAATGAAAATTTGAAAAATCCTTAAATTTATACAAAAACTAACCATAAACAACCAATAAAACTAACCTTGCAGCAAATCGCCATGAATCTTCTTTGCTTTCTCGCAGAACACTGCCTCACTTACACTATCCCTGCAAGTTGCTTCTTGTTCAACCACACTAGCAACTGTTTTTCCACCTCTTCCAACACTTGATGCCTCTGCTTGGTTAACAATAAGTCCTTTTGCAACATCAGCTGCTTTAATGGCCTCTTTCTGCTTTGGAACAGTCAAATTAGTAGATTTTGACTTCTTGTACTCGGCGGCAAGATCAGTAACACGAACGCCACGCTCATACTTTTCAATAATTTCTTATTATATATAGGTTGCATGCACGTCTGACAGAGAACAATGTACAGGGAGAGACTGAACACGTGTGGAAATCAGCGCGTATAAACCTGAAGGGAAACTGGCTTGTTCGTAAGCCGAGTGTGTGGTTGTGAAAAGTTTGGCTAACTGTGTTCCGAGAAGTTAATGACCCGAGGTTCCACTGTATTTTAAATGACGTCAGTAATAGAACAGTTATTAGGCCATGGGCACAAGATACAAATAAGGTTTACATAAAAAGATTGTTTGGGTATACTCTGAGACAGATTTAGGACAAATCATCATCTGTTAAATGCATGTATAAATGCCTCCAATGAAAATAATTTATAGCATTTGAAAAAAAATGGAGCTTCAAAAATCACATTAATTACAGATTTACTATGAACTTTGATGGCTTCAGCCACAGACAAGATTATATAGCTTTTATATACTTCAGCTTTCTCTCTTGCCTTTTCTGGGTCACTGTGTTAGAAATTAGTTCAGTCAGAATGAACACCACTATTCAAATATAACTTGAATCTACAGTATATGACAAAATGAGAAAATTTGAGAAACAATCTTATATTCAATTGTTAAAAAAAAAGTTTAAAAATGAATCTTTCAATAATTTTGACATAGGCTTACTCCAAAAACACTATTCTGCAAAACTGCTGCATTTTTCATGAGTTTCACATCACCCACGATCAACGTTTTTGTAATTTTTAATTGTTAGTTTGTATTATTTATAAAACAGATTTTTCTAAAGCCCTGCTATCCCTTTTAGTTAATAGGTGTACCAATGACAGATTTTAAGCACTTGTCAAGCACCCTAATATTATCTTTTTGCTCCTGTTCCGTTTTACTCTTCAACCCGAGATACTTGGTTTGCCGTTTTATATTAAAACTGTTACATATTCATTGCAGCAAGCAAAAGTCTGTTTATCTTTTCTCATTATACTATGGTAAATAAAAAGAAAAACCAGAAATATGGCAGTTATTTTTCGGCAATCAAATGAACACGTTAAAGAACATGTTCAGTCTCAGGAAAGCACACTTGGCTACCTCACCCAAAACATGTCTTTGAGGCAAAATGAAAAATAAGTATTAAAGTTACATGTGTTCAATTTTTGATGCATCTGTTAAGGGGGGAAAAATAACCCAGTTTAGTTCAATTCTGTATGTTATTCTCCACAAGAAAAGACACACAGAAGAGCAGAGGACTGGAGGAGGAGGCAGGTTGTGGGGACTAAAATGACGCATGCTTTTAATGTGTTTAAGCAAGGGTGAATATACCATCAGAGAATTCTGAGTGTACGTCCAGGGGCTTATGACAGAAAGGGGCCTTTTATCAATAAGATTAAACACAGCAATCGAGTATCTGTGCACAATAACGACTAAAGGGGGGACCAAGGACGACTTGATTTACCAACGAGGATAGCATAAAACCAAATGAGAAATACTATGCTGCATTAGACAATCAGGTCTCTTCATGCTGTATCTTCAAAGGTACGATCACCTCGCTGTTAAAGAGGCATCACGCAGAAGCCTGCAGGGCTTTTCTTTTCTCTGAAGGGCCATGTTTTCAAGAGAATGCTGCATCAATGAACAAGTAATAAGCACTACATGTCTTTTGGACATGCGCAAAAATTTGAAAAGATTCATAATATGCCTTTCTATGCTTCATTAAGTGTAATGTACATGTAGTAGCAATTAGAACTTTAAACCTACAAACCGGATTCCAAAAAAGTTGGGACACTATACAAATCGTGAATAAACACTAAATGCAATGATATAGAGGTGCCAACTTCTAATATTTTATTCAGAATAGAACATAAATCATGGAACAAAAGTTTAACCTGAGAAAATGTATAATTTTAAGGGAAAAATATGTTGATTCAGAATTTCATGGTGTCAGCAAATCCCAAAAAAGTTGGGACAAGGCCATTTTCACCACTGTGTGGCATCTCCCCTTCTTCTTACAACACTCAACAGACGTCTGGGGACCGAGGAGACCAGTTTCTCAAGTTTAGAAATAGGAATGCTCTCCCATTCTTGTCTAATACAGGCCTCTAACTGTTCAATCGTCTTGGGCCTTCTTTGTCGCACCTTCCTCTTTATGATGCGCCAAATGTTCTCTATAGGTGAAAGATCTGGATTACAGACTGGCCATTTCAGTACCCGGATCCTTCTCCTACGCAGCCATGATGTTGTGATTGATGCAGAATGTGGTCTGGCATTATCTTGTTGAAAAATGCAGGGTCTTCCCTGAAAGAGATGACGTCTGGATGGGAGCATATGTTGTTCTAGAACCTAAATATATTTTTCTGCAGTGATGGTGCCTTTCCACACATGCAAGCTGCCCATGCCACACGCACTAATGCAACCCCATACCATCAGAGATGCAGGCTTCTGAACTGAGCGTTGATAACAACTTGGGTTGTCCTTGTCCTCTTTGGTCCGGATGACATGGCGTCCCAGATTTCCAAAAGAACTTGAATCGTGACTCGTCTGACCACAGAACAGTCTTCCATTTTGCCACACTCCATTTTAAATGATCCCTGGCCCAGTGACAACGCCTGAGCTTGTGGATCTTGCTTAGAAATGGCTTCTTCTTTGCACTGTAGAGTTTCAGCTGGCAGCGGATGGCACGGTGGATTGTGTTCACTGACAATGGTTTCTGGAAGTATTCCTGAGCCCATTCTGTGATTTCCTTTACAGTAGCATTCCTGTTTGTGGTGCAGTGTCGTTTAAGGGCCCGGTGATCACGGGCATCCAGTATGGTTTTACGGTCTTGACCCTTACGCACAGAGATTGTTCCAGATTCTCTGAATCTTCGGATGATGTTATGCACAGTTGATGATGATAGATGCAAAGTCTTTGCAATTTTTGCTGGGTAACACCTTTCTGATATTGCTCCACTATCTTTCTGCGCAACATTGTGGGAATTGGTGATCCTCTACCCATCTTGGCTTCTGAGAGACACTGCCACTCTGAGAAGCTCTTTTTATACCCAATCATGTTGCCAATTGACCTAATTAGTGTTTATTGGTCTTCCAGCTCTTCGTTATGCTCAAATTTACTTTTTCCAGCCTCTTATTGCTACTTGTCACAACTTTTTTGGGATTTGTCGACACCGTGAAATTTTGAATCAACATATTTTTCCTTTAAAATGATACATTTACTCGGATTAAACGTTTGATCTGTCATCTACGTTCTATTACAAATAAAATATTGACATTTGCCATCTCCACATCATTGCATTCAGTTTTTATTCACAATTTGTTTAGTGTCCCTTTTTTGGAATCCGGTTTGTACATTTGAGCATTTACTTTTTTTAATAAGAGTATTCAAATCACAAAATTTTTGTATACGTTGACAGACCTAAAAAAACAAATCCCTCTTTTTCATCATTTTCCCCATTTGTGACCTCTCTCCTTAGTAAACCAAATATCCTTTACACCCATGCATCTGGATTTTGTTTCCCCATGATCTTATACAATGTACTGGATTTTTGCTCCACACACATTTTAATTTTATTTATATATATATTTATATCCATCCATCCATCCATCCTCTTCCGCTTATCCGAGGTCGGGTTGCGGGGGCAGCAGCTTAAGCAGAGAGGCCCAGACTTCCCTCTCCCGGCCACTTCCAGCTCTTCCGGGAGAATCCCAAAGGCGTTCCCAGGCCAGCCGGTGACATAGTCCCTCCAGCGTGTCCTGGGTCTTCCCGGGGCCTCCTCCCGGTTGGGCGTGCCGGAACACCTCACCAGGGAGGCGTCAGGAGGCATCCTGATCAGATGCCGAGCCACTTCATCTGACTCCTCTCGATGCGGAGGAGCAGCGGCTCTACTCTGAGCCCCTCCCGGATGACTGAGCTTCTCACCCTATCTTTAAGGGAAAGCCCAGACACCCTGCGGAGGAAACTCATTTCAGCCGCTTGTATTCGCGATCTCGTTCTTTCGGTCACTACCCATAGCTCATGACCATAGGTGAGGGTAGGAGCGTAGATCGACTGATAAATTGAGAGCTTTGTTCACCACGACAGACCGATGCAGAGCCCGCATCACTGCGGACGCCGCACCAATCCGCCTGTCGATCTCACGCTCCATTCTTCCCTCACTCGTGAACAAGACCCTGAGATACTTGAACTCCTCCACTTGGGGCAGGATCTCTCCCCCAACCCTGAGAGGGCACTCCACCCTTTTCCGGCTGAGGACCATGCTCTCGGATTTGGAGGTGCTGATTCTCATCCCAGCAGCTTCACACTCAGCTGCGAACCGATCCAGAGAGAGCTGAAGATCACGGCCTGATGAAGCAAACAGGACAACATCATCTGCAAAAAGCAGTGACCCAATCCCGAGTCCACCAAACCGGACCCCTTCAACACCCTGGCTGCGCCTAGAAATTCTGTCCATAAAAGTTATGAATAGAATCGGTGACAAAGGGCAGCCCTGGCGGAGTCCAACTCTCACTGGAAGCGGGCTTGACTTACTGCGGCAATGCGGACCAAGCTCTGACACCGGTTGTACAGAGACCGAACAGCTCTTATCAGGGGGTCCGGTACCCCATACTCCCGGAGCACCCCCCACAGGATTCCCCGAGGAACACGGTCGAATGCCTTTTCCAAGTCCACAAAACACATGTAGACCCGGTGGGGCAAACTCCCATGCACCCTCCAGGACTCTGCTAAGGGTGAAGAGCTGGTCCACTGTTCCGCGACCAGGACGGAAACCACACTGTTCCTCCTGAATCCGAGGTTCGACTATCCGACAGGCCCTCCTCTCCAGATTTTATATTATATATATATATGTGTATATAGCAATATATATATATATATATATATATATATATATATATATATATATATATATATATATATATTATATATATATATATATATATATATATATGTGTGTGTGTAGCAAAAATTCCTGCCTGGTTCCTGCCTTGTGCCCTGTGTTGGCTGGGATTGGCTCCAGCAGACCCCCAACCCCAAACCTTGTTTCAAGTTCATCGGGTTGGATGGATTATATATATAGGTTGCTTGTAATAAATAGTATGTTAGCTCAGTAGGTGTATGGAATTATGTTTCAAGAATTTAACATAGTAATTAATAAATTAAGACAAATGTAAAATAGGAGGGTATTAAGACATCTAAAAGAAAAATCAGGATATAAATGATGCTTATAATCTAAGCATTAATTAGACAAGGTTAATAGATGTGTAAGGTTAATGAAAGGCAACTGAATCATAAAATGAAGATGAGTGAAAGATAATTACATTTATTATGAGGTTTACTAATATTCAGATAGTTACTCAAATAAGATGTGTAGGGGTGTCCTAAGCGCACAAAAAAAAATACAGATGGTAGACAGTTATATCAGCACTTTGATGTTCTTTCATGTGATCAATTTTCTCTCATTCTTTGTCAGTAAAATTGATAAAATTTGCTGTGGTATTGTTCCAACTGACTATGAACTTCCCACAGTTAATCATGGTATTGTATTCGAATCTTTTGATCCTGTCTTACTTTCACAGCTAAAAAACTATTGACACCCTTAAACCAGCTGCCAGTCCTCTTGATATTGTACCACCACGCCTCTTAGTTGATGTTTTGGATCCATCATCCATCGCAATTATCAATGATTCTATTAGTGAGGGATCTGTGCCCTCATTTTTTAAACATGCTGCAGTGTGTCCCTGTCTAAAAAAGGCACAATTAGATCCTGGAATTTTAGCAAATTTAAGCCCGATTTCCCAACTGCCATTTCTGGCTAAAATTTTATTAAAAATTATTTATAATTAATTGATTGATCACCTTAACTCCAATAATTTATTTGAGATCTACCAATCTGGCTTTAGGCGTAATCATGGTGTTGAGACTGCCCTCCTAAAAGTATTCAATGACATCTCTATTTTTACTGACTCGGGTGGTGCTGCAGTCCTTGTCCACCTTGCGGCTCGAACATCTTGTTGGGCTTAACGGGGCTGCTCTTAACTGGTTCTGATCATATTTAACTGGTAGACACTTTTCAGTGACTTTAAATTCCTCTTTTTCGTCTACTGCTCTTCTTAAATGTGGTGTTCCTCAGGGATCCATTTTGGGTCCCATCTTATTCTCTATAAAACTTCACCCTATTGGAGCTATTTTTAAAAAATTTTACATTTATTTTCACTGCTATGCTGATGATACAAAGGTTTATATTTCCGTCTGCAACTCTGCAATAAATCAACTGCACAACAGTCTTTCTGAACTAAGATCCTGGATGGCGAATAATTTGATCTGAATCAAAATAAAAATGGAGGCACTTATAGTGGGTCCATCAGCTAAAGCCCAAATTGGTCTTGGACTTCTCGGCTTTCTGTGTCTTTTGCAAACCTCATGTCCGCAATATAGGTGTTCTCTTTAACAGTAACCTCTCTTTTGAGAAACAAGTTAATTCTGTAGTCAAGAGTTGCTTTTTCCAGCTTCGTCTATTAGTTAAGATCAAGCCTTTTTTATCTTCTAGGGATCTTGAGAAAGCTACTCATGCTTTTATCACCTTGATTAATGCAACTCACTGTATTCTGGGATTAGCAAATCCCTGATACACAGGTTACAGTTGGTCCAGAATGCTGCCGCTCGCTTTCTGGTTGGGACAAGAAAGTATGACTCTCTCTATCCAATGATAGCTTCTTTACACTGGCTGCCTGTCAGTTTTCAAATTTTAAAATCTTGTTGCTAGTTTTTAAATCTTTACATGGGCTTGCTCCTGCCTATTTATCTGAATTGTGTGTTTTTCACCAGCCATCCAGAGTGCTTAGATCTTCTGGTCAGTTGTATCTTGTTGTCCCTCGTACCAAGTGTAAAACTAAGGGGGACAGAGCTTTTGCAGCTGCTGCTCCTCGCCTGTGGAAGTCTTTACCTCATCACATAAAGGAGTCGTCTACAATTGAACTGTTCAAAACAAGATTAAAGACTCATTTCTATTCACTTGCATTCCGTGATCTTCAGTAATACTGATGGTTTCCTCATTGTGATTATGTAACATTACTTCTATTTATTTTATTTATGTTCATTTATTTTATTTCTATTTATGTTATTCATGTTAATTGTATGCTGCGGTGGGCTGGTGCCCTGCCTGGGTTTTGTTTCCTGCCTTGTGCCCTGGGTTGGCTGGGATTGGCTCCAACAGAGCCCCCGTGACCCTGTAGTTAGGATAAAGCAAGCTGGATAATGAATGGATGGATGGTAGTTAAATTGTATGTTTTTCTTTAATTCTATTATTGTAAAGCATTTTGGTCACATCATTCCTATGTTGTTTTAAATGTGCTATATAAATAAAGTTGACATTGACACTGCAAATCACTTAATTATCAACAAACAGTAACCATGTTTATTCACATAGTGCTCATACTTTGTACTTAATGACTACCTATTTGATACTAGCAAAGAACTTTAAGTTCTCTTCTTTATTGTTGGATTAGAAACCAATAGGAGTCCAAACTTCAAAAGTTTGTTTTGGCACAAATAAATAAATAAAAAAAAAAAGTTGCACTATGAACACAGTTAACTGTACCTCAGAGCAAAACCTATGCAAGAGATGTCATAAGAAGCCATTCTTCAGACCATATCAAACCAAAGTCCACAAAAAAACACAAGGCCTCCAAGTATCAGGGCCGTATAGACTTGGACTATGAACGCCTATTGGTCTGACCACACTACTCTCCAGTGGCCCAAATCTAAATGCAGAGGCTATGTATAAAAAAAAAAAAACAGAATATAATGGGAGAATAGCAGCCAGGATCGCTATAGCCCCTCATATTCAATGAGCAAAGGTCAGGTCTGTAAATGCTTAAACTTCAAAGCAGATGCTCACGGTTATACTGTTGGTTCTGAAAATACAGTCTCTAAACTGTCTCAGGCTAATAAAAACCAAAATGAGGGAGGACCTCAAACCTGGATAAGCACCTATCTAAGAAGCAGCGAGAAGTCAAGTAAAATGACACCTTTTAAGGTCTAACTAAAAAGATTACAATATGCAAGCTTTCAAGGCAACTCAGGCCTCTTCTTCAGGCAAGATATGATCTGGTATAGATCAGGGCAATGGTATAAAACCATTTCTAAAGTATGGAGTGTTCCCAGGTACACAGTGGCCTCATTAATTGTCAAATGAAAACATTTGGAAACATCTGGACTCATCCAAGAGTTGTCGGTTGTAAAAAAAAGTATGTGACATTGATTGACTGATGTTACGAATGAGGTTCGTAAATTGGTAAAAAGTCTACATTAAATAACTTTCACTGTCTTTGTTGCAGTTTGGAGATGGCAACAGACTAATTTTCAACAAATAATCCAAATTCATTTGGTGCAATAAATAAATGCAATTTATTCAAAACAAGGATTACAAAAGACTGATATGCATGTGTGAGTGTGTATACTGTATATATATATATATTATAGAGTACCACAAAATTTCACTGGTATTGATATGGACTGGTACAATGAAAATACTGCTCTATAAACATACCTTATAAATGTAGTATGCAATAAAATCATTTTTCATAGCTCTGGAAAGCATGTGCGGCACAGGCACAAGTGTGTTAATTCTTTTTGTTCCATCCAGTTAGGGTCAATGTCACCTGTGGGTTTATTCATAGATTTAAATTTTACCACTGCAGGTTGCTCCGATTCACTGTTCAAATTTTGATGTAACACGAAGTTAGTAACTTAGATTTTACACAAATAAAGGCAATGTCACACCAATGAGCTGGTATAAGCACAGAACAGCAGATTTGTACTCTGACAAATGATTATTATTTAAAAAAAATAAAATAAATAAATAAAAAATACTAATCCCTAGGTACCAGACACTACAAGACACCTTCAGAGATCTGTTGGAGTACATACCTGGACGGGTCAGGCAAAGTGTCCCCCAACGGACTAAGTAAAAGTGTTTTTCTGGTAAACCCCCACTTGACAGGGGTCAAGAAGGGTTGTTGCTGGGGAAGGTCTCCCTGACTTTGCCTGCTCCGCCTCTTGCGGAAGTGCAATATTTGGTACTGGAGTAACTATAGTCTGGCACAAAAGGAGGCAGTCTTTGTTCAAACCTCAAGTTCACTGTAATTTAACACCTCATTTTGTTACATACAGTCTAACAACTTTTGGCCCATCTCTCACCTTTTCTGTCAAAAGTTCTTGAGAGTTTTTTTAACCTCCCAACTCTCCAATTGCATAACTTCTAATAATTCAATAGAATCTTTTCACTGTTTTCAGGGCACAGCACAGCTGTGAAACTGCTCCGCTTCAGGTAAACAATTTGCTTATAACAGCAGACTCTGGACAAAGCAGTATATTAATTCTGACAGATCTTGGTACAGCATTCAGCACTGTCAGACATGACATTCTACTGTCCAGAACAGAGAATATGCCGAGAACCTCTGGCACTGCCCTCCAGTAATTTAAGGACTATCTGACCAACAGGCAAGAGTGTTAGTCTTGGCAACAGTAGATCCAGCTCAGTGCCAGTCACATAAGGTGTTCCTCAGGGCTCTGTCCTCTGCGATCGATCAATAGATAGATAGATTTTTCTGCATCACCTACAGTGTGTGTGTGTATCTATCTATCTAAAAGTGCAGTTTGCTAGGCAATTCATAAAGTCTGTTTGGCTCTGAAATATTTCCTTCGGGTTTTCATAGTGTTTCCTGGACACCTGTGTGTGCAGACAATAAAAGAGTAATTTCATGCCATTGCAGGTAGGTAATACACAGGCAAAAAACACCCACAGTTCCATAAAGAATCTCACAATCAGCCTAACATTCTCATTACCCAGGATTTCCAAATGTTATTGGGGCACATGGGACTGATCAGAGTGGAGTTTGCCGAAACATTTGGAAAATGTACCTCTCCGCCTGATGAATAATCAGACACAGTGTCTTAATCAAATATTTGACCTTTGTCAATATCTTGTTGGTCAAACAAGTTCTAGGAATATGATGATCCCTGCAACTGACCAAAAAAAAAAAAAAATTATATGGAACAATTTTATATATATATTTATTATAATATAATATAATATAATATAATATAATATAATATATATACACACACAATGCCCATCCTTTACCTGAAATGAAGTGACCACTGCATCCTGCCACTGGTTCTGAGGAGGAGCTTCCCTCCGGAATGCCCTTAGAAACAGGGCGATGGCCATTTTGCTGGAGAGCCAACTCTTCTGCAGGGGTTAGGTCTGGACCGCGTGGACCTCCACCTGTTTTTTGCTCGTCTGCCTTATTAGCTTTAAAATTAATGTTTTTATATTAAATGCGATTCTTTATGTCGACAATTCTTTAATTAGCTATATACCAATATTTACCAGTTTGAAATATATTCTTGTACTTCACTTTAACCTGTTCCCATGTTCTCCTTGTGCTCATGTTTGATCTGGAATTATGACATATTAAATAATTATTAAATGTGACACATAGGAAATGAAACCCTGCATTCAGGAAGTTCAACACACACTACTTAGTTTAATTTGTCGGCCACTTTTTGCCAGCCGTCTTTTCTGGTTTGGGCTGCTTTTGCAGTGTTACCCCTTGTGCATATTAAATCTTGAAATTCTTCATATTCTTCAAGTAAAAGTTGCTGCTCAGCTTGTGTGAAAAAAATGCACCCGTCCTTTCGTTGCAGCCTATCAAAAACTTTCTGATCATGTTTTCTAGACTCAATATATATGGGCTTTTCAATCAGCGTGGGCGCATGCATTCATCTCGGATGATTAGATCTAGCTAGACTAATCTACTACACGACTGCATTTGAAAAACCGACTTATCTCAGATGAGTTTCACTGGCATTAACTCATCCAAGATGATGCATCTGATCTCGATGATTTAAGCGACGTACAGAAAATACCCCCCAGCTCTATTTCAATGTTGACAGCGAAACTTCAAACTTCATCAGTGTGTTCTCAGCTCACAACTTGCCTCAGTGAAATTAAAACCTGAATGGAGCAGAGCTATTTAAAAAATTAAATTGCAACAAAACTGATCCCCCTGCAAACTTAAGAAAATGGAGCTCCTTCTCAGTTACTTTGGAGGATGATCTCATCAGACCCTCTTCTGTTGCAAGGAATCTCTATGTCCGTTTCGATTCCTCTCCCTTATTCTGCCCACATAAACCACATTAAGAAACTTTCTTACTTTCACCTCCATACATTTCCATGTTCACGCATTTCTCTCCTTTTCTGATGCCGAGAAACATGTTCATGCTTTTATCACATCCTGCATTAAATTATCGTAATTCTGGCTCCAGGTAATTCAAAACTCTGCTGCAAGACTCCAAACACAAACCAGCAACAGCAAGCACAGAACACCCATCCTGCTTCACCTCCACTGGCTCCCTGTTTCTTACAGGATTGAACATAACATTTTATACCAACAAAACTTTAAATGGCCTCGTACTGGACTACAACAGTGACCTTTTCCATCAGTATGCTCCTGTTCACCCACTAAGGTCCTCCCCATTGTGGAAATCTTGTTGTGCCCCATACTAACCTGCACTCTATAGGAGACAGGACCTTTAGCTGTATGGCGCCCAGACTTTGGAATGACCTTCTAAAATTAGATGCCCCTGGTAGGGCCACCCAAGGCAAACTGGTCCTAGGTGAGGGATGAGATAAAGAGCGGTTCAATAAACCTCTGATGAAGAATAAAACCTTAGACGACGTTTTCCCTTGCCGGACGGGGTCACGGGCCCCCTCTGGAGCCAGGCCTGGAGGTGGGGCTGATGGCGGCGCCTGGTGGCGGGCCTGCACCCATGGGGCTGGCGGGCACAGCCCGAAGAGGTAGCGTGGGTCCTCCTCCCCATGGGCTCACCACCTATGGGAGGGGCCAAGGAGGTTGGGTGCAGTGTGAGTTGGGTGGTGGCGAGGCGGGACCTTGGCGGTCTGATCCTCGGCTACAGAAACTGGCTCTTGGGACGTGGAATGTCACCTCTCTGAAGGGGAAGGAGCCCGAGCTAGTGCAGGTGAGAGGTTCGGCTAGATATAGTGGACTCACCTCGACGCACAGCTTGGACTCTGGAACCAATCTCCTTGAGAGGGGCTGAACTCTCTACCACTCTGGAGTTGCCCCCGGTGAGAGCATACTTATTGCCCCCCGACTCGGAGCCTGTGCATTGGGGTTTACCCGGTGGGCGAGGGTGGCCTCCCTCCGCCGGGTGGGGAAGGGTCCTGACTGTTGTGTGCGTATGCGCTGAACAGCAGTTTGGAGTATCCACCCATTTTGGAGTCTCTGGAGGGGTTGCTAGAGGGCATACCTTCTGGGGATTCCCTCGTTTTGCTGGGAGACTTCAATGCTCCGTGGGCAATGACAGTGAGACCTGGAAGGGCGTGATTGGGAGGAATGGCCCCGATCTGAACCCGAGCGGGGTTTTGTTATTGGACTTCTGTGCTCGTCATGGATTGTCCATAACGAACACCATGTTCAAGCATAAGGGTGTTCATATGTGCACTTGGCACCAGGACACCATAGGCCTCAGGTCTATGATCGACTTTGTGGTGGTGTATGTGGACTTGCGGCCATATGTCTTGGACACTTTCGGGTGAAGAGAGGCGGAGCTGTCAACTGATCACCACCTGGTGGTGAGTTGGCCGATGGTGGGGAAGATGCGGTCAGACCTGGTAGGCCCAAGCGTGTTGTGAGGGTCTGCTGGGAGCGGCTGGCAGAGTCCCCTGTCAGAAGTAGCTTCAACTCCCACCTCCGGCAGAACTTCAACCCGTCCGAGGGAGGTGGGGACATTGAGTCGAATGGGCCATGTTCCGTGCCTCTATTGTTGAGGCGGCTGACGGGCTGTGGCGCAAGGTGGTGGTGCCTGTCGTGGCGGCAATCCCGAACCCGTTGGTGGACACCGGCGTGAGGGATGCCGTCAAGCTGAAGAAGAGTCCTATAGGACTTTTTGTCCTGTGGGTCTCTGGAGGCAGCTGATAGGTACCGGCAGGCCAAGCGGAGCGGCCGGTTGTTGCTGAGGCAAAACTTCGGGCATGGGAGGAGTTTGGAGAGCCATGGAGAACAACTTTGGACGGCTTCGAGGAGATTCTGGTCCACCGTCCGGCGTCTCAGGAGGGGGAAGCAGTGCAGTGTCAACACAGTATATGGTGGGGATGGTGGGAGGAGTACTCCTCAATCCCACTAACATGCCTTCCAATGAGGAAGCAGAGCCTGGGGACTCTGAGGTGGGCTCTCCCATCTCTGGAACTGAAGTCACCGAGGTGGTCAAAAAACTCCTTGGTGGCAGGGCCCCGGGGGTGGATGAGATACGCCCAGAGTTCCTTAAGGCTCTGGATGTTGTAGGACTGTCTTGGTTGACACGTCTCTGCAACATCGCATGGACATCGGGACAGTGCCTCTGGATTGGCAGACCGGGGTGGTGGTCCCCTCTTTAAAAGGGGACGGAGGGTGTGTTCCAACTATAGAGGGATCACACTCCTCAGCCTCCCTGGAAAAGTCTATTCGGGGGTTCTGGAGAGGAGGGTCCGTCGGATAGTCGAACCTCGGATTCAGGAGGAACAGTGTGGTTTTCGTCCTGGTCGCGGAACAGTGGACCAGCTCTTCACCCTTAGCAGAGTCCTGGAGGGTGCATGGGAGTTTGCCCACCGGTCTACATGTGTTTTGTGGACTTGGAAAAGGCATTCGACCATGTCCCTCGGGAATCCTGTGGGGTGCTCGGGAGTATGGGGTACGGACCCCTGATAAGAGCTGTTGGTGTCAGAGCTTGGTCCGCATTGCGGCAGTAAGTCGAGCCCGTTTCCAGTGAGAGTTGGACTCCGCCAGGGCTGCCCTTTGTCACCGATTCTGTTCATAACTTTTATGGACAGAATTTCTAGGCGCAGCCAGGGTGTTGAAGGGGTCGGTTTGGTGGACTCAGGATTGGGTCACTGCTTTTTGCAGATGATGTTGTCCTGTTTGCTTCATCAGGCCGTGATCTTCAGCTTTCTCTGGATCGGTTCGCAGCTGAGTGTGAAGCGGCTGGGATGAGAATCAGCACCTCCAAATCCTCAGCCGGAAAAGGGTGGAGTGCCCTCTCAGGGTTGGGGGAGAGATCCTGCCCCAAGTGGAGGAGTTCAAGTATCTCAGGGTCTTGTTCACGAGTGAGGGAAGAATGGAGCGCGAGATCGACAGGCGGATCGGTGCGGCATCCGCAGTGATGCAGGCTCTGCATCGGTCTGTCATGGTGAAAAAGGAGCTGAGCCGTAAGGCAAAGCTCTCAATTTACTAGTTGATCTACGCTCCTACCCTCACCTATGGTCATGAGCTATGGGTAGTGACCGAAAGAATGAGATCGCGAATATAAGCGGCTGAAATGAGTTTCCTCCGCAGGGTGTCTGGGCTTTCCCTTAAAGATAGGGTGAGAAGCTCAGTCATCCGGGAGGGGCTCAGAGTAGAGCCGCTGCTCCTCCGCATCGAGGGGAGTCAGATGAGGTGGCTCGGACATCTGATCAGGATGCCTCCTGGACGCCTCCCTGGTGAGGTGTTCCGGGCACGTCCAACTGGGAGGAGGCCCCAGGTCTCCCGGCTGGCCTGGGAACGCCTTGGGATTCTCTCGGAAGAGCTGGAAGAAGTGGCTGGGGAGAGGGAAGTCTGGGCCTCTCGGCTTAAGCTGCTGCCCCCGCGACCCGACGATAGATCGATAGATAGATATAAAATAAAAAAAAAAAAAACTCATCTGTTCAGGAAGGAGTTTAACTTGACCTGACATTCTGCCCTCTCAGTGTTACTCTCTGTCCAGATGCTCAGTATAATTTGCGTGCGTTATCACAAATGATGCGGTTATCTGCTAGGCTTTTAATATTTAATTTAGTATTTTACTCTGCTTTATTCTCTTTTATTCTATTTAATGCTTTGTGTATCCTGTATCCATCCATTTTAGTGTTCTATTCAGGAAACATTTGTATCCAATACTAAATTGTACCTGCGGTTTCTTTCTGAGAATTAGACTTAAAGCAATATCAGACTGTTGAAAATGTTTAATGTAAGCTTGAATTGCTCATGAAAAATGATAACCAAATTAAGCATTCTGCTTATTTACTACATAAAAAGAGGGAGTTGAGGTTTGTTCCCCACTGGTTTTATTTTGAGAGCGATAATCTTGCTTGCAAATTTGGCTGGGATATTTCACCAGTGCTACGTTTTAGTGAAGTCACCTTAATTTACTTGTGGTTTTGCATGTAGTATCAGTGTGCAGATTTTTAAAATAAAAACTGCATCTCAGGATCTGTGGATGTGGGCATAGGGTGTTCAATTTTGGAGGTGAGCAGAATACTCAATTAGCTCAGCTGTTTCACATTAGCATTCCATGGGTAGCAATTAAGATGCCACAGCTATGGAAGTATAAATGGAAACCTAATGGTTTGAAAAAGGAGAAAGAGTCCGAAGGTTAAATGGAAAAGAAATGTAGCACCAGGGTTAACACAGAGCCATGCAAGCGATAGGGGATGGCCAAAGGTGGAACAAGTGGACTCTCCAAAAAAAGTCCTGTGGACACCAAGGAATGGTGAGCAGGGAGCTATGTTTGTGGGACCCTCACTGCTGGCAGGAGCACAAGCTAGTGAGATGGAAGATTTTGCTTGAGCAGGCCACACGAGTGAGTAGCAGGAAAGAGGATTAGAGGCACAAAAAATACATACAAAGATGGAGCATCATCATTATCACAATTCTCCCAAAATCAGAGAACATAAAATTAGAATCTTTAGTAAAATTACTATATACTTTTTTTAAAAAAAAAAAAGGCAAAATCCATTACCTCCTTCTACATGGATGATTTTTACTAAACAATATAAAAGGTGGTAGAATACTTTAAGGGTACACACATTGATGAAGCACATCATCAATAGTACTGTTCTCAAAAGTTGACCTACCCAATGTAAGTAACTGCTTCTCGGTTTTCAGTATTGGTAGTCCAAAGAGCAATTTTATCACCTTTGGCTCGGACATTGATGACAGCTCCACACACATCATCACTGTGATCATCAAAAGCCTCTCCAATAATGCACAAGAGCTAAAAAGCAAAGCAACTTATTAACGTAAATTCAATAGACTATGTACTTAAACACATAAACACCTCCATGAATCTATTATGTACAACTATAAATATGAAGGAATAATTTGCACATTTCAAATTCAAAGTCAACCTAAAAAACTTGGATAATTCAATGAAATTTCAAATTGAAACAAAGTTTGTATATTTAATTTAATATATACCTACTTTTTACTGCTAATGCCTAAAAAAATAAAGTGACAAATAAAGGTCAAAATTTAAGTTGGAAAGGCAGATATACAAGGAACTAACATGCATACATACATACCTTACATACAAAAACAGACAGAACATGACCTAAAATATACAAAAATGATCAATGCTTATAAAACCCCATCAAGTTTTGAACATCCTTAAAACAGTTATGAGGTTACAGGGTCCAGAGCCTATCCCACAATCTTGTATTTTCACACAGCATCAGTCCACTCCATTGCAGGGCAAAATTATTAACACAACAACATGACTGTAACTTTATAACAAAACAAACTAGAGTTCCCAAAAAGGAGGTGTTTACAATAATGGAAGATGACAAGCATACCCCATAGTAAAATTCCCAAACAGGGACAGGAAGACCATACAAACTGGGATTGACATTTTGCAGACATTTAATACAATCAAGAGATTCCTAAACAATCTAGCAAACCCCAATTTTGTAATTATCAATAAAAAGAAGGTTTGAGAAAAGAAAAAACACACACCCACACACCAAAACATCAACATTTATTTATATAGCACATTTTCATACAAAAAAAAAAAAAAATGTAGCTCAAAGTGCTTTACAAAATGAATAGAAAAATAGAAGACACAAAAAATAAAAATAAGTCAACATTAATTAACATAGAATAAGTAAGGTCCAATGGCCAGGGTGAACAGAAAAAAAAAAAACACTCCAGACGGTTGGAGAAAAAAAATAAAATCTGCAGGGATTCCAAATACAGGCAATAAACTGCTAATCTATACTAACAAAAGGCAAAGCCCTCACTGACTCACTCACTGACTCATCACTAATTCTCCAACTTCCCGTGTAGGTAGAAGGCTGAAATTTGGCAGGCTCATTCCTTACAGCTTACTTACAAAAGTTGGGCAGGTTTCATTTCGAAATTCTGCGCGTAATGGTCAAAACTGGAACCTATATTTTCGTCCATATACTATAATGGACGTCTGTTCGATGGTAACTCCGCCACCCACGTAATTTAGTGCCTGCCCATATAAAGCCGTCCGTCAGCGGCAATCCAATAGAAACATGGGTAAAGGACTGTGCTTATGCAGAGCAAGATGAGATGGTCAGGGTGGTGTTTGGCACAAACTTGGCGAAACTGCAGGAGAAACTTTTAAGTGCTGGGTCTTAGCTAACAATAAATACAGCCGTGGACATCGCATGAGATGGCACCAGCACAGCTGGGAACCTTCGATGCATGTACACCGAGCGGCTCACGAAAAACTGACGCAGTGCACAGACAAAAAACAGTTCCAAAGAGTGCTGAACAAAAACCGAATTACACAACTGAGAAGGCAGCAAAAAAATATGAAGCGTCTGACACATACAAGCATATTCATAAGTGCAACTACTGCGGAAACAAAGCACACGGTGGAAAACGTCAATGTCCCGCTAAAGGAGGACAGTGTATATAAAAAAAAAAAAAACAAAACCCCGTGCATGCAGTGTGTCACGTCTCTGATAAAGAGGAAGACCAGCAGTTTATTGATGCAGTAAGAAACGAATCAATGAATGAAACCCGTTATCTTTACAACGATTGACAAACACGGAATGTGACTTGAACACAACACATCCTACAAATACGAACCTGACTGAAAGAAATAATGATAATCAAATCCTTGATGACAACAACTAAACAATTACTGCATATTGACAATCCTGTAACGTTATTTTTAAAATGTTCCCTTTTCTTTTTCATAACCTCTTTAAAACACTACTTCTTCGCTGTGAAGCGCAAGTGTGTGTGTATACATATACACACACACACACACATATATATATATATATATACACACATATATATATACACACACATAATACATACATACATATACATATATATATATATATATATATATATACACACATACATATATATATATATATATATATATATATAGTCACACTGCGTGTGAATAGGGCGGCGTTGTGTGGACCAAGTAATGGTAATTCCACGCCAGGCCAGGGGAGGACGGGGTGCAATAAACCTTCTCTTGCTATCTCTGCAGACCAGCCGCAGGAAAGCCTATCTGAATCAGGAACATCACTTCCACTTCCGGCGCCCAGAAGAATGTCACTTCCAGTTCCGACGCCCAGAAGATTGTCACTTCCTGTCCCGACTCCCAGACTGATGTCAGAGAGACATCACTTCCATTCAACCAACATCACTTCCTGTTAACATGTCACTTCCTGTTTGATCATTTAAAACCGCCATCTTTTCAACCCTTGCGCAGTTCTGTTTTGGACTCCGTACTGATAACATCAGTGCTGAAACTTAAGACTCCTTTGCAGCTAGGAATATTAAGGCGCTTTTCCACTGCATAGTACGGCACAGCACGATTCAGTATGGCTCACCTTGGTGCGGCTCAGTTTCGACTGCAGTTTAGTACCGCTTTAGAGTGGGTGGGATTATTCACGTGTCGTTATAGTTGCGCCGCCTCTACTGCCGTGACACCGTGGAACTTTTACAACAACACGCGAACAAGCGACAACACTTTAGCTCGACGGCAGCGCCAAGGTTAAGCATCTAAAAAGCACATCACTAGCTAACTTTTATCACTGTTGCAAAGCATAAAATGAACTTAACTGCCAGTGTAACATTAAAATGCTGATTCTGTATATTACAGATCTTCCACATTTTGCAAAAAGTCGCCGCAACAGACCATCTGTTTGGACATTTAACCGTGCTTCAGAGTGGTAGGATGTGATTGTTCCCGGTTTTACAAACACTCAGTGGCTGGAGAACTTTCGAAACTTCCGCGTGTCTGTACCTTTAAAGAAAAGAATAGCCAGTGACGCAGTAATGACAATTTTCTCCGGCCAATCAGTGACCAGCAGAGTTTACCCGTCACATTTTGGTAACGGTTCGGCACTCTTGGAACCTCGGCTGAGGTGGTACTAAAAAAAGGACCAGGTACCAGGTACTGTTCCCAGTGGAAAGCCCCGCAAAAGTGAGCTGTACTGAACCGTGTTGTACTATGCAGTGGAAAAGCGGCTTTATATGGGTGGCTGCCCCAAACCTTTTATACGTGTGTCGAGTGGCTTCATTTTACAATATGTACATGCATTTAAATGATCAAACTGGAAGTGACATGTTAACAGGAAGTGATGTTGGTTGACCGGAAGTGATGTCTCTCTGACATCAGTCTGGGAGTCGGGACAGGAAGTGACATTCTTCTGGGCATACATACATATACATATATATATACACATATATATATATATATACATATATATATATATATATATACACATATATATATATATATATACATATATATATATATATATATATATATATATATATATATATATATATATATATATATATATACACATATATATATATATATATATATATATATATATATATACATATATATATATATATATATATATATACACATATATATATATATATATATATACATATATATATATATATATATATATATATATATATATATATATATATATATATATATATATATATATATATATATATATATATATATATATATATATATATATATATATATATATATATATATATATATATATATATATATATATATATATATATATATATATATATATATATATATATATATATATATATATATATATATATATATATACATATATATATATATATATATATATATACATATACTATATATATGCCAAACAGGCAAATACACTGATTTTGTGAATATATAAAGTCAAAAAAAAAAGTCAATATATAAAGAATAAGTCAAAACTTGAATATGTAAAGTCATTCCCGAATATATAAAGTCAGCGTTGGAATTTATAAAGTCATTCCTGATTATATAAAGTCAACATCGGAGTATATAAACTCACTACTGAATTTATAAAGTGAAAGTCAAAATCTATTGATTGAAACGACTCTGAACTAAGTTAACAAAAGCATTATTCAGAAAAATAAATTAAAAAAAACACTGTTCGGTTAATGTTTTGAAAATGATGCATGTGCCCTGCCCAGGATTGGTTCCTGCCTTGCACCTAGTATTGGCTGGGATTGGCTCCAGCAGACCCCTGTGACCCTGTGGTCGGTTTCAACGGGTTGGGAAATGGATGGATATTCCAGCGCGGACTTTGTATATTCCGACGCTGACTTTATATATTCAAGTTTTGACTTTATATAGTTCAATTTAGTCATCATTGCATAACTTTTTCTTTACCATAGAAATTTAAAGACTAAATTCAACTTCCATTCCTAACAAAGATATTTCTGGCGACTAAATAGAACCTACTTATATCCAAATTTGAGCTATTGCGCTGTCGCCTGCCTGCCTGAATAAGTCACCCTAAACCCGCTCTTACTTTTTTACAGTTCATTTAATCATGGCTAGTGGCGGAAAAATTATAAAATGGAAGGAGGATTACACGGAGTATGGCTTTACCAAAACAATCACTGATGGCGAATCAATTATTCATAAAGCTTCAACTGGTGATCCATTTTTCTGTGTTAACCTCATATTTTTTCATACTTCTCAAACCAAGGGGGTTCGAGGGTAAAATGAATCGGGAAGCGCTGATCAATGTAATCGGTGTACCAGGAAATCATGCATTGACAGAAGTTCCCCTTTGTTTGTAATGCAAAGTGTGATTAAATGCGTTGATTTTTAAACGCATTATGGAGCACATGCATCGAAGCTTCTCAGCTGTGCTTGTGCTAAGAAAAGGAAACATTTTAAAAATAACGTAACACGATTGCCAATGTAACCTTTTGTAAGTAGTGCCTGGAGGATTCAGTGTGGAGAAGGAGGATTCAGTGTGGAGAAGGAGGATTCAGTGTGGAGAAGGAGGATTCAGTGTGGAGAAACTCTAGAGACAGCGTGTGTATTAACTTGTGGATTTTTCTGTGGGTATTTGGTGGCAGTGTCACAAAGTCTCTTCCGTAACACTGCATTAGCTGCGGAGCTCAGCTCAGAGCGAAATGAGGTGAATGGGAGGGGAGATGATGATCGACTCCCCCCACCCGCCTTAACTGTCAATCCCCCACAAACACAGTCTCTCGGAATTTGCATAAGCACAGCCCTTCACCTGCAATTTTAACTTAGTTACAAAGTGATCAAAACTCTTGTTTACAGTATATCCTGCGTCCTCTCATTAAACTTGTATCCCGCATTAACCGTGGGCATGACAAACGGCAGCGTGTCTATGAACTTAATTTAAACTTGGTTTAACCCAACCCAACTTTTGTAAGTAAGCTGTAAGGAATGAGCCTGCCAAATTTCAGCCTTCTAGCTAAAAGGGAACTTGGAGAATTAGTGATGAGTAAGGGCTTTGCCTTTTATTAGTGTGTGTGTGTGTGTGTGTGTATATATATATATATATATATATATTCATTCTGACAGCAACACTCATCACTCACAACAGTGACAAAACAATTACATTGACAATCGTGTTACGTTATTTTCAAAATGTTTCCTTTTCTTTTTCATTACTTCTTTAACACACTACTTTCTCCGCGTGGGTAACAGAGTAATTCTTAAAGGAGTGGGCATTCACACGGTCCTGCTGCACCCATAATAAGGTCAAGGGGACCAAAAGTATACAATTTGGTAAGTATTAAGGAATAAATAGACCAAGAAAGAAAAAGTGAAACAGTTGCCTCTTTGGGCCCGTTTACCACTCATTTAACAATTAATGTATTTAGTCTGCTTTCAAAGTTCGTTCTCTCTCTGATGATTGCTGGTTTAGGGTGAAGTAAGCTCTCTGGCTCATGGTAGCTTTTCATTCCATCAAGTGTGACGTTACAACCATTTTAACCAATCTAAAAATATGAGCAAAGTGCTTCCCCAAGTGGTTTCTGGTGCATCACAGACTGTTTTCTTAATCATTACAGAGTCATGTCTTGGGAAGCTTTAGATCAAGCAACCACCCTTAAAAGGGCAATGCACCCCACGACTACATGCTTGCACCCAACTAGCTATAGAGTTACAACTGGCTTTTTCAAAGCTTTTAAAGGACTGGCACAGACTTACAGTATTTTGCCTGATCAAGGACAATGTGTCATTCAACATCCTTACCATTCTAACCCACCACTGTTTCTCTCTTACAGTGAATGTACATAAAAACTTAGTCATGTTACACATGAAAATCTGCAGCTACAACACTAATTATATAATCATACAAACACAGTATATCTATATAAATACATATGAGAGAGAGAGAGAGAGAGAGAGAGAGAGAGAGAGAGAGAGACTACAAGTTAAAATGAAATTCTGAAATATTTAGATCATTTGAAAACGCTTTACTTATTGCTTCCAAGCTCTATAATAGGATGTCTTTACTTGTATTAAATACATATGGAAGAGAAAAAAAAAAAAAAAAACACACACAACACACTATTCCCCTAAAACTTACTACACTTCAGAATTAAAAAGCCATATGGCACTGGGAAGAAAGTTATTTCTGTAGTGGTCTTCAAAAGGGAGTATTCTCCTAGATGTACTAAAAGAATGTTCACATTTATTGAAGTCAGATGCCCATTATAATGCAGATTTTCAGTTTCTACAACAATCACTCTCTGACACAGTTACCAAATTATCCTTATCAGCTCCAAAAATGTTGGCTGTGTGATTGTTAACCTATTGAGAGTTTGATAAGACAAGTAACCAAACAATAAAGCTGAAAGTAGTGACTGACTAGACCACACTACATAAAAGGCGCAAGATCCCTGTCCACTTCACTATAAATAGCTTGAGTTTTCAGAGGAGAAATGAGTACCAATTACACTTTCAACATTCATACAAAAATCTAATTGATTCTATTTTTAAAATTATCTAGAGGAGTGAGTAAGTATTTATATTAATCAGAATTTCTACTTCCTCTGGGGAGCAACGAAGTGTGAACATACAGATTTCTGCCACTTAACGTCAAACCGATTGTCAAAGCGTTAAGAAATTCTGAGAAACAGTTATTACCACACCAATTTACTAAAACTGTCCACTTGGTTAAAGTAACTGCTTTCATCCATTCTACATATACATCCTATCACCACAGTGCCACTAGTACAGAATACTCTAACAAAGAATTAAGAGAACAATGATTATACTAGTGACCGGAGACAGAATAAAGTGTAAATACAAAAAACTTAGATGCAACACAAACTTGGGGAACCCCTGGATTTGAAAGGATAACTTTGGCAATGGTCTCTTGCAACCCCAAACTGAATGCAGATTGGAATCAGATTTAAGAATGCATTTTCGCAGGTAAAGTTAATGAGCTACTGAACACCATCAGTCTAGAACGGGGGAAACTAAGTGTGTAAGTAAATCTGTTTCAAACTTTTAGTACAACTACCAATTTACACAGTTGCACAGAAATCACTCACTCACAGATCCAGCATCAATATCTCTCTATTATATATAATCTCTTATATATCTATCTATCTATATAAAATCCTGGAGAGAAATAGTAGGGTGAGGAGACGTGATCTTCACGTTAAGATCACGGAAGACACTTAAAAGACCCACAAGACTAAAGAGATTGGCCATGGAGGATCTCGCGGGGACCTTAAACATGACACTTTGTGCCAAGAGATTAACCCAGGACTGTTCACGATGTCATAGAACAGGAGATTCTTGCAAGAAATTGTCCTACATACAACCAAATAAGAGCACTGGCAGCAACACACTCAGTTGTGTTTTGGCTTTGAGCACACACAGATCCAGGGCTCTCAACGCATATAAAGCGGATAAGGACAATATGTTATAAATGAAAAGAGACTCAAAAGCATTGGAGGGACAAAAAAGAAAAAGAATAATCTTGGTGCAAATTCAGAAAATAAGGAAAGTAATCATCATCCCGGAACAAGTGGAACTGAAAAAAAAAGGAAGTCCAATCTAGACGTTGCCGTTATACAAATGCAGAGCATGTTAGGGAGTATGAAAGCAGTGTAATTCGAAAGGCTCAAAAAAAAATTGTAAAGTATAAAAAAAAAAGTAAGGTCGCAGTAGTGCAAACAAACGGAAATTATTACTTGAAAAAGGGAAAGTAATCACCACGGACCAGGTGTCATTGAAACAAAAGCAGGATAAAACGAGGTCAGAAATAAAAGGGAGAGTAGAAAACAAAGTAAAACGTCAAAGAGGTTAAAAAAAACATAAGGGGGCCAAACACATGCACAGCAGGTTAAAGATAATGAAAACGGATATTCAAAAGACCAAAAAAAAAAAAAAAATCATAGGCACAAAACACATGCAGAGCAAGATAAAGAATATGAAAGCAGAAAAAAAAAATGACAGTGTCAAAACAAAGAAAGTAAACATTGCATTAACACAAAGAAAGAGAAATTATTACTTGGAGAAATAACGAAAATGCGAATAGAGATCGAACATATGGACATTGGTGAAATGTCAGAAGTTTGTAAATATTGTAAGGCTTTGAAGTTTAAGTTAAGAGAACTTCAAAAATGGAGTTTACCTCACATGCACTATTGGTTACTTTGTACAAAAAAAAAATTTTTTTTTTAACTGCTGATGATGTATATCGTTCTAGCAAGGAAAAAGTTTAAGTATTGCAAGAAGAGGATATTTTACCACTACCTTACAATGTCTTCAACAGCAACAATAAAAAGGATAAGTTGCTTGTTTATAACAGCTTTCAACTTTAACTTGAAGATAAATTTTTTCAGGAAAGCCAGATGCAGAAGTTAGTATGAACTACCTGGTAAATATGTAATCTATACAAAGCAATTTGCACAAATGTTCAGGTTTAGTTAAATGACAAATTTTTACTTTTTTTTTTTTTTTTTAAATCTTGTGTGCACCTACATAGCAATAGGACAAGCATTCAAACAATTACCTGGTATAGTAGACAAGTTTAAACAGCAGCTCCAGTAACAAAACAGAATTGCACTTAAAGGCAACTTGCTATAACAAAACTAAATGCTAGTAAAATTTCTTTAAAGGTCTTCACTTTACCCCTAACTGGCTGTCCCCCACCCACGTAGTAGTGAAACAGGACAAACTTACAAACTTTACAAATCAGTAATAAATTAAAAAAAAAAAAAAAATCTGGCCAACCGGAAGGTGGGTACACTCGAACGTCAAACGTTGGCACTGTATGTGTTCATTTTCAGCTCTGACTGAATAGCACCTCACGCGTGGGGAGAAAAGCACATGGCTGTGATATCTCTGGCAATCAGCAGCTACCCCCCAAATCACACGTAGCTCTGATCCAACTCAGAAAACTTGCAAATGTTACTCCTTAGCAATCTGTAGATAACGTCTGTTGAATAAACAGGTATCACTAGGTAAGCGGAGGCAAGATACGCCGTAATGGATTGAAATCTACACAAGGTCCCCCTGCTCAAGAAGGCACATATACAAGCCCATCTTTGAACATTTGGTGACTGTGGTCCCAACTGCCTTTAGATCATTAACAAACTCCTCCCTTGTAGGTTTGGGCTGATCCCTCACCTTTCTCATGATCATCCTTACCCCATGAGGCAACATCCTGCATGAAGCTCCAGACTGAGGGCGACTGTTGGTCATTTTATATTTCTTCCATTTCCGAATAATCACAACAACAGTTGTCACCTTCTCGCCAAGCTTCTTGCTGATGGCCATGTAGTCCATTCCAGCCTTGTGCAGGTCTACAATCTTGTCCCCGATGTCCTTTTACAGCCGTTTGGTCTTGCCCATGGAGGTGAAGTTGGAATGGAAGAAATTGATTCTGTGGACAGGTGTGCTTTATACACAGAACGAGTTGAGCTCAGGAGTATCTGTAATTGATTGATTATAATCTGTGTGCCACATGGGCACACAGCCAATCTGTGGGAGCCAGAATTCTGACTGGGTTGTAGGGGCTCAAATAATTATTTCTCTCAATGACATGTAAATAAATGTATAACTTTTTATGTAATGCGGTTTTTATGGATTTTTGGTTAATATTCCGTCTCTCTCCATTAAAATGAAAACTACCATAAAAAAATAATGATCATTTCTTTGTTCGTAAGCAAACTTACAAATCAGCAGGGGATCAAATACTTATTTCCCCCACTTTATTTTATACTAGCAAAATACCCGCGCTTCACAGCGGCGAAGTACTGCATTCAAATTTTTTATTAAGAAGAAAATTAAACCTTTTTAAACTGAGGGAAAATATCCCAATAATTATTTGTTAAGGATCTTTGTATACCATGTTGTCAGTTCGGCCCTCCGGTTGTAACATGACCAAGCAGTGCGCTAAGCTTACTCTTTAATCGGTTTCAGTTTCATGGTTTGTTTCAATTACGACAGTATTTGCAGGATTTGTTGTGTTGAAGTGACATTCGGCATCTGTCAAGCGTTGTAAGCACACAACCGGTTTCATCGATAATATCACATCCAGCTTTTGAGAGTTTAAACATTCATAAACATCAAAGTGTCCACTACTGAAATCGTCACCTGTGAATCTAAGATGTTTAAGAGGCATTGGCGGTTGTCGAAAGGTGTAAAATATCTGGCCATTTCGGTACACTTGAAAGTGACAACCGAACAATTCAGTGGCAGCTATCAGCTCACATGCAGAACCATAGGTGAAGGGCTTAAGCATTTCACTCTTCTAGTGCTCCTGTGTAGTATAATTATCTCCTGTACAGTATAATTATCTCCTGTACCGTCATCAGTCCACACCTTGAACCTGCCCCAGTCATTCAATACATAAGCCACAATGTTCCTCCGGATATCAAGAGTGAGCCCGATATGGCCATGCAATATGTAACAAAGAGAATGGAAAAGGTAGGTGCCATCTCCGGGCATGGAAACCACTCGGTAAGTGACAGTTCTTTGATCGATAGTGATCACCTCGATAGACATGGTAATGGGGGTTGGAATGATAAAGGAAATGGGTACCTGAGAAATGTAAAGTAAGTCTAAAATACCTATATAATAACTATAACTG
Organism: Polypterus senegalus; assembly: GCF_016835505.1. NCBI lineage: Eukaryota > Metazoa > Chordata > Cladistia > Polypteriformes > Polypteridae > Polypterus > Polypterus senegalus. The sequence continues at coordinate 109,550,986 of NC_053166.1, forward strand.
TAATAAACAAACACTAAAACAGCGGAGAAGCCGTGGATTAAACAAAAAGGCTGTAGTTATCAGTAGGGAGACGTGAATCCCGTGGCGAAGCAAGGAAGGGAATGTAGAGACCAGAGCGACGGATGGTCTTATATAAGCAGGCAGCCAACAACGTGGGAGGCGTTGGGATGGGGTACCCAACGCCACCTCACACGGTGGCCGAGCTGTAGGCTATGGATGTATATATGTACGCAAGTAGGATTCAGTTAGCGTTGGGAACCCATGTACCAAATTTCTTGAAGATGGGCCCATAAGTAACAAAGACTGTTGAAAATTTCAATATGGCGGCCAACAGTGGCATCGTACCACCGAAATAAGTATGTACATTGGTTTCGGTTAGTGCAGGAAAGCCGCCTACCAAATTTCGAGAAGATGGGGCCATAAATAAGAAAGTTCAACATGGCGGACATTGTCGACCGTTACGTGTAGAATTTCGAAATGAAACCTGCTTAACTTTTGTAAGTAAGCTGTAAGGAATAAGCCTCCCAAATTTCAGCTTTCTGCCTACATAGGAAGTTGGAGAATTAGTGATGAGTCAGTCAGTCAGTCAGTCAGAGAGGGCTTTGCCTTTTATTAGTATTGATAAAGTAATCAGTACGATTTAGGAAAGAAAGGTCATATTCATCATTTCTGACGCCACGTGAGTCACAGCCATTCCAGCAGCTCCGTGTACGACTATCTTTTTTTCTCTATTTCACTGATCACTTCTACCACTTTATGTGGAATCGCTCCCTGGACACTTTTTACTATTTTTACTACGTGACATGGATTTTTACACTCTAAGACTCACCTATGCAAGTAGTCAACTTAAAGCACTGAGAAGAAATGCCCACGCCGGTGTGGTTCCCTATTTACCTGACGAGGTAAGACGACGATATTGGGTCAGCCGAGCTGGCGCAAAGGTAAAAGATAAGATAAAAGCCCAGCAGCTTGCAAGAAAATGGTGTTATAAACCGTTGGTGCCTTCTGTGATCCTTGGAAATGTGAACTCCCTACCAAATAAGATCGACGAACTGGCTGTGTTGGTGAAAATGTCAGAACCTACAGAGAATGCAGCTTGACGAATTTTAGTGATACGTGGCTAACAACTACCATCCCAGATGCTAACATGGAGCTATCTGGGCTTAGCACAGTTAGAGCGGACAGAGACGCAAATACCAGCGGGGGAAAAAAAAAAAAAACAAAGGAGGGGGTGTCGCTCTCTATGTCAATAGAAAGTGGTGCAACTCAGGACATATACTGTAAACGTTAAAATCTCCAATTGCTGCAGGGACATATTACTTGCCAAGAGAGTTTGGACATGTGATTATTGTTATGATTTACATCCCCCCCCCTCAAGCGAACGCGGAGATAGCGAGTGACATCATCCATTCCGCAATTGCTAAGTTACAAACGCAGCACCCGGAGGTTGTGATAATTGCTGGAGACTTTAACCATGTAATGCTGGATAAAACATTACCTGCCTTCTTCCAGTATGTGGACTGTAACACCCAGGGAAATGGGATGATTGACCTACTGTATGCAAACATTAAAGACGCATACAGTGCCACCCTTGCCATACCACCCCACTGCCCGGGCTTGGGAAAGCAGATCATAACCTGGTTCTACTTCAGCCGCACTACAAAAGAGAAGTGAAGGCGCAACCTACAACCACACGATCATTCAGGAAGTGGTCCCCTGAGGCAGTGCAGGCTCTGAGAGACTGCTTTGGAACTACAGACTAGGATATACTGCTGGGGTCACATAGTGAGAACATTGAAGAGGCTGTTGACTGCACAAATGATTACATCAACTTCTGTATGGACATTGTAGTTCCAGTAAGAACAGTACGCTGCTATGCTAACAAGCAGCCATGGATTACAAGTGACATCAAGGGCCTTTTGAACCAGAAGAAAAGGGCTTTTAATGACGGTGATCAGCATGAGCTCAAGCGTGTGCAGAAGGAACTCCGAGTCCAGCTCAGGGCGGCAAAGGAGCAGTACAGGAGAAAGCTGGAGCAGAAATTGCAGAACAACAGCATGAAGGAAGTTTGGGATGGGATGAAGATCATCACTGGCTGCAGTTCGAAGTGGGGTGCCACCATCGAGAGAAGTGGAGACAGCAAACCAAATGAACAACTTCTTTAACAGGTTTGACCACCGTTACCTACTCTCACTTCGGAGTACTTCATCCTCCAACCATCCTTCTGCTGATACCAGCATAGGTGAGACATCCCCACCCACAATTACAGCAGCACAGGTGAGCAGAGAGCTGAGGAGACTTCGTGCCAGCAAAGCAGTGGTTCCAGATGGTGCATCGCCCCCCCCCCAGTCCCAAAGGTATCACGTCCTAGTGAGCTGAATGACTTCCGGCCTGTTGATGACGTCACATGTGATGAAGACCATGAAGCGGCTGCTGCTTTACCACCTGAGGCCACAGGTCCGCCACGCCCTTGACCCTCTGCAGTTCGCACACCAGAAGGTGGGAGTGGAGGATGCCATCATCTATATGCTACACTGATCCCTCTCCCACCTGGACTGAAGCAGTGGTGCTGTAAGAATGATGTTTTTGGACTTCTCTAGCGCCTTCAACACCATCCAACCTCTGCTCCTTAGGGACAAGCTAACAGAGATGGGAGTAGATTCATACCTGGGGCCTCATGTATAAACGGTGCGTAGGCACAGAAATGTTGCGTAAGAACTTTTCCATGTTCAAATCGCGATGTATAAAACCTACACTTGGCGTAAAGCACTTTTCCACGGTACCTCATGCCTTGTCGTACCCAAGTTCTCCGCTCGGTTTTGCAAACTGGCGGCACCCAGCGTCAAAGCAGTGCTACTGTTCCTGTGTGATTACTCATTATTTTCATGACGCGGCTTTATAAATACACAGAAACTAACCGCATATTGTTTATTAGTGTAATGCATCCGATTGTAATTAACTCGTAACAATATAATGGTCCAGGGAACAGCCATAGTATTCCAAATACCATAACTGCTTTAGCGTTGTTACTCTCACTACTTCTTCTTTCAGCTCCTCCCGTTAGGAGTTGCCACAGCGGATCATCTTTTTCCACATTACTCTCACTGCACGACTCGGAGTATTTATATCACTGTATCCGAGTGTGAAATACAGCAGCAGCTGATCGGAAAGAGAATTATCGGTATACAGCTTTAAGGACATGCTGTCTCAGCCACTGCAAAATGTTTTAAAGCCTTTCCTGTACGGACCTCGCGGTTCAGAAACAGTTTAATCCCAAGAACTTTAAATGCACTCAATCAATTGCTCCTTGTAGAACGGTTTGTACTTATAAGTACAATCACCCCACTGTAAACTTGCACTACAGTTAAATCTCACAACCTGGGCCACTTTATAAAGCGCGTATTTACATATGATGACGATATCATTTTAAGGTGAAATGCAGCAAAATATGTTTGTTAAATTATACACATAAAACTTTAACTTCATTTAAATAATCTATATTCTTCACTGGGAGTGTCGTGAAGGATAGAATAATTAAACATGTACTACGAAGATATTTCAATGTTCTTTAAGCGTTTTGAAGAATCGGCGCTAAGCTTACAGATGGCTTAACATCTATTACAGAACTGATTGTATGGTGATCGGTTACTTGGGGAAAGAAAAGCAAGGACTCATGGGCGGCCATGCCAATATATATTGAATATAAAACAGAAAGAGAAAATAACAACACAGCTAAAACACAGCGACAAATTTCGACAAAAGATAAATGCTTGTCATGAGCACGAGGCTCATGAAACACATGTTTAATAATGTGCTTTAGCTCCTATCATCATGAAAATGACATCATGTATACATCTCAGTATTTTAGTTATTCAGAGAGCTGTAATATCACAAATGTAATGGACTCTGTGTCCAGTTGGAGGAAGAGAGCCAGTTTAAGAAGCAAGTAGTGATTCACACACATAGATCACATACAGTAGAAGATCAAATACAAAACAAAGCATTTAACGTGCTACTTTAATTACGATGTAATTTTGAGAAACTGGTTAAACAAACGATTTTAAGATGAAGTTTATAATGTTCTACTAAATGACAAAATAAACTACGTGATTAAAGTGGAAAATTCGAGATTAAAGTTGACATTTCGTGCTTTTTCCCCACCATGTGCCTTTTTTCTCTGTACCTAATAAACTTTCATATGACACTCAGACAGTGGGCTTACAACTCTTCTTTTCACGGCAACTTTGATATGTGACTTCTTTTTTATTTCCGGCACTGTGCGATTTTGTGAATGTGAGCTTTCAAGTTTCTCCAACACGCTATGTCACTCGATCAACTTCATTTTGTTGATTATACCACGGTTTATTTGAACAAATAGTATGTTTTTCCTTTGCCTCCACTTGGTATTCGCTGAAATTCTTATATTTTCCCCGTGCTTTTCCCATTGTCTTTTCACAGAAGGCTGCGCTTAAGGGCGATTTATATTGATTTGCATATTCAAATAGGCGTAATTCTGGGAGGATTTGGGGCGTTACATAATGCGCGTGCACGAGCGTTAGTTTTCACGCTGATCGGGATTTATGTAATGGAAGGCGTGGAAGTTGGAGTGCGCACAGATTCCTGCATCTGGATTTTTCTGTGCGTAAACACATTTCGGCTTTTGTGCTTACGCCATGTTATAGTGAGAGTTCTACGCACGGCGTTATACATGAGGCCCCCTGGTGGCATGGATCGTGGACTATCTTACAGGCAGACCTCAGTATGTGTGTCTTGGGAATTGCAGGTCTGACATTGTGGTCAGCAACACAGGAGCGCCGCAGGGGACTTTACTTTCTCCGGTCCTGTTCAGCCTATATACATCAGACTTCCAATACAATTCAGAGAACTTCCACATGCAAAAGTTCGCTGATGACACTGCTATTGTGGGCTGCATCAGGAGGAGTACAGGAAGCTAATCAAAGACGTTGTTAAATGGTTTTGACTCAAACCACTTACACCTGAACACCAGCAAGACAAAAAACAAATTTGAAATGATTTGAGCTTTGTGACATGTTGCATTATCCTGCTGGAAGTAGCCATCAGAGGATGGGTATATGGTGGTCATGAAGGGATGGACATGGTCAGAAACAATGCTCAGGTAGCCCGTGGCATTTAAACGATGCCCAATTGGCACTAAGGGGCCTAAAGTGTGCCAAGAAAACATCCCCCACACCATTACACCACCACCACCAGCCTGCACAGTGGTAACAAGGCATTATGGATCCATGTTCTCATTCTGTTTACGCCAAATTCTGACTCTACCATTTGAATGTCTCAACAGAAATCGAGACTCATCAAACCAGGCAACATTTTTCCAGTCTTCAACTGTCCAATTTTGGCGAGCTCTTTCAAATTGTAGCCTTTTTTTCCTATTTGTAATGGAGATGAGTGGTACCCGGTGGGGTCTTCTGCTGTTGTAGCCCATCTGCCTCAAGGTAGTGCGTGTTGTGGCTTCACAAATGCTCTGCTGCATACCTCGGTTGTAAAGAGTGGTCATTTCAGTCAAAGTTGCTCTTCTATCAGCTTGAATCAGTCGGCCCATTCTCCACTGACCTCTAGCATCAACAAGGCATTTTCGCCCACAGGACTGGATGTTTTTCCCTTTTCACACCATTCTTTGTACACCCTAGAAATGGTTGTGCGGGCCCGTCTGGCACCAACAACCATGCCACGCTCAGAACTGCTTAAATCACCTCTCTTTCCCATTCTGACATTCAGTTTGGAGTTCAGGAGATTGTCTTGACCAGGACCACACCCCTAAATGCATTGAAGCAACTGCCATGTGATTGGTTGATTAGATATTGCATTAATGAGAAATTGAACAGGTGTTCCTAATAATCCTTTAGGTGAGTGTATAATTAGAAAGGATTTTAGAAACTCGGCATACTAAGTTTCCATGTAAATTAAACATACTACAAATAAAATACACATTAAAAGAAAAAAAAAATATTCAAACTTTAACTGGATGCTTAAGAACATTATGCAGAATGAAAATATTGATATTTACTCACAGTAACTGCCCAACACTAATAATATCAGTTTCAGATAGAGGTCCTCAAAATAGTCTTACTACTGAACACATTGAAGTGAAGCCATCAGAAATTATCCTTTACCTCAACACAATCCTTATTTCCTAAATTCATCGTCTTAAAAAAAAGACTGACACTTTAATAAGCCATAGCAGTATTTTGTTTCCACATTGTAAATTCTTTAAAATAATTTAGTAGCAAAATATTCCATTTTGGATGTATCCTGATGATAAATGTCTTGGCTCAAATTGCATCCTATCAAGGTTATTATAGTTAACAAAAACTAAAATCAAAACTGAATCTATTACTAAAAAAACTTTTTTTTTTTAACTAACATAAGATAATTAACAAAACCAAAATGAAAAATTAAAACTAAAAACAATTAAAGAAGCTGGAAAAAAAACAAAGTTTTTTTTTTTTATGAATATTCTTGCCGCTAGTCTTTAACCCTTATAACTATAAAACAGAAAGTAATCCACCAAGAGCCACCCGCATAAATTTCATCCAGTGAACATCGGGTGATGGAGGGCGGACGTTCACAAAGCATTTGGGGTGACAGAGCAAGCGGAATATGGGCATGTAAAGTGTGCGAGATAGAAAGCAATTTACTGTGCCTCCTTTCTTTGCGCTTGTTGTAGATCAAGATGTAATTTAAACACCTGAAATCAGAATCTGGTGGTCAACAAAACCTTTATGTATGGGTAGAAAAATCATGAGTGGGTAATGTTTCACTTTATTTCTCAGGTGCATGCTTTCTGTTCACAATAAATTTACCTGCCACTTCACACAGGAGAAATCCTTTTTGAAAATAAAATGGCACTGATCGAGTGACTGACTAGGTCATCATACTAGATTAGCATATTGTTACTGACTAATCACTTTTGCTTTAAAAAAGTCATTTAACAACGAAGTGATACAAACCTTATAAAATTCCTGAGTTGCCAATGTCTCTACTGAACTACAGTTAGGTAGGTGAAGAGTCTGCCAACTGGTAAAAAACTAAAACATAATGTGTTTTTGTATTCTATATTTGAATCTTTTTTTAAAGTGTATATTCAAAGCTCAAAATACATTGGAAACTCGGTTCACGAACGTCTCGGTACACATACAAACTTGGTTTACGACCAAAAAGTTCGGGAAACTTTTGCCTCGGTTCACGACCACACACTCTGTATACGAACAAGCCAGCCAGTTTCCCTTCCGGTTCGTACGCGCCGATTACTGTATTTAAGTATGTGTTCAGCCTCTCCCCGTTCATTGTTCTCAGACAGACATGAGTGCTTTACCTGTGAACTCTTTGTGCTCTATAGTATTTCATGTGCTTTTGCAGTTAACCATGGCTTCTAAGCACTGTAACCTACTCTCCACCCAGTTTCTCCTCACTTCATTCCAGAACTCGACTCCTGCAAGGTTAGTTTTCTTGGTGGTTTATGGTTAGTTTTTGTATTAAGGATTTTTCAAATGTTCCTCCCCCCAATGCTTAAAACTCATAAAAAAATAAAAAAAAGTGTTTACAGCAATAGCATGAAGACTTGCAATGTTAGTTTTCTCTGTTGTTCAAGGTTCTCAGCGTTATTCAATGTTTTTACATTTAGTTTACTAGTACAATGTGCATTCCATGGTGTAACTATATTTGTGCTTAAAAATGTTTTAAATAAAAAAATACATACAGTTTGTACGGTCTGGAACGGATTAATTGTACTTGCATACAGTCCTATAGGGGATAGGACCAAATCGGTTAACGACCAGAGTTTTAAACCGAATTATGGTTGTGAACCGAGGTTCCACTGTATTGTAAAAATACAGTAGCAGAATTGTGTCTTAAAATACATGTCCCCTTTTTTCAATTTTTTTCTCTCTCAAAATATAGTTTAAATATATTCTTTTTGCTCTTAACTTTAGCCATATCATATATATTGCACACCAGGAATTTTTCCAGCCTCGCATCCAAACCTGCTGGGGTAGGCTCCACTGTTCTTATGTATGGGTTATTCAAGTCTCAGTGCCCCTAACCTTGACACTAAAAGTTTTGTTCCCCTTAATACAGCTAGGTGGGATCTGCACATTGATTCAAGCTTAAGAGTCCTGTTCTTCCTAATGCCTCATGATTTTCATGATCACAGCTGTCAGAACACAGTAGAATTTATTTTCTAATTTTTTGATATCTTTTCAGGCCTACAGGTGGTAAAATTCTGTCCTTATATTGTTATGTGCCTGATAGAAAAAGCCCAGTATGGGAGGTATTTCAATGCAATATTGAAGGCATTCATTATAAGCAAATTATCTTGGAGAGATATGTTGTGTGCTGTAGACACTTAGAGTATATATTTAAAAAAAAAAATAAATAAAAAAAAATAAATAAATAAAAAACCACACAACACACACACACATCAAAACACAACAACAAACCCTCAAACCTTAAAATTCACCTAAATTTCATTAGAATCTGGTCCATTCTGGGCAATAAAAGGAAAAGTACCAACAGTCCACGCACATTTGTTCAGCGCAAATATTTTAAGAATAATAAAATTATAGAAAATTGTTCATATTCAGTATCTGGTTTTGATAATGCTTGTTTTTAATCTGACAAAAACAAAACTAAACCATGTAGTGTAGCAAACTTCTATTAACATTAAACTCATTATATTCAAATCCTACAAAACTAAACTCCATAGTAGCTCTTTAATCACACCTTAACTACTAAAAACTAAAATTAATAGATATAAAAAATAAAACAGAAATGCGTTTGTGAAATAAAAACTAAATTAAAAATACAGGATGAAGGAAAACTAAACTAAAAATTCAAAAGGTCAGAAAAAATAGAAATAAAAATATAAAAAAGCACTATAATAACCTTGCATCCAACTTTACTTTCTACCAATCTGTTGGGTATTGTAAGAGCCATTTTCCTAGTTCTATAAAATGTATGAATATTTACTAGATGATATTGCATAAAATATGGGAGGTTCCTAAAACCCCAGTGAATAGAACTGAGTTGGTATTTTCCTGTCATTTCTTAACAGTTTTTGAGTAAACAATGTTCTTTAGTAAGTGTTTAGCCTAGCCTTGTGTAAGGTACAGAGGCATACGTTTTTTTAACCGTGTCCTTGAAAGAATTCTTTTTGTGCTCGTGTTCGTGCTTATGCATGTCACTGAGCCTGGCGCATATCTAAGTGCCAACGGCCTAAGGGTCTTTTGAGTGTGAAGTAACTCGTAAATTAAAAGATCTAAGTTTTGAACCGTATGTTTAAAGCATACAGAAGAAGAAATAAATAACCTTTAAGTACAGAAGTAACCAAAGCTTCATAAGAAAAACTAAATTTATAGAAGATAAATTTTTCCTTTTTTTTTTACCTTTATTCTTTGTGTGTAACCGTTTTTCTTTTTATTCTTGTATGGATTATTTGCCTTTAACTTTCACTAAATATTTTTAAAACGAACTTTTGGACTAAGAGATTTCTTTGACACGCGTCTTACCCGTGCCTGACTTCGCCTTATACATCGGCGGCTACAGGTATCTTGCAAGATGTAATCATTCGAGAGGAATACTTTAGCAATTTACTGGCTTCAGCAAAACCTGATATCATTGGCCTGAATGGAGATCAATCAGAATCACCCTGGAAACCACCTATTCAATATTTTCAGGTTCAAAACAGCTCCAAGAAAAATGTCCTTATTCCTTATAATCATACATTACCTTGTTTATAGTACTGCCATAACCCTGTTATCACAAGCCCCTTTCACAAATTGCCTCAAAGCAGCTCCGTTTCCTCAAGATAATGTTTGCAACAACTTGTACTATTTACAAGAGAATAGCAGTTTGAATTGTAGTATGTCCAGAAATTAGAACCATATGCAGTTTTACCTACACCCAATGTCTCCTATTATATCCATACTAGCCATCAGGCCGGTTTTTTAATGATTTTTAAGCACAGGGAGAAAACTAACATTTGAAACAATCGGTAATGTAATAAATCAGCAAGAAAAGCAACATTGTAACAATGCACGAAACGAACCAACACACAATCGTCCGTGACTGAAAACTGGCGGATCCCCATCGCGCCTTCTCCTGCCAGACGGAGGGATGCGAGTGCAATGCGCTCAGGCGCGGAGTGTGGAACGGCAGGAGAGGAGAAGGACGTCCACTCAGCTCCCTCCGTCATGCTAGTCTGCCGATTTCTCGTTCAGTAGGCACTGCCCGCTCATGTGCCCACCTCCAACTCGTCACTGGAGTCGTCGTCTTTACACAGTCCAGATGCACCTGTGACTCACATAGATGTTTCATTGATCTGTGCGGTTTTGGCTGCTTTTCTATATATAATCCACCAAGACACCTGATCACGGTAGTAGCGAGGTGGGAGGGGGGTGTGTACAAAGGGTAGGGACGCAACCAGTGGGAGCGTAGGAGTCGCACTTGGTGGCAATTCCACGGTTTGCAGCCCGAATTGGGTTCAATGGCTTACCCACGCCTCTCTGCACCGGGTAGACACACGCTCAATCTCATGCATAATTATTTGGCTAAAACGGGTTGGTGTGAGAATACAACAGTAAGTGAACGAAAAGATGGAACTCTGAAGAGAGCAAAATACAACACAATAGTGAACCCGCGGCATAACAAATGCCGCATATTTATTGATGGTTGAACACTTCTGGAAAGACACAGTTTTCTAAAAAGGGAGGGTTTGAGGATACAACAGAAAGTGAATGAAAAGATGGAACTCTGTAGAGAGCAACATATAATTGTCCGTGAGTGAAGGCGGCACATGTTTGTCGCGGATGCGAATTGCTGTATGTAGCATGTAAAACAGTTTGCTATGGTGCATGCGGTCATGCGTCATAACAAGAAAACTCGGTTTTTAAAGACTGCTTACTTCATTGTGTTTTAACCTCAGTTGTAAAGGATTGTTTTAAGGATTGCATGGGATACCTCTCGCAAACCGTTTTACACGCTGCATATGGCGACTCGCCTCCGCGAGAAACATGCCTATATGAACAGTCAAGGTGGCTCGGAGGTACATGAGGCCTCTACGACAGAAGAATATAAATGACGCAGAGGGGACTGGGCAGTCTCTTGGTCTGGAATCCCTACAGATTTTAAAATTTTTTTTCTCCAGCCTCTGGAGTTTTTTTTTTTTTGTTTTTTCTGTCCACCCTGGCCATCGGACCTTACTTATTCTATGTTAATTAATGTTGACTTATTTTTATTTTGTGTCTATTTTTCTATTCTTCATTTTGTAAAGCACTTTGAGTTACATTTTTTTTTTTATGAAAATGTGCTATATAAATAAATGTTGTTGTTGTTGTTCTGTGTCGTCGCGTCCGAGTAGGTGTGCGTGGCTCTGCGAGTTGTCATCGTATGCAATGGTCTTAGAGTTGGTGGGGGTGGCTCCTCCCTGTGTGCGCCATAGGTGTCTTACTTGTCGGCGGCTTAGTGTATCCATGCCCCTTCCGGCGCGCTTTAGAGAGAGAGAGATGGAGATAGAGAGATGTTTTTGTACCCATATCACCCAATCCAGGATTGTAGAGGTCAGATACCATACTGGCAGCATTAGTTGCAAAAACTTAGGCATATTTAGAATCTTCAACTAACACAAATAATAAAAAAAAAAAACCAAAAAAAAAAACAACACATAGACATGTGAAGAATGTGCAAGCTCCACATTGATAGTGCTCAGGCAGTGTAGCAGGGGGCAGCAGTGCTAAACACTATGCCATAAAATACACACAGATTAATTTATTCCGTTGCCAAACTTCAAATCTGCCAAGCTCTTCACAGTAGGGTTGTGCTGCTCTGATGGAATTAATTTCAATTAAAACATAATAAAAATGCAGTTAATATGCAAAACATTGTGAAATTTTAGGAATACTGAAATTTTAAACAAGTACTGTTATTAGTACCAAGCAACCAACTTCAAATGTACTTGAACACATGTTTAATATATCTTACGGTTTCCAGCCAAAACTTGTCAAGCTCAGTGTGCCGCTGCTGTTTTGACAGAGTGATTAACCATCTTCCACCACATTTGTTCCTCCTGTCCTCCCACATTGGCTCTACACCATCCTGAAAGTTAACACAACTGGAGATTTGAAAATATTTTTTTCAACCATAAATGGACTTAAACAGAGGCAACATCTTCCATAAATGATTGTTGTGATCAAAGATATTACCTTAAAAAGAGAATAATCACATCCAGAGGATAGCTTGCTGGCCACTTGAATGTGGTTGTAGAGTCTTTGGGGTAAAAAAAGAAGATGGAAGGAAAGAATTAAAATCACCACCACTGCAGCTTAATTTTACCAGGTTTAGGAAATTAAGAAACAAATGACAAAAACTTGAAGCTAAAAATAGTTTTATAAACTTACCATAATTATAATTTCTCTGTGCAAAGCTAAACTTTAGATACAAATCTGTATTATATATTTCTCACCTAAAATTGAGTAGAACGTCAGTAGTGCTATTTCTATTATTTACTAGGGGGCTCTGCCCCCTGCTCGCTTCCTCGCGAGATACTTTTGGACGTACGATTTGTATCCATTACTGGCTGTATATCATCTATTACGGTCGGATCATTTAACTATTTTGATTTTATGTTGTTAATGATCAGAAATATACACCTGAGCAAATTGAGTTTTTCTTTCGAAATGAAACTTGTTGTAGCTGGAATTGTTGTGGGAATGCAGATTTTCATAGTGTATGGTCCATTATTGTGCAAATCAGTGTTTTGTGCATTGAATGATGCGAACAAGAAATGATTATTGTAGATGCTTATTTTGCCTGTAGTGTTGGTTGATTTCACTTTCAAACAGCAAATCTTAATTCTTGCGGAAACACCTTTTCATTGAATAGCAGCAGTACTTTTCCCTGATGGCAACATGAAGAAGACGCTCTATAAGTCTCCGACTTAAACTTTAAAGCCTTACAATATCTACATATTTCTGACACCATCGAATTGTAGTGCTGTCATATTTAACTTGCTCTGTGTGTGTATCGCGCCAAGGTTTGTTTTGAGCCTTTCCAATTCCACTGCTGCCATAATCTGTAACCTGCTCTGCATGTGCATGTTTGGATGCGTGTCCTGAGCCCGTTTGGACGTGCAAGGTTTTCAATTCCACTTGTTCCGTGCTGATTATTACTCTCCTTGTCTAGGTCACCGTCTCACAGGAACATGTTTCCAATGGATGTCAGTATGATGTGATCTGACCGTGTCGCGGGAAGTGAAAGTGTCTCTGCCTCTCTGAAGTGTCACTCTGTCTCTCTTCCAGATTATGTCTCATCAGAAGATTTTTTTTTTTTTATAATAGAGAGATATGAAAAATGAAACATTCCTAGATTTAAGGTGTATTTTATGCTTTCTGTTAAGTCATTCTTTTAAAAAAAAAAAAAAAATCCATAAGTCTTTGTGTGGATTCTGGCTTGGATCAGTTTAGGAAGGTACAGAACTGTTACCACTTCCAAGCAATGGGAATTGTCGTTGGCAGAAGTGGAGCATTGAAACTGAAACACAGCTAAGCATGAAGGCACAGGTGCATTTTAACAGCCACTTTTTGTAGTTTCAATTTATTTGTGCTCCTACACTAATAAATAACTAGATTTATGCAAAAAATGAAGAACACAGAATTTAATTTAAAAACTATTTCAGCAATTTAAAGATTAAGACAATTTTAAGAAGCTCAACCTCACTAGAAATGCTGTACCCATCAAGTGGCTCTCAAGTTAAACATTGTATTATCCAACTTTAATCAAATAAAGCAGACATTAAAAACATTAAAATGATTTTAATTATGAATTGCTGCACGAACTTCCAAATGACATAATTTGGTCTCCATTACAGTTAGAGAATATTTTGTTTTTTTTTTTTGTTTTTTTTATTACTCAGAATGTAATTTAAGTAACAGTTTATAATGTTGTCATACAATTCTATGATGAAGATACCTTGACTATTTGCAAATATTTTTGGATGCATTTTCTCATTGCACAAAATTCTGTTTCCAGCAGATGGCAGTGTTTCATAAGCAATATAGTCCCAAAAAAATAACCAGAAACTCCTCTTTATGAAAAATGTACAGTTTATGAATGGATTTGTCCTGTTTAGTTAAATGAAAACACTTATCCTTGAATTATTTCAGGTAAATTTACAAAACCTTAATTGATACTTACGCCCAGAAATCTTCAACAGTATCAAACTTTGTAATAAGCTGCAGGTTAGCCTGCCAAGTTTTACTTTTGTCATTCTTATAGAACCAAAGTGCCCACCTAAAAAAAAAAAAAGAAATTATATTTTATTATATATACACATACATCTGCTTTTCCAGAACAAGTTTGGACTATTTGAAAATTGATTTGTGTAGTAAAAAAAAAAAAAAAAGGTTTGCTTGATTGTGTTGTTCATAGTTACATTGAATACTAAAGAAATGTTACAGCATTTCAATTATGGAAAGATATATTAAAAAAAGTGTGTGGGTGTGTGTATATCTCTCCGTCCTGTAGTGCTCTCTGTAGTTGTACCAAGGGAAATTAGAAGTATATTTTGTGCAGAACCCAAAGTTAAGTGGGGATGGGACACATCAATTCACCTTATATTAACAGCAGTGGATTGGTCTCACAGCAAAATGAGGTTATTACAAAAAATTGCCCTACCTTTGAAATGCTTTCAGATTTCCCCCACCCTCCTTCTTTGGGGTCTCGTTTCAGGATTACACAGGAATTTACTGATAAATGTAAGTTCAGTACTGCATAAGTATGTCATAGTTAAGCTACCAAGCCCAAGACTAGTAACAGGGAGCTAGGAGCAGTACACTTGCAAAATTATGTTAGAGGAACATCAGATGAAACGTGCCTTACAGCAACAAAAAAAGATAAAGAAAGGCTTGGTCAGATAAAAATGGATGACAGTAAATCATTAATAAATGGTTTAGTGCATCACTTGGAATTTATCATTGTGAACACTTTGATGGAATTTCTCTTACTCCTCATTGTTTAACAGTTTTAAATAGAAATACTAACAACGTTTACTATTCGACATAAAAGATCTCTGGACCAAAGCAATACAGATACAGCAGTTTCTTGACAAAACCTCAACTTTATTTAACCCACATGTTAAAATCACATTTGTCACCGAACAGGAGATTCTATTCAACCAGACCTTGTTAAAACTCTCCTGCACTTTCATTAAAATAAATGAATATTGCTTCAAGCAAAATAATCAATTCAAATTTTCTAAATCCTGAAAAACCTCTTACCATTTTTCTTCCAGACTGTTAGACATCTTTGTGGCAGACTAGACCAATGCCATTTTCCTTTAAAACAAGGTCAAATAACAAAGGATTGCTTTTTTGATAAATCTTATAGGTCTCTGGCACATAAACTTTGCTTGATGTGTTATACTCCGTTGCCTCACATCTATTGTGAGCATTGTGACTGCGTGTGTGTGTGTGTGTTTGTGCTGTGACGTCCATGCTGCGACATGCTAGTCCCCGTCGTGCACCCGAAAACACAGAGCCGAATCTCAGTACTTTAGCAACACCAGCTTTATTCAGCTTGAAACAGCAACAGTGCGGTTATTTACTGTAGCAGGATCTGCCACTCTCCTATACACAGACACAGCAGTCAGGGAGGGTCGTGGCCAAGTAATACTGTGCCCTGCACATTTATAATGTTCCTTGTATCACTTGATGCTTGATGTGTTATACTCCGTTGTCTCACATCGTGGATATCATGGAATGTACAATACCACTCAAGCTCATGATCGCTGCCACCTATGAAAAGCAAATCACATTACACTTAGTGTTATGTGGCACATCTAGCCATCTTGACCCCAATGAACAACGTGGACAGTTTTGTTATGCGAGGTCGGGCTGTTGTGTTAGAAAAAGAAAAAAGTTTCACAAAATCTAAAAGGAGCCTTAAAATTGTTGGCCCAGAATGACAAAAATTGTGAATTTATTCTGGTCTTCAAGTTACTTCTTAGTCATGTCAGTCATTTTTGCAAGTTGGTTTTGGTACAAAACTAGAAGCATCAGCAGGATTTTTTTTATTTATTTATTTTTTTAAAATCAGTGTGTGCAGATAAATAAATGTTTCACTCACAGACAACTAACAGTCTCATTTTAACAGACAGACAGATAGAAGTACATTACGCTGTGACTAGAAAATTTAAAACAAAGTCTGATCCTGTTGTTCCTAGTACAGTAGGTTTCAACTCCAAGCCAACACTAGGTATTTTTCCTGTAACTAAACCAATATCATGATCATAACATTCAAAAATGTTAGGAAACAAATTTTCATAATACATATTAACCAGCAAGCTGTGAAACATTAGGATTTGAGGAGGACATTAATACAAAAAGAGTATTGGGGTGGGACAGGGGTTTAAGGAAAATATTAAACACATGATTGAAAATGGGATCATTCTACAAGAGATTTAAAATGGAGACTGCTGTATATGCTTAGCATTCTCAAATTTGCAAATGTTAACCAAAGCTATACTGATTAAACACCATTGAGAAATGATTTATACAATTGTACATATTTATAGGAGTAACAAATGTACAAAAAAGTGAAGACTAAGTAAGAATAACATATGACAAAAGTTGCCTAAATGCAGAGGAAAGGGTTGCTTCTACAAAATCACAAGTTAATGTGTCGCTTTTAACATAGTAAATATAGTAAAAACTGTTTATTATTAAAATTACAGCAACAAAAATTGAGTTTTTCAAATGTATAATCAGAAATGTTATGCTGAACAATGTCAAGGACTACATTACAGAAGAATTAGTAAAACATTACTGTACAACCACTAGACATACTTAAGTGTTCATTTAATTAATATACTATATTACAACAGTTCATGCATTAAGAGTGCACCAACTTTGTAGCCTAAAATAACTCATTGTATACATACCTTCAGAGATGCAAGTGAGCTATATAGTATATAAATGAATAAAAATGGTAATACCAGCAAAAAATAAGTGACTATCACAATTGGTTTGTATAGTTAAGTGTGAAATGGAAGGAGGAAGGTCAGCAAAACTCAAAGAAAATGCAAATTTCAATGGTTAGCAATCAGGCTGTAAAGACACAGTGTGGGTGCCCGACACTGTGGCTGTGAGCATAGGTGTTGCTTCCCTAGAAGTAAAAATGGGAAGGAGAGAGGCAGAAAAGGCAGAAGTGGTATGTTCAGATACAAGACAAGCTGGGGCCAATGGTGTCAGTCTAAACTTAATAGATTCCCACAAGCTACTCCACAGGAAAATACATTTGTATCTATGGACTCTGAAAGGGGGCCTCAATCCCTATCCTCAAAAATAGTTTACATTTACTGTACGTCTGCTTATTTTGAATAAGGATGTCCTACCACCAGCTCTCCACACATACATACATACACACACACACAAAATTATACAGTAGAGTCTCGCTTATCCAACATAAAACGGGCCGGCAGAATGCTGGATAAGCAAAAATGTCAGATTAATGGGAGGTGTTAAGAAAAAGCCTATTAAAACGTCAAACTGTTATAATTTTACACATTACGAACCTAATAATCATGTTTTACAACAAAACAGAAAAAAACTTACTGAAAAAATTAACTTAGTTACTGTATTTAACTTCAGACAATTCTGTATGAACAGTACTTAAAGTTCAGTCCTGTGATGATTTAAATAAATTTTTGATCATAGTCTGTCTTTACTGACGAGTGCCGTTTCATCACTGCCAAGTCTCGTGGTCTTTGCAGCATCATTATTTTGATTCCTGTAGCTTCTTGTTGCTCAATGTACTGTATTTAATTGCAGTTTCTAGAGCCTTAACTCCATCATTTATATATTCAACATCCGTACGAGCGTATACAGTTTACTACAGCATTGTGACTGCGTGTGTGTGTGCGTGTGTGTGTGTTTGTGCTGTGACGTCTGTGCTGCGACATGCGAGTCCCCGTCTTGCACCCTAAAACACAAAGCAGAGTCTCAGTACTTTAGCAACACCAGCTTTATTCAGCTTGAAACAGCGTGGTTATTTACTGTAGCAGGATCTGCCACTCTCCTATACACAGACACAGCAGTCAGGGAGGGTCGTGGCCAAGTAATACTGTGCCCTGCACATTTAGAATGTTCCTTGTATCACCCATCGACGGCAGGCGCTTATAGCATGTCCACGATCTTTTCGGATTCGCTTTTAAGGCAAACTGCTACAGCGGCGCATCATCCCGTTGGGTGGAATCCCTCAAGAGTTTAGAAACTCACTCACACCAGCCGTGATTCTTTTCAAAAGGTAAAGTGCAGGTTAATTTGTTTTATGTATTTTTACTTTATATTAAATAATTTTTATATAAATAGTTTTTGGGTTGTGGAACGAATCAGCCGAGTTTCCATTATTTCTTATGAGGAAATTCGCTTTGATATACAGTACCAGTGCTTTGAACTGCGAGAACGTTTCCAGAATGAATTATGCTCGCAAACCGAGGTTCCACTGTAATTAGCTGTGGTAGAGTCGAGAGCAATAAAAAAAATAGACGCTCGCAACTTGCAGTTCTAGTTGCTGATTGATGCATTTTTTTTTTTTTTGCAGTGGGACATCAGATAATACGGAATGTCGGATAAGCAGAGGTAGGATAAGAGAGACTCTACTGTATACATATTTACTACTGCCGACTATAAAGGGAGACCACTTATATAATATGAAAAGCACAGAACACTTATAAGCGACATCAACAAAACAAAAAAAAAAAATAGTAAACATCTATTAACGATGGTAATAAATACACTCAAATTTCACATTACTCCTACAGATTACCCATTTCATCTCAAAATGAATAAATGCACTTACCTTTAAAATTGTATTTTGCACTAACAACAAAAGTGAAAGTCACTAGGAAAAGCAGGAATTGATCTGACTCACAAATATTTTACTCTTGGGCAAATGTGTATATGTATAACATGTTCAAGAGCAAAGCTGCTACAGTGACCTAATATTAGTTGATAGATCCCTTTCCCCAAGGAAATTTAACATTTGAGATGCAATTAGTTAAATTTCTTTTGTTTTTTTCCCCCCAACTGGAGAACAGGCAGATGAAGTGAATTGCTCATGGTCATACAGTGATAGCAGCAGGATTTGAACACACAACCTCAGAATTTGAAGTCCTAGGCCCAAAGCCTTAAACATTACAGCACACTACCTGCCAATAATATTGGTTAGAAACAAAAACTAAAAAAAAAAAAACACTGCATGTAGAAAGCACTTCACTAGTTACATAGTACTTCTAATACACCCAGTTAACTGATGGCACTATATCCGAGGCCCACTGTCTTACCAAATTTAACAGATGAATGCCAGCTAATAAAGTTTTCCAAACAGAGTTACAGAAAGTGTAATAAGGTTCTTTCAAAGAGCAGAATTAGTTAATGCACCAACAATATAGTGTAGAAAATAGATGAGCCTGGACTATTTGGTATTAAACTAAAGTGATTCCAAACACTTCTGTAAAAGGATTTGTAATGATCGTGAATACTACACTAGGTTGACATAAAAAGAAAGAAAAAAAAATCAAAAATCCTTTTCCCCTAAGGGCGTCCCTATCCCAGATAGACTTTAAGACAATATTAATTTGCAGAGGTGTGTCTGGGGAACAATTTTCAGATGAATTACACCAACCAGTGCTCATAATGAAAACTTTAACCAGTAAGTAGAAGAATATTTGCAACATTTCCAGACCTTATGAAATATTATCACAGAGATTACTGCTAGACCACTTGGAAAAAGAAACCTCTATCATATCTCTGGCATGTGGTGCAAAACAAGCTATTTTTTTGTGACATTATATTCATTGCTAAATTGGGTTATATAATTTTTCCTAACAGTGCAAGTACATATGCTTTGATCTTTGAAAATGCATTTAAAATGTCTACGTTATATCAACTGTCCTCTGAATCATCTGCATACTCAAAGCTAGAATGTGGACATCACACTCAAGAACCAGCGCAAGCTGTAGTGCTGAAGCTGGATGCATTTTCCGTGTTGCACAAGTCATAGTCGGTTAAATCCTAGCTATAGTTCTGGGAAGAATAGACAAGAGTAAAACATACTAAACGAAAGAGAAGCTAAACTATATTTAAAAGTATGTCTGGGTCATGTAGCAAATATTTAAGATAAGGTAGATTATATTTATGGAGATACTAGGCAATACTGAACATTGCAGTAATACAGTAATTGCACTTTTCAGGAAGTTGTAACAACTGGGTTTCATTCATTAAATGTGAGCAGAACAAATGCGTTTGTAAAGCATTCATAGAGGGAAAATCCAGAATTTAGCAATGTTTTAGTAAAGACCATCTCTTCGTAAAAACAAATGGATCTTACACGTGCTCAGGACCAAGCATAGTAGGTGTATAAATAATAAAAATACACGATTGTCATTTGCACATAACACTGTACAAACATGCAAATCATAAAAATTACAAGATATCACATCCATCAACAAAATCTGTCAAATTAGCTACTAGATTGAGGATTATTCAAAAACACAAGTGTCTTGTTTTGTTTCTCAGTAAACACATCACAAAGAGCTGTACCTAACTGAGTGTATGGTCCTATAAAATGGCATTGATTTGAACCTGATTTGACCGAACGCAACAATGGCTGATCTCGAACTACTGCATGGCATGGCCAAGAGCGCAGACTCCAGGATAGCGCGGATGTGTTGGCAGAGAGTGAGGAGTGGTTGATTAGTTATTTGAGACTACCCAGACCAACTCTGGTGCAGTTATGCACTATTATGGATCCTATTCTGAAAAAAGCAACAAGAAGCTGTGCCATACCTGTACATCTGCAAGTCCTATCGACACTTGGCTTTTTGATTGTAGGGACACTTCAGCAGGAGATGCATTGCAGACAGGTCTGGAATTTAAGCCATTTATGAGACACGTACTACCTGGAGTATTTAACGGCATATTAACACTAATGTGGGATCAGTGCATATCCAGTTCTCATATGGTTGGGAAAGGCAAGTGGAAGTTAGTCAAGGGTTTTACAAATCAGCCGACCTACCCAGGGCCTACCCAGGGTCATTATGATAGTAGCCCCTATAGGTCATATTTCAATATCTTCTTTCAAATTGTGACCTGTGAGTCACTGTCTGGCACCTCCAAATCAAGAGGCTGAGTATCAGTACTTTACCAAAACTAACTTTATTGAACTTGAAACAGGAACAGCAGGGTTATTTACTGCGGCGGGAGCACTCTCCTATACAAAGACACAGCAAATGGGCATAGTCAGGGCCAGGTCAGTGGCCAAGTTATACGGCTTGCTGCATTTATAATGTTCCTTGCATCACCCATCGGCAAAAGGCGCATATAGAACAATCCCTACTGGCTCATAGTTGTTTCCGCGGCGCTATGCTACTGTACTGTGAACCTGTGGGTGTCTTGGCAACGGACAAGCAGTCCTCCACAGACGCCGCAGTCATGCTTCAGCATGTTGTCCCATTGGTTTTTGTGCATCCTAAAAGAGTTCAGAAACCTCACAAAATATAGAACACACATTCATCAAGGCATGCTTCCATGTCCCTTCTCTATCTCTTACTTATTAGATCACTCCATGGCACAAAGACACAAGTCACATTTTCCCACTGAACCTTGTATAGCAAATGCTACCACAAATTGCACTAGAAAGCTCTCAATTTTAAATATAGAAACAAAAAAACACATGTCACCAATGAATGATTATTATTTGATGCTGAAGTTATGTACTGCTAGTGCAATATCGAAGTCTGGAAGTAAACAGTGATGTTTATGTAAAACTCATTTATCAAATTGATAAATACTGGTAGGGTCAGTCATATAAACCACCTTACAAAAAAGCAGTCTTTTCTAAGAAAAGTTATGTTTCTTAAACCCAGTTTTATTACAATTGCAAGTAAGGATTAGGTATTTTATGTTCTAATACTGGCAGTGGTGCATTATCTACTGGCAAATAGCACCTCTGAAATAGCATTTTAGTAGTTAAGATGAAAAACTGCAGAAGAATGTGGGAGGGTAATAAAAATGCCACAATAAAAAAAAAAAAAAAAAAACAACCTGGTGGGAGTATTGTAAATCCACAATTGCCCCTATATTTTCTTTATTCTGAGTTTTGCTCAATAACTACAGTAACTGCAATAATGACATTGAAACAGAAACTAACCTTACATTTTGCATAGCGAGTTCTACCCACTTATTCCAGTTAAGGTTTCCAGGACAATGTGATCTTTCCCAGAAGCATGAACTGCACTATCATGGCACTGCTACAAAAGTTCTAAAACTACAGAAAAAAAAACAAAAAAAACCAAACACACCTGTAACATACCTGTCTTTTAAAAATAAAAAATTACCTGTTTTGTAAGGGGTGCTTTATGTAATTTCCCAAGGATGTAGCTATTTCTTTCCCATGCAACCTAACAGATTTTTCTTTTTGCTTTTCTTGCAAAGATTCCAAACTTAGCTGAAAAAAACAACAACCATTTTTCAAAATTTTAGTTAATTTCTTTAGGGTGAAAAGGAGATTTTAGCAGCAGATTTACGTTTAGAGTGTTATATTTACATTCTAAGTAATTCAGCTCTAGAAAACAACTTGCCAAGACCCGGTATTAAATACAGCAGTCATTAATTTTCCTCTAGAAAACAACTTACCATAAAATACCAACAAACAGAACTTACTTGAATGACTGTAGACTCAGTTTGTAGAATATAAAAAGTTTAAAGACATTAAAATGTAAAGACTGTTTCATTTATTCACCACGGTTATCAATGATAATCATTGAATTACAATTTGTAAGTCTGCATTTGATGTCAATAACATAAATGGACTTCATATAATGAGCTAGATCACACCATAAGATTAAAAAAAAATCATCAGCCAAGCTATACAACTTGATAATTGCATTATGGCAAAGCTTGAATGGTAGTAAAAGGTATCTATATACCCAGGTGCAGCCACATAATTACCTCTATCTGTATCTGGCACGAAGATTAACAATTCATAACTATAAAGCTAAGAAAACAATGTAAAATCTGCCACTGCACCATCAGTGGAACCACCAGCATGTTGGTTCAGGTGAAACAACATAATAAACATCGCCTTGTCCTACATGTAACAAATAGTTTCTACTTGTTAACATATTTATGTGTCCAAATTAAGTGCTTTATTAACTTTAAGAAACTTCAAAAACATTTGACTTAAACTCTTATCTGCCAGATAGTGTAGAACTCACAATTATGCCAATTCTTTAAATAGTACGCATTGGAGAATAACACCAAATGGAATCAAATTTTGCAAGACTAACATGTGTTACTCATGTTTCATCTTTTTCGCTCAGCTGGAAGAACCCTAATCCACCCTCCATTGCTCAATGGGAAACGGAGGCATTATACCAGGGAAAAAAAGGAGAAATTGTGCATAGCTTTTTAGAATTCAGCAAGAATGCATGTTTTAAACTAAACCTCACAGGTTTCTGCCACTGTTCCTTTTGATTAATGTTTATACATTACCCATTTTACAAAGTAAACCTATTATCAACATAGTATTCCAGAAAGAGTTGATTTGGAGAGATCTCTCTCTCTATATACGGTTGGTTTAGCATGTGTATAGATCATCGCAATGCAGTCAGAAGGACGGACTCATGATCACTGATCTGTTTGGTAACAGATGCACTTTCAAGAATCCTTGTGGCTAAACATGGCTTGTTTTGTCAAGAGAGGTGCAACAATTATACCATTAGAGATTATGCTGAATGTTATCAGTTGTTACTTCTAGTTCCAACACATGCGACAATATATAATATGCTTAGACGGAGTTCATTACTTTCAGCAGTATGAAACATCTTACTATGACTATATGGTGTGAAGCTGTTTGCAATGTTCTCCTCTGCCATTGGATCAAGTGAATGGGACCAATCTAGTAGTCATCAAGGTTCCTGAACCTAGAATTCCTGGATTCTTTCCCCAGAGGCAACTATAGGTCAGTTGTATACAGCAGATGTTCAAGTTTAGTCCTGGGGGGATCACTGTGGCTGAAGGTTTATAGTCCAACCAGTTGCTCAATTAATCAATCACTTATCTTTAATTGACCTCATGGTTTAATTAGTTGACCTTAATGTCAATTTTACAACTACACCTTATTTTCCTATGTATTTTTTCTGTACCATCAAACACTTTGTTTCTTTTTAATTCATTTTTTTCTGTGGACTTTTTTTCTTAATTGTATCTGTATACAGAAAATTATTAAGCAGAGGAGACACCAGCACAAATGACTCTGAAAGGAGCAATTACTTCAGTGTTACCTACTTTTGTGTTTATTGGGAAATACATTTTCTAAATAAGCAGAATATTATAAACAGTAAATTCTTGCCCATCTAATAAAAATAAATTCCAGATTCATTCAGTAAAAATCTACAATAAAGTCAGTAATTTCTTCATAAATGCGAAAAAAAAACATGGAAACTGCAAAATCAATTGGTTAATTGACATAAGGGGATCAATTGAGAGGAGTGGTGCGTTGGGTCAAAAGACTGCAGCCAAAGGTGTCCCCCATAGACTATTCTGGGGAACCATTGGTGTACAGTAACAACCCATGTACAAAGGCAAACCTTAATATTTATTCAGCTTCAGAAGACTTCAGAATATGTGCAGCTCAGTATCAAATATTCTACAAACCTCATCAAGGATTATCAATTTAGTTTAGCTTTATTGTACAATAAGTACAGATGAATATGCAACAAAAAAAAAATAAGTACACCGTACATATTGTAATCATGGCAAGTTTTGGGCAGCACGGCAAAATGTGTGCAATTGCAAGAATTTTAGAGAATCTGTGGGACCTGTACTGGGAAAAGAAAAAAAAAAAGTCCCCAATGGATAAACAAGTGGGCCACTATGTTTGCTTCCATGCCTTTTAGCTTCTTGCAATTTGGACTAAAACAAACAATTGGATTGCCCCTTATAAAATGAGACTGGGAAGTTCTTTGTTACCTGATCAGGCTTTATTTTTTTTGGCACCTTGTACACCGTCCCAAGCTTCATTACTTGCTTACACTATTTATATGAGATAACCTAAACACTACCAAGCTTATAGTGGGTCTGCAATTCGCCAGAATAGTTTTCAAGATTTAAAATGGAGTCTCCATAGAAAATCCTACATGGACCGCAAAAATGTACCATTACAAAGTTGTTTTATCATTATTTTTGTAATTCTGTATTATGGTGCTTTTGACACGAGAAATAAATAACCTAAAATATGCAAGTATCACACGAAACGCGGGTTAAGTATAAAAAAAAAAAAAAGTAAATGTTGATCAGACGATCTCATGTTGTTAGCACAATAAAAATGGCATTTTCCATTTCCAAAAAGGCTTGTACAAATTAAATAACATTAATATCTGGTAGCAAAAAGAAAACCTAAAGCCAATAAACTGTCACTTCACTATTAGCATATTATGTTTATGCTTTTTCTGTCTAAATAGGAGTTAAACTATTCTGCTATTCAGCTGGCTAAGACAGCACCATTGTCTGCCATTTAAACATCCATCTTCCGACCCACTGAATCCGAACACAGGGTAACGGGGGTCATTTAAACAGCCCCAAATAAAATAAATATGACTGAAACCATTAACTACCACATCTTGGGAAAAGGTGCAGAAATATCACATGGACTGTCATCCAACGCCACGTCTCACGCACCATACTTTAAATAAAAATTGTGTTTCTGTCTCACTACTACATCAGAACGGACTTTTTTTTTTTTTTAAGTTTAGCTTCAATACAACAAAATGTTGAACAAGCGTGCTTTATTCAAAAAAAACAAAAAAAAAACCTAAATGAAGCACAAGTTACAAATTATCGTGACACTTGCTTTTTCACCGCGGTTCAATTCAAAAGTTTATACTCACCGACTGCACAACTCCCGCCGCCATCTCGACATCAACACGCCGAGCACGCCTCGAGCTACTGTGCGTAGGCCTCACAAAGTGTGCGGTACAAAATTAACAGAAGCACAGTAATATATTTAAAACATGCGCACTAAACTGACGTCACGTGCACGTGTAATGAATGTTATCCGAGTTTTGTTGTTGTTTTTTTTTTTCTTCTTTTTTTATTATTATTTTACTTTGTCAGTATGGAAAGGATGGCTTGAGCTGGCTTGACCGAAAGTCGATTCCAAATAAGGACTGAAGTTCATTAGCGGTGACGGCTGATTGTGAGCTAATTTCACCTGCTGTTCCGTCTGAACCCATTACATACAACGGGTGGAGAAGTATGAATCAACATATATATATATATATATAGAGGTGTAATAGTTGGGTTGGGCGCAACGCTTTACGTGGGCTTCAGTACGCTATAAATATAATGGTTTCGTAAAGTCTATCATAACCATCAGTATGAATGAGTTGATTTGTGTATTCTAACGCTACTGCCTTCTTTTTCATTTCAGTCTATTTCTTCTCAGTTTAATCAGGCTTTCAGATTTGCATTTAAATTGTCCCATGTCTTTCTATATTAGTAGTTTGCAAAACAAAAGGCAATACCACACATTTATCTAAATAAATGAAACTAGCAGGCTGAATGTCATGTAATATTTTAGTGTTATGAGCGTTTTGCAGTAAAGCATTGTTAAAGTGTTTGTTGAGCATGACATTTCATTTTGTTTTTTTTTCCTCAAATGTTTTTGAACTTTTTTAGATACTGCCTTTTGGACCTGAACAAAAATATGTTAAGATGATCATGCCTTAATAGTGCTTGCATACAGGTGGCTGGCAGTCTTGGTTCACCTTTTTACGTGTCTTATTATGTGCCTGCCCATTTTAATGTATTGTCATTCTCACGTCTAATCCTTTAGGCTTTTTGGCAGAAGAAAACAGGCATACAGAAGGTCAAGGAACTGCATTGTGTATCCATTTTGATATAGCCACTGTTCCCCAAGAGCGAGGCATTGAGCTGCTGCATTTCTTGTATGTATGATATGAAATATTTAATCTTGTTTTTCATATCTTTTCCCTCATTGGTTATATTCAGTTTTCATTTTAAAACATGACCACAATGTGTCCTGGTTATGCTAAAACATTAATTTGTAGTATAGAGGATTTATTTTTTCCTTGAGAAGTGAAACATCCTAAAATATTTCAGGAAACACAAATGGATTCAGAAAGTTGTGAGGATCACTGAATACAAAGTTATGTATTGTGCTGCTAGCTAAAAATAAATGATTACATTATAAAGTAAGTAGACTATGGCTTGTCTTTTTGGTGGAATAGTTCTGTTAGAACCCTAGCTTTTAGGATATTATTATATGAACTAGACATTAAGCCCGTTAAAATAACAGGCGCTAGAACAGTAGTGCATAAACATTTGTATGAACAGTCTATATTAAATGGCAAGGGACCTTGTATGTGGCTGTAATATGTGTCACTGTATTGTGTGCCTTTAATTTTCTCTCTCGGTAATACTGGTTTGTATTTCCGTGAAATGCCTGTAATTTTGTATGACAGTAATACAGTGGAACCTCGGTTCACGACCATAATCCGTTCCAGACCGTATGAACTGTATGTAAATATATATTTTTTAAGTTTTTAAGCACAAATATAGTTAACTATACCATAGAAAGCACAGCGTAATAGTAAACTAAATGTAAAAACATTGACTAACACTAAGAAAACCTTAAACAACAGAGAAAACTAACACTGCAAGAATTTGCGCTATAGCCTTATGACCCTCTCGCTAAAAACTCTTTTTTTAATGAGTTTTAAGCACAGGGGAAAAAATGGACATTTGAAAAATCTGTAATTTAATAAACAACCAAGAAAAGTAACATTGCAACAATGCACGCGCGTGCCTGTGTGTGTGTCTCTCTTGCGCGCCTTTGTGTGTGTCTCTTAAGCGCACGCCTCTGTGTCTGTGTGTGTCTGTCTCTCGCCTGTGTGTGTCTGTCGGTCTGTCGCGCGTGTGCGTGTGCGTGTGCGTGTGCGTGTGCGTGTGCGTGTGCGCGTGTGCGTGCGTAAGCGTGCGCGCCTGTGTGTGTGCGTGACTCGTGCGCGCTGTGTGTGTGTGTGTGTGACTCGTGCGCGGCTGTGTGTGTGTCTCTCTGCACAGGGAATGCACAGGAAGAGACTGAACACGTGCTGTGTGGCCCCGCGCATGCGCACTTCACCAGAAGACACACACACACGGACACTGGACGCACACAAGGGTTTTATTAAAGAGGATGATGATAGTCCTTTTATGGTATTGTACCACCGTGCCAGTGCTTGCCAGTGCCAACCCAATGGATTTTTTCTTTTTACATTGCTCTTTAAGGTCTTTGTTTCTTTAAAGGGACAATTCACTGTTGCCACCCTAGCTGCAATTAATGTGACTGGCTTGATGTTTTTATAAGCTCCTTTGTAGATGGTGCTGAAGCTTCTTATTTAAATGGTGGAATGTCAGCTTATACTGCTGGTGACTCATTGGTATTGCCTCCTCCCAGGCTCAAACTGTCAGCAACATTACAGGATTTAAACAGTGTTTTCTACAGCCAGAGATGTCTCCTAGGAAAAGTCTTAGGTAGTTGTTAAAATTACTTGCTCCTCTCTTATTGCAGGGCTTAAGTAGATAATAGACTAGTAACACATTACACATTATTACCATGATGCTCACTGTGTGCCAGAGCATGCCCAGGTGAAAAAAAAGGAAAAATTGATGTCTGTAGGAGAGCCAGTCAGGATGGAAGAGATTGTCTCATTAGTAATTTGTGATTTTTTAGTGTGATAATCCCAGGAGGAACAATTTCCCCCCAAAGATAATTTACACTAGGCTAAGAGAAGTGTTGAGCATAAATAGAGCCTTTCCACTTTTCCTTACAATAAAAATATTGTTGTTACTACACTCCCAATATGCCTAGGAGCTACTGACATCATTCACCATCATTCACCAGCATGGAGGATGAGCTGTAGGTAATGTAGTCCTACAAACATTTAAGGGCACATCTGAATAGTAGCTTCATCTTGGTGGTTGACAAGGACCAGAATTGGATATTTGTTTGTGGAAAAAACTACTTTTTATGGGCAAGTGTGCTGCTTTATGCTGGACCCGAGTGAGAGAGTAACAGCAGCACAAGAGATAAATAAAATCTGATTTTAAACAGTCATCTACTACATACAACTGATAAAATGGTGAAGATAAGAGGATGATAGAAAAATTAGATACAATCATGACTGGTGCTGCTTATTCATTCTATGGTGAATTATCTTGAGCTATTCTCCACCAGCTTATTCCCCTTATTATGCATTTTACATGTATATTAATGCCTTGTATGTGTGTGTTGACTTTCATTTTTGTGATTATTATTTGTTCTCTGTGTACACCTATGTACTTTGTAACTGTTGGAACAAGTTCATTTTGCTTTTGAGTTCAATAAATTTATAACTGAACATTGTTAAATGTGACAAAGAGCGGTTTAACCAAACCTCCTATGAAGAACAAAAACCTTGGACAACATTTTCCCTCGCCCGGACGCGGGTCACCGGGGCCCCCTCTGGAGCCAGGCCTGGAGTTGGAGCTCAGTGGTGAGAGCCTGGTGGCCAGGCCTGCACCCATGGGACTCGGCAGGGCACAGCCCGAAGAGGCAACATGGGTCCCCCTTCCCATGGGCTCACCACCTGTAGGAGGGGCCAAGGAGGTCAGGTGCAGTGTGAGTTGGGTGATGGATGAAGGCGGGGACCTTGGCGGTCCGAACCTCGGCTACAGAAGCTGGCTCTTGGGACTTGGAATGTCACCTCTTTGAAAGGGAAGGAGCCTGATCTAGTGCGCGAGGTCGAGAGGTTCCGGCTAGATATAGTCGGCCTCACCTTGACGCACAGCTTGGACTCTGGAACAAATCTCCTTGAGAGGGGCTGGACTCTCTACCACTCCGGAGTTGCCCCTGGTGAAAGGCGCCTAGCGGGTGTGGGCATACTTATTGCCCCCCGACTTGGAGCCTATTCATTGGGGTTTACCCCGGTGGACGAGAGGGTAGCCTCCCTCCGCCTTCGGGTTGGGGGACGGGTCATAACTGTTGTTTATGAGTATGCGTCAAACAGCATCTTGGAGTACCCACCCTTTTTGGAGTCCCTGGAGGGGGTGTTAGAGGGCATACCTTCTGGGGACTCCCTCGTACTGCTGGGAGACTTCAATGCTCACGTGGGCAATGACAGTGAGACCTGGAAGGGCGTAAATTATTATTGGACTTCTGTGCTCTTCACAGGTTGTCCATAACGAACACCATGTTCAAGCATAGGGGTGTTCATATGTGCACTTGGTACCAGGACACCCTAGGCCTCAGTTCGATGATCGACTTTGTGGTTGTGTCGTCAGACTTGCGGCCACATGTCTTGGACACTCGGGTGAAGAGAGGTGGAGGAGCTGTCAACTGATCACCACCTGGTGGTGAGTAGGCTTGGATGGTGGGGGAGGATGCTGGTCAGGCCTGGTAGGCCCAAACGTATTGTGAGGGTCTGCTGGGAACATCTAGCAGAGTCCCCTGTCAGAAGTAGCTACAACTCACACCTCCGGCAGAACTTCGACCACGTCCCGAGGTAGGTGGGGGACATCGAGTCCGAATGGGCCATGTTCTATGCCTCTGTTGTTGGGGCAGCTGACCAGAGCTATGGCCTTAAGGTGGTCGGTGCCTGTCGTGGCAGCAATCCCCGAACCCGTTGGTGGACACCGGCGGTGAGGGAAGCCGTCAAGCTGAAGAAAGAGTCCTACTGGACCCTTTTGTCCTGTGGGACTCTAGAGGCAGCTAATAGGTACTGGCAGGCCAAGTGGAATGCGCCTTCAGTGGTTGCTGAGGCAAAAACTCGGGCGTGGGAGGAGTTTGGGGCGGCCATGGAGAACGACTTTTGCTCGGCTTCGAGGAGATTCTGGTCCACTGTCTGGCATCTCAAGAGGGGGAAGCAGTGCAGTGTCAACACTGTATATAGTGGCGATGGTGCGCTGCTGATCTCGACTCAGGACGTTGTGGGTCGGTGGGGGGAGTACTTCGAAGACCTCCTCAATCCCACTAACATGCCTTCCAATGAGGAAGCAGTGCCTGGGGACTCGGAGGTGGGCTCCCCCATCTCTGGGACTGAGGTCACGGAGGTGGTCAAAAAACTCCTTGGTGGTAGGGCCCCAGGGGTGTATGAGAGATACCCGGAGTTCCTCAAGGCTCTGGATGTTGCAGGACTGTCTTGGTTGACATGTCTCTGCAACATCACATGGACATCGGGGACCGTACCTCTGGATTGGCAGACCGGGGTGGTGGTCCCCCTCTTTAAGAAGGGGGACCGGAGGGTGTGTTCCAACTACACAGGGATCATACTTCTCAGCCTCCCTGGAAAAGTCTGTTCGGGGGTTCTGGAGAGGAGGATCCATCAGATAGTTAAACCTCGGATTCAGGAGGAACAGTGGACCAGCTCTACACCCTTAGCAGGGTCTTGTAGGGTGCATGGTAGTTTGCCCAACCAGTCTACATGTGTTTTGTGGACTTGGAAAAGGCATTTGACCATGACCCTCGGGGAATCCTGTGGGGGGTGCTTTGGGAGTATGGGGTACTGGAACCCCTGATAAGGGCTGTTCGATCCCTGTACAACTGGTGTCAGAGCTTGGTCCACATTGCCGGCAGTAAGTCAAACCCGTTTACAGTGAGAGTTGGACTCCACCAGGGCTGCCCTTTGTCACCGATTGTGTTCATAACTTTTATGGACAGAGTTTCTAGGCGCAGCCAGGGTGTTGAGGGGGTCCAGTTTGGTGTACTCAGGACTGGGTAACTGCTTTTTGCAGATGATGTTGTCCTGTTTGCTTCATCAGTCTGGATCTTCAGCTCTCTCTGAGTCGGTTCGCAGCTGAGTGTGAAGCAGCTGGGATGAGATTCAGCACCTCCATATCCGAGACCATGGTCTTCAGCCAAAAAAGGGTGGACTGCCCTCTCAGGGTTGGGAGCGAGATCCTGCCCCAAATGGAGGAGTTCAAGTATCTCAGGGTCTTGTTCACGAGTGAGGGAAGAATGGAGTGTGAGTTCGACAGGCAGATTGGTGCGGCGTCCGCAGTGATGCGGGCTCTGCATCGGTCTGTCGTGGTGAAAAAGAAGCTGAGCCATAAAGCAAAGCTCTCAATTTACCAGTCGATCTATGTTCCTACCCTCACCTATGATCATGAGATATGGGTAGTGACCGAAAGAACGAGATCGCGAATACAAACGGCTAAAATGTGTTTCCTCCGCAGGGTGTCTGGGTTTTCCCTTAAAGATAGGGTGAGAAGCTCAGTCATCCGAGAGGGGCTCAGAGTAGAGCCGCTGCTCTTCCGCATCGAGAAGAGTCAGATAAGGTGGCTCAGGCAACTGATCAGGATGCCTCCTGGACACCTCCCTGGTGAGGTGTTCCGGGCACGTCCAACCGGGAGGATGCCCCCGGGAAGACCCAGGACACGCTGGAGGGACTATGTCTCCCGGCTGGCCTGGTAATGCCTCGGGATTCCCCCTGAAGAGCTAGAAGAAGTGGCCGGGGAGAGGGAAGTCTGGGCATCTCTGCTCAAGCTGCTGCCCCCGCGACCTGACCTCGGATAAGCAGAAGAGGATGGATGGATGGATGGAGTTAAATGTATTAGAAAGCCAGTATTTCAGATAAGACTGCTTGAATCATTTTTACTTGTAGTGGAATCTATGAGTTTCAGGGTTCAGCTTCACATTCAGGTGGTTACAGATATCTCTTCCTTAAGTCCAGTTATTTCTGGACAAATATAGACCAACCCCTGTGTGATCAGGTGGTTATATAATTGATAAAGATTGTGTTGGTATGAGTCAGAGCTCCAAAGTGCAACAAACAATGATGTTGTTTTAGGTGACTTGTGGAAGCTGCACCATTTGTGTGTTTTGCTTGGGATAATGGATTGATATGGAGTGTAGACAGAAATTATTGAAAGATATCCTTTATGTGCTTTAACACTATTTCCAGCATCATCTGTGCCTTGAATGCAAAAGGAATGTACACAAAACACAGTCCAAAAAGCATTTTTGCTCAGTTGCTTCAAGATTCACTCCTTCCCAGAAATTTAACCAGAAAATATGCCAGAGTAATAAACGGCTGTGCTGTACCAGCATAATGCATCATTAGATTATGGCATAGTAACACTGGCTAATGAATGTCTCATGTCTCACTCCTTATGATAGAAAGTTTAGAGGAAAATAATATGAAGAACTTTGATTTATTTTTTGTACAGATGTGGTCCACCTGTTTATAATTCCCACACACACTGCTAAATGTCATGCTGGGGTAACAAAGTTGAAAGGTGAGATGCGGAAGTATTCATTTACAAAAAATCATGAGATGAATCTCTAGATATAACTTTACAATGATCAGTACCCATGAAAATGGTAAGTCCACTGTCTACTCTAAGCTTTTTAGAAAAAGATTGTAAGGATTCTGATTGTTGTTGACTGCTTTTGAGAAAAATAGATTAACTAGTTGAAAGAAAGAAAGTTACCTAACTCCTTGAACTAAAAAACTAATAATGCATCTTATATGGAATACTGATTTAATGCTGTGTCGTATATAGCAACATATATAAGTTAGAGCTATTGAAAATACAGTCCTTTGCTGTTTGTTATACACTCACCTAAAGGATTATTAGGAACACCTGTTCAATTTCTCATTAATACAATTATCTAATCAACCAATCACATGGCAGTTGCTTCAATGCATTTAGGGGTGTGGTCCTGGTCAAGACAATCTCCTGAACTCCAAACTGAATGTCAGATTGGGAAAGAAAGGTGATTTAAGCAATTCTGAGTGTGGCATGGTTGTTGGTGCCAGACGGGCCGGTCTGAGTATTTCACAATCTGCTCAGTTACTGGGATTTTCACTCACAACCATTTCTAGGGTTTACAAAGAATGGTGTGAAAAGGGAAAAACATCCAGTATGCGGCAGTCCTGTGGGCAAAAATGCCTTGTTGATGCTTGAGGTCAGTGGAGAATGGGCCGACTGATTCAAGCTGATAGAAGAGCAATTTTGACTGAAATAACCACTCGTTACAACCGAGGTATGCAGCAAAGCATTTGTGAAGCCACAACACGCACAACCTTGAGGCAGATGGGCTACAACAGCAGAAGACCCCACCGGGTACCACTCATCTCCACTACAAATAGGAAAAAGAGGCTATAATTTGCACAAGCTCACCAAAATTGGACAGTTGAAGACTGGAAAAATGTTGCCTGGTCTGATGAGTCTCGATTTCTGTTGAGACATTCAAATGGTAGAGTCAGAATTTGGCGTAAACAGAATGAGAACATGGATCCATAATGCCTTGTTACCACTGTGCAGGCTGGTGGTGGTGGTGTAATGGTGTGGGGGATGTTTTCTTGGCACACTTTAGGCCCCTTAGTGCCAATTGGACATTGTTTAAATGCCACGGGCTACCTGAGCATTGTTTCTGACCATGTCCATCCCTTCATGACCACCATGTACCCATCCTCTGATGGCTACTTCCAGCAGGATAATGCACCATGTCACAAAGCTCGAATCATTTCAAATTGGTTTCTTGAACATGACAATGAGTTCACTGTACTAAAATGGCCACCACAGTCACCAGATCTCAACCCAATAGAGCATCTTTGGGATGTGGTGGAACGGGAGCTTCGTGCCCTGGATGTGCATCCCACAAATCTCCATCAACTGCAAGATGCTATCCTATCAATAGGGGCCAACATTTCTAAAGAATGCTTTCAGCACCTTGTTGAATCAATGCCACGTAGAATTAAGGCAGTTCTGAAGGCGAAAGGGGGTCAAACACCGTATTAGTATGGTGTTCTTAATAAAATCCTTTAGGTGAGTGTATATGCCTTGTGTTTTCTTTCCCATCTGTAACTTTGCATTGTGTATTGAGTTAGAGACTTTTGGGGGCATATTGCTGTCTATCCATGATAGTCATCCTGTGTTTATATTGTGCATTTACTTCTTTATAATAACGACAATCACTCAATCAACAATATAGAGGTAAAAATGGCACACTGTAATAGCTTATATGACAAACAGTTGAGTGATTTAACATTTGAGAGGATAGATAGATAGATAGATACTTTATTAATCCCAAGGGGAAATTCACATACTCCAGCAGCAGCATACTCATAAAAAAATATTAAATTAAAGAGATAAAGATGCAGGTATAACAGACAATAACTTTGTATAATGTTAACGTTTACCCAAGTGTGGAATTGAAGAGTCGCATAGTGTGGGGGAGGAACAAGTTCCTCAGTCTGTCATTGGAGCAGGACAGTGACTGCAGTCTGTTGCTGAAGCTGCTCCTCTGTCTGGAGATGATACAGTTCAGTGGATGCAGTGGATTTTCCATGATTGACAGGAGCCTGCTCAGTGCCTGTCTCTCTGCCACGGATGTCAAACTGTCAGGCTCCGTGCCTACAGTAGAGCCTGCCTTCCTCACTAGTTTGTCCAGGTGTGAGGCGTCCCTCTTACGAATATTTTTCTGCATTGTCATCAAGAATATAATATTTTTGTTTGTTGTCACTACAAAAAAGATTCTGATTTATGTGCAACGTAATTCATCTCTGATTTCTGTCTTTTTTCAGTAGTCTGAGCAATCACTATAGCTTGTGCACACAAGCATATATCAGTAAAGTCAGCTTTTTTGCCAGTGTTCAGTTTTATTTCTTTTCCTTCATATTCTAATCAAAGAAGTGTGCATTACTGGACCCAACTTGTGTTCAGGTGCTTTGTATTGATGCTGACCAATACATGTTTATAATAATATATTTTTGATATCTAGACATTTATCTATGATGAGTTTTCAAGCTGCACCACATAAACACATTACAGAGTGCAGTTACATTTTGAAAAATGAAACTGGGACACAAGGGGATTGTCTGGAGAAGTACAGTATGTTTATGTGAAATCAAGGTAGCTTTGTTCACATCATAAGTAATATATGCAATTGTTCTGAATACATAATCAATGCTATTTTAATACTATGATTTATTAATCATGTTATTCAATGGTGGAGAAGTATCACATGTTGATTAGCAAATGCTAGTAAGAATTTCACTGCACTTGTTCATATGACAATAATGACTGTATAAATATATAATACTAGGGGGTTTACCCACTGCTCGCTTCACTCGCCAACCCCCCTGGCCTGCACTATGTGCCAGCCACTTCACGTCTCTGCCACTCGCATTAATGAAGAGAGGGGCTGAACGCACCCCAAGGAGACGCAGTGACTCCTCCGAAACCCCCTCTTAAACGGTGATACAATGGGAAACAAATAGTTTTTTTTTTTTACCTCCTCTTTGTTCAATCAGCTGCTGGCTTGCTGCTGCTGTTGTGCCACGTGATCTGCACCTTGCGCTGCGCTTCAGACATTTAAAAGCCTGTTCAATAGCTGTGTTTGTCATCTACTCTTTGGCTTTTATTTCCGGCCCTGAGCATGGTTAAATCTCTTGGCACAAAGTCTCATCTCATGGGACATGAGTTCTTGATATTTTAGTTTATAATTTAAAAACAGAATATAAATATGAAAATCTAACAACATCACATTAAAGTTCGAAACATTCTGAAAAGAATGATACCAAACATATATATGTAGGTTTTAAAATAAGCCCAATTTAAAGCTGACAAAAAATGTGGCATAAAAATGTCACATAAAATCGTTGCACAAAATCATTCCAATTTTAGGGTGAGGATTTTATATATAGAGAGTAGATATTTTACAGATTAACATAACATAACAAAGGATTTTATGCTTGCTTTAGATTAATTTTCTTTTGTCCAGTTATTACCAATAAAGCAAATGGAAGAAACTTCAGAATAATTACATCAACATGTAAAATAGTTTACCGACCTCTACACATAAAATACATAACCTTTGAGGTACAGTTGAAGCCATTTGACACAGTGGAGCAACTGTACTGTATGTAACATAGATCTGTGCTAGCACTACATCAAGAAAAATCTGTTAAAATGAAATAAAATAAAGTGTAAGAATCAAACTAAAAATTCAGTAAATACATGGCAATGTTGGTCCTGGAGAGCCGCAGTGGCTGAAGATGTTTGTTCCAACCCAGTTTCTTAATGAGAAAACAATTATTGCTGTTGAAACACTTATTGCTTAAGTGACATTTTGATGCTTCATTTAATTGGTCTTGCTTGTTTAGGTTCCCCACCCTCGATTGCTTATTTCAATCTTAAAAGAGCTGCATTCATTGTTTCAATGGCTCCTTAATAGCAATAAAATGTAAATGACAAAGCAGCCATCAGTTTTGTGTATGTTCATCATGCACTGTTTGATTTAATAAAACATGTACCTGTAATAGAAAATGTGACAAACTATCAGTTCTGACTGTCTGACAATTATCTGTTTTAGGCTTCAAATCATTTGGATGATATCCTTGGAGAGGAAAAAATCTATATAAGAACCTTACATTGCAGACTAACAAGCCATTAAATTAAATAAGGTGCAAGACTGGCAATGATTGGATTCTAATTAAGCAGTTGGATTGGAATGAAAACATGTAGCCACTGCTGCACCGACATTGCTCACCCTTGGTCCTGTCTTTAACAATGACCACTGGCCCTTGGGATGTAGAATGTAAAACTTCTCTGGCTATAAAAGAGTGGGAGATCACACATATGGGTGAAAATGCCAGCTAAATATAGTCTACATACAACATTAGCTCTGGAAGTAGACTAATTAATGAGACCCCAGTCAAGTATGGAAATACTGAAATAATTACTCAAAAGAAATTAAAAGATTTTGATGCACATAAAAACAATGTAATGGTGTTACATAAGATAAACTCAACAGACAGCATCTTACTTGTCTATCCAAATATACATGCATGCCTCAAAACAATGACTCAGCCACTTCTCTATTACAGTATATCATCCCCACTATTAGAGTTAAACAGACTATTGTAAAGTTCTGAAATTGACTACATTAGTTTGTTATTACTATAAGAATGAGAATGATGTAATGCTATTAAGAATTATCAATAATATTACATCATTTTCAATTTTATAGTTATAAATAACTTTATATAAGTTTCAGAATTTTTTAAAAATTGTCAACTGGTACTACTAAATATTATTAGAAAGGTCACAGTGTTAACATCCCCGTCGCAGCTAAATACTGAAATATAGAAATTTAACTGGGGCCGTTTTTAAGGGAGGAAAGTGTGAGCATGGTCTTTTTCATTAAGTTGAGGATCCAGCGCTCAAGACATGGGGAGACGATAAGAGGCTTGACTTGACAGAAGTGAAATATTTTGCCTGGTTTCACAGCAGCACTGATGGAGAGCAAATATGAATTTTATGATATATTGTTTGTACTTTTAGCATAGAGCTCAGGGTCAACAAACAGTTAAAGATTTGTGGTGGTGTTATCCATACGTAGTCCAGTTATTTTTGTTGTACGGCTTTGTTCTGCTTCTGCTCAGTCTTTAATAGGTCTTTTGTATTAACTTACTTATTTTTTTGTTTATGTAACTAACATTCCATTTGTGTAATTTGTATGGAATTGTAACTCATTCAGGTCCAGCTGATAATCATACATCAGTTTAGCTATAAAGGCTATTATGGTTGTATGCTAAGGTTCAATGTGATATAGTAAAATTGAAGGTAGAGCCTTAAGGAAAGGTATTAGTTGAGCCTTGTGCCTTTTTTCTTTTATGATAAAACATCTTAACTCTGCATAGGTTCTGGGTTTACTATAGAAGGAAGTCTTAATATGCCTGATACATTAGCTCTGGAAAAGGTATTAAATGAAAATTAAATGAACTGAACCATGGATAATTGCCTATTGTCAAAGATCCATGAACCAAAACTGGAACAATAATATTGGGACCCACTCCAGACTTGGAAGTTGTGGGCACCAGCCATTACCTGGTGGTCCTAGTGACCCATATGGCTCAGCAAGGCCATCTTGGAAAAGATTAATTATGCCTCTAATTGGTTCACCATCTGTAGGCCCAAATGCAGGAGTTGGATGCATTGTAACACATCAGTGATATACATTGGTGCATTGACAAACTTAGTGGTCAGGTTCTTTATTGACCAAGTTCTTGGAAACCATTTTAGACCACTGGGAGGGAGGCTCATGTGCATTCACCCAGAAGTACTGGTGATATGGTTTTCTGTAAAGTTAACCAAATTCAAGGTAAAATCTGATGTCAAGTGTACATAGCAGAATGAATTTCTTACTTCAGTGTCTCCCACAGGCTATACAGTAGTACAATGCAGATAACAACAAATGAACATAAAAATCACTTCACCAGCATCAGAATTAATTAGGGGAAAAGGACAAAAATGCTCTCCAACTGAACAACTTGCTCCAAGCTGTGAACGTTGCAGTCAAGTTCCAGCCTCATTGGGCCATATGTTCTGAGCATGCACCAAATTAACATCATTTTGGACCAAACAAAATTTTTTAATGTCTTTCAGACAGCCTAGGTGTCACAATCTCTACTAATCCATTAACTGCTGTGTTTGGTGTACTTCCAGAAGGGCTTAAAGTGGAGAAGGACAAACAAAAGGTAATTGCCTTTACTTCACTATTGGCACGTAGACTTATCTTGCTCAACTGGAAGAATCCTAACTCACCTCTTTTAAGTCGATGAGTAAATGATGTTAAACAGTTAGGTCCATAAATATTTGGACAGAGACAACTTTTTTCTAATTTTGGTTTTGTACATTACCACAATGAATTTTAAATGAAACAACTCAGATGCAGTTTAAGTACAGACTTTCAGCTTTAATTCAGTGGGTTGAACAAAAAGATTACATAAAAATGTGAGGCAACTAAAGCATTTTTTAACACAATCCTTTCATTTCAGGGGCTCAAAAGTAATTGGTCAACTGGCTATTTCATGGGCAGGTGTGGGCAAGTCTGGCGTTATGTCATTATCAATTAATCAAATAAAAGGCATGGAGTTGATTTAAGGTGTGGTGCTTGCATGTGGAAGATTTTGCTGTGAACAGACAACATCTGGTCGAAGGAGCTCTCCATACAGGTGAAAGAGGCCATCTTTAAGCTGCGAAAACGGAAAAAAACCCATCTGAGAAATTGCTACAATATTACGAGAGGGAAAATCTACAGTTTGGTACATCCTGAGAAAGAAAGCAAGCGCTGGTGAACTCAGCAACGCAAAAAAACCTGGACGTCCACAGAAGACAACAGTGGTGGATGATCGCAGAATCATTTCCATGGTGAAGAGAAACCCCTTCATAACAGCCAACCAAGTGAAC
Source organism: Polypterus senegalus (assembly GCF_016835505.1). Classification (NCBI taxonomy): domain Eukaryota; kingdom Metazoa; phylum Chordata; class Cladistia; order Polypteriformes; family Polypteridae; genus Polypterus; species Polypterus senegalus. The sequence goes on from NC_053166.1 coordinate 109,591,314, forward strand.
AACACTCTCCAGGGGGTAGGCGTATTGATATCCAAGTCTACCATAAAGAGAAGACTGCATGAAAGTAAATACAGAGGGTGCACTGCAAGGTGCAAGCCACTCATAATCCTCAAGAATAGAAAGGCTAGATTGGACTTAGCTAAAGAACATCTAAAAAAAGCCAGCACAGTTCTGGAAAAACATTCTTTGGACAGATGAAACCAAGATCAACCTTTACCAGAATGATGGCAAGAAAAAAGTATGGAGAAGGCATGGAACAGCTCATTATCCAAAGCATACCACATCATCTTTAAAACATGGTGGAGGCAGTGTGATGGCTTGGGTGTGCATGGCAGCCAGTGGCACTGGGACACAGGACAGAAGCAGCCGAATGAATTCTGAGGTGTTCAGAGACATACTGTCTGCTCAAATCCAGCTAAATGCAGTCAAATTGATTGGGTGGTGTTTCATGATACAGATGAACAATGACCCAAAACATACGGCCAATGCAACCCAGAAGTTTATTAAAGCAAAGAAGTGGAAAATTCTTGAATGGCCAAGTCAGTCACCTGATCTTAACCCAATTGAGCATGCATTTCACTTGCTGAAGACTAAACTTCGGACAGAAAGGCCCACAAACAAACAGCAACTGAAAGCCGCTGCAGTAAAGGCCTGGCAGAGCATTAAAAAGGAGGAAACCCAGCATCTGGTGATGTCCATGAGTTCAAGACTTCAGGCTGTCATTGTCAGCAAAGGGTTTTCAACCAAGTATTAGAAATGAACATTTTATTTCCAGTTATTTAATTTGTCCAATTACTTTTGAGCCCCTGAAATAAAGGGATTGTGTTAAAAAAATGCTTTAGTTGCCTCACATTTTATGCAATCTTTTTGTTCAACCCACTGAATTAAAGCTGAAAGTCTGCACTTCAACTGCATCTGAGTTATTTCATTTAAAATTCATTGTGGTAATGTACAGAACCAAAATTAGAAAAAAGTTGTCTCTGTCCAAATATTTATGAACCTAACTGTATAGTATTTGACATTGGAAGAAATCAAATTCTCATTTAGAGGATCTGTGCCAAGCTTTTTTAAATCCTGGCAGGACCTAATCAATAATATTTTAGAATAAGCATTTAAATTGAGGAAGCAGATTCTCTTCCCTTTTTTTATATTTAATTTATTTAAGTTTTACTCTTTTGGCCTAGCTCTCCTTCTCATGGGTGTGGATTGATTTGACTTCAACTTAGTTCGGGAAATTTGACTTGCTTGTATGGAATGTTAAACTGATCAACTTGCACCTTAAAGCAGGGCAGGAGCAAAAATACTCCAAACATTACACATAATATTAGGAATAATTTAACATGTGTTATTATTACTATCATAATGAAAGTCAGCTTTGACACAATTATTCAATCTAATTTATTTTTAATTGTTAAAATTGAATTAAGTTTACTACTTATCTACCATCATTATAAACAGCAAGTTAAATTGACTCAAAAAATGAAATGTATGCTGATGAAATATCTCAACAGCATTGAAAGACTTAACAAGTTTTCCCTCATAGTAGTGCCAGTGCCCCTGGTGATTTCATCAGCGACAAAGAAAAACATTAAAAATATATGACTATCCAACCCCAGTCTCTCTGAGTCTAATGACAGTTTTTTGAATTGATTAATTTGGGTTTGACTTTTAAATAGCTCATATTTTAGATTTTAATGTATGTGTTTAGCTGTATAAATCAGGCTGCTGTCCACAATCCATGCTACACAATAGATTCATTCATGTCTGTGCCTCTCACCCTTTCTCTAAGGATGGACCCAGCCACCTTGAGGAGAAAGCTCCTATCAGCCACTTATACCTGCAATCTCATTCTTTCAGTCACTATGCAAAGCTCATGACCATAGGTGAGGGTAGGGACACAAATTGACTGGTAAATTGAGAGAATGTCTCTCTGAATTCCTTCCACACCTGAGTTTTTACTTTCCTAACCATCAAGGACACAGTCCTTTTGGCCTGTCAGTACCCCTGTGCTAGCCAGTTTTCCCATGCTAACCATACATGAAATGCCTCCATCTTCAGCCTGATGGGATCCCTCGCCTCTGGTGTCCACCACTGAGTCCTTGGATTGATATTTCGAGAGGCACCAATGACCTTCAGACCACAGCTATTGGCAACCACTTAACACATTGGAGGCTTTGAACAAGGCCCATTTGGACTTGTATGTCCCCAGCTTTCCCTGGGATGTGGGAAAAGCTTTTTCGGAGGTTGGAGTTGAAAGTCTTCAGGACGGGGGTCTCCCACAGATGTTCCCAGTCCACACTCACTATACACTTGGGTTTTCCAGGTCTGTCCAGGCTTTTCCTCCACAATTTGACCCAACTCACAACCAGGTGGTGATCAGTTGACAGCTCTGCCACTCTCTTCACCCAAGTGACCAGAACATGCAGCTGCAAATTTGGTGATATGATTATACAAGTAAAATCAGTCATAGACCTTTGCTCTTAGGTGCTCCAGTGCCAAGTACACTTATGAGCCACCTTATGTTCAAACATGTTGCTTGTTAGTGACAAACAATGCCTCGCATAGTAGTATGATAACAAAACCATGATCTTGGTTAGATCGTGGAGGCTGTTCCTCCCAATTACACCTCTCTGGGTGTCTCCATCATTGCCCACATAGGACATTGAATTCACCCAGCAGAACTATGGAGTCTACAGCTGTGACCCTTTCAAAGAATCCCCTATAGGTACTCCAAGGAGGCCTGGTACTCTGAACGTCCATTTGGTGCATAAGCACATATGACCATCAGAGTTATCCCTCTGCGACCTTCAGCTTCACAGAGGCAGGCCCCTTGTTCTTCAGGACAAATTCCAACATGGCATAGACTATGCAGGGCTTCAATAAGAAGTTGACTCTGCCCTACGCCTTTACCTTGGTCAACTCCAGAGTAATGGAGAGTCCAGCTTCTTTCGAGAGGTTTGGTCCCAGAACCAAGTGAGTGGGTGGACAAGAGTAACTTTGTGTCTGGGTTCCAATCTGCCGAGATCTGGGGCCTCATGTATAAACAGTGCATATACATAAAATTGTTGTGTACGCCCATTTCCACACTCACATCGAGATGTTTAAAAGCTAAACTTGGCATAGAGCCATGCACATTTTCATGCCAGCTCAATCCCTTGTGTACGCAAGTTCTCTGCTTGGTTTTGCAAACTGCCATTACCCAGCTTGAAAGCAGTGCCTCTGTCCCTGTGTGGTTTCCCTTTCTTTTTAGATCCACATCCCTGACACGGCTTTATCAAATACGACAAAATTAACCACATATCGTTTATTTGTTTAAGGCATCTGATTGTAATCAACCCGTAACTATATAATGGTGAACGGAATGGCCAAACCATTCCATATACCTTCGCTGTTTTAGAGTTTTCACTCACAGTGCACCACTCAGAGTATTTAACCCACTGTATCTGAGTTTGGAATCACAGTTCTACAGCAGCTGATCGGATTATCGGGATACAGCATCTAGCACAGCGGTTCCCAACCTTTTTTCTCTCCCGTACCCCTTGATTAAGCTTTTCATTTATGAGTACCCCCTCTATTCATTACCCCCACCCATCCCTCAAAAAGTTTTTTTTTTTTTAATTTTCTTAGGTTAGCTAAATAATTAAATGACTCAAATTAACCTAATGACACTTATAGGCTTTTATTTTTATTTAATTTTTTTTATAATAGCAGCCTAACATAAGATCAAAACAAATAAAAATAGCATTAAAATAATTTTTAACCACATTAACTTATGATGAAAGTACATAACAATTATTCATCTTGATATACAAGTCTTCCAGCGTGGCTTTGAATAATTTTAATGCAATCCTTGGGCTGTTTCTTGGATCCGAGTTTTTTAAAATCAGGTTCAAATAAAGACAGATATAGCCTCAAATCAAGAGCTGCATCAAGCTTATTGCGATATTTATTTCTAATATATATGTAAGAGCCAATCTTAGAAAGTTAAAGTTTTAAATAAAACTCATATTATTGTTTGCTTAATTTGAATAGAATATAAATTTCTTTCATAGTCATAGCTTATGGTATAGTCTTTTCCCCCTATAAGTTAGTAAGAGATAGAACCTTCTTACTATAACTGAGAAACAGTGTGATAATAAGCTCAGTTGTGTTTAGAACAGGTCCCAGTAAAGAGGGACTTGAAAGACCCATTTTCTAATCAGAGATGGGATAAGCATACAGTTTTCTGACCGTTATGAAATGGTTCAAAAACATCATTTTGAAATGGTTCAGAAATGTTAAGTAAATAGTAACGATATGAGATGTAACAAGATTTAAGCTTTGAACTGAACTTTTCTTAACATTAATTTTTCTTTTTTTTTTTGCTATTTTAATTTTCTTTTTTGTGTGAACTGTTTTACTTTGAAACTTAACTAAACTTTCAAAAACGAAGATATTTTGTCTGTGGAATCATTTCTGCGCGTCAGGCTATTGTTGAATCCCATTATTTTTGAGTTGAAGCTGCTGAACTTTGGTAATTTTGGGAAATCGCAGCTTATATGCATAAGAAGTTCAGAAAGTCGCACAGTGCTCCAAACAAAAAAGAAGTTGTCAGATATCAAAGTCGCCGTGAAAAGGCGAGTCATAGCCCACCGTCTGAGTGTCATATGAAAGCTTATTAGGGTACACAGTAAAGAAAAAAAAAAGGGGGCACAATGGGAATAAAGCTTGAAATGTCAACTTTAATCTCGAAATTTCTACTTTATTCACGTAGTTAATTTTGTCATTAAAGTTGAACATCCTAAACTTCATCTTAAAATCATTTAATTTACTAGTTTCTCAAATCTCATCGTAACTAAAGTAGCATGTTAAATGCTTTGTTTTGTATGTGTTCTTCTATGTACGTACGCTATGTGTGTAAATCACTACGTGATTCTTAAATGGGATTTCTCTTCCTCCGACTGGACACAGAATCCATTACATTTGTGATATTACAGCTCTCTGAATAATTTAAATACTGAGATGTGCACTTGATATAATTTTCATGATGATAGGAATTAAAATATGTATTAAATATGGTGGCACAGTGATAATGACGAGCTGGCGCCAATCCAGAGATTGTTCCTGCCTCCCGCAAGATGCTTGCTGCGCCGTGTGCTACCTTCGATTAAATAATTTATTGCAGCGGTACTGTCTCTTTCAAATGTACTAACCTCCTATTCCTGTACTTCCTTTTCTTTCTCGAAGTACCCAATTGCCACACAATCATCTCTGTAATAAATGTTAAGCCATCTGTAAGTTTAGAATGCCGATTCTTCAAAACTTTTAAGGAACATTGAAATATCTTCGTAGTACATGTTTAATTATTCTATCCATCTATCCTTCCAGTGTCGCGCCAACCCCAGCAAGAATACCACACGAGGCAGGAACAATCCCTGAATAGGCGTCAGCTCATTTAAATGATGTTAACATTTTATCTGTATAATGTAATAAACATATTTTGCTGCATTTCAACTTAAAGTGATATCGTCATCATATGTAAGTACACGCTTTATGAAGTGGCGCAGGTTGTGCAATATTATAACTATCGCATGTTTACAGTGACATAATTGTACTTATTAAGCACAAACAGTTCTAGAAGGAGCACTTGATAGACTGATTGAGTGCGTTTATTGTTCTTGGGATGAAGCTGTTTCTGAACCGCGATGTCAGTACAGGAAAGGCTCTGAAGTATACTGATAATTCTCTTTTCGATCAGCTCCTGTAGAGCTGTGATTTCACACTCAGATACAGTGATATAAATACTCCGAGTGTTGCAATGAGAGTAATATGGAAAAAGATGATCCGCTGTGGCAACCCCTAACGGGAGCAGCTGAAAAGAAGAGAAGAAGGTTCAATGAGAGTAACAACGCTAAAGCAGCTATGGTATCCGGAATAGTTTGGCCATTTTGTGGACCATTATATTGTTACAGGTTAATTACAATCAGATGCCTTACAGTAAACTAATAAACAATATGCGGTTAATGTCAGTGCATATGATAAAGCTGCGTCAGGGATATGCATCTAAAAAAGAAAGGGAAACCACACTGGAACAAAAGCATTGCTTTGACGCTGGGTGACGCAAGTTTGCAAAACCAAGTGGAGAACTTGCATACGCCAAGCATTTAGCTGGTGTGAAAATGTGTGTGGCTTTACGCCAAGTTTAGGTTTTACACATCGCGATTTGATTGTAGAAACGGGAGTATGCAAAATTTTTGTGCATACGCACCGTTTATACATGATGCCCCAGGGAATCCACTGTGGTTTCAAGTTTTCATCCCAACTGCTTTCAATTGGAGTCCTGACTTAATTAAGTCAGCTGTTTTTCCCAGTTTCTGTGTTTTGGTGTCAATTCATAAATTATGAAACTGGGTGTGCTAAATATTTATTGGTGTAGTAAGCATTTATGTATGTTAACTTGGGGATAATTTAGTTTTTCTTAATCTTGGTTTTTAAGAATTTCAACATCACAGTTTTCACTGTTCTAGTTATTTAAGGCATTACTCACTAATGAGCACTATAGCATCAGTATACGTAGCTTTTGCCTTTCAGTATCATTTGCCCAGTTGTCTCCTCTTTCAAAATTTAATTGACATTGTTAAGGCTCAACTAGATTAGCCAAGTCCAAAGGGAAAAAGAGTGAATTAATAGAAAAATTACAAAAAAGAGTTAATCATTTAAAACTATGTCAGAAATGCCAATATTACTAAATTTCATGTAACTATAAATCTCACAGGGGCGGCACAGTGGTGCAGTGGGTAGCGCTGCTGCCTCGCAGTTAAGAGACCCAGGTTCGCTTTCCGGGTCCTCCCTGTGTGGAGTTTGCATGTTCTTCCCGTTTCTGCGTGGGTTTCCTCCGGGTGCTCCAGTTTCCTCCCACAGTCCAAAGACATGCAGATTAGGTGCATTAGTGATTCTAAATTGCCTCTAGTGTGTGCCTGGTGTGTGTGTGTGCGTGTGTGTGTATGTGTGTGCCCTGCAGTGGGCTGGCACCCTGTCCAGGGTTTGTTTCCTGCCTTGCACCCTGTGTTGGCTGGGATTGGCTCCATCAGAACCCCGTGACCCTGTAGTTAGGATATAGCGGGTTGAATAATGGATGGATGGATGGATAAATCTCACATTATCATTCTTTTCTGAATCTGGAAAAGAAAAAAGACAAGCTAATTAAGCACTAACTCAATTAAAGGTAAAATTAGTCACTAATTCTGAAACCCATTGGACCAAAAACCTGCAGTGACAGTGGGTTCCCAGGACTCAACTGAGAAAATCTAACTTGGTTAACATTTATAACTATTTGTGTTTATCATGGGGTTTTTGCTTTTATAAAATATTTCAAAAGAAATGGAAGAAAAAAATAGGAGGACTGAAAATTACTAATCTGCTCTGGTTTACAAATCATTTGGATGTTATCCTCAGAAAAATATAAATCTACAGTATAAGAATGATTTTTCATGGCAGAATGAAAGCATTTGTTAGTTGTAATATGAAATTTTAACATCTGTTGTCTGCCAGGATGCTTCTAATGAATCACTTGGTTTGGAACAAATACCTGCAGCCACTACTGCTCTGTAGGAGTGAACTTAAGGATCCCTGTATACAATAACATTTTTTACTTTAGCATTGTTCTTTCCTGCTGTGCTCTGTTCACTTGTTGTGATCACCCCTTTTCTATGTCTCATTCAATATTTTTTCAGACTCAGCCTCCCTCTACTGAAGCTTTTATTGGTCACTATACAGAACTCTATTTTAGATTCACTTGGATATTATCCAGGAAAGCTCACCTGTGGCCATTGTTATCATTTCATTCTATGCAGCCAATGAACTGCACCACTCCTGATGTGCCACTTCTGTTTGCTGTTATTTTATCATCATGGCCATGTATTTCATATACTAAATACCTTTAGTAAGATGAATGTAATTGTAAAATGGAACTATGCTAGCAAGTGGTTGTTGGCAATAGGTGAGTCACTGTATCTTTGTCTTTAGCAAATTCATCCTTAGTCTGAAACTTGTTAAGTACCACTGACTTATAGTATATGCAGTCTGTTTTCTTTTGACTAGATCAGTATATTCCTTATATTTTTACATCTTCTTTTACAATCTTCCTTATATTTTAAAATGCTCCTTTTTAATAAAATGTCCCAGAATTTCAGTTACTGGGGGAAAAATGCCTGTTAAAATAAAAAATATATTTACTACTCTGCTACAGACAATAAATACAAGATATGTGCAAGAATTTTTAGTGCAATTGTCAATACTTGCAGCTATTGACTAGCTTTTTATTTGTCTTTAATATTACCATTTGCCTTTCTATGTCAGCATATGTTATACATCCTGAACAGTAGGAAGTTGTATACTATACATTTTCTGAGCCAAAAATATCCAGTTGTAGTAGTAGTGCAGGTTAGAAAACACTGACAATTAGATGTTCTAAATCCAAAAGGATGTTTTGTATAGTCATCAGCAAGGATAATACATGATACATGATACATATCTGCAGTGGCGTAGCGTGGGTGTCAGCCGCCCGGGGCGGAGAAAAATTTTGCTGCCCCCTTATTTAGGTATTTCAATTTAAAAGACTAAAATATACAGTAATTCTTTGCCGTCCCCTAAAAGTGCCGCCCGGGGCGGGCCGCCCCCACTATGCTACGCCACTGCATATCTGCCCCCCTTGTAGAAGGGCATATAGATAATCTTGTGGGAGGTCTGATGTTTGATTACATTTTTGAGCAATGTAGTTGGATGCATTTTGTATTCTGGCTAAGGGATAACAGTTAGTAATTTTTATATCATTAGCATTTTTAAGATGTTGAAAAGAATGACACTTTCTGTGCCATAATATTGCGAAGGGTTACGTTATTGCTGTGCATTACTGTAAAGTATAGCCAGGAATACCATACAGTATATATGATATAAGTTATTTGAGTATATTTCAGTCAATAGCCTTCAATGAGCATGTTACATTTTTATGTAAAAAGCTCAAAAAGTAAACCTTTGTTAGTCACGGACTAAAGTTACAGTCAATATGTTAACCTGAACAACTTATAATGAAGAACATTTGCTTATTCTTTGAGAAGGGAGCAAAACCATGAGACATTTTAGATTAAATGAAATGTATTAATTATGCTGCTATTTAAAAAGGTATGTTATCTAGAAGGAAAGCTATATTATAAAATAAACAGAATGTAACTAGTCCTTGCAATGGGCTACTAAAGCAGGATCCCTACTTGTGCAGTATGAATATACCATAAATTCTATACTGTATTTTCACAGAGATTTGGATCAACCCAGGAGTATTTTTTTGTATTTTATTGAATTTATTAAAAGCAAGTAACATTCCATATGAACAAGTCAAACTTAACAAAACTAAATTCAATTCAGCAAATGAGAAGGAGAGAAAGGCAACAGCCTGAGTAAAACTTTAAGAGTAGAAAATAGGGAAAATAATCCTTTTACCCAATATAAATGCTTATTCTAAAATATTATTGATTAGATCCTACTAGGTTTTAAAAAGCTTTGAACAGATTTGATTTTTTCCTATTTCAAATAATATAACATCAGTTAACTAGTGACTTTTTAAAAGAGGTGGGCTAGGATTCTTCCAGTTGAGCAATATAAATAGATCATGGTTTCATATCCCAGATCCTCCCTGCATGGAGAGCACTTTGCGTAGTGAGAAAAGCGCTATATAAATTTAAAGAAAAAAGGAAAGTCTACATTCTAATAGTGAAGCTAATCTATACTAATAAAAGGCAAAGCCCTCACTGACTCACTCATCACTAATTCTCCAACTTCCCGTGTAGGTAAAAGGCTAAAATTTGGCAGGCTCATTCCTTACAGGTTACTTACAAAAGTTAAGCTGGTTTCATTTTGAAATTCTACGCATAACGGTCATAACTGAATCCTACTTACGTACATATATACGTCCATACCCTGCAGCTCAGTCGCCGTGTGAGGCAGAGTTGCATCCCTCATCCCCACGCCACCCACGTAGTTGGCTGCCTGCCTATATTGCGTCCCCCATCCCCACGCCTCGCACGTAATTAGCTGCCTGCCCATATAAGGCTGTCCATCGCTCGGTCTCTATATTCCCTTCCTTGCTTCGCCACGGTATTCATGTCTCCTTGCTGATAACTGCAGCCTTTTTATTTAATCCACGGCTTCTCCGCTGTTTTATTGTGTTGATAACTGCAGCCTTTTTATTTAATCCATGGCTTCTCCGCTGTTTTATTGTTCGTTTATTATGCTTATAGTTATTGTGCAGGTATTTTAGACTTAGTTTACATTGTTCAGATACCCATTTCTTTTACCGTTCCAACCGTACCCTTCATTAACATGTCTATCGAGGTGATCACCATCGATCAAAGAACTGTCACTTACCGAGTGGTTTCCATGCCCGGAGATGCCGCCTGCCTTTTATATTCTCTGTGTTACATATTGCACGGCCATATCAGTCTCAATCTTGATATCCGGAGGAACATTGTGTCTTATGTATTGAATGACTGGGGCCCTTCACCTATGCTTCTGCATGTGAGTTGATGGCTGCCGCTGAATTGTTCAATTGTTACTTTTAAGTGTACCGAAATGGCCAAATATTTTATACCTTTGGAGAACTGCCAATGCCTCTTAAACATCTTAGATTCACAGGTGACAATTTGAGTAGTGGATACTTTGATGTTTATGAATGTTTCAACTCTCAAAAGCTGGATGCGAAGTTATCAATGAAGTCGGTTGTATGCTTACAACGCTTGACAGATGCTGAATGTCACTTCAACACAAGTCCTGCAAATACTAACGTAATTGAAACAAACCATGAAACTCAAACCAATTATGACAGCAGCAATCCAATCTATGAGAAAACATTAAAAAGGAGGAGTGTCAGGCGTTGTGGTACATTTTCTGATGCAGCTACATGGAAACAACTTTGTGACGCTGCCACCAAATACTCGCAGAAAAATCCACAAGTCAGTAAATACTCGCAGGCAAATCCACAAGTTCATAGAGACGCTGTCGCTAAATATTCGAAGGCAAATCCACAAGTTAATAGAGATGCTGTCGCTAAATACTCGCAGGCAGATCCACAAGTTAATAGAGATGCTGTTGCTAAATACTGGCAGGCAATTCCACAAGTTCATAGACACGCTGCCGCTAAATATTTGCAGGCAAATCCACAACTTAATACCAGGAATGCCTGTTAAACATCTTAGATTCACGAGTACCGATTTGGGTAGTGAACACTTCGATGAAAGAAACCTGTTATCTTTACAGCAGTTGACAAACACGGAATGTAACTTGAACACAACACGTCCTCCAAATATGAACCTGATTGAAAAAAATAATGATAATCAAATCCTTGATGACAGCAACACTCATAACAGTGACAAAATAATTACATTGACAATCATGTTACGTTATTTTTAAAATGTTTCCTTTTCTTTTTCATAACTTCTTTAACACACTACTTCTCCGCTGCGCAGCGGGGGTATTTTGCTATTAGTGAAATAAAGGCAATTACAGTTTGCTTGTCCTTCTCCAGTTTAAGCCCATCTAGGAGTACACCAAAACAGATGTTAATGGATCAGGAGTGATTGTGACACCAAAGCTGTCTGATAGGCATTTAAAGATTTTGGTCCAGAATGATGCTACTTTAGTGCACACCCAAAACATATGGCCCAATGAGGCTTGAGCTCAATTGCAACGTTCACAGGTTGGATCTTGCACTGGAAACATTTTGGACAATTTTAAATGAGATAGATGTGCTCAATAAAAGATTTAAAGTTGAAAAATTGTATCAACCTAGCAGTACAGTAATGTTAGAGAAGGGTTAGTGGAACTGCGGTGAGCTGGCACCCTGCCCGGGGTTTGTTTCCTGCCTTGCACTCTGTGTTGACTGGGATTGGCTCCAGCAGAGCCCCGTGACCCTGTGGTTAAGATATAGCGGGTTGGATAATGGATGGATGGATGGGTCAGTAGAATGGTGGTGATAAGTGATTCTTGAAAAGTTTATGAATCTTTTTATACTGTATATTAATGGCTCAGATAGACATATCCACTGGTAAATAGCAGAGCAGTGGTATAGTGCCAAGTGTTCTTTGAGGACCAACCCCACTGCAAATGGGGTTTGAAATAGTAAAAAAGATAAAAAAAAAAAAAAAGAATTGTATGTAAAAGGGACCAAGATTTGCTACAGACACAAAGGTGCAGACGGATAGATGTCAGTTGAATTTTAAACATCTGGCATACAGAATTCACATTTCCAGGGTAAAGTTGAAAGTGGAATAAGCAATCTAGGGTCGAGCATATGAACATGATACAGTCTCTTGTTTGTCAGTACTAGCTACAGAAGATACAGTATCTCTAATTTTAGTGAAGAGAAGTAAACCCACACTGTTGGTCCATCTGTAGCAAGTTAAAAGTAGCATAAGTTAAAAGTATTCACAAAGCACAGGATATTGCGTAAAATGGGCAATAAATGGGTAACTGATGAGTTAGACTTCCCGAATATAAGAAAAAAATATTTGTGCATGTGCTTGCAGGTGTACAGTCTGTACATCAAGGAGTTGCCATCACTGCTACATTAGATGACAAGCAGACAGTGTTAAACAGCAAGTATGATTATTCTCTGAAGGAATCCTTTTTAAGGTTGCACTGGTAAAGTGGTGGATGACTGTAATAGATTTTCATTTCCCAGTTTAAAATGTTGGAACACCAGCTGGAAGAAGACTGGTTCCCCTTCTGCTGTGCTTCCAATTCTGTCCCTTCCTGGCTAGCCACATGAAATACCAAAATCACATAAAGACACCGTCAATTTAATCTTGAAGTTCACACTAGGCAGATGGTCAAAAGAAAGTTAACATATCTTCAAATGGCCAGTCATGATGTGTTGTGGCTTGTAACCATTCCAAAAACTACCAAAATTGCTAGCAAGCTCTGGCAATTAAATGGAGATTTCCACTTACAGAGGAACATGGAGAATATATGTGTTGTGTGATTTAAGCCTTTTTTCAGTATTTTCCAAATCTGAGCTTTAATATAAGGAACATTGCCAAAGGATATCCTTAGAAGAGTGGTTTTACAAATGAGGGGATGTGCGTAGGAATTTCTAGTAGACTGTGTTGCACAGTAGCTATAAAACAATATTTACTGTATGTTCTCCTCAATTCAGGAAATTATCAGAAAAACAATTAGTAAACCAAAAAGAAATGGCTGCACTCTATTAGGAAAAACTATTCTCTACAATTGTCTGCATATAAGAAAATAAAGGGGGTTAATGTTTCAGTGAGAGAGAAAGGGAAACACATTCTTCAAGTTAAGCAGGTGTTTCTATTTTAACCATTAACAGCAAAAGCTGCACCCATTTTTCTAATATTTTCAGTTCTTCTTACCATATTTTATCCTTTCCCATTTTAATTCAGGTTTAAAATGAAGAGAATAGTTTTACTAAAGATGTAGGTCTTTATTTAATCTTCGAATGCTTGTGTACAATTCTTTTTAGGGACTAAATGGCAATTAGAAATTACTGTACATTGTCTATAGAGGTTGCTTTATTTAATTGTTCTTCTCAACAGCATTGTCAAAAGAAACTAATACTGTTACTTGTTGTGAAAGTGAAATGGGATGCAGAATTAATTTCAGTGGTGTCAAAGTCAGAATTAAGCGTGCATGTATTATGTGGGAACAATGGAGTGCACATCTTAATTTAGTCCTGTTGCAGTTACTGTACTTGTAGAATAGACAAGGTGTTCATTATAAACCATTTACCAAAAACATACACCAGTGACAGATAGCCTTTGTACAGGTTATTTTTATCACTGTCTTGCTTGAAGTTGTCAAGGAGTGTGAATTCTTATGGAGCAACCTTTTTAAGATTTAACGATTTAATTAATTAATTAATTCATAGATTTATTTTTTCATTCAAGTGTTATCCATGTCTGCATTGTGCATTTTAAAATAACATCAGGAAGAGCTTACCCAGGAACATCAAGCACAAGGCAGGAACTATTTCTAGAAGGTGTGCCCATTCCTTACTGGGTATAGACACACTCCTGCCTACAGTCAATTATGCCAATCCAATTAGGAGTTGTCAGTTAACCTTAAAATTCACTATGCTATCCTAGAAAATCTTAAATATGGTAGCATTTGCACATTGAAAGAGTTACACATCTGTAAGGTGCATGTTTCCTGTGGGTCAACTTCTATTTTCTACTAGCTGCAAGTTGTATTATAGGTCACTGAAGAGTACAAGGAATTATGGTCGTAATCCCAGCACACTAAATTAGTCAAAGGGGATATACAGTGTAGGGTGTAGCTGTCATTATTTAAACTTGGAAGAGTCTACATAAGTCTCATTCTGTTAATATTTGTTAACCTAGTATGTTTTTTCAGTATTTATTAAAAAATGTATAGTAGTTCTGTGTTTTTATGTAGTTTTGTTTTTTTGGAAAAGCCATATTGTTGCATCAAGTACATTTGGTTTGAAATTTGTGAACAGAGATCCTCAGAGGCACCTCTGATTACGTGTTAAGAGATTGGTAGTTGTGATTAATAGAAGGATGTTATCGTGTAGCCTTCAGGAACACTACTCAAAAATCATTTTCATGATTTTACCATACCTAATCTTCTTCATAAAATACTAAAACACAGATTAATTAAATTGTACTAATATAAAATTAAAACGTACGCTACACTGAAATACATTTTAATTTGGCTGTAAAGTTTGTAATTGTATATAAAAGTGTCTTATTTTAGAGTGACTATTAAATAAATGATAGATAATAATATTATATTAAATGATAGATTGTCACTAAAATATATTTAAAGTCAGTTTTACTCTTGATGCTACAGTATGTAAACCAATATCCTATTAGCCTTTTTAAATGCTTCTGAATGCTGTCTAAAAAAGCATATTTTTAAGTTTTGACTACTTTGTGTCCTATTGTGTATTTATATCTTATATTTTTCTCTGTTTCTGTAAAAATAAGCGACAACAATGGTTCAGATGGATGGTTTAAAGGAGTTAATTTCACCTTGCCGTCTGAAAACACATCCCACGTGATTCAAATTTAACCCTCTGTGCTTGGCAGTACTCATACATGATGTCCATTTCTCCTATTGCAACTTTTGGATGTAGGCAATAATCTTTTTCAATGTTATAATTCAATCCCTCCATATACAGACCCTGACGCCTGTGTGATGTGGTAGCCTGTGAATACTGCATCCGTCGAATTCGATTCTGTTCAGTACGTTGTTTGGGTGTTTGTGAGGCCCTCATTTGTGATTGTCGTATACGTTGATCATCGAGCCTGCGAGCCTTCTCTCTTGATCTGCTTCTGTCTCACTTTCTCTGTGTAACCTGACTTTTGTGGTCATACGTAATTTCCGTTTCAAACGCGAGTACGCTAGTGCATTATAATATGTTCTGTGGTCATACAGTATGTAATTTCAGTTTCAAACGCGAAAAGAATTTTATATATATAGATTGATTTATAGTGAATTTAATTTGGCTTTTGACACTATTCAACAGAAAGATACTGTTCAATATCAAAGTGAAAACAGATCTCAGGAATTTATTGTGTAGCTTTTACAGAAATCTCAGAATTTCAGAAAGATTCTTACTGTTGAAGTAGCTTTTTAGTGTAAACGAGCCTATTTCATTTGTATTTCTTTATTATATTTTAATTAATTAAATTTTAGGCATTTTTATTATGTTTATTCTTCTTAACCCAAAGACAATAATGAATTTCAAATAAAAAGGAAAGCAATATCTAATTAAATTATTGTGTACGGTTATTAACTCAAAAAAACAGGGAACATTTTATGGAATTGACGGTTGCTATCCTATCCAGTCCTAAGATATTTTGTTTTTGTTTTCTTTCTTTTTTGGGGGTAAAAATAGTTCTTTTTTAGGTTCTACCATTCACTAATATTCCCAGTACACTTTCACTACCCATTTTGGACTTGCAGGTATCTCCAGTTGATGGCCAAGTGGTGATCAGTTGACTGCTTGGAATGTTTCTGTACCAGATTGTCCTATGTATATAGCCTCTGACTTGATGACAAGACTAGATATTTTGGTACCAAGTATGCTTGATGAGCAACTTTATTTTAAAATATTCTTGCTTTTTATTAATAATTTATGACTAACACAAATGTTCAGGCACAATTCAATTCCATCCTGGGTTTGTTCATCATTTCCTAATTTGGTCACTAGGAGTCGCTGTTCCCCCTTAAACCCAACAGACAGACATGCAGGACACAGGGTAAAAACACCAAGAAGAGCGAGGAGAGGTTAGGGGCACGTGCACCAAGAAGATATTTTTAAATATTCCTGCACAGTGCCTCCAAAGCACCACAGCCACAATAAACACAATACTCAATAATAATCATAGTACTCTTTCTCCTTCACAACTCCCAGCAAGCATGTTATTATTGTTATACAGTATTGATTTATAGTGAATTTAATTTGCCTTTTTTGACACTATTCAACAGAAAGATACTGTTCAATATCAAAATAAAAACAGATCTCTGCAAAGAGTTCTAAATTACTTACAAATATAAAGCACAAAATAATTAATTGCATAACACGGTACACCTAAATCATTGCTGGTGCAGAAAGTTTGTTTTAGAAATAACATTATTAAATGAGATCACCTGTCTGTAGTCAAGGAGTTTTAATTAACTGTAGTACAAATACACTTACATTAAGCAAATCTGTGAAAGCGCAATTGTGAAGTACAAGTCAGGGGATGGAGACAAGAAAATATTCAAGTCACTGAATATCCCTTAGAGTACAGTTAAACCAGTTATTAAGAAATACACAGAACTTGGCACAAATGTAAAACTGCCTAGGGCAGGCCATCCGCAAAAAAAAACAGTGATTTTGCAATAAGAAGACGAGTGAATGAGACTACCAAAAAACCTATGAGAACTCTAAAGTTTAGAGTTACAAGCTACAGTGGGTTCAATTGGAGAAACAGCTGTTGCCTATGTACTTCATCAGCCACAGCTTTATGAAAAAGTGGCAAAGAGAAAAAACAAACATGGCATTTTGGATAGACAAGGTGTGTAGGAGACAGTCTGAGGTCAAGTGGAAGAAGGTCCTGTAGTTTGGCGAGACCAAAATTGAGGTTAATTTTTTTTTTATTGGCCATCAGGCTAACACCATGTCTGGTGTAAGCAAATTACTTCACATAATCAAAGACACACAATCTTCTACTGTGGAGTATGGTGGTGGCAGTATCATGCTGTAGGGATCCTTCTCTGCAGCAAGCCCTGGATGGCTTGTGAGATTAGAGGATAAAATGAATGCAGTAAAATGCAGGGAAATACTGGAGCAAAACCTGATTTAGTCTGTAAGAAACCTGCATCCTGGGAGAGGATTCATTTTCCAGCAACATAATAACCAAAGCATATAGACAAAGTTTCACAGAAATTCCTTAAAAACAAAAGTATTAATTTCCTGAAGAGGCCAGATTAGAGTCCTTATTTCAGTGCAATACAGAATTTGTAGCTTGGCTTGAAAAGGCTGTTCAATCACGATTCCCATGCAGCCTGACAGAGCTTGGGCAGTTTTGCAAAGATGAGGAAAAATTGCAGTGCCCACATATACAAAGCTGATAGTGACCTGACCACACAGACTTAAGGCTGTCATGGCTGCCAAAGGTGCATCTACTAGATATTTACATAATAAATTATTTTTGTTTTATATTTATAGTTAATTTAGATCAGTTTTCAGTTATCTGTTTTGATTTTGTCATAGATGAGACTTTCCTGTTGACCAATGTCAATAAAAACAAATTATATCCACTGTGATTCAATGTTGTATAGTAAAAAAATGTTAAATAAGGTAGTGAAACCTGTTTATAAGCACCATGTACACATAACCAACTCTCAAAGTATTGCTCTTTGCCACTAGCAGCTATATTCTATAAATTGTATCTGTTTTGTACTTACCTGAAGGTTTATAAATATTCCAGTACCAGCCTGAGCCTCCCCCACAGGGCAGCTTCAGAGCAATTTATGAACCACTCCTGAATGAGAAGTCTGTTTCCAGGGAAAATGCTGTATATTGTGTTGAGAATGAGAACATATAGCTGGTATTTCTCAGTCTTATGCGCAGGCTGTACACTCCTTCCTAATAATAATAAGAAGAAGAAGAAGAAGAATAAGTTGCAATTATAGAGCGTCTTTCACAAACCCAAGGTTGCTTTACATATTGAAGGAAAAAAAATCACACAGAAGACAAAAGTCAGTTGAAGAGGAAAGTTTTGAGTTGAGATTTAAAGGTGGAGAAAGAGGAGCAATCTTAGAGAGACTGAGAATAAGAGTTCCAGAGTTGAGGGGCCATAACACTGAAGGACCTGCCTCCCAGGGTGGAAGGTCTGGTGCATGGGACAGTAAGGAGATTATTGCTCGAGGACCTGAGAGACCGACAAGGAGTGTATGGATCTAGGAGCTGAGTGAGGCAGAGAGGGGCAAGGTTATGTAGGGTTTTGAAGGTGAGAAGCAGAATCTTGAATTTAATCCTTGATGGTAAGTTGGGAAAGAACAGGGGAGAGGTGAGCAAAACGCTTTGTGTGGGTGAGGACTCTGGCTGCAGAGTTCTGAGTATGCTGTAGTTTTTGTATAGATTTTGCAGGGAGGCTTATGAAGAGGGAATTACAGTAATCAATAAGAGACATAATGAAACAATAAGCCAGAGTTTGAGCATCATTAAAGGACAGAAATGGGCGGAGGTGGGCAGTGTTACAGAGATGATAGAATGAAATCTCTCTATTATAAAAAATAATCCTGGACAGAAACAGTAAGTCGACGAGATGTGATCTTATAAGATCAC
Source organism: Polypterus senegalus (assembly GCF_016835505.1). Taxonomy (NCBI): domain Eukaryota; kingdom Metazoa; phylum Chordata; class Cladistia; order Polypteriformes; family Polypteridae; genus Polypterus; species Polypterus senegalus. The sequence goes on from NC_053166.1 coordinate 109,610,167, forward strand.
ACAGAAGACACTTAAAAGACCAGCGAGACTAAAGAGATTGGCCATGGAGACTTTGTGCCAAGAGATTGACCCAGGACCATCTCGCGATGACGTAGAATATGCGATTCTTGCAAGACATGCCCTACTTACAACCAAATAACAGCATGGGCAGGAACACAGTCGTGTTTTGGCTTTGAGCACACACAGATCCAGGGCTCTCCGCGCATATGAAGTGCATAAGAACAATATGTTATAAATGAAACATAGACGACTAAGCAAAGAAGAAAGCAGCGTGGAGAAAAGAGACTCAAAAGCATTGGAGAGACAAAAAAGAAAAAGAATAATCTACAGTAGGTGCAAATTCAGAAAATAAGGAAAGTAATTATCAGCCCGGAACAAATGGAATTAAAAAAAAGCACGTCCAATCAGGACGTTGGCGCTATACACATGCAGAGCAGGTTAGAGATTATGAAAGCAGTGGAATTCAAGAGGCTCAAAAAAAAAAACATTGGCGCGATACACATGGAGAAAGTTAAAGAATATGAAAGTAAGAAAATTAGAAAGTATAAAAAAAAGAAAGAAAGATCGCAGTAGTGCAAACAAATGGAAATTATTACTCGAAAAAGGGAAAGTAATCACCACGGACCAGGTGTCATTGAAACAAAAGCAGGAAAAAGCGGGTCAGAAATAAAGGACAGAGTAGAAAACAAAGTAAAACGTCATAAAAAGGTTAAAAAACAAGGGGCCAAACACATGCAGAGCAGGTTAGAGATAATGAAAACTGGAATTCAAGACTCGTAGAAACACATGCAGAGCAAGATACAGAATATGAAAGCTGAAAAAATGGCAGTGTCAAACCAAAGAAGCATTAAAGTAAACATCACATTAGTGCAAAGAGAGAGAAATTATTACTCTGAGAAATAACGAAAAGGCGAATAGAGATTGAATATGTGGACATAGGTGATACGTCAGAAGTATGTACATATTATAAGGCTTTGAAGTTTAAGTCAAGGGAATTTCAAAAACGTAGTTTACCTCACATGCATTTATTGGTTACTTTGGAAAAAAAAATTATTAACTGCTGATGATGTAGATCGTTTTCTCTGTGCTGAAATTCAAAACAGAGAAACCTATCCTAAATTATGGTACAAAGTCATTAAACACGTCTCACTGACCTCTTTAAAAAGATTCAGCACATTGGGACTCAAAAAATTCCAAATATTGTTTTTACAGAGGTTCTGAAATAAAAGTGAAACTAATGAAATAGCAACAATTCAAAGAAAAAAAAATCTTAAAAGTGTGTATCCAGAAAAACAAAAACGGGGGTTGGCGAGCAAAGCAAGTAGGGGGCAAATGACCTAATGTGTCGCTCAAAGTTAAGTGGTGAATCAAACAAAGCACCAAGATTTCTGACAACAGGAGTAGGTTTTACAAGTGTACCATCAATAGAAACAGAGAAGTTGGATGCCTTAGAAAGTAGGGAGTTTGGGCCTACCAGTAACACTTCAGTTTTATTGGCCTTAAGTTTGAGAATGTTATTTTCCATCCATAGCTTAAGATCAGTGATGCAGTCAGTGAGTGTGCTGGGAGGCGAGTCTATAGGGGAGTGTGGGCTAAGATATAACTGTATATCTCCTGCATAACAGTGGAAGTTAAGGCCATATCTGTGAATAATCTAACCCAAAGGAAGGATATAAAGTAGAAAGAGTAATGGCCCAAAGACTGAACTCTGCGGAGCACCACGCAACACAGGTGAGGTGAAGAATTTTTATCAGCTGAGTGTGACAAACTGTTGCCTATTAGAAAGATATGGTGTAAACCATTGAAGGTCTAAGCCAGAGAACCCTACAACAGAGAGACATGAGAGGAGGATTTCATGATTAACAGTATCAATGCTGCACTTAAGTCAAGAAGGAATAGAATATTAAGTGAACTGCAATTTGCAGATCGGAGAAGATCATTAACCACATGGAGAAGAGCTGTCTCGGTGCTGTGTTGCGTATGAAAACCAGACTGTAAAGACTCATAGAGTGTATTTTCTAGAAGAAAAGCATGGAGTTGTGTAGCAACCACGCGTTCCATCACCTTAGCCAAAAAAGGGAGATTAGAGATAAGCCTGTAACTGGAGAAAGAAGATGGATCCAAGTCAGGTTTTTTTAAGGATTGGGGTAACTGCAGCAGTTTTGAGGGCAGTAGGGACAGAACCTAAAATGAAACATGCATTTATCAATTAGGGAACAGGAATACTAATTATGGATGAGCATGTCTTAAGCAGAGGAGTGGGGGCAGGATCAAGCAGACAGGAGGAGAAATTAGACTTATTAATATGTTCAGAGATGATGAAAGAGTCAACAGACAAGAAGTGAGTCTTGATGGTGGTGATGGCACATCGGAATGAGTGAATGGTTGAGGTGTGGAGGGGGAACTGTGATTTGATCAATTTTAGTATCAAAGTAATGTAAGAAAGTCTGACACTGTTCAGCTGTAATTGGGCATGCAAGAGGAGGGGGTTGGAGGAGTTTATTAACAGTCCTAAAAAGAGTTCTAGGCCTAGACTTTGCACCATTTATGACAGAGGAATAATAGTTGGAGCGAGCAGTGTTAAGGGTATCCCTATATTTAAGTAAGTGCACAGTGTAAAGCCTGTTTTCTTGTAAAGCCGCTCAAGACGCCGGCTAGTGGCTTTCATAGCAGGAGTGAGTGGCTGGAACCTGCCTAGTCCTTAAGGGAGCAAAGTTATTTAGCTGTTGTAAAACACAGTTGTTATAATGCTTTCAGGAGAGGAAATATTTTTCAGGCCAAAATGAGACAAAGACAGAAGGGAAGCAGCAAACAAATCGGAATTAACAAGCCTAATATTGCAATAGGAGACAGACTTTTTCTCAACAGAAGTACTGGTAGTAATACTAAAGTTACATTTGATAAGCTTATGATCAGAAATGTGGCTGTAGTCAGGAGGAGACAGCAAGTGTAAATGCAAATAGTCACCAGGCTGTTGCCAAGTTTCTGTAAGAAGAAACATCCATTTAAGAATTATTATTATTATTATTTTTTCCTTCTGAGAGATAAGGTTGTTAATCAGCGAGGTCTTGTTAGTGATGGAGTGAGTGTTCAGTAGGGTGAGCCTAAAGTTGGAACAGCCAGGAGAGTAGGACGCAGACACTTCCTGAGGAGGATGAAGGTGGTCCATGTTTATTCCTTGGGCGTCCTAGCATTACGCCACTGAACACGGTGAGATGTCCACATAGTTGGAATCAACGCGTCTGAGCCATAGATCCGCGAGGGGTCTCTTTTAGACCAGTGAATATGGCAAGGACGCTATGTAATTCCAAGAGACTGGCAAAAACTATAAGTCAGGGAGACCAATCGTGAATGACAAGATGTTTACATTGCCAAAGAAGTAGAAATGACACCACACAGCACAACTCCAAGCCATAGATAGAACGCCGGTGGATACTGCCATGAGCGAACAGAATGCCACACAACACCATGCTAACTCCAGCTACACACAATATCCAACCCAAATCTCAATGTATAATCAGCTAAAAAAGGAAAAGCACAGCGGGCAAGTTTCAAATTCGCAGTTCAGACTGGTGACTGCAAACGAAGCAAGAATAGATTCATACTCACCACGAAAGCAGTAACAGGTGAGAATGAAGAGGGCTTGTGCAGGACTGAAACTTGTGTGATCTAGGCAATCGCCAATGGCATTCATATAGAAAGTTAAAATTTAAAAAGAGTAGTCAAATCAGAAGGTAAAGGTGAAAAAGTCTGAAGGGACAAAATAAAGCATAACAAAAACAACGATACTGGTGAGAAGCAGCAGCCAAACATGCACAGCATACTCTCAACAAGAAGCAGACATGTTTTCCTCTCAGTTTAAATCGCAGGAGTCGTTTCCTATTGTCAAAATAGTATGCCCAGATCTATTTAATTTGGTTTGTCACACAACTGGTTTATCATCTTGCTTTCACACTTCACCTCCCAGTGGTAAGCTATTAGACAGCTATACGTGGGGTTTACCAGGTTGAATTACATGGATCAACCAGGCTTCAGGTACTTTCCAGTAGACAATATCTCCAGGCCTGATTCCAGGGGTGGCTCTCAGAATCCTTGCTCTAGTTTTCTGAGCTTTTATTAGAAACATCATGATAGTCATACTGTATATGTTTAATTGTTCTTTACCTGGTATGTTGGAGTAGTGGTGGCTCTAAGGCTATCCCGTAAATGCCATAAATGACTCTACCCCATTGTGCCTTTGAGCAAGGCCCTTAACATGCAATTGCTTTGTCCTGGGTATGATGTTAATCTGTATACAGCCTAGCATGCAGGTCCTCCAACTAACATGGAAAACTTGGGGGTTGGAGGCAGGATTGGCACTCCAGCCACTGTGAAAAAGCTCACACTGTTCCAGTGTGCTGCTGAGGTGTCTCCCACTGCATCTGGGTCCCAATCCGGGTGGTTCGTCCTGTGGTGGCCAGCATATGCTCCCAACCTCTCAACCTTATCCTGCCATTACCATTTAGACCAATTTGCCATGAATAACTTTATCAAGTGCGCACATTTTCAAAATGCATAGCTCTAAGATAATAATGACCCTATAAATCTATAAGGATTAATGAAATATACATCATCTCATAATTTCAGGAGACTTTTTCATTACTCATTTGAAGTCTTGGTAACAGTTGCACAATAGAACAAAGATAAAAAAAAATCTTTTTTTTTTTTTTTTAAGTTAGCCAGTTTGTGGCAAGTATGTGAAATATGTCATTTAAAACTTCAATTTGCCAGGTATCCTGAGGCAACAGAGAGAGTCATTGTAACATTGACAAGGCACACTGTAAACTCTGTCATGATTTGCCTTTTTCTAACTATTGTATTATTTGAAACATAACAATTTGGTGGGTTTTGGAATGCAAGGAATCCAGTGGTTAAGTTTATGATTTGTTTCAGCATGTTTTAGTGATGTTACAAATAAAATGCATTCTCCAGGGTTGTTGTCTTATTTTTATTTTGAGCATTGTCAATTTCTGACCTTTCTTTTGACAGTTGTTGTGCTAGGCAAGCTCAACTAGAAATGTGAGTTGTGTGACATCACCAGTTCAAAGGCATAAATGTCAGTATTGTGCTCCTTATGGTTCTCCAAGTTTGTAACTATAACCAAAAACAATTTATATTACTTTTAAGTGTTATTGTTAGATATCTGGTTTCATATTGTTTAATGTTCTTACGTTTGTTTACTGAATCTTTGCCTTTCTTCCATTGGCCATTGCCTGTTATATTCATCTGGATTTGTCTCCTGATTCACTAATTAAAAATTTTATGCAATCCTGTGTGTGATGTACTCTGAAAGTCTGATTGTGTTTAAGATGCTATGGTCACAACTTTTCATAGGAGTGCTCTTATTAATTGATCTCTCATTTGAACACTGAGGAAGCCAAATTTACAGGCTTTTATTTTTTATTTTACACCAAGCCCTTTGAAGCATACTGTCACAGACTCACCCATATCCCCCACTCCACTGGGGAAACTGCAACCATTTCTTTAATGAAACGTCCATATAGGAGTGTGAAAACAGATTTGTAGATGCCTAAAGATGCTCTGTGTTTTAATGCTGACATGGTGCAGAAGAAAGGTTATTTTTTTAGCACTGTAAACATTGTGCCTTAGTAAGCCAAATTAAACAAATAGAAACAAATATTTCTTTTTTTTTTTTTTAAATCTTTACAAATAAGGTATAAACACAGAGGGTCAGTTGCAGTGTACCTGAAGAAGTATCATACTAGCCGTGGATCAAGAACAGACAATGTAGTACGGTAATAAGAGGAGACGATTCTCATGTCTAAGTGCTGTTGTAGTCAAGTTTAACTAATCCATAGCTGGTCTTGTTTTGGTTTTGTGTTTCTTCATGGTTGCTCAGATGACTGTCTGATTTGCCATTCTCACCTAATGCCATTCTCACCTAATGACATTCCGCTACATATTTCATTGTATTTAAAGGCACAGAACACAGGGAAAATGTATGTCCTCATATACAGTATACTTATTAAAAAAATAATTGCAATTGTTTAGCTACTTTAGATGGAAATGAGTGCCACTGTCATTTTTGTAAATGTTGTTCACTTTGAGCATATGAAAATGCTCTGAATTCATTCTCTATACTGAAGTCACAGTCATGTTTGTGAAACAGTCAGAGATGATGTTTGCTTTGTGAAATAGTGGATGTGTGGTGTAAACAGTTATTATTGAAGTTTTGTAGCTTGAATGAGTCTGGCCATTTGTTTCTCACCTCACTCATTCATAGTATGTAGTTTTACCCACAGAACTACCTTTTACAGAAGGTTTACTGCCCGATTCTCTGAAAACTTTAGAGACTATAGTGCATGTAAATCCCTGTATAGCTGGTGTTTCTCGAACCACCAACTCTAACACCAGTTAGCATTCTGTCAAGCACATGTTAATTCATTTGTGAGATTCTGGGTTTTAATACAAAATTAATTTTATTATTGATTAGTTATATTTTTATCAGTGTTGTTACAAGTTTGTCTTTGTTTTGTATTTTTCCCATTGAGGATTGTTTGTAATTTTCCTATTTTCTCATAATTATGTAGTAAAGGCCTTTTTTTGCTAATCTCTCCCTCTGTCTCTCTGTCTCTCTCTCACCTAGGACTTGAAGTGGAAGTGGAAGTGGAAGATGGCTGACTGTGTGCTGTAGCACGTTGCGGATGAACTCCAGGCCCTTGAAAGTCATATTCAGCAATTCCTTGCTAGACAGGTACACCTTAGGAAACAGAAAGCTCACCTGCTAAAAGAGAGGTCCTCAGGAGCTGAGATTGATGCATCTCTACTCGACTGAGCAACATCAACCCTGCACCATGTAGCTCAAACACTGGGCTAAGTGTATTTTACCCCTGCTCCTACTCGAGACGACGACGAATGAATCGGGCTGTTTCATCAGCGCAGGTAGGGGCTCAAGACTAAATCACCTCAGTCATCCCAGGCAAGCGTCTCCATCCATAACTGGTTCGACTCTCTCCGCTCCCTCACCATGCTAGCGGACTTTGGTGATGTACTTGTTATTGGGGATTCATTTGTACCCCACCTCAGTGTTTCATGCCCTAAACGTTAATATTTCACTTTCTGCTTTTCTTATTGATGAGTGCCAAGATATTATGAGACAGTCATCAAGAAGCACAAGGACAGGGCTATTGGGACCATTGTACTCCATAGAGGTATAAACAAGATTTGATATTGACAATCAGAGGTTCTAAAGACAGACTTCAAATCACTAATTAAACTCATGAAGGAGAGTACCCTGGCTGCAAGAATTATCACTTCAGGTCCTTTGCCCTTGGCTAGAAGGTCAGATGAATCCTATAGTCAACTGCTGGTCTTGAACAACTGGTTGAAAGGCTCCTGCAAGACACAAAACATCAGTTTCGTGGACAACTGGGATCTTTTCTGGGAGAGATCGCATTTCTTCAGAAGAGAAGGTCCACATCCAAACAGATTTGGTGCCTAGGTCTTTTCTGACAATGTCTCAATGGTAATCTGTCTTTGTTAACTATGTCATTTTAGTCCTGATGTTTTTTTAATGCTTTATTAGGATGTGATAATTCTGTAGTGAGTTCACCTCTAGATGTGCACTTCATTAGCACTATAATAATGAACCACAGTTTCAATAAAAGCTCTGACAAAGCGGTGTAAATGCGAATAATTACTATTTCACCTATAGATGTGGACTGTATTAGATCTTGTAACCTGCTGGTGGTGTGCCTTCTCCCCAAACCCAACACAAACACACAAGTTTTTTGTGCACAGCACACTGTTTTTTATTTTGTGGCAAATACTTTCCAAAATTGTTTCCTACCAGCAAGTACCAACACAGTACCAAGCACAGTAAATAACCACAGATGACAACAACCTTTATTTATATAGCACATTTTCATACAAATGGTATAGCTCAAAGTGCTTTACAAGATGAAGAAAGAAAAGTTTATAAAAAATAAAAATAACATTAGGCAAAACTAAATAACAAAAAATAAAGTAAGGACTTATGGCCAGGAGGACAGAAAAAAACAAACAAAAAAAAATTTAGAGGGTTGGAGAAAAAAAAACCAAAATCTGCAGGGGTTCTAAGGCCACAAGACCACTCAGCCCCCACTAGGCATTCTACCTAACATAAATGATCTAAATTAGTCCTCAAGGTTTTCAGGCTTCATGCAAAAGAGTTAGATGATGATGGTCACGTGGACATCTGTGGTACTGCCTTCAATTCATCATTGTAGGGACTGCATGGTGCCTTGATCAGGAGGTGGTGGTACAGATCACAGAAAAAATGGAAAAGTAGGGATTAGTATGGATTGCGGAATCTTCATAGAACTGCATATACAGTATAATTTATCGGAGTTACGCTAAAATGTAGCTATGAGAAAGCCATGTTAAAATAATGGGTTTTAGCAGTTTTTTAAAGTGCTCCACCTTATTAGCCTGGCGAATTTCTATCGGTAACCTATTCCAGATTTTAGGTGCATAATAGCAGAAGTCTGTCTCACCACTTCTTTTAAGTTTAGCTCTTAGAGTTATAAGCAGACACTCATTTGAAGATCTAAGGTTATGATTTGGAGTCTAAGGTGACAGTGATTTCAAAATATAGGATGGAGTGAGATTATTTAAGGCTTTGTAAACCATAAGCAGTATTTTAAAGTCAATTCTAAATGGCACAGGAAACCAGTGTAATCACATCAAAACTGGAGAGATGTGCTCGGATTTTCTTTTCCTAGTTAAGATTCTGTCAGCTGCATTCTGCACTAGTTGCAACTGAATGATGTCTTTTTGGGTAGTCCTGAAAGGAATGCGTTACAGTAATCTATTCGACTAAAAACAAAAGCATCTTGCAAGGTTTTAAGAGATCTAACTTTTGCTATGTTCCTTAAGTGAAAAAATGCTGTCCAGGTAATCTGATCAATATGCGATTTAAGGTTATTGTCAGAGTCAATGATCAGCCCTAAATCCTTTACCTCTGCCTTGACTTTTAAACCTAAGTGATCAAGTTTATTTCTAATACCCTCACTATTTCCATATTGCTGGTCACTAAGTCTTCTGTTTTCTCCTTATTTAGTTTAAGAAAGTTACTACTCAAACACTCAGAAACACAAGTAAGACATTGGGTCAGTGAATCAAGAGAGTTGGGGTCATCAGACGCTATTGATAAATACAGCTGTATTTCATCAGCATAGCTGTGGTAGCTCACATTACACTTTGAAATAGTCTGACCTAATGGAAGCATGTAGATCGAAAACCACTTTCCTTTCTTTCTTCTTTCTTCCTCTGTCTCCTCCTCCTTCCAACAAGCTTTGTCTTCTCCCTCCTAACTTTGGTTCCTGGAATGATGTGAGGCAGTACTTTTATCCTGTACTCTGGAGTATTTCCAGTAGTCTGGGAGCACTTCTGTGTGCCTAACAAAGTAGGGCTCAACAGTGTCTGGAGCACCCCCGATGGCACTCCTGGTACCCAACAGGGCTGAGCCACTAAACTCCAACTCCCAGCATGCCCTGTGGGAACCCATAGTGCTGTAATAACTCGGGTCGGGATGCAATTTCCACAGTCCGGGGGAGAAAATGCACACTTTCTTCCCAGGTCCTTTCATAACACAGGCATCTCGGGCAGGTTTGATGGTGCAGCAGTGTTAATTGTAGTAGCACATCTGAATTATAGTTTTGCTCATTCAGTTCATCAAAGCAAAGAAGGCAGTGGTTTAGCAAGTTTGTACTCAAGGTGATTAAACTGTAAAGATGCTGATTTTGGTAATTTTGCGTCTTTCAAGTATGTTGCTGTGGTTATTCATGGAGTGTCGCAGTCTCTCACATTGACAGTTATAGATCTCCTAAATATAATGCCTTTTTTTAAGGAATTCTCAGACATGGTATCTATAATAATAACTAACTATGACAGGTTCCTAATTGTAGACAATTTCAATGTTGATGTGGATAACCAATATGACCTGAAAGCAAGAGAATTCACAATCTTATTTCAATCTTTTGATCTTAGTCAGTATGTCAGCTAGCCCACATATAAGTGAGGACACACACTGGATTTAGTAATTTCAGAAGGATTAAAAGTTGACATGAGGCAGGTTGTGAATATCAGTATATTGGATTATTTTTGCATATTATTTGATCCAGAAATACTGATAACTACAATTCATGAGAAGCGTATTATTAAAAAACATTATTTTGATACATCTGCAGCTTCGATGTTTGCTAATATTTTAAACAATCAATTGGATTGCAGTGCTTACTTTAATAATGCTAATAGTGTAACCAGTAAGGTAGAAAATTTAAATGCCACCCTTAGAACTGCAGCTGACATAGTGGCCCCTGAAAAGACTGTTAAGAAATCCTCCAGCACTCTTATACCCTTTGATGACCCAAAGAGAACATACTGGAGAGCTGAGTCCACTTGAAATATTAAAGGCAAAAATACCTGAATATAACATTGCAATCCGCTTTGAGAGGCAGTGTTATTTCTCTAAAATTTTAAATGATAATGTAGGTAATCCAAGAGTTTTATTCTTAACTACTGATTGTCTTCTAAACCCAGCTGACTCAATAGAATGCCTCCTACAAACTACTAGTGAAACTTGTGAGGCTTTTGCTTTAAATTTTAAAAACAAAGCAAATGATATTACAAATAATATAGTACATCCAGCCAAAGTTAATCCCACTGAGCCGCAGCATTCCCTTTTGAGTTAAAATTTTTCACTGGAATAGATCCACCTGAACTACGTAAAATGATTTCTAAGTTGAAACCCTCCACCTGCATTCTTGTTCCAGTGCCAACAAGCTTTTTCAAAGAAGTCAATGATGTCCTAATTGATAGTGTACTTGATATAGTGAACTCATCGTTAGATACAGGGGTCTTTCCTGACTGTCTAAAGTCTACAGTTGTTAAACCCCCGCTCAAGAAAAGTAATCTTGACTCCTCTGTCTTCAACAACTTTAGACCAATTTCTACCCTGCAATTCTTAAGTAAAATTCTAGAAAACACGGTTTTTAAGCAGCTAAATGATTGCTTGAATAAGCATTCTGTTCTTGATAAGCTTCAGTCAGGATTTAGAATATATCATAGTACAGAAACTGCACTGGTTGAAGTAGTAAATGATTTGCAAGTTAATGTGGACAGAGGCAGTATGTTTGTTCTTGTTTCCTTAGACTTGAGTGCAGTATTTGACACCACTGTCCACAGTATTGTAATAAATCACCTTAGACGGTGGTAAGGTTAGTTTCACTCTTACTTAACCGGTAGAAAATCCATTTTAGTTGTGTTAATTGTACTTCGGCCTCTCCAGCAGCATCTTAAATTAGTTTCAGTCTTACTTAACCAGTAGAAAATCCTTTTTAGTTGTGCTAATTGTACTTCGGAGATTCTTGATATCTTATATGGCGTACCATTAGGATCTTTTCTGCATCCACTACTTTTTTCAATCTGCATGCTTCCATTAGGTCAGAATATCTCAAAGCAAAAGGTTAGTTACCATAACTATGCAATTGACACACAGCTTTATTTATGGATTATGTGCCTGATGAGCCTGACACTCTTGGCTCCTTGATCCAATGTCTTAGCAGTATTTCTGATTGGATGAGTAGAAACTTTCTCAAACCAAACAAGGAAAAAAACAGAAGACTTAGTGACCAGCAATATGGAAATAGTGAGGGTATCGGAAATAAGCTTGATCACTTAGGTTTAAAAGTCAAGGCAGAGGTAAAGGATTTAGGGCCAATCATTGACTCTGACAATAACTTTAAATCAATATTAAAACAGTATAATAGGTCTGAATTTTTTCACTTAAGGAATATAACAAAAGTTAGACCTTATATAACATTACAAGACACTAAAAAATGAATTCATGCTTTTGTTTTTGGTCGACTAGATTACTATAATGCACTTCTAACAGGGCTACCTAAGAAAGACATCAATAAATTGAAATTAGTGCAGAATGTAGCAGCCTTTGAAATACCACTAATGGTTTATAAAACTTTAAATAATCTTGCTCCATTCCATATTTTAGAATGGCTGTCCCCCTACACTCCAAGTCATAAGCTTAGATCTTCTAATGGTGTTGTACTTTTCCAGGAGCCAAATTTAAAAGGAGTTGGGAATTGTCCTTTTGCTGTTATGCACCTAATATCTGGAATATTTTACCAATAGAATTTCGCCAGGCTAATCCTGTGGAACATTATAAAAAAACTGCTACCCCCATTATTTTCATTTGGCTTTTTTGTAGCTACATTTTAGTTGTATTCATAATACACCATATGGGCATAGAATTATCATATACTTCAGGGATCTGCAATCTTTACTAATCTCTACTCTTCTCTGCTGTCTTTCTAGTTCTTCTATGGATGGCGATTCGCGCCACCACCACCCCCTGATCAAGGCCCCATGTAATCACCTGTGTCTGTGCCCCTGATGTCTGCAAGACTATCAGGCTATCTTCATCAAATCCTATCTCATGAAGCCTGAAAACAAAGAGGAATGAATATGTTATTTAGAATGCCCAATAACAGCTGGGTGGTCTTTTGGCCATGGAATCCCTACAGATTTTGTTTTTTCTCCAGCCTAACTGATTTTTTTTTGTTTGTTTCTCTGTCCTCCCAGCCATCTGATCTTATCACCAAAGGTGGAGTGGTGGCTCTGAGGCTAAGGATCGGCGCTGGTATTCTGAAGGTTGCTGGGTCGAATCCCCATCACTGCCAAAAGAGATCTTACTCTGCTGGGCCCTTGAACAAGGCCCTTAACCTTCAATTGCTCCAGGGGTGCTGTACAATGGCTGACCCTGCGCTCTGACCCCAAGGGGTATGTGAAAACTTCTACTTGATAGTTATCTGTTTTTAAGATTATTTAGATTAATTATTTTTTTTTATTGCCTTATTTTTTTCTTTTCTTGTAACTTTCTCTTTGACATCTTGTAAATCACTTTGAGCTACATTGTTTGTATGAAAGTCAGGTATATAAATGTTTAATTTTTGCTCATATTTGCTTTTCTGATTTTATCTTGATTTCCTTCTTGACTTTGAACATTGGTTTGGGTTATTTAGGATTGCCTTTTTGTTAGTATTTTTTGTACTCTTGATAATAAGCATTTTGCTTTATAGAGTTGCTAAACCGTTTTTCGAGGATTTCTTAAATTAATCTGCATGATTCTTTATTTATTTAATCTATCTTTTGTTTATAAAATGCTATACAATGCACCATGCTGTTGTGTATCTTGATGTGGTGGTGGTAGTCTATGATACTGTGATGACCTTTTGAATATAATATACAGGAGCCACTTCTCCGGGGCAATCATCAAAATTCTGACTGACATTTTATTTGGTGTGCTGCACTATAAATGGTGCTCTGTTCTCCTTGTCTGGGTTACAGGGACACCTCCAAAACAAATAAAAAAGGATAGCCTTCCACTTTTCTGCCTCTTCCTGCTTTTACCATTTGCTTCTCTCTCACCCTGATCCTGTAACTCAGGTGTCCCTAGGGAGGTGTCCTGAGCCTTCACAAATTGGTTTTCCCCAAGGCTCCACCCCCCTCAGTCCAATACAAAACATGTTACAATATCAGCTTAATGCGGGATGTGTAACAAAGTCACGCTTAATCACACATGTGGTGATTTAAAACAAACCTATGTTACCTTATTGTTCAATAGACGTTGTATTCATATGTGTTAGTTACTGTTATCACTTGTTATGGGTTTGTGCACTGATAGGTTTAATAGCATCGATAATTCATTTTTATTCTGTTAAATGCACTTTGTGATGTGCATGGGACATATATTACCAAAATATGTATTTTATTTCAATAGGGAAACAAATGTTATTACTAATACTGTTCAATATTTAGTTTTAATGTTTTTTGAGATGTGCCTAGCTCAGATGTGATCAAAATGTGTATTTTTTATTTATTACAAGAGTGGAAAAAAAGTATTGCTACCACCTCAGATTCTGTTCAGTTATAGCTCCTTTTATTGTTTTCTTATACACGTTTTAATGTGCTGGTTTCAGATGTGACCACATTTAAAAGGAAAACAATGAACAAACTTTATTTGATTTTCAATACATTCATTTGTGTTGGTTTAAAATGTGTCATTACCTGCTGCCTACCAGCCACTGAAAATGTCTGACCCAGCTAAATTTCATGGTTTGAAAATCTGGCCCAACTGAATTTGTAATTGAATAGCCCTTCCCTAGGCCTTAAACCTTGATCTTGTTCTCAGTCGAGAGCTTATGCTATAATACATGTAATGTGACCCATGAATTGGATGTGTGGGCTACCTCAGTAATGAAATTAGACTTTGCGCCTTGGCTCACAGGAAACACACAGCATCACAGGAATGCTGGATTCCTGACAGGAAAAGAACCGCAGCAAGTTCTGCTGACAGTCAATTGCATTGCACAAGTCAATTGATGATTTTTTTATTGCAAGCTCCAATCATACACTCCAAGCACAACAGAAAAACATACATAACCAAAGAATTGGAGGTGTGGGCCTCCTCCACCACGTTACTGGGCTGTGGGCCTTTCAAACACCGAGCAGCAGTGCGACTATTCTACACGGCTGACAAGAAAACAATGGTTGTGTAAACATGCAGCATATCTGTTCTGTTACATTTCAGCAACTTCTGCAGGCTGACCTTGGGTACTGTGTTTCATGAGAGGCATATTCAGCACTTTTCTTTGAATATCAGGGGTCAGAGTGTTACTAGTATAATAAACTTAAAGGTTTTGTTTATAGAGGCCTGAGGTTTAAGTGGTTCATTGTTCCTTTTTTAGGGCTTTGCCTATTGAAGACTTCTTGAGTGTTTTAGTCTTTAAGCCTTTTTTCAAAGTATTCAGTCCTTTGTAAAATTTTATGGTCATGAAATAATAACAACAATTGCCAAAAAAGAGAAAATACTTTGTGAAATACTACTGTTAGAGCACATAATTAATTTAGAAACGAAAGAACTTGTTTATTGATCTAAATACAGTAATTATGAACTAATCTTTTGCTAACATCCTTGATTATTCCATCATATTATTCTCTTTCTGTGTATGTGTTTAATGCAGCAGTGCAAAAGTGGTCTGTGGTATCTACAGTATATATTACTCTTGAGAAATAGCTGCAGCTGATCAATTGCATTATGTTTTTTCAAACGTGGACTGAACTATAAGTAAACAGTTACTATTTTGAGTGTCAGGGAGAACATAAACATGTCCTCTGAAACTTGTGAACAGCAGTCTTATTGAAGCATCCACAGCTAGTTATTAGTATTTTCATATAGATGTTTAAAACATTTTGGCCAATTACACAAATCTGATGGTAACTGGTTATAACAAAAGAGACAGAGAGATTATAGATCTTTGAGCAACTGAAGGCTAACCCCATATAATATAAACAAAGCATAGGTTGAAACGCTTAAAAAGCAAAAGAAAAACATTGTAGAAACACAAGTCTCCAGAAATATTGTCTTACGATTGTGGTGTTTTTGGAAATATTGTCTCCTGGCAGGAAGAGGCAGGTCAAGTCAGCCGGACACTGAAAGTGATGTCATAGATTTTAAGGTTGTCAATCTGTGGTCTGCAGAGAGAGGAAGAATAAAGGTATCGGTTAACTAGTGCCCTCTGGTGTTCTGGCAGGAAATTATTATTATGTGAGATTTTAAGCTGCCCCCCATGCACATGCATGTGACACTGGTATTAGTACATTTTTTTTAATATAATTTGATAAACTAATTTGTTGCATCAGGCTCCATTTCTATCACACCATGTTTGTGTCCATCCAGTTGCTATGTCTCTGTCATTTTAAGAGATGGCACATCATAAACATTTGTAGTAGCAAAATGCATTGCATTTGTCATTACAATAAGTGCCAAATGGAAAAATTAACATTGCTTTAACGAATCCCATACCAAATGGCATGTAACAGAGCAGTGGTTCTCAGGCCCTGTTTACACAAGGCCCACATTAACAATTCAAACATTTTTGCGGCCCACATGTTAGCCTTCGCTGGCATATAAACTAATATAATAGTTTAGTAATTGGGGGTAAATATTACTAATATACAGTATTATGTAATTTTTTTCTTTACATGTTTAGTTGCTCATTGCTTGCTACACAAATACAATAATAAATAGAGAGACAACGATAATCATTATCTGGCTTATTTTATTTTCATTTACGTTAGTAAAGTTGTCAGAGATGATGCTGTTTGGACTTACATAGCATGTCAATTCTGACTGAAATTTTTGATAAACACACTCGAAGATCATCCTCCACATTCATTCTTGACCGATATTTTGTTTTCATGGCAGTCAAAGCAGAAAATGAAACCCCGCACAAATAAGTTGTTGAAAAAGGTATAAGAACTTTCATCGCTAGTGCTGACAACAACGGATATTCAAGCGAAACTATGCACCAAAAGGAAGAGATATCCGTAGCAGGATCATCAAATTTGATTTATAATGTGCGATCGCTAGACAGCTCCGCTAATTCATCTTGTGCACGACCGGTTAATTCAGAGGATGCACACTGAAAAGTATCACGAATCCAGCCAAAAGCTTCAATGTCTTAGGACATGAAGTATTTGTCAAAATATTCAGCAAGAGATGTCAGATGCTGTCTTATTACACCAGTGACCCGTTTCAGCATCTCGCCGTTGACTTCATTGCTCTCTATAAATTCACAAAATAACTGAAACATGTTGTGTGAATTGCTTTCAAGTCGCGTGCGCCAAAGTCATAGCTTCTTCTTAAAAGCCGCCACTTTGTCGTATGTCTTGAGTAAACTGACATCTTTACCCTGTAGTGATGTGTTCAGACTGTTCAAAAGACTAAAAATGTCAGCAAGGTATGCCAGTATGGCAAGCCACTCAGTATCTGTGACCTTACTGGCCAGGTCGAGATTGTGTTCAGTCAGAAACTGCAACAATTCGAAATGAAGTTCAAACACCCTTGCGAGAACTTTCCCTCTAGATAGCCAACGAATAGCCGAGTGCAATAGGAGATACTTGTGTTCTACATCTGCCTTGATACAAAGTTGAGCAAATAATCAACTGTTCACTGTTATAGTTTAAATGAAGTTTACAATCAGTACACAGTCATCGAGTACAAATCCCAGAGTTTTGTGCAAATTCTTTGAAGCCTATGCTTCACAATGGATCATGCAATGAGTGTCTACAATTTTGGGCAACAATTGCTTTATGTAGGCTACAACACCATTGCTGCGACCAGTCATTGTGGCAGCACAAACACCAATGCAGTTTGTCCACTGCAGGCCAAAAGTTGTGAAAAATTTGTTTATAACACAAAATATTTCATCCGCCGTCGTTCTTGATGGCAATGACTTGCAAAAAAGAAATTTCTGTTCCATAAAATTTTGCCAACAATAGCAAACATAAACAACCAGCTGTGCTTTGCCAGTGATATCAGTTGATTCATCTAATTGAATCGTAAACTTAGTAAACTGTAACCGTTCAGTTAACTGTGTGACAATGTCCCCTGACATTTCAGAAATTCTTCTGCAAACAGTATCATTCGAGATGGGAATGCTTTTCAGTTTTGTAGCATATTCTGAGCCAAAAAATATATAACAAATCTCAAGAGCAGCCGGTATGATAAGATCTTCTCCAACCGTGTGTGGTTTCTTTGCTTTTGTGATTCTCTTGAGCAATCAAAGTAGGATGCTTTAACAGTTTTTTCGTTGATAGTAACTCTTGTTTTTAACACTGTCTTCTGTTTAGTGTATCCCATGGCTTTACACTCAAAATATTCTTTGGTTTTATTCTGTACATCTGGATGTCTTGTAGTAAGATGACAACTCAATTTCGTCAGCTTTATAGCTTTGTTCGAGAGGATTTGCAAACAAATAACGCACATCGGCAGATTTTGGTCATTTGCTGATGGAACGAAACCGTATTTAATATATTCCACATCATATTTTCGAGCATATTTAGTTTTCTTACAAGTGTAACCTGGTCAGGTTTCAAAAGGAAAATATAACCTTGTTTGTATAAATAAAATTTATTGAAGGAATTGGGATACAAGTTGTGGGGGTTGGGTAAAGTTGAGTATATATATGTGTCGCCTGATTGGGGAAAGGGGGTGGCCAGAAGAGACTGTTGAGGCAGCATGCCGAAACAAGAAGGAGTGGCAGAAAGAGAGACTGTTGAGGCAGCACGGCGAAACAAGAACGAAAGTGGCAGAAAGAGATACTGTTGAGGCAGCACGGCGAAACAAGACATAAAGAAAGAAAGAGAAAAGAGAGGCGCTGTTGAGGCAAAACGCCGAAACAAGACATAAAGAATGAAAGAGAAAAGAGAGGCGCTATTGAAGCAAAATGCCGAAACAAGACGGAAAGAAAGAAAGAAAGAAAGAAAGAAGAACTAACTTTAACAACCGGCTAAAACAAAAAAAAAAAAGAGTTCAGTGATAAAGGGAAAGACAGCAGGACACCAGTGCAGAAATGGCGAGCAAAGAGTGTGTTTGAGAAAGTGGGAGTCGAGAGGCCTAAAGGAGGTACCCAAGTATAAAGAGGAATAAATAACACAAGGCCAGTTTTTTTGGTTTTTTTTGTTTGTTTTAAAGTGGCTTAAGTAAATTTTCAAGTGAAAGGGCCAGTTTTTGTTTTTGTTTGTGTGGCCACTACGCCCCCGAGCTACATTTGGGGCCCCCAACGGAGTGAGTAATATTTACTGACTGGGTAAATAAGTCCTGGGTGAGCTCACCAGTAGTTTTGGACACATAATATATGTACTGTATAGTTGTAAATAATTTAGTGTTTGTGTTTTATGTATTGTGTATATATTTGTAAATACCTTAAGTTTTGGAAAACTGTTCATGTTCCAGTTAAGTAAAGAGAGTTTTGTTTTATTAATATCTGAGTAACAGTGCTTGGATTGGGTATTACCAGGCTTAAAGTGGGCTATAGTGAACCTGCCAACAATAGAGGTGGCGACACCGTTATAAAGAGCTTAGGCCTTTGCCTACCAATAAAAGATTGGTGGTGCAAGGGGGTTACATATGGAGGCACCACGGAGATATTTTTGATTTAAGATTTGTTGGATACCTGTGAGTTCACTAAGTTTCTTTCTTTGTATTTAAAGTATATGTTTGTGATATTACTGTGAAATTTGTATGTTGTGAAATGTTCAAAATTTGAATTTTATGCTGGTCTGATTTTGAGTGGTACTACATTGCTAAGTGAGAAACTTGAGTTTTTTGTGTGTAAGCATGGAGGATGCAGAAGGGAGTACAGTAATCCCTCGCTATATTGCGCTTCGACTTTCGCGTCTTCACTCTATCGCGGATTTTATATGTAAGCATAACTAAATATATAACGCAAATTTTTCGCTGCTTCGCGGGTTCTGCGGACAATGGGTCTTTTTACTTCAGTTGATTTCATACAAGGGACGCTATTGGCGGATGGCTGAGAAGCTAACCAATCAGAGCACGCAGTTAAGTTCCTGTGTGCTGAATGCGGAGTTAACCAGGAAGTCTTGTCTCGCTCATTCAGCATCAATGTGTTTTGCTGTGTAAAGAGTTGACTTTTGTGCTCTTTTGTGTTTATCTTTGTGCATAGTCAAGCCCTTCATTATGGCTCCAAAACAATCTGCTCCTGCTACTGCTTCAGGGGCTGTGCCCAAGCGCCAACGGAAGATGTTAACGATTGCCGAAAAGGTAAACGTTTTGGATTTGTTGAAGGAAGGGAAAAGCTACACCGCTGTAGGACGCCATTACAGCATCAATAAAGCTACGATTCTTTTTATTTAAAAAGTAGGAAAGGAATATAAGATCTACGGCCGCAGTGTCCTTTTAACCAGGGTGCAAAACGAGTTGTAAGTGGATGTAATAAGGCAGTAATCTGGATGGAATCTGCTTTAGGGATTTGGATTGAAGACTGCTGGAAAAAGAATAATGGCGGTACTACACAGTTGCCTGAAGTGGCACCTTTAGAAGGGCTGTAACGCTGTCCTTTGTTGTACAGTAAAATTAAACTCATCGTTATCTGACAAGTCATCGTGTCATTGTTGGTGAGTAACCATAATTAATTTTCTACTTACAGTACTTAGTACATGTACTGTATGTACGTTTAGTGTCACTGTACACACATTTACTGTATACAATTTTTCTTGCATTTTACGTATTTATTGCTGGTGGCCTGTCTATCGTAATGGCAGTAACATATGTGATATCGGAGACACTCGATATCTTTAAAATAATATTTAGGTTTTACTGTATATAAACAGTGTGTTTACATACATAATTTCAATGAATCTTACCTAATATCTAAGAGAATACAAAGGGATTATGCTGTATAACTGTGCAGGAAATATTTATAAACAGTGCGGGAGAGTTTATAAGCGCTTAAAATATATAAAAATAACCATACAAACATATGGTTTCTACTTCGCGGATTTTCACCTATTGCGTGGGGGTCTGGAATGCAACCCCCGCGATAGAGGAGGGATTACTGTAATCTCTTATCATGTGACTTGAGCAACTGGTGCAGAGGAGAAGGTATAGACCCTGCTTATGCTATAATGTTAACTGGTATAAGAGAAGATACAGAGATAGCACATATTGAGGAAGCCTTGCTTGGTATTAAAGTTTTAGGATGTGCCCGAGTAAGGGGCAAAATGTACAGCCCTAAACAAAGGAGTTTAAAAGTGCTTTGCGAATGCCGTTCTGAGGTGGATTCAGCGGCAGTTCCCCAAGAAGTCTTACCTAATGGTGGGGAGAGGGGTGTTTGGAAAGTGGTGACTACCAATAGAGTGGATGGTAGCCCAGAAAGTTTCTCTGGAAAACTAGAAAAACTACTTAAAGATGAAGGGATGGCTATGGATGATGTACAATCTCTGTACATGTGTGATAAGTCTGGTCAAAGTAACCCAGAGTCTATTATTGGGGCTGTTGGGGAGCTGATAGGAAAGACAGTCAGGCCCTCAAATGAAAATAATGCTTATAGGCCTTTAAGGGTTTTTTCCAGTATGAGTCCCACACCTGTGGGTGAAGAAAGCTTAGATGTCTGGGCTGATCAAGCAAGGCTTATAGTGGAGGAATGTGACTGCTCCGATAAAGAGAAGTGGAGGAGGTTAATTGAGAGTCTGAAAGGGCCAGCTTTAGAAGTAATTTAAGCCAGCAAAGTGGCTAATCCTAATGCTCGGCCTGCAGAATATATTGAGGCTGTAGAAAACATATTTGGGACAACGGAGTCGGGGAAGACTTATACATTGCATTTAGGATGCTATGTCTGTTTTCCAAAGAGCCCGATTCCAGGGGAGTAGCTAATGTATTGGTGGTAACTGATCATTTCACCAGATATGCCCAAGCTTTTCCTACTAAAGATGAGAAAGCGATAACCGTGGCTAAGGTTCTCTGTGAGAAATTTTTTGTGCATTATGGACTCCCATCTAGAATACACTCTGATCAAGGCTGTGACTTTGAGAGCAGATTAATTAAAGAACTCTTGAGTATCCTGGGAATAAAAAAATCTAGGACTTCTCCATACCACCCTCAAGGGGACGCACAGCCGGAGTGATTCAATCGTACACTGCTGTCAATGCTGGGCACTCTTGATCCAGTCCAGAAAGGAAAATGGAGTCAGCATATCAGTCAGTTAGTACCTGCATATAATTGTACCAAAAATGATGCAACAGAATATTCCCCTTATCTGCTGATGTTTGGCCATGAAGCACGGTTGCCAATAGACATTTGCTTTGGCAGTGATAATGTTAACCATCAAAATTATGTCAGAAGGATGAGGGATGAGTTACACCAAGCTTACCAGCTTGCATCTGAAGCAGCCAATCGATCACATCTAAAACATAAGGCTCGGTATGACCAACGTGTGAAGCAGCACCCACTGGAAAAGGGTCAGAGAGTTTTGCTTAGGAATGTTGGCATCACAGGAAAGCATAAGTTAATGGATAGATGGAAATCTGAACCATATATAGTGGTGGAGAGATTGCCCAATTCACCTGTTTACTGCATTAAACCAGAGAAGGGAAATGGAGTGGTGAAGACCATGCATAGAGACCATCTATTGCCAATAGGTCAACTGGTTAGAATGGAAAATGTCAGTAGGAGGCCAATGACTAGGGTGCGGAGAGTACCAAATAAGAATTCTTTCCCCAACAGAAACGAAATTCCAAGTACAAGTACTGTGGTTGACTCCGAGTCTGAGGAGTATTTGTCTGGGTTAGAGGTGGAAGATTATTATCAGCTGAGTAGAGTGATTACCAAACAAGGGTTGCCACAGTTAAAGACATTGTTTCAGTCACTGCCATATACTTCTACTGAACCAGATAATAACGTAGAATGTAGGTCAGAGGCAGATGATATAGAAAGGGAGCGAGAGACAGTGGAAGAAACGGAAAGTGACAACGGTGTTCATTTGGGCTCTGATGCTATTGGGAACATAAATTTAGAAAGGGGAGATGTTCTTAGTATGTTCTTAGTACGAGTGATTCACAGGAAGGGGCAGGAATGGTATACCCCGACGAATGGTTGAAGCCCGTTATTTGTCTGACTTCCGACCGTATGGGGGAGCCAACCAATGTGCCCTTGACTGTGATACATCAGGGAATAGTTATACAGATTGAAGCTGAACTAGAGGTTCAGGAGGTTGAGAAACCCAAAGGTTCAGTTTACCATGGAAATTCATGTGCTAGTTGTTGTGTTAGGTTTGTGCCTTACCCTCGTAGTGAAAGTGGTGAAAGTCAATGGGGACATCTAGAATTTAGAAGGGGGAGGGTGTAACCTGGTCAGGTTTCAAAAGGAAAATATAACCTTGTTTGTGTAAATAAACTTTATTGAAGGAATTGGGTTACAAGTTGTGGGGGTTGGGTAAAGTTGAGTATATATATGTGTCGCCTGATTGGTGAAAGGGGGTGGCCAGAAGAGACTGTTGAGGCAGCATGCCGAAACAAGAACGAAAAGGAGTGGAAGAAAGAGACACTGTTAAGGCAGCACGCTGAAACAAGAATGAAAGGGTGTGGCGGAAAGAGAGACTCTTGAGGCAGCACGCCGAAACAAGACATAAAGAAAGAAAGAGAGAGAGGCGCTGTTGAGGCGAAACTCCGAAACAAGACGGAAAGAAAGAAAGAAGAACTAACTTTAACAACCGGCTAAAACAAAAAAAAAGAGTTCGGTGATAAAGGGAAAGACGGCAGGACACCAGTGCAGAAATGGCGAGCAGAGAGTGTGTTTGAGAAAGTGGGAGTCGAGAGGCCTAAAGAAGGTACCCAAGTATAAAGAGGAATAAATAAGACAAGGTTGGTTTTTGTTTTTTTGTTTGTTTTAAAGTTGCTTGAATAAACTTTCAAGTGAAGGGGCCAGTTTTTGTTTTTGTTTGTGTGGCCACTACGCACCCGAGCTATGTTTGGGGGCCCCCAACGGAGTGAGTAATAGTTACTGACTGGGTAAATAAGTCCTGGGTGAGCTCACCAGTAGTTTCGGACACATAATATATGTACTATATAGTTGTAAATAATTTAGTGTTTGTGTGTTATGTATTGTGTATATATTTGTAAATACCTTAAGTTTTGGAAAACTGTTCATGTTCCAATTAAGAAAAGAGAGTTTTGTTTTATTAATATCTGAGTAACAGTGCTTGGATTGGGTATTACCGGGCTTAAAGTGGGCTATAGTGAACCTGTCAATGATAGAGGTAGCGACACCGTTATAAAGAGCCTTTACCTACCGATAAAAGATTGGTGGTGCAAGGGGGTTGCACAAGTAACAACTTTAGTGCCACCTTGATCATAACTGCTTTCACTGCCACTACTATCTGTTTCTTGGTGTGAAGTCGAAGGCTTACGTTTCAAAAATCGATCCATTTTAGGTTCTAAACTTCTCTACAAGCCTAAAGTAATCTAAGTCTACTCTAAACAATAAAACGGTTAACCGAAAAAGTGTGTGACAGTTAAATTTAAATTATTATTGCTTAAATCTCTTGCGTCATTGCTTGCATCTGGCAGTGTTAACAGCTACAGCTGCATTTTGATCCTACTAAAGTACTAAAATAACTAATTAAACAAAGTGTCTCTAAGCCCTAAAATCCTGCAGCTTGCATCCATACGTACAGTCTGCCGCTAACAATGCGTAAAAATGCGGATTATTTTCTTGTTTCCTCTGACTTTTTGTCTAATTTTGGTACTGATTTAAGACTTTAGCGCGCCCACCATATTCCCTGTCACGGCCCACCTTTGGTCCACAGCCCACGGGTTGAGAACCACTGTAACAGAAACATATGCATCACATGAAGCACTGTAGACATTAATGCTTAGGTCTGTGTTGATTGCTTAAATTTCAACATATCTTAGATGGGTAGCACAGCTAGACCACTTATAAATTAATTGAAAACAAACTTAATCCACATCAGATTCTGGACAACTTGAACCTATCCCTGCAGCTTGGGTGCAAGATGAAAATATATTATGAATGCAAGAAACATTATGCCTCAAAAGGTGACAAAAAAGTAGAAAATTTTAGCATCAGCTCTGCTGTTCGAAAAATCCTTCAACGACCATTCAATTGAGGGAGAGATGGGAGATTGGATGCTAGCACATATGAGACCATCTGGTGCTTGTTTTATTTATTTATTTATTTGTCAATCATAATAATGCCAAGAAGAGCACTAAGTATCTCCATGTCATTGGGACACCAGAATAGATACTTAATTTATTAAGAAAGTTTATAAATTGGAACAAATATACTATATGTACAAATCAACCTTCCTTTTCTGTGTTTGTGGTTAGAGATTTATTTTTAACAAATAACATAAACAAGGTTGCAGCAATAAATAACATAATAACTGTATAGATTAAGAATAGAGAAGACTGATATATGCAGGTACTGTATATACAGATAGGACCTAATTCTAAGTGACCTTCAGTTTATCTCCTCTCTCCCATAAAGGAAGTAATAAAAATATGAATAATATGATTTTCAACAATCCTTGTCTTAAGAATTACTCAAAGGAGTATCATTCATCTGGATAAACTTTTAAATGCTTTTTTAAGAGATCTTGTGTCTTTGCTGATTAGAGGAAACTATTTGGTTCAGTGAAAAAACATCCTGTTTTGCATCGTTTTTTTGTGATTTATGTTTACATCTATTTCGATGCAAAAATAATTTTGACTCATTTTAATTATTTAAACAAGGGGGCTTTGCCCCCTGCTCGCTTCGTTTACCAACCCCCAAGTGCTACGCGCCAGCTACTTCTGTCTCTGCCACTCGCATATGTGGATTTCACTTTCACCAAACAACAAATTTTTTAATTCTCGTGGATACGCCTCTACATTGGGAAGAAACACTACTTTTCTCCGATTGCACCATGAATTAGACGATCTACAAGTCTCCGACTTAAAGCTTAAATGTTACTGTATGTTTGGTTTAAATTTTTATATTTTCTGATATTTTTAGTTCTTTAGAATTGTGTCTTTTATTTATTTATTGTTTTTTCGGTGTCCTTTAGTTCTCAGAAAGGTGCCTTGTATAAATAAAAAATATTTTTATCAAATCCAAAAACTATATTCGATCTCTTTTTGCTGTTCCGTTATTTCACCAATAATTTCCGTTTGTTTGTGCTAATGCGATCTTTACTATCATGTTTTGAGACTTTTAAATTTTAGTACTTTCATTATCTCTAACCTGCTCTGCATGTGTATCGAGGCAACGTTTTTGAATTCTTTACAACGTTCTACTTTGTCATCTACTCTTTGTCTTTTATTTCCGGCCCCGGGCATGGTTAAATCTCTTGGCACAAAGTCTCGTCTCGCAGGACATGAAAGTATCTCTCCGAAAAAGTCACGTCTTGTTCCAGGATTTTTTTATTATAATAGTTTAGTTATAAATCGATTTTATATTGATCGTGTTTAATTGATGTGAACCAACTACAAGGTCGCACAGTGATGGTTTTGACAAACGCTGTTTTCCATTAAAGCAGATATTCAGTTTCCAGAATGCCTTGACTTTATACATTCTGAGTAACACTGGATGCTTGAGGTAAAGACTGTAAATAATTTAAGCTGGTGCTCAACATATTTTCAAGCATGCTACCAAACATCAGCTGTCTTAGAATATTTAAAACTTAAAACCAGCTTCAGAAGGGCTTTATGACAAAGCTTTGATGAAACCTCCTCCAGATCCTTATAATAGGTGCTGTATTTGCCCAAAAGCATTGTGAACAAATTGAATACTCCAGACATGCTTTCTTCTAGACCAAGGATCCCCAACTCCAGTTCTGGTCGACCACAGTGGCTGCAGGTTTTCATTCTAATCCTTTTCTTAATTAGTTAACTGTTTTTGCTGCTATTTACCTTCTTTTAAATTCATTTTAATTTACTTGCTCTTGAAGCCTCAGAGCCCTTAATTGTTTCTTTTTAACTGCCAAACAATAATGAGATACAAAATGAGCCAAGACATGACCAACAAACTGTGTCCATCATATAATATCTGAAAATAAAGGAAAATGAAGGTCTCAGGAATGTTGATCTGCTCTGGTCCTCAAAACATGTTAACAGTGCTCTTAGAAAATAGAAAATCAATAATTTCAGAAATGTATGCTATTGCACAATGAGAGCAGCAACAATTCATGGAATTAAAGAATGGGTTTAATTAACGACAAGACTCAGCGCCTAATTAAGCCACTGCATGGGGTGAAATTGGTAGGAGTTTGAGGCCCTGACTTAGCTGGTCTTCTGTTGGCTCACTCATTTCAATTTTTCATTTTTGTTTGGGTGCCATTTAAGGAAAGAAATGAAGCAATTCAGAAGAAAGATAAAGAAATTCAGGTGAACAAGTCTTAAAAAAACAAGTCAATTAAAATTAATTAAAAATAATTTAATTAGCAGCAAAAACATCACTATTCAATCACTAATTAAGAAAAGGGTTACAATGAAAATCTGCTGCCAATGTAGTCCTCCAGGACCGGAGCTTGGGGCCCATGTTCTAGACCACTCCTGTTATGGAGATTGCATTATACCTAACAGTCTGCATACACTACCTAGGACAGGTGCGTGTGCAGTCCTACAACAGACCATCTATAGTAATTGCAACAGCATTCTGTACAAAGTAAGTAAAACAAAGTATGTTTTCCATCCATCCATCCATTATCCAACCCGCTATATCCTAACTACAGGGTCACGGGGGGGTCTGCTGGAGCTAATCCCAGCCAGCACAGGGCGCAAGGCAGGAAACAAACCCTAGGCAGGGCGCCAGCCCACCGCAGGGCACACACACACACACACACCCACACACCAAACACACACTAGGGACAATTTTGAATCGCCAATGCACCTAACCTGCATGTCTTTGGACTGTGGGAGGAAACCGGACTACCCAGAGGAAACCCATGCAGACACGGGGAGAACATGCAAACTCCACGCAGAGAGGACCCAGGAAACGAACCCAGGTCAGGGAAGAACATGCAAACTAAAAATAGAAACTACTCACACACACTGAGTCTAATGCAGAATTATCCTACCATTCACATCTTTGCCGATATAAGATGAGTACCTGGTGGAAACCCAGTGATCAGTTTCAATCTGTGCATGGCATCCAAAACAAGTGCCAACCAACCAACCACCCTAGTTTTGACAACATCTATAGTGCCATAGTGTTTAGGAAAGCTTGGGATTTTGAATACCTTTTTAATAAACAAGAATAAAAGCTTAAGCTATGACAAAGAAGTTAGTTGCTACCTGTAGTGGTTTAACATGACCATGGACTGCTAAGGGTTAATGGGCATCACATTCACTATTTAGAACAAAGCCCATTTGTCTAAATTATTTGTCATCCTATTACTGTATTTGTACAAACCTTATTTACTTTGACCATATTTGTTGCACATCCTATTTTCTTTTAAATAAAAACTGACATTAAATTAATGCTAACATTTTGTAATTAAAATGTAATTAAAATTTTTCATAACATCATGAACAACAGTCCAAACATGTCTTGCATGATGTATGTACATGCTGAGAAGGGTCTACAAAGAAGAAGGTCTTCAGGATACCCAGCGGCACTCTCTGAGCAATGTGCATCAAAAGAATACAACTAAATTATTGAAACAGAATTAATATCAGATACTACAATTTGCGATATGTTGTTGTTTCATTTTGTTTTACTGCTGGGTCTTTTTGTACAAACTAGTATGTTTCAGTTGTCTATTGAGCTGTATTGCTTTGAAGGGGGCAGTCTTTTTAATGTTATGTTTGTAAGTCATAATTACTAGTCCAAATACCTCATGTATAAGGACAAATAAACAAAACACTAATAGATAGCTAAAGGCAGCTAAAGGGCTTGAGTGACTCTTTTTCTCGTTTTCCTGCAGACCATTCACGGGAAGTTCCACCTGGCCCTGTTGACATCACTTCTGGGTGCGGACCTATAGAGGAAGACTTTGCTGGCTCCAGCCCCCTTGATGTCACATCCGGGCTCGAGCCTATGGCTAAAGACCTTTCTGATCCCGGCCCCTTTGACCTCACTTCCTACCCTGACCTTTAAAAGCCTCCACCTTTTCCCTATTCCCTCAGTTACGTTTTGGACTCCATTTTGTGCACAATAATGCTATCATTTATTTGAAACTTTGCAGCAATTTTTACAGCCAATTATATGGGTGGCAGCCCCAAACCTTCTTGATGAATTTGTGTCATTTTTGTGACATTGGCGTAGCTGGCAGGATGATTGGATCCTGGAGGAAAAAGGGACAGGACCCGCAATGTACCCAGGTGGGAATGTGCCATGGCCAAGCTTCCAGGTGGGGAGGGCGTCCCACGATTCAGAGAGACCCGGTACGGGCTCCGCTCCCAGTACACTTAAATGGGTGACCTAAGCAGGGCAGGAAGTGTGCGGAAGGGACTCACAGAAGTGGGGTGCTCCAGATGGGGGAGGCAAAGGGGACTTATTATGCTCTATCGGAGGATAGTGCCCGCCTCCATCTAAAGACAGAGCCCTGATATCCACCTAGAGGTGCCCCAGACTGGCAGGTGAATAGAGTGAGGAAGTGGAGGTTCGACCCAGAGCAGCTGACCCACAAACAAGCCTGGGCATTATGGGCAATGGTAGGGCAGTGGTTATGGCCACATTAAAACAAAGCCTACCAAATAATAGAGCAGATGGCCTGCTACCTGCTCCTAAAAGCTCTACTCCACGGTTTCACTCAGCCAGTCTGGGCTAAATAATTCCATAACATGAAAGAGCTCATAGAGCTCCTTGAGACATGTGGGATAGCTCGCAACCTGAGGTAGCAGAACCGTCTCTTAGTCGAGCCCAGCCAGAGTTAATCCCAAAACCTAGCCTTCCCCACCCACAACTCGGAGCTTGTGCCGACGTCCCCAGATTTGTGGGTGTGCAAACCACCTGGGGGCAAGGAGGAATGTAGGTGGAGTGGGAGGAGGGGTTGGTGTGCTCTGAGCAATCCTTCGACCATCCCACATACCGGGGTACTCGTGGTAAATGGCTTTCAGAAAAACGCCTTATTCAGTTCCGGCAGCAACATCTCCATTGTTTCCCGCCACTTTGTGCTACCGTGACAGTGCTTAAAGTTTAAGACCAGTCTAACCTGCGTCCACGGAGACATCCACTTGTACAGGTCCGCCACCTGTGTCAACACTTGGGAAGGATTGGTAAAACAATTAGTCATGACGGTCCTTCCAAACCCACCATTTCTAGTGATACTGGGGTGGGACTGGTCTAACATTAAAAGCGGTTGGTCACTTTCCACCCCTGAGATGACTCTGGGCCTAATTAATATTTGGAGAGGAACCATCTTCAGCTGCCTCCACACCGTGTAATCAGCCGGCTGAGAGAGATGAAGCGGCCTCCCTGAGTGACGTGGCAACTCCTCAATCATCGCATGCCGATGCGTCATCAACTAGTGGTGTGAAGGAACGGGAGGAAACAATTCCCCTTGAGGTTAGGGTTAGGGTTGAGGTCTGCCCTGACCCTCTCTCCACTTAATAGTACCAGTTCAGAGAGACGCTGGCTTCATTTAGAAGGGAGCAGTGGAATGACGATTCCCTTAAGTTTGCCAAAAATGCAGTTGTCCTTGTCAATAGCCAGCACAATCATCAGTCCATGCCACAGGGTCCTCACTTTGTGTTCGAGAATGACCTTTTATATCGTATAGCAGAGCATGAAGGGGAGGAGTGAAAGCTACTGCCCCCCTCCTAGGTGGCCATTTGGGCACCGAAAAACCTCTGAAGCGGATTAAGCTTCACTTTTATTGGCCAGGAATCAACAAAATGACGGTCTGCTGAACAGATTCAATCAAACTCTCAAACAAATGCTTCGTAAGTTGGTCAACGAGGTTGGAAGGAGTTGGGATCAGCTCCTCCTCCTTGTCGGGTTTTAGAACAAATCACAGCACAGAAACTGCACTCGTTAAAGTAGTAAATGATTTGCGGGTGAATGCAGACAGAGGCCATTTATCTATCCTCATCCTCTTAGATCTGAGTGCTGCATTTGACACCATTGATCATAATATTCTTAGAAATCACTTTAGTCAATGGGTGGGCCTCTCCGGAAGTGTCTTAAATTGGTTTGAATCCTACCTGGCAGGGAGAAAATTCTTTGTTAGTTTTTAGTTAGTTGTTAGTGGTAATTACAATTCAAAGACACATGATATCCAATATGGTGTTCCACAAGGCTCTATCCTGGGTCCGCTGTTATTCTCAATCTATATGCTTCCATTCGGTCAGATTATCTCAGGGCACAACGTGAGCTACCACAGCTATGCTGATGACACACAGCTGTACTTATCAATAGCACCTGATGACCTCGATTCTCTTGATTCACTAATACAATGCCTGACTTGTATCTCAGAATGGATGAATAGTAACTTTCTCAAGTTAAATAAAGAGAAAACTGAAATCTTAGTGATTGGCAATAATGGATACAATGAGGCTATTAGAAATAAACTGGATACATTAGAATTAAAAGTCAAGACAGAGGTAAAAAGCTTAGGGGTAATTGTTGACTGTAATCTGAATTTTAAATCGCATATTAATCAGATCACTAGGACAGCATTTTTTTACTTAAGAAACATAGCTAAAGTTAGAACTCTTATATAACTGAAAGATGCTGAGAAATTAGTTAATGCGTTTGTTTTCAGTCGACTAGATTACTGTAACGCACTCCTCTCAGGACTACCCAAAAAAGACATAAATCATTTGCAACTAGTGCAGAATGCAGCTGCTAGAATCTAAACTAGGAAAAGAAAATCCGAGCAAATTTCTCCAGTTTTTATGTCACTACACTGGTTACCTGTGTCATTCAGGATTGACTTTAAAATTCTGCTTATCTATACTAATAAAACGCAAAGCCCTCACTGACTGACTGACTGAATGGCTCACTGACTGACTCACTGACTGAATTCTCCAACTTCCCGTGTAGGTAGAAGGCTGAAATTTGGCAGGCTCATTCCTTACAGCTTCCTTACAAAAGTTGGGCAGTTTTCATTTCGAAATTCTATGCGTAATGGTCATAACTGGAAGCTATTTTTCTGCATATATTGTAATGGAGTTGAGCTCGAAAGCCGTGGGGGGCGGAGTTTCGTGTGACATCATCACGCCTCCCACGTAATCACGCAGTATGTAGAAAACCAGGAAGAGCTCCAAAAACCGCTGATGAAAACATACATTTTATATTTAAGAAGGCAGCGAAACAATTAGAAGCGAGCGAGTGACATATAAAACCATATTCAGCGGCTCATGTGAACTGACGCAGTGCGCAGACAAAAAGCAACAGTTCCAAAGAGTGCTGAACAAAATCCGAATTACACTGCTATGCTCAAATAGATAAACCACACGCCGTTGCGCAATAGTAGAGGCTTCGCCTCTAGCGCCAGCGTCCGAGGTTCAATTCCCGAGAGGGGATGCACTGAGTATGTACGCGCGCCTCACGATTCATTTTAGCCTCGCATCCCCTTGGTTTGAGACGTATGAAAAAATATGCGGTTAACACAGAAAGACAGATCACCAATTGAAGCTTTATGAATAATGGATACTTTATTCGCGATCAATGATTGTTTTGGGAAAGCCATACTCAGTGTATTCATTAGATAAACGGTAAAAAAGTAAGAGCGAGGGTAGGGTAACTTATTGAGGCACGCAGGCAAAACCACAATAGCACGCGGGCTCGATGTACTGTAGTGCGCGTCAACTCGATCTGAATTGCGCGATCACATTTGAAAAAATATATCTTTTCAAGTTCTATTTAGTCCATATGTGTCAAACTCAAGGCCTGCAGGCCACATCCGGCCCGGCATGTAATTATATCCGGCCCGCAAGATCTTTTTATATATTATTGTTATTAATGGCCCGGGGATATGAAGCGCTGGTAACACAATAAACTACAGATCCCATAATGCAGCGCTTTAGCTGCCTTGCCGAACACTTACCGCGTTAATCAAGTCAAGCTTATGATGCTGCAAGTTATTGCGAAGCTAGCCCACACTATGCCAAAGAGAAAAGGTGATTCTGAACATAGAGCCTTTAAAAACCGATGGGAGGCTGAGTATATGTTTACTGACATTGCCGGTAAACCTGTGTGTCTCATTTGTGGAGCTAATGTGGCTGTAATTACAGAATTTAATCTAAGACGGCACTATGAGACAAAACATCAAGATAACCTGAAAGACCTGAATGCAATGCACAAGATACAGTAAGCAGAAGAGTTAAAGAAGAATCTGACACTTCAGCAGACGTTTTTACTCATGCAAAATCACAAAGTGATTTCAAGTGAAGCTACTTTTATGGGAGACACAAATGCACCAGTGCAACCAGCCCCACTTTCCCTGTTGCCAAGTAATGTTGAACCAAGTCGGCACTACGGTGTTCCCAAATACGCACTTTGCTGATAAACTGAGCACACTGCACACTGAGTTTGCACGCCGCTTTGGTGGCTTTGAAGAACAAAAAAAGAATTTTGAGTTGTTTCGCAACCCATTTGCCGTCGATGTGGAAACTGCACCTGTGCAGATTCAGATGGAGGTGATTGAGCTACAGTGTAATGGCACACTGAAGGCAAAGTACGATATTGGCAAAACGAATTATGGTCATGAACCGAGGTTCCACTGTATGTAGATATGTATGTATATATATGTTTATATATATGTGTGTGTGTGTGTATGTATATATATATATATGTGTGTATATATGTATGTATATATATACAGGTATATGTATGTATATATGTGTGTGTGTATATATATGTGTATATGTATATATGTATATATGTATGGATATGTATATATATATATATGTTTATGTGTGTGTGTTTGTATATATATATATATATATATTGACAATCATGTTACATTATTTTCAAAATGTTTCCTTTTCTTTTTCATTGCTTCTTTAACACACTACTTCTCCGCTGCGAAGCGCGGGTATTTTGCTAGTGGTTTATAAAGCCTTAAATAATCTCACCACATCTTATATATCAGAATGTCTGACACCTTATATTCCAAATCGTAACCAAAGGTCCTCAAATGAGTATCTCCTTAGAATTCCAAGAACAAAACTTAAAAGTGGTGAGGCGGCCTTCTGCTGCTATGCACCTAAAATCTGGAATAGCCTGCCAATGGGAATTTGCCAGGCTAATACAGTGGAGCACTTTAAAAAACTGCTAAAAACACATTATTTTAACATGGCCTTCTCATAACTTCACTGTAATCAAAATCCTGATACCCTGTATATCCAACTCATTATAATAGCTATTCATGGTGGCTCTAAAATCCGTACTAACCTCTACTCTCTCTTCTGTTTCCTTTTCCGGTATCCTTTTGGTGGTGGCTTGCACCACCACCATCTACTCAAAGCACCGTGATGTTCCAACAATGATGGATGGATTAAAAGCCAGAAGTCTGTATGACCATCAACATCAAGTGACTCCGTGAGAACCGTAACTACAAAGAGGACTATTTCATTTATGTTAGGTAGAATGCCCAGTGGGGACCGGGCAGTCCTGTGGCCTGGAACCCCTGCAGATTTTTTTTTTTTTTTTCTCCAGCCGTCTGGAGATTTTTTTTCTGTTTTTTCTGCCCACCCTCGCCATCAGACCTTACTCCTTTTCTATGTTAACTAATGTCTTATTTTAATTTCTTATTTTGTCTTTTATTTTTCTTTTCTTCATTATGTAAAGCACTTTGAGCTACTTTTTGTATGAAAATGTGCTATATAAATAAATGTTGTTGTTGTTGTCCTTTTTGCTTATCAGGAAGTCCCACAAGCCTCCAAGAGGTTCTCCCTTTTTGAATTATTGTATGGACGACAACCCAGGGGCATATTAGAGATTTTAAAACAGGGATGGGAAGAAGAGGCTCTTCCCTCCTCAAACATATTGGAATATATTGCGCAGTTACGCAATAGATTTGGTAAGATTCGGCCCCTCCTTAAAAGTTACATGGAAGAGGCACAAGCGGCATAGGTCCGATATTACGACAGAGGCAAGTCTCCCCGGGTGTTCCGCCCGGGAGATCGAGTTATGGTTCTGGTACCCACTTCCCACTCAAAGTTACTGGCCCATTGGCAAGGTCAATACGAGGTTAAGGACAGGAAAGGACGCATTGACTGTTTGGTGAAACAACATGATCATCGGCTGAGGGAACGGGATTATCAAGTAAATCTGCTGAAACCGTGGAAGGACAGGGATTCCTGATCCCTCCTCCGGTCAGCCCTGCTCACTCTTTGCTCACATGACTAGCCTAACTTCAGTGCGGATTTAAGTCCCAGACAGCGATGGGAGCTGGAAACAGTTATCCTGTCAGTCCCGGAGGTAGTGAGCATAAAACCAGGAAGTACCTTTCTGATTGAGCACGACATTGTGACAGACCCTGGGATTATAGCCCGGAAACACCCTTATCAGCTTCCCAAGGCAAAAAGAGCTAAAGTGGAACTTGAGATCAAACACATGCTGGAACTAGGAGTAATAGAGGAAAGTCATAGTCCCTGGTCCAGTACCATTGTTTTGGTCGGTAAGCCTGACGGGAATTGGAGGTTTTGCAACAACTTCTGTCAATTTAATCAAGTCTCCCAATTTGATGCTAATCCGCTACCATGAGTGGACGTCCTCCTCGAGAGACTATGACAAACTAAGTACAGTATTTGACCATGCTGGACATGACAAAGGGGTACTGGCAGGTTCTTTTAATGGACTCCGCAAAGACTGCGTTTAGTACCTCTAGCGGACACTGGCAGTATTGTGTCCTTCCATTTGGGTTACATGGGGCTGCAGCAACTTTCCTGTATCTGGTGGATAAAGTGCTCAGGCCTCATAACTCATATAATGCTGCCTACCTGGATGACATCGTCATCTATTCCAGAACATGGACAGAACACCTACAGCAGGTAGGAGCGGTATTGCGAACACTTGGTGAGGCTGGACTTCGGATTAATCCCGCAAAATGTTTCTTTGGATTAATCAAAGCCAAATATTTAGGCTACCTGGGGGGTCGGGGTACCGTGAAGCCACAGTGCTCCAAAGCAGATTCCATTTTGAAATGGCCTGACCGCGAACCAAGTGGCATGTCCAAGTCTTTCTCGGGTTAGCGGGGTACTACTACCGGTTTTATGCCCCGATTCTCAGAGAGAGCGGCACCCTTGACTGATTTGACAAAGAAGAGGGCCCCGAACATTGTGGTATGGACTGATAAGGCAGGCACTGCATTTAGTGACTTGAAGCAGGCCCTTACGTCCGCAACAATTTTGAAAGCACCTAACTTTTCTATGCCTTTCATCCTCCAGACAGACACTTCGGGCAAATGCCATGCTGAGCCAAAATATCGATGGTGTGGAACACTCTGTCATGTTCCTGAGCTGGAAACTCTTGGAACGAGAGACCAGGTATGCGGTGGTGGAAAGGAAGGCTCTGGTGATCAAATGGGTGATTACATAGCTGAGGTACTTCCTGTTGGGCCGGGAGTTCACCCTTGTCATGGACCATGCACCTTTACACGTTGGATGGCCCTGCGCAAAGAGTCGAATCTGCAGGTCACCCAGTAGTTTCTTGCCCTACAGCCTTACAAGTTTTCGCTCGTTTATTGTCGGGGCCCTCCTCATGCCAACACCGATGCTCTTTCTCGGGTTCACAATTCTTACATCTAATATCTGAAACTAGAACAGAAAAGCAGCTGAGCAAAAAATAATAGATGCACTCTGCTGTTTTCAGTCTTCTTGCCTATTTTCCGAAGAATGTAATTGTTCTAAAGAAACAATTTTCTTTGTCTTTTTCGTAATAAAAATACTTGTAAGGTGATTTTTCTGAAACAAACATTGTGTAAAGAACAGGAATGAGTTTTGTGTGACCAAGTAATGAAAAATCTCCTAGAAGAAATATTCATCTGTTTGATCTAGAAAAATTAGCAATTCTGGTCAAACGAAAGTTCCTTGGATTCAATATTAATTTATTCAACACAGAATTGATGGCAAATTTTGAAATAAAAGAATGCCATTTTAAAGGATTCTGAGGAGTGATTCAAAGACATTATGGATTGACAGAAATATGCCCTGAACATTTGTGTGCTTATTATCATACTCTTTTATGAGCAAGCTGTCATACCACAGTGTGCTGTTTTCTTGTCTAAATCTAAATAATTGATTAGCAGCAAAAGACCTCAGCAAGACATCAAGGTGCTAGAGAGCATATTAAAGAACTGTAAGAAACTACCTAAATATCGGAGAAGCAGGACTTACTGTGTGTCCATGGACAATGTCTATGGTTTAAGGTCTAGATTCTAGCGCAACTTTATTAGTAGAAGTGGCCAAAAAGAGGTTCCTGCATGCTATTGTTGCACTCAGTATCCGTGACAAGTGAGGAGGTAAGGCTATTTCTACAGATCAACAAGAGTCAATTGACATGGATTATGGAGACTTGAAGTTCCAGGGTAATTTGGAGCAATTATCATAAATGTACTAAAAATGAGGAATAGAGTAGAAATTAAAGCTGGTTTTGAAATCGTTACAAACAACACAAATTATACTGTTTTCCAAAAATGGTAAAAAGACATCTACCTGATTAAAAATACCTCATTGTATTAGACTTGCTCCCAGTATCTGTCCACACTTTTTGCTTACTAGATTGCTGTTCTCTGGCATCAAGTACAATGTGTTTGGCTTATTCAGGCAAGATTGTGCAGGCAAAATGAGATGTCTTTTCAAAGGATTATCAGGAGTACAGAAGAAGCACTAAAACCTAAAAAGAATACACAGCACAAATAGTACAGCCATGTACGTAAACAAATGTTAAGATTGTGGCCTTTATTAAATCAATGATTATGAAGGATGTAATTGTAGAACAGATGATTATTTAATGATGATTTCTTTTTTATGCATTAGAATAGAAGAGTTATTATACAAACAAACAAACAAGCACATATTGCTGTAAGCGAAAGATGAAAAGCCAGTCCAACCAAAAATATAACTCCACTGAATCACAGCAAGAGTTAAGGTTTGTTAATGTTAAACAGCACTAATAGCTTCACCCTTACCCAAGACAGAGAGCAAATTAGTAACGAAAGCCTATTATGTTATACATCCACATACTGATTAAAACTAAAGGAGTTAATTAGAAATGTTTGTAGGTGTCCAGCAAACTTATTTTAAAATAACATTAATAAATGTTACCCAGATTCTAAAGACGTTCTGCACTGTTACAACAAAGGAAATGAGATTTTTGTTATTTTAGGTAATATATAATTTTCCTGTTGAGTATTGGAAGACATTGTGAGGATTCCTCCAGTTACGCTGCTGTTCTAACTACAGTTAGGTCCATAAATATTTGGACAGCAACAACTTTTTTCTAATTTTGGTTCTGTACATTACCACAATGAATTTTAAATGAAAAAAACTCAGATGTAGTTGAAGTGCAGACTTTCAGCTTTAATTCAGTGGGTTGAACAAAAAGATTGCATAAAAATGTGAGGCAACTAAAGCATTTTTTAACACAATCCCTTCATTTCAGGGGCTCAAAAGTAATTGGACAAATTAAATAATTGGAAATAAAATGTTCATTTCTAATACTTGGTTGAAAATCCTTTGCTGGCAATGACATCCTGAAGTCTTGAACTCGTGGACATTACCAGATGCTGGGTTTCCACCTTTTTAATGGTCTGCCAGGCCTCTACTGCAGCGGCTTTCAGTTGCTGTTTGTTTGTGGGCCTTTCTGTCCGAAGTTTAGTCTTCAACAACGGAAATACATGCTCAATTGGGTTAAGATCAGGTGACTGACTCGGCCATTCAAGAATTTTCCTTTTTTTTTTGCTTTAATAAACTCCTGGGTTGCTTTAACTGTATGTTTTGGGTCATTGTCCATTTGTATCATGAAACGCTGCCCAATCAGTTTGACTGTATTTAGCTGGATTTGAGCAGACAGTATGTCTCTGAACACCTCAGAATTCATTCGGCTGCTTCTGTCCTGTGTCACATCATCCATAAACACTAGTGTCCCAGTGCCACTGGCAGCCATGCATGCCCAAGCCATCACACTGCCTCCACTGTGTTTTACAGATGACGTGGTATGCTTTGGATAATGAGCTATTCCACAACTTCTCCAAACTTTTTTCTTGCCATCATTCTGGTAGAGGTTGATCTTGGTTTCATCTGTCCAAAGAATGTTTTTCCAGAACTGTGCTGGCTTTTTTAGACATTCTTTAGAAAAGTCCAATCTAGCCTTTCTATTCTTGAGGCTTATGATTGGCTTGCACCTTGCAGTGCACCCTCTGTATTTACTTTCATGCAGTCTTCTCTTTATGGTAGACTTGGATATCGATACGCCTATCCCCTGCAGAGTGTTGTTCACTTTGGTTGGCTGTTGTGAAGGGATTTCTGTTCACCATGGAAATGATTCTGCGATTATTCACCACTGTTGTCTTCCGTGGATGTCCAGGTCTTTTTGTGTTGCTGAGTTCACCAGTGCTTGCTTTCTTTCTCAGGAAGTACCAAACTGTAGATTTTGCCACTCGTAATATTGTAGCAATTTCTCAGATGGGTTTTTTCTGTTTTCGCAGCTTAAGAATGGCTTCTTTCACCTGCATGGAGCACTCCTTTGACCGCATGTTGTCTGTTCACAGCAAAATCTTCCACATGCAAGCACCACACCTCAAATCAACTCCAGGCCTTTAATCTGCTTAATTGATAATGACATAATGATGGACTTGCCCACACCTTCCCATGGAATAGCCTTTGAGTCAATTGTCCAATTACTTTTGAGCCCCTGGAATGAATGGATTGTGTTAAAGCTAAATGCTTTAGTTGCCTCACATTTTTATGCAATCTTTTTGTTCAACCCGCTGAATTAAAGCTGAAAGTCTGCACTTCAACTGCATCTGAGTTGTTTCATTTAAAATTTACTGTGGTAATGTACATAACCAAAATTAGAAAAAAGTTGTCTCTGTCCAAATATTTAAGGACCTAATTATATGTAGTGTTTAAATCACAGTGATTTTATTGCTTGATAGTCTCGTATCATAACTCCAAACACTGCTGCGAGAGGTTTCTGGGATGATTGTAAACCCTATTCTGTCTGAAGGATTAGAAAGTATCCTGATCTAAAATGGTTTTAATTTAGGACATTCTCAATACGTGTTCCCTAGCAAGGCAATAGCTACATGGCATTGTTCTCAATTGTGTTCTATATTGATAAAGAATATAAAGTAGGATTTATTGGACTCACTACACAGTACACCTCTGTTCTGTTAATGAAGCAAAAAATAACATATATTAAGTTAATATTTTTAGATTTATAATCCTAAAATCATGCAGAATAGGCAAAGACACTATATAATTTATAAATTTTGTAGGAAAAATATACTTAAAGACATTTTTAAAATTTGAAGCAGCTTTAAAGGATTCAGATAAATAGTATTGTTTGGGGATATTCTAAATTATTATACATTACAGTTGGTTTTATCAGTCGTGAGAGATGAACGTCTGGGACAGAGCTCCGTTAGCAGCTATGTTGTTTCACTTTTTTTTTTTACTGTTATCCTGTATTTACTCAACCTGAGAGAGTTTAAATACAGTATATGGAGATAAATAGAGTATCTCACAAAGGTAAGTACACCCCTTACATTTTTGTAAATATTTCATTATATCTTTTCATGTGACAATATTGAAGATATGATACTTTGATACAATGCAAAGTAGTCAGTGTACAGCTTGTATAACAGTGTAAATTTGCTGTCCCCTCAAAGTAACTCAACACACAGCCATTAATGTCTAAACTGCTGGCAACAAAAGTGAGTACACCCCTAAGTGAAAAATGTCCAAATTGTGACCAAAGTGTCAAAATTTTGTGTGGCCACCATTATTTTCCAACACTGCCTTAACTCTCTTGGGCATGGAGTTCACTAGAGCTTCACAGGTTGCCACTGGAATCCTCTTCCAATCCTCCATGACAACATCACGGAGCTGGTGGATGTTAGAGACCTTGCGCTCCTCCACCTTCCGTTTGAGGATGCCCCACAGATGCTCAATAGAGTTTAGGTCCAGCACCTTTACCCTCAGTTTCTTTAGCAAGGCAGTGGTCATCTTGGAGGTGTGTTTGGGGTTGTTATCATGTTGGAATACTTCCCTGCGGCCCAGTTTCCAAAGGGAGGGGATCATGGTCTGCTTCAGAATGTCACAGTACATGTTGGCATTCATGGTTCCCTCAATGAACTGTAGCTCCCCAGTGCCGGCAGTACTCATGCAGCTCCAAACCATGACACTCCCACCACCATGCTTGACTGTAGGTAAGACACACTTATCTTTGTACTCCTCACCTGGTTGCCGCCACACATGCTTGACACCATCTGAACCAAATAAATTTATCTTGGTCTCATCAGACCACAGGACATGGTTCCAGTAATCCATGTCCTTAGTCCGCTTGTCTTCAGCAAACTGTTTGCGGGCTTTCTTGTGCATCATCTTTAGAAGAGGCTTCTTTCTGGGATGACAGCCATGCAGAATAATTTGATGCAGTGCGCGGCATATGGTCTGAGCACTGACAGGTTGACCCCCCCCCCACTTCAACTTCTGCAGCAATGCTGGCAGCACTCATACATTTATTTTCAAAAGACAACCTCTGGATATATTGCTGAGTATGTGCACTCAACTTCTTTGATCGACCATGGTTAGGCCTGTTCTGAGTGGAATCTGTTCTGTTAAACCGCTGTATGGTCTTGGCCACCGTGCTTCAACTCAGTTTCAGGGTGTTGGCAATCTTCTTATATCCTAGACCATCTTTATGTAGGGCAACAATTCTTTTTTTCAGATCTTCAGAGAGTTATTTGCTATGAGATAGTGCTGGGCGGTACACCGGTTCATACCGAAAATTGTTTTTTATTTTTGTTATGATATGGATTTTTGTTATACCGCAACACCAGTTTAAATTGCCTAAATAACGTTCGGAATGTGGCAGAGTAGCAAACTGTTCAACTGGGGACTTTTTTCACTTCTACACTGTTAATCACATACAACGGAGTACATGCGTTAGTGGAGGTGTTGCACGGGGGCTCTTTTTCACTGCTACACCACTAAATAGGCATGCAACGGAGTACATGCGGTAGTGTAGGTATTGCATGGTGAAAATAGACAGAGAACTTTCAGAAACTGAAGCTGTACCTGACAATAAAGTTGAACATGAAGAACTTTTGCCGAAAAAAAGGAGTCACGCCCGTTGCCTGGAGATACTTTGGTTTTAAAAGGTCGAATGTGGACCATTCTGTTCGAATGTGTGAATACTGTTTATATACTACTGGATATTACTGCAAGCCAAGTTTTACTTGTTTTATTTTTTTTCAATTCAGTGTAATGTACCTGGGTACTGTGCAATAGTGTGATGACATGTTGACTTTATTCTCGACATTTCCACTTTAACCTCAACGCTTATGGTGAGAATAAAGTCGACATTTAGAATTTATTCTCGCCGTTTCTGTCAAAATTAAAGTCGACATGCTGACTTTATTCTCGTAATTTGTCATTAAAGTAGAACATCGTAAACCAAACTTCATCATAAAATGAATATTTAATTTACTAGATTTTCTCAAACCCCATAATAAGTTATACAGTGGAACCTCGGTTTACGAATGTCTCAGTACACATACAACTCGGTTTACTACCAAAAAGTTCGCCAAACTTTTGCCTCAGTTCACGACCACACACTTGGTATACGAACAAGCCAGTTTCCCTTTCAGTTTGTACATGTTCAGTCTCTCCCTGTGCATTTCCTGTGCAGCGAGCAAGAGAGAGAGCGAGCGAGAGAGCGCGACACACACACACACACACACACACAGGCAGCAAGAGAAAGACAGACGTACACACACACACACAGGCAGCGCACGCACATACACACAGGCAGCGAGCGCACACACACAGAGGCAGCGCTAAGATAAATACTTGATATAATTATTTTCATGATGAAATGTTTTAAAGCATATATTAATCATGTGGGGGCACAGTGGCGTGGAGGTTGCACTGCTGCCTTGCAGCAAGGAGGTCTCTGGTGCATCCTGCCTAGTTTTGTTATGCTATATTGACCCTGGTAGTGTATTTGTTGCTCGTATTCACCTTGCAATGTGCTGGCATTCAGGATTTGCTCCTGCCTTGCACACAAAGCTTGCTGGGATGGGCGCAACCCTGAATGGATGGCATAATTAAACACATATAACAAAGATTTTTTTAATGTTCTGAACACTCCGTGGGGTGTTTATAACTAGTTGTAATTTCACAAACACGTTTATTGTGTGGTGATTGGATAGATGAAGAAAGAAAAAGGAAGGATAGGAGCTGAGGGTTTGGTATGTCAGACAGACAGCACATACGCAATTAAGAAAGCCCGCTCAGAAGAGCATCCATTGAATTCTGT
Source organism: Polypterus senegalus (assembly GCF_016835505.1). NCBI lineage: Eukaryota > Metazoa > Chordata > Cladistia > Polypteriformes > Polypteridae > Polypterus > Polypterus senegalus. Next base: position 109,653,026 of record NC_053166.1, read on the forward strand.
GTTCATGTCTCCGACCACCAGATCACAAACCCAACATTTACACAATATTTAAGTTTTTTGGAGCCTCGTCACACCTGCCATAAAGTTCTCTACACTGAACAAATACCTGGGGACCCCTTACTGCGAGGGGACAGCACTACAGCCACACTACTGTGCATGTTTAATACATGCTTTAATGCATTTCATCATGAAAATGACATCAAGTATATATCTTAGCATTCTAAATTTTAAGAGAGCAGGAATATCATGAAGTGAATGGATTCTGTGCGGTTATCGCTGCCAGCGCCTCCTCTTAGTGCGGAGGAAGTCAGTTTAAGAAGCACGTAGTGATTAACAACTGGGTCGGGGAACACAACACAAAGCATTTAATGTGCTACATTAACTTATGACGGGGTTTGAGAAAATCTAGTAAATTAAACATTGATTTTAGGATGAAGTTTAGTTTATGACATTCTACTTTAATTATAAAAATAAACTATGAGAATAAAGTGGAAATGTCGACTTTAATCTCGACATAAGTGTCAAAATTAAAGTGGAAATGTTGAGAATAAAGTCAACATGTCGACTTTACTCTCGACATATAGTTTGTGTAAGTATAGCACTATATAGCACCCGACCCGACACAGATTGAACACAGCAGGCATGTGTAAAATTAAATAAACTTTTATTTTTCTTCAGCTGGAGGGCACGTCTTCCCCGTGAACCCCCCGCCACAACACAGTCCCACAAGTACTTAATATAAACAACACACTCTCTTCTTCCTTCTCCACCTCTCCTCACCAAGCTTTGTCCTAATCCCACCTGACTCTGGCCACTGAGTGGTGGTCACTGGCTACATTTATAGTTCAGTTATAGTGGAAGTGCTCCACGTGCTTGATCCCTGATTTCCGGCTGCACTTCCGGGTGTGATGAATTTCTTGCCCATACGGGCTCAGAAGTCACAAACACAGCACCCCTGGCGGTGCCTGCGGGACCCAACAGGGCTGCACCCAACACCAATTCCCAGGATGCCCTGCGGGAACCCAAGGCACTGCTCCACCCCAGGGAGGCGGCCATCTAGCATCCAGGGGGAGGTATTGCAGTGTCCATGGCTGCTCCCCCTGAATATAGTGTGCAGGGGCGTCCTGGCTGGGTAAGGACGGCAAGAGCCTTTCACATTTGTTTTTTTTCTTCCGGTGTCCGTATTTTTTTTTCTTCACCATGGCCCTAATACGATTCCGTAGGGCTATACCACAAATAGCATTATAAATGAAAGTTGCAGTTTTATTATTTATGTATATAGCTTAGCTTGAAGCAAGGTCCATATTAATGCAATTTGGCTTAATGATGGTTCAGTTGGCAAAGATATCATCACCAAGTTGCACTAGTTTTATTTTATTTTTATTTGGTGAATACTGTGTAATGAACCTGGGCTTGAAGTCTTGAAGTAATAGTATTATTACTGGAAGTTGCACTATCATTTATTTTATTGTTATTATTTATTAGTTTAAATATTATGCAGTTTAATGATGGTAAAGTTGTTTAAAAAGTCACTTTAACATGTCAGCGGACAGAGATTAACATTAACAGAAAGTGTAGTTGGTTTACAAAAAATATTTACTATTTATTCCTTTTCTAAGACATGTTCAGTGCAATACAACTTTGGACAAGCACCTCTGGATATTTTACTAAGTCTAAATGCCTCTTTGGATGGTTGAAAATATGTTGTCAAAATTATAGTTTAAGTTGTTTGCAAAATTTGTTCAATAAAAAGATTCTTTATTTTGACTGCATCTGTCTTGCAATGTGATTCCTTATCTTCATTAGTGCCACCCCCTTGAAAACTATCACTTTATGGGGCATTGCAAACCTGTATTAATACTTGTGTGTACATTAAAATGTTTTTTTTGTACAATGTACAATGCTCATGACAGTGGAATAGGTTATTCTTAGCCAGTCTGCTGCAGTAATTGTAGTGGAAAATGTGGTTAACATCCACTCATGTGTGGAAAAAAAATACCATAGAATGCCGTGAAACCAGGATAATTTAGAAAAATACCACGATATAGAATTTTGGTCATACTGCCCAGCACTACTATGAAGTGCCATGTTGAACTTCCAGTGACCAGTATGAGAGAGTGTGAGAGCGATAACACCAAATTTAACACACCTGCTCCCCATTCACATCTGAGACCTTGTAACACTAACGAGTCACATGACACCGGGGAAAGAAAATGGCTAATTGGGCACAATTAGGACATTTTCCAGTTAGGGGTGTACTCAGTTTTGTTGCCAGCAGTTTAGACATTAATGGCTGTGTGTTGAGTTATTTTGAGGGTAGAGCAAATTTACACTGTTATACAAGCTGCACACTGACTACTTTACATTGTATCAAAGTGTCATCTTCTTGTGTTGTCCCATGAAAAAATATATTAAAATATTTACAAAAAATGTGAGGGGTGTACTCACTTTTGTGAGATACTGTATAAGCACGAGAAGCAAACAAATGGCTCAGAAAGAAAACAAAAAGACAGCTAAAGCTTCATCAAAGTCTAAACCGGCCTCAAGTTCATGATACACCTGCCAGAGACTGACCTGGAACAGACAGGCAAAGCAACAAATCTGCCAAAGAATGCTACAGCTTCAGCTCCAACCGACAGAGAAAGTGGGAGCAAAACTGCGAGCAGGTGGGCAAGGGGAATTCGTTGATTCCAGGAGTATTATTGGAAATGAGCATGGCCTTTCTATCCCCACGGTTACCAACAGCTAATTCCCCAGTAAGTCAGCAGCATCACCTCCAACTGAACTCACAACCCCGCCTACGGAGCACTAAGAAGACCAAAATGATCTGTCTGAGCTGAAGGTAATGATTATGGCACTTGGGGTTGGGGGCATAAATAATATAAAGAGTGATATGAGGAAGGATATAAACAAGAGAAATGAGAAACAGGATCAGGATATAAAAAGGCCTAGAGAAACATTTATGTACTCACTTTACTGCAAAATTTAAAGAAATTCTAGAAAGAATGGAAGAAAAAATACAGGAAAATATGTGTAATTTTGACAATAAAATTAGAGTACTTGACTCTCAACTTGAATATGTTAAGCAGTTTACGACTCATATTGAAATAGTTGAACAATCAACATTCATCAGTGATGAAAAATCAACAGCTAAAATAATTGTACAGGACTTCATATCAGACACCTGTTTCTCAGCAACGTACTATATACAGTATATGGATCAAATGCCTCAAAACCGAGAAGCCTGATTGTTCATTTCAACCAACTACAGGTTAAAGAAAACTTGACTAAAAGAGGAGATCATATCTGAAAATTACCACATTCACATTTCCCCACATTTCTCCCCTTTGATGACTGATAAATACACTATATTCTGCAGTGCTAAGCAACACTTTTGCCGAAATCAGATAAAGCGTCTTGTTTCTTGCCAAATTGAAAGTAGTTATTGAAGGCCAGTTTTACACTTTTAGTTCTCCAGATGAAACAGAAAAAGAAGACTGATCCCGACATCCTTTTGAAACATGATCATGAGTCATATTGCGTTCTGGCAAGGCAAAGAAGATTCTGCTTGTAATTTGGCCCATTTGTAATGCAACATTTGCTTTAACTATAATTATTAAATAGAAATCTCTTCCATTGAATATATGTAAATTTTGGTAACCAAAAAGTAACTAGTTATTTACTAATAATAATTTTTTGCCCACCATCAAATCTTGCAATTACTATACTATTGTTACTTCTAACCATGCCCCTCTAACCAAGGAGCTTAAATCACTGTACCCTACAAACTCATCTCGTAGGTGGCGTCATGACCCCCTGTTATTAGCTGATGGGTACTGTACAGAATTTATATTCAAGCAAATTGATTATTCTTTAAAGACAAATGAATCCTCTGAAGTTTCTGCAGGAATACTCCAGGAAACTCTGAAGCATTTTTAAGAGGACAGATTATTTCATTTCTTTCACACAAAAATAAATTGGAAACCAAGAAGGCACCAGAAATAAATTACCAGAATGGATCAAGAATAGGCCAGGTCTCCAAATGAGGTACTTAAAAGGAAAAGACAGGTTTTGCAATCAGAATTTGACCTCTTGGCAACTAAAGAAATGGAACAACTCATCTTTAAATTGTGACATCATTACTATGAACACAGAGAGAAGGCTAATAAGACCTTAGCTCAACAATGCCACAAGCATGAATTTCACCATGCAATAACAGTAATTACAAACACCGATGAAAATAAAACCATTGACCATAAAAATATAACCCACACATTTAGAGAGTACTATAAGTCTTTATATTCTACTTAGTTTAAAGAACATAAAACACAATGTAATGAGTTTTTAATGCATTATAGATACCAAAGCTAGAAACTCATAGTGCAGAGGAACTGGATAAATCATAATTGCTGGAAGCTATAAACTCACTTCAAAGTGGGAAAGCAGCAGGCCTCGATGGCTAGTAAGTGGAATTTTATAAAAAAAAATGTTCAAATAAGTTAGCTCCACTATTATTACCAATGTTTATAGAAGCTAGAGATGACAAAATTCAAAACTTTTCAAGCAAGCATTTATTACCTGTAGTTACTACACTGTACATCATACAGACCAATCTCACCTCTGAATAATGATGTTAAAATACTCTTCAAAGTTCTAGCTAGAAGGATGGAAGGAGGAAAGTGGTCCCTTTGGTAATATCACAAGACAAAAACCAAATGTATTAAAGGCAGAAGCTTAGCTTCTAATCATGTTTAATGTAATATATTCACCCATAAAATTTAGCACACCAGAGATCTTATTATCTTTGGACGCAAAAAACGCATTAGATATAGCTGAATTAGATTACAAATTCACCACATTGCAGAAATTTGGGTTAGACACAACAAATATTCTTGGATCAAACTACATAATACCATTCCAGAAGCCTCAGCTCGTATTAACAACATTATTTCAGAGTACTTCAAACTAGAACATGATACTTGACAAGAATACCCCCTATCATCACTGCTCTTTGGAATCGCCATTGAATCATTGGCTGTTAATTTTTTAAAATGCATCAGAGATAAAGGAGATCAGCACAGATAGATTTGAACAGAAAATATCACTCTATGCAGACAATAGTGTACAGTATATATCAGACCCACAAAATTCCATGTCAGCAGTCCTAAAATCACTAGCAGTAATTTCAAAAGATATCCTGGCTCAAAATAAATCTGAATAAAAATGTGTGTTTTTTCCAGTGAACTCTTTAGTCCATAATATTTCACTGGGCACTTTCCCATTTACCTTAGCAGATCAGTTGAAATACTTTGGAGTAAACATCACAAGTAGATATAAAGCTATTTTTCAACAACATATTTTATTTGCATGGAAAAAATTACACAAGATGTGAATAGAGGTGTCCACCCTTTATCACACATTATAAGGGAGAATCAACATTGTCAAGATAAACATCCTTCCCAAGCTTCGTTGTCTATTTCAAAGCATCCACATATATGTTAACAAATCATTTTTTTAAGAAATTAGATGCAATCATATTCTCATTTATTTCGAATTCAAAACATCCATGCACTCAAAGGGCAACTACTGTATATAACGAGCTGAAGCAGAAAGGGGCATGGCACTACCTAACTTTCAATTTTATTACTGGGAAGCAAATATACAAGCCATAAAGGCCTGGACATCGACGCAAATCGATAAATATACAGAAGCCTGGCCTGCAATAGAATTCAATTCTTGCAGTACTTTCGTATATTCCCTGGTTTGTGACACAGTGAATAAAAATTCTAATCAATATACTAATAATCCAATTGTTCTTCAGTCACTCAGAATATGGAGACAATGTAGGAAACACTTTAAGACAGAGAAGCACTTATCTGTTGCACCTCTACATGACAACCACCTATTTCTACCCTCTCAAACCTACACAACATTTAATGTTTGTAAAATATCCGGGATTAAAACACTTAAAGAATTGTATATAGATAATATCTTTGAATCCTACAAGCAATTATGCTATAAATTTTACTTTTCATCAACAATTTGTTCACTACTTTCAAATTAGAAAGTTTGCTGAACGAAATCTGCCCAATAGGTGTAACAGAACAAGATGCAGAGGACAGAAAGATATGTAACAAGATGATCCGCTGTGCCAACCCCTAACAGGAGCAGCTGAAATAAGAAGAAGAAGCTGAACGAAATCTGCCCAGTTTTCCTCACTTCCTACCTACTTCTGTTGAAGAAGAAATATTGATCAGACTCAGACATCATCTCTATAATATATAAAAACATTTAAAATTCCCTTCCTTTCAAAGATCCCAAGGAGGGGAAAAGTCATTTTACTTAATATTTCAGAAAAGGAGTGAGAAGCAGCCATGAATAGAATGCATTCTAGCTCTATATGTGCAAAGCATTCAATCATTAAACATAAAATCTTTTTTCAGGCACATTTATCTTGTTTGAAAATGTATCCAGGGCAAGATTCAACCCATGAACATCGCAATCTCCAGTCTCATTGGGCCATGTTTTGGGCGTGCACCAAATTAACATCATTCTGTACACAAATATCAGACAGCCTTGATGTCATAATCACTCCTAACCCATTAACAGCTGTGTTTGTTGTACTCCCAGAATGGTTTAAATTGGAGAAAGACAAGCAAACTAATTGCCTTTACCTCATTACTAGCATTGAGGCATATCTGGTTCAACTGGAAGAATCCCGCCCCACCTCTTTTAAGTCAGTGGGTAAGTGATGTTCTCTACTATCTGAAATTGGAAAGAATCTAATTTTCACTTAGAGGTTCTGTTGAAAACATTTTAAAAATATGGCAGGATTTATTCAATAACAGTTTAGAACAAACATCTATATCGGGGAAAAATATATTCTTCCTTCTTTGTTACTTTAAAAGATTTGCTGACTTTCCTGTCTTTCACCTGGAGAAAGTCTGGTTTGTTAAGTTTGACTTGATTTTATGGAATGTTATTTGCCTCAAATAAAATCAATAAAAAAATTTAAATAATAAATAAACAAATAAATACATAAACATTGCTAACTATGACAATATTTTACAAAATAATCTTCCAATTTATGAGCACCATGTGCTGTATAAATTTACATGTATAGCTCAAATAAATCACAAAATAATACAGAATTAAAATGCAAAATGTAATAGTATAAAACACAAAACAAAATTTAGTATGAGCATTAAACCCTTCATATATCCTAAGACATGCTTTTTTAAATAAATTATCTTTTAGAAACCACTAATAAAACTAATTAATTTAAATGTTAAAAAATACACTTCTCATTGCTCACTGTAAGAGCCAATCTTAGAAAGTTAAAGTTTTGAGTTAAACACATGTTAATGTTTGCTTAATTTGAATATAAATTTCTTTCATAGTCAAAACCTATGGTATAGTCCTTTCCCCCTATAGGTTAGTAAGAAATAGAATCTTCTTACTATAACTGAGAAACAGTGTGATGATAAGCTTACCTGTGGTAAGAACAAGTTCCAGTAAATAGGGACTTGAAAGACCCATTTTCAAGTTAGAAATGGGATAAGCATACAGTTTTCTGACCTTTTTGAAATGGTTCAGAAATGTTAAGTAAATAGTAACGATTTGAGATGTAACAAGTTTAAGCTTAGAACTGAACTTTTCTTATCCTTAATTTTTCCTTTTTTGCTATTTTAATTTTCTTTTTTGTGTGAACTGTTTTACTTTGAAACTTAACTAAACTTTTAAAAACGAAGATATTTTGTCTGTGGAATCACTTCTGCACGTCAAGCTTTTGTTGAATCCCATTTTTTGAGTTAAAGCTGCAGAACTTTGGTAATTTTGGGAAAATGCCGCTACATTTTCGTCAGAAAACTAGCTAAGGCCTGAACTTGGACTAGAATCTACCATCTGAACAAGGAGGACGCTTCTGCTCCAGAACTCGTCAACGAAGAAAAAGAACGGAATCATTCAAGAGGTACTGTACTCTTATCTACTACCTTTACCTTGAGAAGATTTGAGAGACTGTCATATTATAAAAGGACAACATTTTGGATGATCGGATGTGCTTTTGCCTGAGTCATTGAAGCCTCATTACGAGGAAGTAATCTGCTTTTTTGGAATGTTCCTATTGTGACAAAATTGTCGTCAGGAAACATCCTGTCATTTACTCGAACTGCTGTCATGGCAATGTCTAAGCATAACTCAAGTGAGATCGGCAGTGATCTAAGTACAGACTCGAAGTCAGAAAATATAATTAGAAATCTTAAAGATCACATAAGTCACAGGAAAGATAAGCTTTCCATGTTCATAACTGAAATCAAAAGTGTTAAAGACATTCCAGGAAACCACTTAATAGTAGCAAAAAGATTTGAAGATTTTTGTGTGACGCACAGAGAGATAGAGGAGTTACATGAAAATCTACTATCAACATTAGATAAGGAGGGAGCGATTAAGAAACAGAAAACGGCATTTGCGGAAAGCTCTAAGAAATGGAAATAATTTATTGTCGCTACAGCAGCATGGCTGAAAGACGCAAATAGCCTGTTAACACACACATCTGATGAACAGCTAGTTAAACGATTCGAAGAGATGCAACTACAAGAACAAGATTGCTCAAAGTCAAAAACACGAAAGACGTCTCCTCAGTTGAAATGCGCTCTCGATATTAAACTTGATTTTTTAGCCCAGAAAACCACTGTCGCATCATCACCTTCTACAGTAGTGTTAATTGAACAATAGACACTTGATAGAATCCTACAAAGGCTAGATGAACTAGAGTCTGTGGACGAAAACTCAGACCCGACAGCAGGTGCGGTTATAAAGCAGCTTTATTTTTCAGAGTCACGTTGAGAAGAGTTTCAGAAAAGCAGACAATCAAATATACATGACAGCGTCAGGGCTCTTCTGAACCCCGTCTGTTGGGTGGGGTCCAGTTTTATACCCCTAGAATGCGTGATTTAATATCATTATAAAATGCAACAGTCAACACATTTATTATACACAAACCTTGAGCCCCTTTAATGTCCCTTGTAAAACTTGATTTCTTGGCTCCTTTTGTTATGGCGTTCAGATGTAAGCTAAGGGAAAACGTGATAAGGCAGACTCATGTGTGGAATGCTCAGACCTTGAGTCCTTTGCAGAAACATTTTTCTGTTTGCTAAAACAAAGCATGCTGTTACTTGGTTTCGTAAAGCTTACTTCTCAGACATGAATTAGTACAAGAGAACGAAGAGAACATTTGTCTTCCACATTCCCCCCTTTTTTAGCAAACAAAAAATATTTGATCAGGGAGAGCCATTTGTCCCAAGGATTAGAAATGCCAGAATTAGTAGCTAGTTCATGTCAAATCAGCTAAAGCACGGGTGATTGATCCATCAGGAGCTGTATTATTAGGGATATAGGTACAGCATGCATCACCAAACATAGCACAAACGCCTCCTTTCTCAGCCAAGAGCATATCTAAAGCCAATCGATTTTGCCAGGTCATGAGGGATGTTTTATCAAGTTGCTCATGGATACCTTCAACAGCTTCTTAGTAAAATTTAAGAATCTTTGTTGATTGTAATAGAGATAATTAATCCAATCTACATTTTTGTTTATAGTAACCTGAGGAAAAATAGACTCAAATTCGGCAGCAACTTGATCCCTTGCCTTGAACTTATCAGGGACTCCACGAGGGACTCGAATGGAATCAAAATACACCCCAGGGCCATGTAGGGAAAACTGGGAAGGGTCCACAGAATGGGGTTGACGATGTCGGCCAAACATGGTCGACACATGGAAGGCAGTTAAAGGGAAAAGTCGGAAAGGCATAACAAATTGTATTAAAGCAGAAGTGCCAGTCCAGTCAGGTGGAAGGATGTCAAGCAATTTAGACCTATGGCACATCCACCAAATATCAGTATTCTGAGTAATCAGAAAAATTGATAATTTGGAAGCTAAAGAGGAAGAATTAATCAGAAAAGTTTGGAAACAAAAAGAGGATGGGATATTACCAACATTTGTGCCACGAGAGGAAGTGAGGTTTCTAAAAAACAGGTATAAATACCTTCATCAGGCTGGAATATCGGGGGAGTCATGGGAAGAGTAGGGGAAAAGAAGGAAAGTGTAATGTAATTAGAGTCGATTGGAATAGAGGAAGAGATAAAAAGGGCAAGTAGGCAAGGAAGGCCAGTAGGATCAGATATGTTAGAAAGAGGAAAAGGGACAGTGGCCAAATGTGTCCTAGCTATAGCACATGCATAGCAATCAGATTGATTCACTTGTCTAGCCGAATATAATACCCATTGCAGCCAACGGTTCTGATCCCCATACCCAATTTCAATCGAAAAAGTGGAAGAAGAGGTGGAAATATTCATGACCTTGACAGGGGCGGTTTGGACCAGGGGTAGGAGAGAGGGGTGTGTGTGGGGAAATGGGAGGTGTTAGTAACAGGGTTCTCAACCTTAATTTGAAATCTCCCTAGAGGATCTATTCCAGATACACATGCCCCTAAAATATAGGTTCCTGAATCATGTAAAGAAGGGTTCTTCAGAGTAATGATCAAAGTGTTACAATGGTATTCGCACATTCATGAGGGGCATGTCCTTTTATAATAGAAAACGATATTTCAGACCATACTTCTGGGCCTTATAGGGTTGATAAACCCCAGTCATCAGTTCCAGTATTAGCCAAAACCCAGTCCCACATGTCACAGTTACTTTCGAATCCAGAGTTTGTAACAGTTACACACACATATTTGTCAGACCAGTTCCACTGGATTTGTCGATCAGTCCCACAGTCAATAATAGAACAGAAATCCACCTGAACTGATGTGGTGATTCCGAAAGGAAAAGTCAAGGTGACCAGAGCAGTCGACAAGGGGATGGAAAGACATAGTAGGACCACAATCAAGGGTGCCATCTTTTGCAATGTGAGATGTGAATCCAAGCAGGCAGTCCCTCAACTTTAACAGCGTGTGGTGTCCACAGCAGAACTTGGAACGGTCCTCTCCACCGAGGGTGATGCCAATGTTTCCTTCGAGTATCTCTAGCCAGAATCCAGGTTCCTAATGGAATCGGGAGTCCTTTGATGGAGGACTAGTTCTCCAGGCCTGATTCACCTGCTCGTGGACTTCCTTCAGAGAAGCTCGGAGACCTGTAAGACTGGAAAGAAGATCATTGTCCACAGTATGCAGTGTAACATTACCTATGACCATGCCGACTGGCATGGGCCGTCCGGTCAGAATTTCGAATGGCGACAGCCCTAACTGCCGATGTGTTCTTCCCCTTAATCCCATCAAGGCCAGAGGCAGAGCATCAGGCCAAGTTAAATTTGTTTGCTCACAGATTTTAGCCAATTTAGATTGCAAGGTACCATTGCATCGTTCCACAATACCTCCACTCTGGGGGTGGTATTTGCAATAATGATGCACATTTATCTGGAGCCAGGTGGTTCAAATGTGTGCCATTATCAGTTTGTAATTTCTGGGTATGCCCCATCTTGGAATGATTTCCTTTATCAAAGCTTTTGCCACAGGTTTGGCATCTGCATGTTTGGAAGGAAAGCTTCCACCCATCGGAGAACACATCAACAATTACTAAACAGTATCGGTACCCCTTTGATGGTGTTAATTCAATGAAGTCCATTTGAAGGTGTTGAATGGACCCATTAGGTTAGGTGTAACGGGACTTACCTGGGTGCCCTTTCCTACATTAAACTTTTGACATAATGCACAGCACCTGCAGAACTGCTCTGCATATGTAGAGAAACCTACAGCTTCCCAATGTTTTTCAACATCTTGAACCATGGCGTCTTTTCCAGCATGGTCTAAGCCATGGGCGATTTTTCCATACCTGGGAAAGAAGCTTTGGGAGGAAAGGTTTGTTAGTTTGCTTATGGGTCCAGACTGCATCAGAGAGGGACCCTTCTTTGGACCATTTTCTCTCCTCTGTGTCCGTGGCTGCACTCTGTAAAGAAATAATTTGATTATGAGTGTCCTGGTCATTTCTCTGTTGGAATAAAGAGATTGGTGTGTTATTATACACAGCCCGTTTAGCAAGATGATCAGCTAATTCGTTTCCTTTGCTGACAGAATCCTGTTTTCCTGTGTGAGCTTGACATTTTAACGATCGCTAGCTTTGATGGTTTCGTTATGGCCTCTAAGAGGGATTCTTTTAGTTTTTGATGCTGAATGGGCTTGCCAGTACTGGTCTTGAATCCCCTGAGTTTCCATAATGCCCCATGATCATGGCAGACTCCAAAAGCATATCTAGAATCAGTATAGATAGTTACAATTTTTCCCTCTGACAACTGACAAGCTCGGGTGAGAGCTATCAACTCAGCTGCCTGCGCTTAAACTTGAAGAAATTTGGTTGTTTCCTGTAGGTCTGGTCTAGGTTTTATAACCTTAGTTATTTCATCATGACAGTTGGTAGAAAAGTAGCTGGATTTAAGGTGGAGCACCTTTCTATGGTAACATTTGACAACGTACAGAGTACATTTTGATAGTGTATTACCCTAGCAGTAGTGAGATGTGAGGTTTTAGCCTGTACTAAAATGGAGTGTACGGCGTGAGGCACTTTTACCACTAGGGGGCTCATGAGCACTATATCTGTACTGGCTAGCACTGCCTCTGTTGTGGCTGCTACAGCTCTGAGACAGGTTGGATGTCCCACAGGCACTGGATCCAATTTTTTTGAAAAATAGGCTAAGCCTTTGTTTTTTCTCCATGGAATTGTGTAAGAACTGCATTCATATATCCCCCCTTTTCGTCCACGAACAGAGTGAATGGACGAGATAGTCAACAGTCCCAACGCATGCGCAAACAGTAGGGCACTTTTTTTTTTTTAAGTCACATAGAGCCTTCTCAGCTTGATCATTGCATGCCACCTGACCAGAAAGGGGGAGATCAGGGTGATCGCTAAAGTTTGCAAAAGCTGTGCTCTTTCAGTGAAGTTTAAAATCCATTGCCGGCAGTATCCTAGAATGCCTAATACAGACACAACCTGTTGCTTTGTAACAGGTCTAGGAAGATTTTGAATGGTGTTTATACGATCGCTAGAGAGAGAGAGCTCTTGTTTCACAAGAAATGTCATGACCTGAATATTTCACAGTTGTTTGAATGAACTGCAGTTTTGTTTTAGAAACTTTATGGCCATTTGCTGCTAAAACTAATAATTTCTGAGTATCACGTGCACAATCTTCTTTTGTAGTACTACACATTATATCATTTACATACTGTATCAATACACTGTCTTTATCTAGCCTTTTAAATTTTGAGCAAGAGCTTATCCAATACACAAGGGCTACAATATATCCCTGAGGCATAACGGTCCATGTCCAACGGCGGTTTTGGAAAGTAAAGGCAAACCAGAATTGAGAGTCGGGGTGCAAAGGAATACAACAATAAGCGTTAGCAAGGTCAATAACAGAGAAATAACAGGCGGACGAGGGTATCGTAGAAAGAATAGTGGAAGGATTAGTAACAATAGGTGCCCTAGGAAAAACTGCAGAATTAACGTGTCGAAGATCTTGAACAAAAACGCCATGAACCGTCAGCCTTTTAAACAGGTAAAACGGGGGAGTTGACTGGAGAGTGTTTAATTTGAATGATTGCTCCACGTTTCACGAGATCGGAATGTACGGCGGAGATGCCAGCCTCTGCTGCTGGAGACAGAGGATACTGGGCGCGATCGGCGGAAGGAGGATTTTGGGTAAATCACCAGTGGCTCACAGTGTGCTATCCTTCCATAATCATTTTTCCCCTGGGACCACAGTGCATCGGGAAGTGAGGAAAGCCAAGAGGGAGAGGTGGTTTGCAATGAAAAAGCAGAAAGGGAAGGACGGCACAATGCACGATATACTAAAAATCATTTTGAAGCACAACTTTAGTTATCAAATGATCTGAGGTATCAAAATACCCGGAACAACGTGCAGCCAGTCCGTCCTATCGAAACATTGTTCCACCCAATCCCCAATTTCAACTCAGTGAACGGTGCTAGAATTGGCTAAAGAAAAACATGGGGAACCGAACCTCCAAAATAGAAAACGCTTTGGGAATATGTGAAGTGCACTGACAGCAGCAGCTGTGTTTGCATGAGAAAAAATGCAAGGGATATGAAGGGTCTCTGGGCTATACCTGAAGAGAAAAGATTCTAACCAAGGTGTGTCCACTTCAGAAGGGAAATACTGGGCAGTGCAGTGGAGGGTGTTGGGGACTTGCAAGTGGGGAAAAAGACATGAAGGAAAAGAGTGTAGGGCTTTAAGGAGAATGGTGTGTGAGGAGATGTTCAGGGTCCAAGCTGCAAAGAGGGCTTAGTGTGGGGAGGTTTGGCACAGGAATTTAGGAATAGAATAGTAAAACCCTCGTTGGTTAGAGAAATAGAGAGGGAGCTTAGTCATCAGATCCCTTCCTAACAGATTAACAGGGCAGAGCTGATTTAATAAAAAAACGGTGCATCAAAGTGGAACCACTGAAATGAAGCTGAACCCGAAGAGGTTTAGACACCAGCAAAACATGTGGTTGTCCAGAAGCAGTAAGTACAGTCAGTGTATCGTTCGAGGCAGACTAGAAAAGCAGTTTCAGTGCCATTCACCAGCAAAGTCAATAAAGGATCTGTGTCCGCATGGCGAGTGAGCAAAGGCAACTGAAGAGAGTGGCTGGGGTCCCTGTGAAAGGAATATCCTCAGGTTCAGGTAAGGAAGGCGGGGGAGGAAGCTGATGTGGGCAATTGCGGCAGAAGTGTCCCATTGTAACAGGCAAGATGTACAGTAGGTGCTTGATCTGATGGGAGAGGCGGCTGAGCAGATGAAGAATTCGGATTAGGAAGTAAAAATCCACGACCTCTCCCCCGGCTTCGCCCCTGTTCTCGGAAAATCCACGTCTTTCACGTCCTCGCCCCTGCCTGAGGCAGCTCCACCTGCATAATAATTCATTTGTGCTGCGATTAACTTGGTCTGAGTGTCTGACTCTTTTTGTTTAGTCTGTTGTTCAGCATGCTCCGCGTGTCTTTAAACGTCATCAAAAGTGGCACTTTCCCATCCAAATACAGGACGTGCGTACTTTATTTTGAATATCACTTCTGAGTCCTGACACAAAAGGAGGAACTGCTACCGGTCGTCTGGGCTGTCTAAGGCAGAATAGTTTGTCATCAAGTCCTGAATGCGGTGTGCCCATTCATCTACCGTCTCATCTTTCTTTTGTTTGGCAGCTGAAATAAGGTATCAGTCGGTGCCCTTTTTATATTTTGCAGCTATTGCAGTTTTCACTGGTTCCCATTAGGCAAGGAAAGGACCCTCATTATTTTGTCCACGAGGCAATGCCTCATTCCACTGCCACTGTTCTCCATTATGCTGCCCATGATTGACAGTAGCCCAAATAGTGCCCATCTTTCTGCGTAGCACCTGGGTCCACTCAGCCTCACTGGGTTATATATGTTGTCTAGTTGCTACACCTGTTCCACAAACTTCAACCCACCGATTACCTTAAGATCAGGCACTTTGGACACTACGTCTTTCAGCTCTTGAATATCTCAGTTACGATGTATCATTACAGTAGTGGGGTTAGCATTTCCTGGGGGCAGTGTGGGATCGTGTCGGGGGTTAGGAACCTCAATTAAAGGGCATGAAGATGTGGGTGCTAAAGGTTTAGGGGACTTAAACGGGGTAAGGTTTTCAGGGGACTTATCTCTGAGGGTTTTGCTTCTAGTACATTGTGAAATGGAGGGCTTTTTGTGTGAGTTAGAAGAGCCTCCCATAGCCCCTAACAAGTGGCCGTCAGTCTCACTATCCGGATGTGTAAGTGAGGAGGGGTCGCACTGATATTGTTCATCAAAGAAATCATCAGTAACTTGGGCATCGGTAACCACAGGAGCCGTTGGGGCAATGATTGAATGTGGCGTGGTAGGGGTTGTGGGTAAAGGGTTGGGAAGAGAGCTGGATATAAAAGTTTTTTTTTTTATCACTCCTTCTCCTCCTTCCTTCAGACTGGGGTCCCGTATCAGCCTACACTTTCTGTAAAGCTATAAGCAGCTCTTCTTTTTCCTTTCTATTCTTAAGTTCAGCAACTTAAAGCTCATTCCGTTTCTGTGCCGCTTCCAGCGTACGGTCTTTAATAACCAATTCCCATCTGTGATAAATATCCATCCGATAAGGACCTCCATTACAACAACCCTGTGTATTTCTGCACAGTGCTATTCTAATGTCCTGTATCTCATTCATATCTCCGGATCCTTCCACTACACCATCTACCTGCACTGTCCTTATTCTACTTTCTACATGCCTTTTTTTTTTTTTTTAATCTAATCCTGTCTTCTTTTCAATGAGCTTTCTAGGGGACCCGCCTTTCGATCCCGACAGCGCACTAGAGCCTGGCGATCCCCGAAAATAATCCTTCTAACGTTAGGTTTTTAGGACTCTTGGGGGACTGTTTGACTGGCTTGCTAATTGTTTTTGCCCATAGTAAGCGGCAGGATCTCAGCAGAAAGTGACTCAGCCCTCGATAAACCCCGTTCCACCCGCCGTCCGCTCCTATCCCCGGATTACAGCTTCAGGTGACTTCGTGTCCGTTTATTCGCATCAGCAGAATCCTACATCAATACGCCCCGTGGAGTCTGGGATAAGGAGGTTTTTACCCCCTTCCGTTCATCAGACGGTTTGTATGCGTCAATCTGCCAGGGTATAGTCTCCGTCACCTTAGCAACCCGTTGAAACAAGAGTATGACCAGACAGCGGATGAAAAACTCGACCTCCCGTTTATTTAGACACACATTCTCTAAATACGCCCTTTCACCCCCATTCCTGACATTTTTATAGGAGTGTGCCATTCACCCTTTCTAATCCATTTCACAGAGATGACTAGCTAACATTCGCACTGTGCCGTTTCCGTAGGGTCCCAAGTCACCTTCCGTGAGTCCTTAGAACCCTCCTATGGGTCTGATACAGTATGCTCTCTTATTCTTTATTTTGCATATGCTTTTATTCTTTTTCTTTCTATATTCGTATTACTTCTAGCACACCAGTCAAACTCAAATAACAGGAATCCCCCGATCTACTCACCGTGACTCCATCCACCTGCATGGAAATGCCCGTCAAGTCGTGCCTCGTATCGGCTAGGAGGAGGTCAGGGACTCCCCACGCAGGAAACGCCCAAGGCAGGCCAATCCTACATTTACCGAAGCTGGACCCGATCCAGCCGGAATCGGCTCCACCACAGTCCTCTGGATGATCCTGCACGGGGAGCCATCCGCCGTCTTCTGCCCCACGTTGGGTGCCAAAACTGTGGACGAAAACTCAGACCCGACAGCAGGTGCGGTTATAAAGCAGCTCTATTTTTTTTTTAATTTTGAGTCACGGTGAGAAGAGTTTCAGAAAAGCAGACAATCAAATATACATGACAGCGTCAGGGCTCTTCTGAACCCTGTCTGTTGGGTGGGGTCCAGTTTTATACCCCTAGAATGCGTGATTTAATATCATTATAAAATGTAACAGTCAACACATTTATTATACACAAACCTTGAGCCCCTTTAATGTCCCTTGTAAAACTTGATTTCTTGGCTCCTTTTGTTATGGCGTTCAGATGTAAGCTAAGGGAAAACGTGATAAGGCAGACTCATGTGTGGAATGCTCAGACCTTGAGTCCTTTGCACAAACATTTTTCTGTTTGCTAAAACAAAGCATGCTGTTACTTGGTTTCGTAAAGCTTACTTCTCAGACATGAATTAGTACAAGGGAACGAAGAGAACATTCGTCTTCCACAAGTCTGAAAGGCAGGTACGTCACTAACTGCCTCAGGATAGCCACTGTTGTATGGACACGGTCTTATTGATATATTAGCGCAGAATCAAGCTGAATATTAAAGGACTCAAGCTGAATGTCAAAGGACTTAAGCTGAATGTCAAAGGGCAATTATTGAAATGACTAAATCGTTAGTGTCAAAAGATAACACCTGCACTAGTACCTCCAATACCTCCAGCACCTCCGGCGCCGTGTGGTGAAGTACCACACAAACAGGTCCCTTTATTTTCAGATGACCCACTGACTTATGCAAAATTTATCAGGACCTTCGATCACGCTGTAGGTGATATATTAGCAGACCCACAAGATAAATTAGATTATTTGATTCAATATACAAGAGGAACAGCCCAAGAAATGATTGAAGGCTGTACACGATTGCCACCAGATCAAGGATATGAAAAGGCTAGAAAGCAGCTTGAAAGTTACTATGGCAACCACACGTTCGTAATAGATACATACTTAAGCAAAGCTTTGAATTGGCCTCAAATAAAACAAAATGATGGGTAAGCCTTGAGAGATTATGCAACCTTTCTTGATAACTGTATGGATTTCAAGACTAAAGCAAGAAATGGAGCAACATTCAATAGCAATGAAAATATCCGTACTATTCTCTCAAAGCTCCCACATTCTCTTCGAGATAAGTGGCGAGACGTAGATTATAAAATTGAAGATGAACAGGCTAAGAAATGTATGCATCCCGTTTATGGCAATTCAGAGAAAAAGGAAAAAAACGACAAAATTAGATCTTCTCTTAAGTATGGACAAAAATCAGGAAATATTTTCACTACAAATATATCTGAAACTGCAGAAAAGGGGACTCAAGAAATCTCTGTCAAAAATACTGTTAACGATACATGTGCATTTGAAAAATCTTGTGCCTTTTGCAGTGGCCAGCATATCCTCACCGAATGTAGAAAAATCAAAGAACTGCCACATAAAGAAAGAGATGACTTTTTAAAATGTAAAGGTTTATGTTTTCGCTGTCTCAAACAGGGTCATCTAAGTTAGAACTGTAAAGAAAGAATGAAATGTCAGACATGTTCCTTACAGCACCCAGATATCCTGCACATTAAAATGGACAGTGGGACAGGATCTAAAGCTAATACTAGTGTGGCAACATCTACTGAAATGGAAACTGAGACTGGAACTTGTGCCTTTACTGGGGCCGGAGAAGAATGCGCACTTCAAGTAGTTCCTGTTAATGTAAAATCTAAGAAAAGAGAAAGGTATGTAGAAACATACACCTTTACAGACCTCGGCAGTACAGTAACAATCTGCACTGAAAGGTTCCAGAGACAATTGAGCCTTCAAGGGAGAAGGACGCAAGTATTCCTCAAAACTGTGAGTAGTTATGATGACGATTCAAAGATGCTAACCCAATGTTCTGTCTTATCAGATTTACAAGTCTGTGGTCTCAATGATGTTGAATATATTGATTTGCCAAAGGTCTTCACACAGGTCTTCATTCCAGTGAACAGAGAAAGTATTTCACAACAAAAAGCTATCGATAAGTGGGCATATCTTAAAGAGGTACGTCTATCTCATATTGATTCTGAAGTTAATCTTTTAATAGGAATCAACTACCCAGAAATGCATTCCTGATAGGCAAGTCAAGAGTTGCACCATTGAAGCAGGTCACGATTCCAAGAATGGAGCTGACTGCAGCTGCTGTGGCAGTAAAAATGGACAAAATGCTTAAAGGTGAGCTTCAAATGCCCTTACAAGAATTTACATTTTGGACGGACAGCACCACGGTGCTAAAATACATCTCAAATGAAAGCACTTGATTCAAGACTTTTGTTGCCAACAGAATCTCCGTGATCAGAGATCAATCACAACCTTCGCAGTGGAGGTATGTCACATCTGCCCTTAATCCGGCTGATCAAGCTTCTAGAAGGCTAAGCATAGAAATCTCTCTCGAAGGCACCACGTGGTCACATGATCCAAGTTACTTATTGAAGTTAGAATGTGAGTGGCTAAAAAGACCAGATCAACTGAACGATTCACCCCTTGAAGATGATCCAGAAGTTAAAACTTGTGCAGTTAACATGACAAGAATAGAGGAGGCAACTGAACCCATCAACAAACTAATCACTTACTTTTTAGATTGGCATCGCTTGAAGAAAGCAGTGGCTTGGTTCCTCAAGTTTAAAGACATACTGTTGCACTTAAGAAATGAAAGAAAAACATTTCAACTAGAAGTCAGTCAGACCAAAGGTAATCCAGAAGAACAAAAATCAGTCATCACAAAGTATATGAAAAGGTACAAACAGACTTTAAAAGCATGTCCAATTTCTCTAGATGACTTAATTAAAGCTGAAACAGAGCTCATCCATCTAAGTCAACAGCAAGAATTTTCAGAAGAATTAAAGGCTCTAAAGAAAAAGACTTGTGTTAAAAAGAACAGTCAAATCTATAAACTTGACCCGATCATACAAGATCCACAAACAGTTGAGAGTGAAATGCACATGATTTCTTCTCCCTTTACTTATAGTGTGGATAATGCACCCAGTGATGTCCAAAGTTAAAGTTTTGAGTTAAACACATGTTAATGTTTGCTTAATTTGAACATAAATTTCTTTCATAGTCATAACCTATGGTATAGTCCTTTCCCCCTATAAGTTAGTAAGAAATAGAATCTTTTTACTATAACTGAGAAAGAGTGTGATAATAAGCTTAGCTGTGGTAAGAACAAGTTCCAGTAAAGAGGAACTTGAAAGACCCATTTTCAAGTTAGAAATGGGATAAGCATACAGTTATCTGACCGTTTTGAAATGGTTCAGAAATGTTAAGTAAATAGTAACGATTTGAGATGTAACAAGTTTAAGTTTAGAACTGAATTTTTCTTAACATTATTTTTTCCTTTTTTGCTATTTTAATTTTCTTTTTTGTGTGAACTGTTTTACTTTGAAACTTAACTAAACTTTTAAAAACGAAGATATTTTGTCTGTGGAATCATTTCTGCGTGTCAAGCTGAAGAGCTGAAGCTGCAGAACTTTTGTCATTTTGGTAAAACGCAGCTACACTCACTCTTCATAAAAGTTACAGTATTAACTATCTACCTGTAATTCTAGACTTCTGGCTTCCCAGTCCTTCCTTGGGCATTCTAAGATGTATTATGTTGCAGGCTAGGGTCCATGATTTGTGTAATGCTATGGTATAAACTGTATAATATCAATCAAAACATGTTAATAGACAAGGCACTATGGAAAATTCATCGGAGTCTGAATCTGCCCAGACAAGTAGGCATATTCTTGGAGGTGAAGGAAATGCCCAATTCTGATGTGATAAGGTAATTTAGTTCCTTCAGGCCTGAGTTTTAAAAAAAATGTATTCTCAATCCAGATTTATAATATTCTAAAATCATCTCTCCAAATTCAGTATCAGAATTATTGTTGCTGCATTATGAATTTTGCAGTTGATTGTTGATTTATTTAAAGTACATATAAGTCAGATAAGACTCTGAAAGTTTCCAAGCAACTTGATGAAACACTGGGAAATCTTATTACTTTGCTGCACATGCCCGATTGATTGAATGAACTGGTAAACACTCTTATTTTTAGTATTAGATTATTGGTTTAAGTATTTTTTTATTGGATGGATAGGGGGTCATGGAGCATTGGTTAGCTCAGCTGCTTCATTTTTCCAAAGCCCTATAGGTTCCTATTTAGGTTGAGTTGGCATCATTTCCTTGTGGGTGTGTGTGAGTTTTACCTCAGGTACTTTGGTCTTCCTGTTACTTCCCGAAAACCATGCACTTTGGATTAGCTGGTGACTTGAAATTGGCTTGGTATAAATGAGTGTGAGCGTGTACGTGAGTGAGACCTGCATTTGATTGATGATCCCATGCAATGTTGTTTAATGCTGCCAGGGCAGTCTCTTGCCTCCCATGATTATGACCTGGATTGAGAAGATTCAGTAAATTTTATCGGCTTCTTCCCAACCTCTCTTTCTCTCTCTCTCTCTCTCTCTCTCTCTCTCTCTCTCCTCTCTCATTAAATTCTGTTAAGCTGTTCTAGGTGGTTCCCTCAAAATACTCAGGTTGATTAATCTACATTCAACAATTTCTAACACTTTGCTAAGCAGAAATGGTGCTATTAAGTGTCAATTGTTTCATGATTTGTGCATCATTAGCTCATAAAATATCATTTATTAACACCAAAATGCACAAAATCTGTGTATGCTTTTATTGTTCATGTCATCTTAATTTACTTTGTCTCCAATACTACATGCTAAAAGGTTTTTAATTGTTTATCATTTTTGACTTTTAACATACCAATTTAGTACAATAAAAAGATTTACAGCAGCTATTTTTAGTTTATAATTTTGCATTTCTATTGTTAATTTTGTTTAAGAGGTGCTTTAAATGTGTTCTATGTTCTATCTGTCAAATATATTTGGAATGCAAATTATCTGTTTTGTTTTTTTCATATCTGTTATGTGTACTGTATTATGACAGTATTTATTTGTTTCTCTTTCTTTTTTTTAATAGTTCAAATTTTTCTTTTCTGTTTTTAAATGATTGCTTTCTACTATTTTTGAAATGTATGGCGTATTAGCTTAATGCTTTTTTACAGCAGAAAATGATTAATTAATGAAATTCAGATTGTATTGAGACACAGTCAGGACATTACTCAGGTCTTAAGCAACCTATGAATTTAATTCCAAAGTAAATGAGCAGACATTACTATAATATTTTGGGGCTGATCATCTTTGTTCCGTAAAGGACGTCATGTTTACATTAAGTATGTTGATGTCTACTTATTTTTTTGCCTTTTCCCCATTTGGCAAAATCCTCTATGTGAGTAAAACAATTGATTTACAGCATGTAACTTAAACTTTATGCTAACAATTGCCATAGATTTCTGATGTGTATTGTTCATTTGGTTTAGACTATATAAGAAAAATGGCTATAGTTTATAGATGAATGCTTTTGTTTTCAACCAACATTGCACTGCTATTTTTCTTTTTTGAGGATGTGTATCATTTACCAGATAACATACAGGGTGGTCCAGATCTAATTATGCAGATCCAGATTGTCTGGATGACTTTGATTTATGCAGGGACGATTCCAGTTCGGCACGAACATGATTCTCTAATGTCGTCAGTTCGCACACTTCTCGATGGTCCGGGATTTTTCGGGTGATTGTCTATGTAATAAACTTAATAAGTTATAGCGTAATGAATATTGCATAATTAGATCTGAAGCACCCTATAGTACTAGGAGCATTGAGTGCCCCATTTATGCTAATAATTGAATAACCCAGTTGCTTGCAGAACTGTTCAAAATCCTCAGTTTCATGTTTTTATTTACAAGTACATTTATATTGGAGGGTGGTGCAGTGGTTAGCACTGTTGCTTCACCATTCCTTTCTCCTGGGTTCAAATCACCTGGTTGTTGCCTCTTTGGGATTTCTTGTAGGTACTTCAGTTTTGCTCTCACATCTCTAAAAACATGCAGGTTATGTTAACTGACAATTCCAAAAGTGGGTGGATATGTGAATGTTTCGCTATTCAGAGTTGGTTCCTGCTTTGTGTCCAATGTTGCAGGAATAGACTACAGCACCATGTAATCCTGAATTGGTTTAAACAGATTTGATAGTTTTATATTATGTTATGTTAAGTATAATGAAATTCCTATTCCCCTCTGCCTTCTTAATTGCAAAAAAAAAACTTTAAATAAAAAATGAAGAACATGAGCAGCAATGATAATACAGTATGTCTTACTAGGTGTATGAGGTTGTAAGGCAGTCACTAAAGGGTGATAACTTGGAAGATACAAGGACTTCACTAACCGTCACCTACAACTTAATTTTTTTCTTAGGAATCCCACTATTTAATATGCCGATTTACTGTGCTGCTCCAAAAGAGTAAATACCTACCTTTACCTTTCTTTATCTGTTTCTTTCAGGTGCTTTGCTTTATGTGTGCCTGTTGTTAATAGTCACATAACATACAATCTGAAACTTGTTAACATGCAATTTTCCAGTCACACCATCTTTCTTTTGTTATTTTCTGGGCTAGCCATGCAACATCTCAACAATTGCAACTTGTCACTCTTCCACCCGACTCTTGTCACATCTGAAGGGAGGCGGCCCCTTTAAATAAGAACCCGGATGTGCACCAGGTGTGTTTCCGGCAATCTCCCAAAGCCACACCCCAGTGTGGCGGAAGTGCCGGCTGTCTCTCCAGAAGCACTCCGGTTGTCCCTATTTTTCCTTCCCCCTAGCACTTCCTGGTGTGGCGGAAGTGCTGAGGTCTAGGGTTTTCCTGGTATTGGGGTCGCCCTGGCGGTAACTCCGGGCCCCTACAGGGTCGAGCTTCCCAGCTCTTTACCCAAGGCCTCCAGGGCGGTCACTCCTCGAGGTCTGGAGGAGGCACCAGCCCTCCTCCTGTCTTCTCAGGCGTCCCGGCAGGGTACCACCTCCATCCAGGTATGACAAAGTACAAGTACTAACAATTCTCAAATACACATTATTAGTAATTTGTTTGTAATTTCTTAGTTGTCTTAAATTATTTAACTTGAAAATAGGTTCTAGAAATCAAATTGTCAACAAAGTGTTAAAATTTTAAACAAAAATACTCAATAGAGCTCATATAAACTGTGAGAAACTGGTGACTAGAAAGTCTTTGTAAAAGCTAGGAGAGGTTGATGGGGATATGGGGACAGTAGCGCTCACAAATGCAGTAGGTATGCCCTGAGATGGATTTTGTTTAGTGTATACGAGATGCCCAGTTTTACTTCTCTACATCAAAAGATGTTTTTTTTTTTTGGATTTGATAAACTTTGTTGATCCCCAAAGGGAAAATGATTTTTTGCAAGACCTTTGGGGGCCAGGGTGCAGGGTCAGCCTTGCACAGTGCCCCTGGAACAATTTTCAGGTTAAGGACCTTGCTCAAGATATCAAATGAGATCCATGGATCATGTACCATCTTTCTGCTCATTTCAGAGACATAAGGAATTTGACTTTAAAATATCAATTTGCTGGTAAGTCCCCATTTTCAATTCACTGAGTGACCTTAACTGTAAAAATAAGAGGGAATAATTCTAAGTGCATTGATGTTTGCACAGTGTTTGTGAATTTTATTCTCTATATGATGTCACATAAAAATAAAGTTTGTTTAGAAATATTTGCATTAATGTTGTAGCAGTAAAGACGGTGGTTCCAATGATGCAGTGTGCAGGATGTATATTGCAGAAATAGAAAGTTGTTTCACCATGTTGCCAGCGTCTTGTCTCTCTGATTGTACAGATATAGCACTTCAAATAAATGGTATGACTTAGTGGTGTAAATGAGACAATAGCATGACAGGCCTGGAACCTCCCAGTGTTTACCCTGACCATAAAAATGACTTTGGAGATGGGGACTGATTCAGCTTTATACTGCATATACATTTTGTGCCAGTACTCATTAAGCATAGGCTCGAGAGGTCAGCTAGGACAAATTATCAATGCTTCCATGACATTGCTGTCAAGGTACTGAAGCAGATGTGGTAATGGCAGGAGAAAGCATTTTATGTTTTCAGATGGATAAGTAAATGAAGGTCTCAATTGAATTAGACAAAGCAAATTCCCATGTACAGATGGATCCATTTAGACAGCTTTAGTTTTATTTGAGTTTAGTTTTTGCAGCTCTCCTTTTATCCCCATTCTGTTTTTTCAATTTATAAAAACCTATATTTCTGACATTCTAATTCTGAGATATTTTTACATTAAGGTCTGAGTGATCAGTAGGCACTGATCTATTTATATTTCCTATACTTGTATATAAGCAATTATTTTGGCATCACTAATGAGCAGTCATTCAAGTAAAAGGTGATAATTTAATCAAGAACGCAGATGGTCCTTATACAGGGCCTAGCCTCAATTTATTTATAAATTACTGCTGCTCATGTTATAGATGACCAGCACATCTATTATGTTTGGTGTGTTTCTGTTGCAGCAATAGGAGTTTTTATTTATTTATTTTTTTAAAGAAAAAAAAAACTGTACTTTTACATACTGTAAAATGCTGAAATTATCAAGGTGAATGTTTATACATAGTTGACTGAACAATCATATTTACCAATACTAACTAAATTGTAATTTATATATAGAGGTGGTCAGCAGAGGATGCTCAAGAGCCATCCCTAAACCCAGAATGAACACCAAGGAGGCTTCATTAAATGAAAATGTGCAATGTATTATCACACAGGAGTAGGTAAACAGAGAAGTAATCATGATACATAACATTAGAAAATAAATTATAAAGCCTCTCTGGGTCTTTCGAAAAACATCACGTGGTGTGGATGGCGCAGTTGCTTACACAAGACATACAGATACTGTAAATACACCTTCCTTTTCTTCTGGTCAATTAATCTGTGCTCAATGTTGTCTCTCTTTCTTGTGTCAGTACAGCCCTTGTCTCTTTATTTACTCCCAACCTTAAGCTTTTAAGCTCTGTGACTGGAAAGAATTTTTAAAACCCATCTGGGGAAAATATTTCCTGCTTGATTTTCCATACTTCATCCAAGATCAAGAATGCCACCTGGAATTTCTGTACTCCTCCTTCTAGAACCCATTTTGGCTTTTATAGTTTCACTTTGCCTTCCTAGTTTTAACCATGTTGCCCTCAAGTATTCTTTCACATTTGCCCTTTTTGGAGCTTTTATTTACCATTCCACAAATTCCCAGACCCTTGCGATGAGCATTTCCTGTTCATTACAATGCCGAGGGAATGTAGACAGCATGTCTTAATGTTGCTATCTATCAGAGTCCAAATCTATCACATAATATTCTATTGGCCTTCTGTTATTGTATTGTCTGCAGAACAGTTGCTTCTAGGAATCCTTCCAAAATTTACAGACCTTTTTTTCTCTTCAAATTGACAACTGTGTTTTATTGTGTCCTGTCTGATACATAACAAGATGTAGTTATGGTCCTGTCTATAATTACCTTTACAAGATATTTTGGGTAACTACATTTAAGTTACTGCTGGCAAAAGTGTCTCAAAGTTTCAGACTACTTTTACATTACTGGTTCACTCTTTTATCCCAGGGATTCTGAATATGTACTTGTGAATTCCAGGATGCACTCTTATAACATCATTAAACCCAGAATAACAACAACAAAATAAACTTAGTGAAAGAGATGTTTTGATTAGATACATTAAAGTATACAGATGGATGAAAGAGGTAAAAACCACCAAATAAACAATGGAAAGTTCTTCAGCCTCTCTGGGCTATTCTAAACAGGTGGGTCACTCGTCCTGCCTAGTGGACCACTTTTCTATTTCTTCTTATCTCTCGTTCCTCACATTTTCTCTTTCTCATTCTCATTTTATTAATTTCTCTCAACAATAACAATGGACTTCTTTAAATACCCCTCCATTTTTGTAAAGCTGATGTGCATAATTTGGGGAAAGCTTGTATATGTAACAATGAGTACTTGATAGACATGCATTTATAAAATAAGGAGAGAATCAATAACTGTAAAGAGTTGAGGCTCCAGCTGGGAGGTCCCCATTTAACAAATGCAACAAAGACAAATTCCAAGAAAAAAATATTGTGAAAATTTGCATGTGGTCACATGACAAAAGAACTGCAGGAGGGTCTGCACTTCTAAAACTCTTCCAGTCAAATGACACCTAATGTTGGGAACTGCATGCTTCTATTCTGGTTTGGCGGAAGAAGTGGAGCTTGAAGGTGAGCAGAAGTGATGTCATACTTGTTCCTT
Organism: Polypterus senegalus; assembly: GCF_016835505.1. Lineage (NCBI taxonomy): Eukaryota > Metazoa > Chordata > Cladistia > Polypteriformes > Polypteridae > Polypterus > Polypterus senegalus. The sequence continues at coordinate 109,680,513 of NC_053166.1, forward strand.
CAGTCTAGAGTGAGAAATGGAGACTGTATGAACAAACGTTCCACTCCTTTAATACACTCCCAGCACACCTGTAAAATAGTCTGTGTAAGGACTCACCATTCCTGTGTGTATGACACTGTATACAATCTTAAAGAAGTCCGAACATTAGAAGAAAGCATCCTCTTTTCATAACATGCAAATGCCTTAATAGTCTTTTTTTTATTTAACAACAAATCATTCTGCATTTATGTTTGACTATCTTAATGAAATTGTTCAATTAGAATTACATGCACCAAAATACATACAAATACATCAGGAAATAAAAAATACATCTGAAATTTGTGTTATGTTTGTTATGTAAAAGAAAAACAAACAGGTTCTTGTGTGGCACATAACATAAATAAGGCTGGCGAAGAATCTGAGAACATGAGAAAGAACAACACATGAGCTGATGTAAGTTTCACATCATGTCAGTATGGACAGACAGGGATAGCAAGAGGGTGGAACATTCAGTGCAGTGATTGCTACAATTGAAGGGGCTCCTCAGATGGAACTAGTGGATAAGAGAGTGTATACTCTTGCGGGGATCACAGAGAACTTCTGTATCCTCTGTGGGCCCGCAGGTCTCAGGAAGGAGCTCACAGCTGAAAATGAATGGATCTCCCTAGTCAAATGAGACAGCCTGCTGTGGACGCTTGCTTTTTAAGAGTAGGTCATGGCCAAAGGATAAAAATTTTTTGGCTACAAGATTACATTGTCTTCTAGCAGTCCAAAAACACTGTCGTTATCCTGCTTATCTTTGAGGTGTTCCTAGGAATTAATCTAAACATGATTGCTACATGGACTCTGGCAGTGTCAAAATAATTCTGATATTTGGAGGTATATTTGTTCAAATTCATATGATAGTGAAGAAGGCAAGCCATTACTTGGAGAAAGATGTACATGAGGTCTGAGGTAGAGTGCATTCTAGTAGATTGGAAATTGGATAAGCCATGTGACCAAAGGAAAGCCCCATTTTAGCAGACACAGTCAGGTTATTATGTTATAGTTATTGTCAGATCTCCATTGCTATGGTAAATGTTTCATAAGTTCATTGATAAGTTTACCATCAGAAAATAATTGAATCGAAATGACAATGCTAGATTAGAGAACACCCTCCTCTTTAAGAAGATCATTGCTGTACTGTGTATTATATTACAGTGACCTCCCATACTAGGTTTGGAAGAAAGGCAGATCAAGACAAAGATGTTAATGCAAGAAATGGTTTATTTTAATAATTCAAAATAAATGAAAGTAAAACACTTATTCTGAAGGGAACTAAACAGGAATTACAAGGGTGAATTAAAAAATAAATGTAATTTGAAAATTATGAAGCAACCACTACAGATAGAAACTGATGCAATAGAACACATTCCCAATGACTTATGGGTAGTTTGAACATATAGAGTGCAGTGTTCTGCTGTTAGTCTAGTTGAAGCTAGGGTCAAATGAACATGAACACTCCGCTACAGTATTGCACTATTGGTGAACAGTGCATCATAGTGAAATTTCTTTGAGCAGAAGGAGTAAAACCTGTTGAAATTCACCAAAGGATGTTGGCCAGTGCAGATCAGTAAGCTGTTTGGGTACCCATTTTACAAACTTTTTGGTACCCTGAGTCATTATGTACTGTGGCATGTGGAGATCCATAGCTGATGACCAAATGTGCAGCAACAGTAGACAACATAATCTGTTGGTCTTCTCTGATGAAATCATTCACCATGTCAATGTAGATATGTGTACACAATGCTGAAGGTCAGACAGATTGAGCTTCTTTAGTAATACTGGTTTTTCCCACTTTAAACCTTTCTACCCATTCATAAACATTTCATGGAGTCATGCTGTTTTCCTTTTCATATTAAGCCAAAGTCCTTCGGTGAATTCCAATGAGTTTCACTTCCTCTCCTCAAAGAAATGTCACTAAGGCTTGTTGTTCACCAATGATGCAGTTCCACAGTAGAGCATCCATGTTCATTTGACATTGGCTTCAACTACACTAATGGCTGAGCATTGTGCTGTGCATATTTGAAGTACCCATAAGCAATTGCAAATATATTGTGTTTCTTCAGCTTCTATTCATTACAGCTACTACATTATTATCAAATTCTCTTTACGTTTTGATTTACTCTTGTATTTACAATAAACTATAATCCTCTCATTGTTACGGCCATAAGAGACACCCTAGCTACCCTATATTTCAGGCCTTTTGTTTTTCAGATGCTTCATTCTCTGTCGCACAGTTCTTTCGCCTCTCCTTCCACTGCCTCCCACCATTGTTGAACCTTCCTGAAGCCCCATGCCCTTCTTTTTATCTCTCCCATTCATGCTACCACTCATTTTCTCAGTGTTCATACTTTCTCTATTGGTCAATTCTCCATGCTACCCTCCACCTCCCTCACAAGGCCTAAAAGACCCTTTCTCATCAGGCTTCATTCCAGCTGGGAGACTGCAAGACAGCACATTCATAAAAAAATGCACTTTGGTTTTATCAATCAAAAGTTAGATTGGCTGGTGGTGATTTTAAAATGTTAGTTTTTAGTTCTTGTTCTTTTATCATGCATGTCCCATCACTGGGCACTAAATTAAATCTTCTAAGTTCATGGTTAGATATAGATTCCTTAATTATGTTGAAAGAGTCCATGAGTTCATACAGTGTAGTGGCAGGTTAATATTATATCATATTAGTCACTGATAATAAGTATGTCATGCCATTTGCACTTTTGTCTATATATCAGGAATTGGCTGTGCTGCAAGTAACAAAAAATAATTTAAAAAGAAGTAATGTAAGACCACCAAGGAGACACATAATTAAATCTCTGTGCTATAACTGGACTTATAAAGACAACTTGATTAAGTAAGACATTGACGGCTGTTTCTAAATCCATAGATTGAGCACCGAAGGAAAAGAAACAAAAAAAATAGTTAGGAAGAGATTTAGAATGAGAAGACATAATTTACTTGTAATTAAAAGCTCAATTGAAACACAAAATTGCTGTCACTGGAGCCCTCATGGAAGGGAGTTTAAGACCCGTGCTCTGAAGAGCTGTAATATCCATGGCAATCAGTACAATCAGTTTTAGAAGAGGTAAGGATTGAACCATACTCTTTAAACGTTAGTAGATGACAGTGAGGTGTAGTGACTGTGGAGAAAAGACCCAGAGCAATTGTCATCATTAAAAAAAATGGAGGAAAAATGTATTTGTTCAATTAATAGTTCAATCATTGGGTTGGTGTTGTTTTGATTTTTGGAAATCACCTAAATCAATATTTATTTCTCTTTTCATCTATTTTAAATAATTTTTAAAGTTACTAACCCAGTAGCTGCTAAAAATATGGAGCCACTGTTTGCTAGACATAAAACAATTTTATATTTTTCTGCACAGTTGACAAACATCCAGTGGGAAAAAATATATTATTCATAATGTCTTTCTTACCAGACCATTCACTATCACTTAATCGATAATCCATAGAATCTTGTTTTTAACAGATGTTTTCCTTTTCTTTTTAATTCTTTTAAAATGATTAAATATTATTCCCTATGCATTTTGCCTTGCTAAGAATCTTTTGACTTCTATAAACAGTGAAAACGGATGGATGGATTCATACCAAGTATTGTGATTTATTTCCTATTCTGTTGTGAAAGCACATGAAATTTGCATCCTTCTTTATAATTCAACATTAAGTGTAATAGGGTTTATATGGTCATTATTGTCATATTGACAGGGCACATTGAATTTCTTACTTTCATGTGCTAATCAACATGCAACACGTCACTTATCCAGTGCCATGATTTATGAGCGTAGACATTGATGGCCTCACTGGAGCATGAAGCAACTTTTCATTGTTTAAAGGCAGGCTTTTCTTGCAGGAAAGACAACATGTCAGGTCTGCTTTGGATATACTTACAATTTCACCCTGATAACATTTCAGCTTTTTAAAGTACTCATAATACTTTTATAGAATTTCTCTAGATAGTGAACTGAGAGTTCTTTCCTTTGGGGTGTGTTTGTCATTTCTTTGCCCTACATGACAAGTGTGTGCCAAGCAGCCACTGGTTTATGATGTCAGAAGCATCTTTTCTATAGAAAGGGAGTTTTTAGTTTAGGAAGCTGTCAGATGTTCTGATTTGTATCAGAAAGCAAGTTGCCATGTAAATGATATTTTTCTTCTACTGCCATTGTTAGACTTTTTGCTTTTGTTATTTGTCAGCTCTTTTTGTTTAACTACTAGTTATTTTGGGTGCTTTAATTCTTTTTTTCCATATGCTATTTGTTTTTCTTGTCTTTATATCAGCAGGTCTAATGGTGCTCACCATGAGCAACTTAACTAGGCACGGTTTGACTACCCACATAGCACATGGGAGGTGAAGCACATCCTTGCTAGTTTAGTCCAAGGTATCCATTTAACTTCCTGCTTTCAAGTTAGCCCCAGAGTCTGCTAGAGCTTTGCAATCCATGCTAATTTTGAAAAATATGACTACCCATCAACTACTCAGATGACTGAACAACACAAATAGTATTTACTGAATGTTTCCTGTGCAACAGGAGTCATGACAGTTTTTATCAGATAGTGTTATCTAGGGACATAATCTCTGGAATCTTCAAGTTTGGCTAACATAATGAAAGAAAAAAGGATATGCTAGCAGAATCAATAACTATAAAGTCCTGGTGGTGGCAAGTCTGTGTCCCAATGAAGTTTTAATTAACCTCTTGGAGCAAATGGATAGTTCCTAAGAAATCGATTCTGCCCCAGGTACTTTAAAGAGCCAAAACCAGGAGATGTGGAATGGACTGAAAATGAAGATCGTCATATACAAATAACATGTTGTTCTACCATATATGGCATTTGCTGGAGCCAAAGTTAATTATTATTCTGATGTGGTCAATAAGGGAAAATTCCATTTGAGTATCCTTTAGAAAACCTTTATATTAGACAAGAGGCAGGTACCATGTTTCTATCTTCGTTCAAGGTATGATTAGCTTTCTCTATTTGTCCATTTCTAATATATTTCTCCTTAAAAATGTGTTCGACCTAGATTTGACTACTATCCCAGTCTGCTCTGTGGATACTCTGCCAGCATCCTTTCTTAAATTTTGCTTTTCCTTTTTAGTCCTTTTCATTGTGCACACTCTTAACTTGCATCTCCACGCGTCCCTTGGATCCTTCTACCTTTTTCCTGTACTGAAGAAGTAAGACCTTCACCCATCAATACTTTCAAGCTGTCACTCTGTCCTTCTTGTCTTTCAAAAGAACATTGTTTGTTGGGGAAGAATGGTAGCACACTGCCTCATGCATTTGGTGTCCTAAGTTAACATCTGATTCTTTGTAGTTGCCTGTGTGGAATATGCACAATTTTGCCATGTGTATTTTGATTTTCCTCTTGGTACTCCAATTGTTCTCCTACATCCCAAAAGGCATGTATCTGGTTAAATAAAAGTTCTAAAATAATGCCCTGTGAGAGCAGGTGTGTACAAGTGGGCCATATAATAACCTTGCATATGAACCTGCCTGGATAGACTCCAGCTTCCTGAATTGGAGTAAATACATTGGTGAAGGCTGTGTTATATTGTTTCTTACCAGCTCATTCAACATTCCCTATCTGAGATTTTCCTGACTGTAAGTATGTAGGAGAAAAAGAGCTGTAATTGGTATTATGAATGACCTCTTCATAAGGTGTGTGGTGTTCTTTCAGCATGTCTCTTTTTAAATGTACAGCTGCTTTTGACATGGTTAACTACAAAACTCTCCTATACCACCTCTCCAACTGGAACTGCAAAGCCAGGATGCATTACTATGCACCTTTCTGGCCTCGTGTAGTGTTTATTCTTAAATGGTGAATCCTCCTCCCTTCTGCCTGTTACTTGTAGTCTCCCAGAATGGGTTTTGCCTGGTCCAAAGCTCTGCATGCATCCACTGTATTGCCTTATCTGAAAAGTTCATATTAGTTTAACTCAGACCCTAATCATAACCATCTTAATGTGAAAATCATTACTAAGTTCAGCATGCTGCTCTGTAAAGCAAGACTGGCTGCAAGTTTCTTGGTTTACTGTATGTGCATATTTGGATAAGCTGACAGACAGAGGTTAAAGGTCAATTTAAAAATCACTAGTATTTTTATTAATTAATTCTGTGATCAAGAAAAGTAAGCAGAAATAGGATGACATACACAAAAAAGGCAATGCCAGAATAAGCAAAGGTATCCAAGGAAAAAGCAAAAACCAGGCAAAGATTAAAAAATCACAAGAATAAGAAAAAAGAAATACATAAAGAGAGCTCAACAAGGCAATTTCGCAAAAGAATGTAGTACTTCTGCCTCACTCTTCCCTTTTGGCCAGTATCAGAGCCAGAACAAATTTAGCAGGGGAAATCAGGTTCTCATGGGGGTTCAATCTGTTATTACAGTACAAATATGCCCAAGAGTGCATATGCAACATACTTCATCCTTACCCGTGTTAGTGTCTATCAAACACATGTTAAGTGCACAGGATTACACATACAGAAAACCTAACACACAGCACTGAATATAGCCTGATAAGATCTCAGGGGTGTAGTAGCCATGAAAATGTTTTGGAGAACTTGGACCAGAGGTTACTTTAAATGGAATCTAAAGGCTATTTGCTGCCAGATAAATAATTTGTCTAGTGTGAAAAAATGAATAGAGCAAAGAGTTACTAGACAAAAAAGGATGGGAGTAAGGGGGAGAAAAAGTGAGAGCTGAGGGGAGACGAAGTAAAGACTACTTGTGTCTTACTGAGGTTGGTAGGAAATGGACAACCCATACTGTAGAATGCTAAGGGAAAAACTCTGCTTTAGTTTTTTTAGTTGTTACTTTTATAAATTTCTGTTTTCCTCATCTTCATGCCCTCTTTTTATGTTGTGGTGAACAAGCAACATATCTTTTAGAAGTTTGTGTTCTTTTTGGTGATATTCAGCACTTGGAGAGACTCTTGGGGACACTCTTCAAGAACTTGAGACACAATCCCATTTTGCCAACTGCTTCTGGCGCTGTGATGGAAAAAGCACAATGGATGGACAATCTACACAGTGCATGTGTATGTGTAAGTGTAAGATTCAGTATGCAATAATTAACAACAATACCACCATATCTGGGAGACAAGTAAGCATTCAAGTATACTACCCAAGAATCCTACAAATTAAATGTGACTTTTAGACATTTTTTATATACTTCCAAAATTGAAATCATAATTCTTTACATTGCATACCATCCATTTTATTATGATGAAATGGACACCTTAACAACAACAACTTATACAGAAACATCGTTTCTTTTGTGCAAAAACAATATTAATAGTTCTGAAAAGATCATTCATAAGTTTCTCTACTCCCTATGCCTTTCTTAATCACAATTGATCCCTTTTGATATACGGGAATGTTAAATTGGTGGCTTCCTTTACTGAAAATCTTTGCAGTTCAATTTTGAGGCAGGGGCAACCTTTGTAACTATGGATCCTTATGAATCTGAGATTCCCACTTGTGCTTTATTATATCAATATCAGTTGAAATAGGAGTCAAAGGTAATTTTCTAATGCCTGCTGGGGAAAGTTTCAGACAGGAACTGTTTTTTTTTCAGACAAACGACACTGAGTGGCATTCTACTGTGCTACTCATTAATAATAGCCCACAAGTTTTACAGCAGTCCTTTTGGCAGCTACGCATAGCTAGTATTTTTTATAATAGCAGTCTTAACTACTAATCAATTTTCTGTTCCAGTAATTTTAAAGCACCAGGCACCTGGTACATATTCACCAGTTCCTCTTAAATGTCACCTACAGATTAAAGTTTTAGATAAAAGTAAAAGAGCGACTTTCATGAAGTATTAGGTTTACTGTGGCGTGAATGAAATAATGCCTGGTAGCACCTCAAAACTGCAGGAAAATGGCTTCTGGAAGATCCATTTCAAACTACGATGATTTTCCAGAATTAGATACACATACTGTACATATCAGTTAGTGCTTTCATTCTTCTATTCCTGAAATTGAGAGAACATGTAGTTAATCATTTCATCATTTGACCAACAAGCACTTAAGGAAACCTACTGAGGATCAGACATCTGAGCTATAGATTGACCTGTCACATTTCATCCTCACTAAGCCTCCATGTAGTCTCACTAATAGAGTGCAGTTAAAGTTAAATGCAGAATTGATTGTTTTGAGCCACACATTTATGTCCATTAAACTAAAGCATTACATTTATTTCTTCTACAGGACTGCTTGGTTACCAAAACGCATGGTAAATGCCTTCCCATATCTTTAACTAGGCCTCAGTCCGCACTCCTACAAAACTATTATATTGAACATAAAATACAAAAAAAATATAATTTAATTAAAATAAATCCATTTGAACATAATATAATGTAAAAGTGACATATACTAACACAATTTCAAATTTGGATTGCAAAGATAGTCCCTATATAGTCCTTGGTAGAACTCCGTTTGGTATATGGGACATTGTTGGTCATGGTCCTATATCTGGGATACTGAACATGTAAAAAGTTAGTTTGTTTAATTACTTATCAAAGGTTCGACACACATTAAAACACATTTCTAGCACTGTTTTGAAGAGCAAAGGATCCCTAATAGAGGGCACTGATGCTACTCAACTCAAAAAAATAGAGCTGACTCACATCTGTTTCTCTGTCTTCCTCCAAGAAAGCAATTGTTTTTTGACACTGTTTCGAGGTTGTCACTGCCAGGGTCTTGCAGGCTTCTGTGACTGTGGCCAACTAGACATATTATATACAAACTTGTCAATTTCACATTATTCATTTGAAATGCAGTAGGCATAGCTGTTTGCTTTCTACATTTGAAATGCAAACTATTAATTTACTGAGGCCTCCAATTCAAAGACCATGCCTATTTTGTTAAGCTGTAAGAGCAGCATAAGATTCCACATATTTGAGCCTCATCTTAACCTCTTCTTCAGACTTATGATGGGGACTGCCTACACTTTTTACATTGATTTTACACTTTTTGCAGTCTAATTGTAGTTAAGTTCTCCAAATGCTTTCTTATTACCTGCCCATATTTCACTGCACAATGTTCACTTTCACACATTAGACCCTAGGATATTACCAAGACAGCTATTTCATGAAGTTAGTGATACTCACTTGGTAACAGTTACAAGAATGACCTGTTAAATTTTACCAGCTAATAATGTTCACAGATGACAGACCCACATTGAGATAGAGTCAAAGTACAGATGATTTTAAAATTTGAATAATAAGTCTGAAATTTCCTAGAATGTTTTGATTTGTTTAATCCTGAAGCTTTTCTCTTTGTGACTTCATTGTATTCAAATATGTTTGATTTTAGAAATTTCTAAATCTTCCATTGAAAAGCATTGGCTAATTTTTTCAACTTGTCCATCTTAAGATCTCATTTACCACTTCAGTTATGGATTAGTTTACCGTTTCAAATTTACCTTCAGAGAGGTCACTTCAGCTTGTATGTTTTCAATACTTGCATACATAATTTCCTCTTTTACTCGTTCAACAGCTGCTTTTGACAACAAAATGCGCCCCCAATACAATGTAAGAGGAAAGGAATCATGTAAGTATAATTCAGTAAGCACAGAGTGAGTAAGTCCTAAGTATTTACAGTATGTTAAACTAAAACTAGCCTCATCATCTGCACCATATAATGATTCCATTTTTTCTAGCACTATAATGTATCGGCAAAACTGCAGACCTGCTCTCCATGATGATCCATAGTAGCCAAAAATAGCCAAATACTATGTTTAAGAATTTTGAACTACAATAAGTTACAGACCCTGCAAAACGTACAACTAACAATAAAACATCAATCAATGCCATTTTCATGTCCTTTGAATTGGAAACCGCACTCTATCAAAGCTATCGAGCCACCACAAGCTTATTTGGGTTGCATTTTTAACTACTGTCATCCACGTGCGAGTAGGATGATGTTGTATGGACCAAGCGAAGGTAATTCCACAGCAGGCCAGGGGGTGACGGGGTGGACTAAACCTTCTCCTGTTATCGCTGCAGACCACTTCCGGTTCTGGCACCTAGACTGACGTCAAAACCAGGTCACTTCAGGTTCCTCTATGTCACTTCTGGTCTGATCACTTAAAACCGCCATCTTTCCAAACCTTCATCAGTTCATGTCTGGACTCCAAAAGAGCCATATCTCTCTAAAAAACAAACCTATTGTTGCCCCAAACCTTTTTAAGTGCGTCGAATCTGATCTTTTTACACTACACAATATAGTTAAAGCTGTTAAAAAGCATGTATTCAATTCAGCCAATGCACACATACTTTAAATCTATTTCAGTTATTTTTGAATATGATTCATTGTTACAAAAATACTTCATAAACAAAAATGTCTCTGCCTCTTTAAAGTAACTAAAAATGTTAAATGCTCCATCTTTCAAATCAATTAACTAAGTCCCCAAATACACTTGAATGTTACATTTTCATACTTGCTGATTTTTTTCACTGTTTACTCATTTTTCACAGATCATGTATCAGTCATGTTCATTGTCTGCTCTAAAAGAATGATTACTCAATATGATCCATACTCCAAATGATAACCCTTTCTTTCGTAGTCTGGAACAAACACACTTAATTTGTAATTTTCAGAAATCATCTTTTCACACACAGTTGAGTGTTAATGGGTCTATATTTAACTCAACAATCTTCTATAGTACTACTTTCAACACTTCCACTGCCAGTTTATCTGGAAATGCTTTTTTACATATTGTGGCGAGTGGCCATATCCCATGCCCGGCCAGGACACCCCTTCTACTTATGTTCTGGTGAAGCAGCCAGGGGCTCCTCAGTACCTCCCCTGGGACACTTGGTGGCAGCCTCCCTGGCTCATGATGGTGCCTCAGCTTCCCGCAGGGTTTCATGATAGTTGGAGTTCTCCCCAACCCTGTAGGGATCTGGGGTGGCCGTCAGGGGGGCTTCCGGGATCCTGGATCCAACTTGGACACCTTGTGTGACTGGACCTGGACACAGACAGATGGACAACGGTTTCACATCCAAATCACTCATTTTATTTACAATTATTTACAAAGTCACTAGTGCTCAACCCAGTGCCTCCAGCACCGATCCCCCAAAGTCCAGGCCTCACAGTTTTCCGTGCCTTCCTTTCTGGTCTCCTCCACTCCGAGCTCCGAGCTCCGTCCTCTTCCACCCGACTCTAGCTGCTGAATGAAGGGAAGCAGCCCCTTAAATACCAGCCCAGATGGGCTACAGCTGCTTCCTGGCAATCCCCCACGGACACACCCCAATGTGGCGGAAGTGCCGGCTGCACACCCGGAAGCCCTCCAGGTGTCCCCAGTCTTCTTAGCCCCAGCACTTCCTGGTGTGGCGGAAGTGCTGAGGTCCGGGGTTCTTCAGGAACCGGGGCGCTGCCTGGCGGTGGCCACGGGCCCCTACAGGGTTGGGCTTCCAAGCCCTCTATCCGTGGCCTCCAACACAACCAGGACGGTCGCCCCCTCCTGGTCTGGAGGAGGCACAAGCCCTCCTCCGGTCCTCCTGGGCGTCCTGGCTGGGCTCCACCCCCAGCTGCATGCCTCAACCTCTACAGCCCTGTCCGGAGGTGCAATTAGCGCCAGCTGATTCAGCACCTGGAGCACTTCCAGGAGGACTATAAAAAGGGCATGCCTCCCTTCAAAGATGGCCAGAATCGGGAGGAAGAGGACGAGGTTGTCTGGTGGTGCAAGGTGGAGACTTGTTGGTGTGGAGTTAAGTGCATTTGGTACTGTGTATTGCCTATGGGGTTTACAAGGAAGACGTGCCCCACAGGTGAAGAAAAATAAAAAGTCTTTGTTGGTTAACATGTGCCTCTGGGTCAGTCTGTGCCGGGTCAGGCGCAATAAAGCCCAAATATTACAGTATCTTTGTCTTCAGTGTTAAGTATCAGATGTTAAAGTCAAGTGGGAAGAGACAAAAATGTCTTGTTGAAAATAAACGAAGACATATTTTGTTGGATTAAAGGAACGCAGGCACAGAACGAGATATGTATGTTGATGTAGAGAATTTGGTTCTGGAGAAGAAAAGATGCTATAAGGAGTGTCAGAAAACAAAGGTAGAAGGTGACAAGGTAATCTATAAGTAAGCAAGGAAAAATGCCAGAAAAGCAATTATGAATCTCCAAATGATGGGAGTTTGCAAGTGAGCTATAGATTGTGGAAAGACAGAAGTGCTCAACATCATGAGGTCAATAGTGCTATATAACCAAAACAAACAACATGAAGGGCTGGGATACCTCCAATGTAAGGTCCATTTAATGTTGAGGAAATTGGCAAAAAACAAAGAGGACCATCAGAGTCTACGATCAAGAGCGTGTCGATAGAAATTGCTTCTTCGCTGCTCCTTCAGGAGCAAGTTCATAACTGAATACCTACTTTCAGTTCAACGTGTTCTTAAAAATGAGGAGGCAGAAGGTGTGAGATTTCTTAGCCCAAGGAGGAAGTGATGTCAGAGGTTTTCCAGCCAATCATCTTCAGTCTTACAGGCAGGAAATGAGAAGGAGCTTACCTCTGAGGAGCCCATAAGATACCACCTAAATATACATGTCTGATTATAACAAAAGAAAGATAGAACATAATAAATGTGGAATTGCTTGGAAAATTCTGACGGAAACACTGAGTGATATAAAGTAGTGTGGAAGCCTAGGAGATGGGCATTAAGAAGATGCTGAATGAGGAGAATGAATGGGATAATGATGCTTGTTGTGAGAAAGCTGAAGGTCCTTGCTTTAAGTTTTCAGTATAGGAAGACCTGAAAGTACTCAAGAGGAACCATCATGCATGTTGCACAAAAATACACATACAATATATACACTCACCTAAAGGATTATTAGGAACACCATACTAATACGGTGTTTGACCCCCTTTCGCCTTCAGAACTGCCTTAATTCTACGTGGCATTGATTCAACAAGGTGCTGAAAGCATTCTTTAGAAATGTTGACCCATATTGATAGGATAGCATCTTGCAGTTGATGGAGATTTGTGGGATGCAGATCCAGGGCACGAAGCTCCCGTTCCACCACATCCCAAAGATGCTCTATTGGGTTGAGATCTGGTGACTGTGGGGGCCATTTTAGTACAGTGAACTCATTGTCATGTTCAAGAAACCAATTTGAAATGATTCGAGCTTTGTGGCATGGTGCATTATCCTGCTGGAAGTAGCCATCAGAGGATGGGTACATGGTGGTCATTAAGGGATGGAATGCTCAGGTAGCCCGTGGCATTTAAACGATACCCAATTGGCATTAAGGGTCCTAAAGTGTGCCAAGAAAACATCCCCCACACCATTACCCCACCACCACCAGCCTGCACAGTGGTAACAAGGCATGATGGATCCATTTTCTCATTCTGTTTACGCCAAATTCTGACTCTACCATTTGAATGTCTCAACAGAAATTTAGACTCATCAGACCAGGCAACATTTTTCCAGTCTTCAACTGTCCAATTTTGGTGAGCTCGTGCAAATTGTAGCCTCTTTTTCCTATTTGTAGTGGAGATGAGTGGTACCCGGTGGGGTCTTCTGCTGTTGTAGCCCATCCGCCTCAAGGTTGTGTGTGTTGTGACTTCACAAATGCTTTGCTGCATACCTCGGTTGTAACGAGTGGTTATTTCAGTCAAAGTTGCTCTTCTATCAGCTTGAATCAGTCGGCCCATTCTCCTCTGACCTCTAGCATCAACAAGGCATTTTCGCCTACAGGACTGCCGCATACTGGATGTTTTTCCCTTTTCACACCATTCTTTATAAACCCTAGAAATGGTTATGCGTGAAAATCCCAGTAACTGAGCAGATTGTGAAATACGCAGACCGACCCGTCTGGCACCAACAACCGAGCCACGCTCAAAATTGCTTACATCACCTTTCTTTCCCATTCTGACATTCAGTTTGGAGTTCAGGAGATTGTCTTGACCAGGACCACACCCCTAAATGCATTGAAGCAACTGCCATGTGATTGGTTGATTAGATAATTGCATTCATGAGAAACTGAACAGGTGTTCCTAATAATCCTTTAGGTGAGTGTAGATACTGTATATGGCCACTTTAGCATTATTATTATTTTTATGGTTAATTAGGTCCCAAACAGAAATTTAGTTTTATAGAATTTCAAAGGTATTACAATAAAATTATCACCTTCCCAGTACCTCAGCACACAAAAAGTTCTTCACATTCATAAAATTATATTTCTGAAGTACACCCACCTAGTAGCCAATAGAATTCTTTCATCTCTAAAAACAGTTTGAATTCTTCAATCATAGATTCAACAAACTGACAGAAACATTCTTTAGGCCTTTGGTTCCATGCTGACTTTCTAATTTTCCTACCGCATATTCATGCTGTGAAGCTTCTGTTTCACCTCATCTAATGGACTGAGATCTTCGACTGTGCAGGCCACTGGAGTAAACTGAAGTCACTGTTACGCTTGCTTAACAAGTTTGAGATGATGTATGCTTTGTGACATAGCACATTATCCTTTTAGAAATATCTATTTTTAAAAAATGTAAGCTACAGTATAGCTTAAAAAGGATTCACCAGCTTGAAACTTCATTGATTATAAGGAGTTTAACATGTGCCAAGAAAATATTCCCCATGTAACACCACCAGTTTACACTGTCTACAGGATCATTGGATTTATGTTATTCATACCAAAATTTGTTCTTAATATTTGTATTTTACAACAGAATTCAAGATTCATCTTACTAGCTGACACCATATATACACAAAAATGAAAACAAAGATATCTTCCTCCTCAGTAATCCAAACAATAAACAGTACAGGGTTTAACCACAAAAACATTCAAAATACAGAAAAAGAAAAATGTACATACAAAAATAAACAGTGCACCATTAACCACAAACCTATAAACCCCTCCACCAAAGATAGTCAAGAGGTATTGCTCCAAAATATGTACAGGAAGAAAAAATGAAAGCATAAGCTGCAGCGTGGAAAACTCAACATTGCGCTGTACTAAGTATCTCTCTCGGCATGCTCTAACCAGAAGACCCCCTCTAGAGGCTGGAAATTCCCTTTTGTATTCAGCATCATCCTTCTGTGTGCACTTCTATAAAAATGCAGGTGGCTGGTGCACATGCGCATAGCTATGCTGGTATTTGGGATGAGAACTGTGCTTCTCTCGAATCGAAAAGTAAGCCCTCTTTCTTCACCCGGTCTACTGCCCAGACAACTGCTGATACAGGATCAGTTTTTAAGCCGAAGTAGGCTGAAACTAAGACACTTCGCACTGTTTCTTGCTCTTCCAACATTACAAGGTCATGGAAGACAGACAATGGCAGAGCTGTCTTTCCACTCTTGCATGAAAACCCGTGACAACACTCCCCTGAAGTTGTTTATATTTTCAGAGAAGACGTCCTTCTCCACTTTCTAAAGAGACAAAAAAAAAAGCAAGCATTATTTCTTCATACCTTATTTGTCATTTTATTTACAAACTAATACCTCTTTCTCAACACTGCATAGAACATAAAATTAATGTTATTTAACTGCAGGTAATGCCAGTAAGGTACATGTCATTTTGTATAGTTTTGTGACTATTGTCATGCCACATAGGTCTTGCTTGATTAATATAATCCAGACTCAAACAGGTTCTTCAGTGCAATGAACGTTTAATACTCATTCCACAACTCCAAATGTTCAACCCCCATAACTCCAACAAGTCCCAGTATATCATGTCCCAAAGCATCATTGGAACTGTAGTGCTTTTCAACTAACATGATAATGTTAGTAATTTGCCAGGAACATCCTCCGCTTTTACATTAAATCTCATCAAACACATTAGAAGTCTTTCACATCCCAGGGGTGTTTCATCAAGATCACATGTGTTGACTAATGGGACTAAAGGTTGGTGATCTGTCTGCAGAATGAACTTGCTTAGCCCATGGAGGTAACAGGCAAACCTCTCGTATGCCCATGCCACTCTCATTTTCAATTTGTAAGTAACGTTGCTCTGCCTTTGTCAGTGTTCTAGAGCAGTGGTTCCCAAACTTGATCCTGGGGATCCACTATGGCTGCAGGTTTTTGTTCCAATCAGATTCACAATTGGTGATAATAATCGATATCAACTGATCTCAATTAATTAACTGGTCTTTTTTACTCTTCTCGTATTCTGCTTTCAGAAAAACACAACAGTATGTTTTGACATTTAGAAATATTTCTATATTTTTATAAAGCTATAAATGTTTAGCAGCAACGTCTTCAGTGTCAGACTCGCTAATTAGTAAGTAATTAATTAAATAACCAGAACACCTGGAAAAGCAGAATGAAAATTAGGTTGAAAGACATGCAGGTTAGGTGGATTGGCGATTCTAAATTGTCCCTAATGTGTGCTTGGTGTGTGGGTGTGGGTGTGTGTGTCCTGCGGTGGGTTGGCACCCTGCCCGGGATTGGTTCCTGCCTTGCGCCCTGTGTTGGGTGGGATTGGCTCCAGCAGACCCCCGTGACTCTGTGTTCGGTTTAAACGGGTTGTAAAATGGATGGATAGATACTGTTAATGACTTTAAAAAAAACTACATATTCCCCATATAACTGCTTATTACATTTTTATAAAAATCTGCCAAACCTAGTTTGTAATTTCTACATTGACTTCAAAACGCAGAAACTGGGAAATAATGACTCATATAATAAGGCTAAGAGTCCAATGAAAAATGGAACTTGGTTGGAACAAGGATCAAGTTTGCGAACCACTGTTCTAGAGTTAAAGGCCACAGGCTGGGCTCTGTCTCCATTCATTTGCAGCAATGTTGCTTCAAAGCCATAGCTGCTAGCTTCAGCAAACACAATTGTGGGCCTCTGCATGTCATAATAGGTGTGGACGTGGCCCAGACACAGACAGTCAAACATGTTGAAAGTCACCACCACACGTTTATTTACACGACTATTTACAATATTTACAAGTGCTCACACAACCCCTTCAGTCCCCAAAGTCCTGGGCAAACAACATCTTGCCTTTCTTCGGGCTGCCTCCACTCTCTCTTCTTCTGCCTTGTCCTGCTTCCACCCGACTCCAGCCTCGTAAGAAGGGAGGCGGCCCCTTTTATCCACACCCGGATGTGCTCCAGGTGCTCCCCGGCAATCTCCCGCTGACACGCCCCAGTGTGGCGGAAGTGCCGGCTGTTCTCTTGGAAGCTCTCCGGGTGTCCCTGCTTCTCTTCCCCCCAGCACTTCCTGGTGTGGTGGAAGTGCTGAGGTCCAGGGTTCCCAAGGCATTGGGGCGCCCCCTGGCAGTGACCATGGGCCCCTACAGGGTTGGGCTTCCAAGCCCTCTACCCATGGCCCCCAAAGCAACCAGGGTGGCGGCCCCCACGTGATCCAGGGCAGGCGTAGACCCTCTTCCGGTCCTTCAGGGCGTCCCGGCCGGGTCATCGTCCCTGGTATCCCTGACATAGGCTAATACTGGTGTTGACAATAACATTTCTTTGACCCGTTCAAATGCTTGCTGTTATGGTGCGTCCCACACCCACACTTTTCAGTACCTCTGTTAGGGGATGAATCTCTGTTGAAAGACCTGGCATGAACTTAGCTTAGTTTAGCTTAGAACTTGCCTAAGCTGGCAAATGTCTTCTGAGTTTGGCATATCTGTGTTTGCTTTTATTTTGTTAGGATCAGGCTTCACCTCTTCTTTGCTAAAAACATACCCAAAGAATCACAGTTCACATTTACTGAACTGGCATTTGTCTCTTTTAAGCTTCAGTCCCAACTCCTGTATTGTTCTTAAGACTGCCTCTAGATTTTTATCCATGTTCCACTTGGTCTTTACCATATACTAAAATATCATCCATAACAACCTCTGTACTTGTGTAATCTTGCAACAGTTTGCTCATTTCTCGTTAAAATATCTCCGGTGCTGAGGAGATTCCAACTGGTAAATGCCTGAAACAGAACCTGCCTTTGGGAGTTATAAATATAGTCAACATTGCACTCTTGGGGTTCAATGAGGTTTCCCAAAAACCAGAGGATGCGTCAAAAGTGGAGAAGACACTAGCTTTTCTAAAGTCTCTAGAGGATATAGCACAGTGTCATGTCAGTCAGTCATTCTCCAACCCACTATATCCTAACACAGGGTCACGAGGGTCTGCTGCAGCCAATCCCATCCAGCAGAGGGCACGAGGCAGGAACAGACTTCGGGCAGGGCACCAGCCCACTGCAGTATAGCACAGTGTTTGTAAGATAAACTTCTCCCTCATAACAGCTTTGTTTAGGTGCTTGAGATCCCCACAAATTCTTGTCTTACCATGCTTTTTTGTTACTGGAACCATGGAAGCACACTATTCATGGGCTCAGTTACTTCACATATTATCCCAATTGACTGCATACATTTTAAAATCCTCGTTCACCTTTTGTATCAAAGGGCACTCTGCGTGGCGTGGCTAAGCTCTATGAGTGTTCCTTGGGCTTTAGTTTTATCTTAACTGGCTTACAGTTTAAAAGACCCATTTCTCCAAAAACATGTGCACTGACTTGGGCAGTTCTAACTAACCCCATACTGCATGCTGCACTTCTACTTAAAAGGTTGTTAGCATATTGTCCATCCACTACGAAAATGCAGAGTTTGTACTTTGATCCTTTTCTCTCAGTTTCTGCAAAACAATTTCCAATTATTTTTACTGCCTCACCTGGGGCCTCATGTATAAACGATGAGTATGCACAAAAATGTTGCGTAAGCCCATTTCCACGTTCAAATCGTGATGTATACAACCTAAACTTGGCATAAAGCCACGCACATTTTTACGGTAGCTCATACCCTGGCGTATGCAAGTTCTGTGCTCGGTTTTGCAGACTGGCAGCATCCAGCGTCAAATCAGTGCTGTTCATGTGTGGTTACCCTTTCTTTTATAGATCCACATCCCTGACGCGGCTTTATAAATACACTGAAATTAACTGTATATTGTTCATTAGTTTAATGCATCTGATTGTAATTAACCTTGTAATAATAATGTAATAATTGTAATAATGGTCCACGGAATGGCCAAACTATTCTAAATACCATTGCTGCTTCAGTGTTGTTACTCTCAGTGCACCTTCTTTTGCTTTTTTCAGGTGCTCCCGTTAGGGGTTGCCACAGCGGATCAACTGTTTTCCATATTACTCTCACTGCACCACTCGGAGCAGCTGATCGGAAACAGAATTATCGTTATACAGCATCAAGCATACACTGCCTCAGCCATGCTGCCTATTTGAACTGCTCTCACACAGCAAATGCTTCAAAACCTTTCCAGTATGGACCTCGCGCTTCAGAAACAGTTTCATCCCAAGTACTATAAATGCACTCAATCAGTCCATCAAGTGCTCTTTGTAGAACTGTTTGTATTTATTAGTACAATCACCAAACTGTAAACTTGCACTACAGTTACAATATTGCACAAGCTGAATCACTTTATAATGCGTGTATTTACATATGATGACAATATTTTTAAGATGAAATGCAGCAAAATATGTTTATTATATTACACAGATAAAACTTTAACTTCATTTAAATAATCTATATTGTTAATAATTAAACATGTGAGGACATGGTGTCACTGCAGATTGTCCCTGCCTCGTGCTGTATGCTTGCTGAGACTGGCGTGACACTGGAAGGATAGAATAATTAAACATGTACTATGAAAATATTTCAATGTTCCTTAAAAGTTCTGAAGAATTGGCGTTCTAAGCTTACAGATGGCTTAACATCTATTACAGAGCTGATTGTATGGTGATTGGGTATTTGGAGAAAGAAAAGGAAGGACAGAAATTGGGAGTTAGTACGTTTGAAACAGACAGTACTGCTGCAATAAATTATTTCATCGAAGGTCGCGCCCAATCACTGCGCCACAGTGTTTCCATGTTTAATAACATGCTTTAACTCCTATCATCATGAAAATGATATCAAGTATACATCTCAGTATTTTAATTATATATAATTCACTAAGGCAAGACAACCATGAAAAGCACGCCGGAAGGGGCGTGGATTCACTAAGCCTCCAAGTGAGACACCTATGGCGCACACAGGAAGGAGCCACGCCCACCAACTCCAAGACCATTGGATACGACGACAACTTGCAGGGCCACGCCCACCAACTCGGACGCAACGACACCGAAAAAATGGCGTCATTTATGTTCGTCTGTCGTAGAGGCAACATGCAGTGCAGGTCAGGTTAATGACATGTACCTCCGAGCTACGTTGAATGTTCATAGAGGCATGTTTCTCGCGGAGGTGAATCGCCATATGCAGCGTGTGAAACGGTTTGTGAGGGGTATCCCATGGGATCCTTAAAACAATCCTTTAAAACTGAGGTTAAAGCACAATGAAGGAATCAGTCTTTAAAAACCAATAAGCCCTGTGCCTCTGTTTCATTACCGTCTCACCTGCTTCACCAATGCAGGCCCTGCAACAGTCAAGACGCTCTGTCAGCAGCTGACCTTCTCTGTGCCTGACCGGTTCACACAGAGGCAGCACAAGAGAAAGCTGCGCCAGAGACAGACAGAGGCACACACACAGGCAGCTGGTGGGCGGCTCTCCGTGAGTTTTACTTGCGAGCGGACACATAACCAGGCGGTGTATATACTTCGAGAACGAGGCTGGACACGGCTTGCGACCGGGCACATGAGCAGGCAGTGTGTATGCTTCGAGTGCGAGGGTGGACGCGACAGGACCATCTAGGAAAAATCATGTCGCGGATGTGATTCGCTGTATGCAGTGTGTAAAACAGTTTGTCGCAGATGTGAATCGCTGTATGCGGCGTGTAGAACAGTTTGCGAGGGGTGTCCCTGTGTCTTTCCAGAAGTGTTCAGCCATCAATAAATAATTATGCGGCGTTTGTTATGCCACGGGTTCACTATTGTCTTGTATTTTGCTCTCTCCAGAGTTCCATCTTTTCATTCACTTACTGTTGTATTCTCACACTAACCTGTTTTAGACAACGTGTCTTTCCAGAAGTGTTGACCATTCAATAAATAATTATGCATGAGATTGAGCGTGTGTCTAGGCGTGGGTAAGCCGTTGAACCCCATTCGGGCTGCAAACCGTGGAATTGCCACTAAGTGCGACTCATACGCTCCCACTGTTTTCGTCCCTATCCTTTGTACACACCCCCCCTTCCACACGTTGACTGTTAATAGAGGCATGTTTCTCGCGGAGGTGAATCGCCATATGCAGCGTGTAAAACTGTTTTGAGGGTATCCCATGGGATCATTAAAACATTCCTTTACAACTGAGGTTAAAACACAATGAAGTGAGCAGTCTTTAAAAAATGAGTTTTCGGTTACGATGCACGACCGCGTGCAGCATAGCAAAGTGTTGTACACACTACATACAGCAATTCGCATCCGTGACAAACATGTGTCTTCTTAGATGCTCCTGCACTTTGTACACACCCCCCTCCCACCTCGCTACGCCGCACGGACGATTGTGTATTGGTTTGTTCCGTGCATTGTTACATTTCTTGCTGATTTATTACATTACCGATTTTGCAAATGTTAAATTTTCTCCCTGTGCCTAAAAATTATTAAAAAACCGGCCTGATTATGTGGCGTATGGTATGCCGCAGGTTGACTAATTTTAATTATTAAGAGAGCTGTAATATCATGAATGTAATGGATTCTGTGTCCTGTCGGAGGAAGAGAAAGTCTGGAAGCACGTAGTGATTCACACACATAGAGCAAATAGAAGATCAAATACAAAACAAAGCATTTAACGTGCTACTTTAGTTATGATGAGATCTGAGAAACTAGTAAATTAAACGATTTAAACATGAAGTTTATGATGTTCTACTTTAAAGACAAAATAAATAAAGTATGTGATTAAAGTGGAAATTTCGAGATTAAAGTTGACATTTCATACTTTTTTCCCACTGTATGCCTATGTTTTTTTTCTCTGTACCCTAATAAGCTTTCATATGAAACTCAGACGGTGAGCTATGACTCACCTTTTTACGGCGACTTTGATATCTGACAACTTTTATTTTGGGCACTATGCGACTTTGTGAACTTGAGCTTTCGAGTTCCTCTGACTCTCTATGTCACTCGATCAACTCCCTTTTGTTGTTTATATCACTGTTTAAACCAACAAATAGTACATTTTTCTTTGCCTCCACTCGGTATTCACTGAACTTTTTCTGTTTCCCCCCATGCTTTTGCCATTGCCTTTTCACAGAACGCTGAGCTTAAGGGCTATTTATATTGATTTGCATATTCAAAGAGGCGTGATTCTGGGAGGAGAAGGGACGGGACAGCAGGTGCGTGCACGTGCGTTTCTTTTTACGCTGACCGGGATTTATGTAGTGGAAGAACGTGGAAGTGGGTGAACGCACAGATTTATGCATCTGGATTTTTTTGTGCATAAGCACATTTCCGCTTTTGTCCACAGGCCATGTTATAGTGTGAATTCTACACACGCCATTATGCATGAGACCCCTGGACTCTTGGGGGTTACTTATGTTTTGACTAAAGGAGGGAGGTTAGGGAGAGCCACATATGTGCTACGTGACATAAGGGTGATATCTGCTTAAGTATCTTAAAAGTTACAACTTTACCACACACTGGGACTTTTACTTGCCAGTGGCTCTCAGAATCACACACTCCATAACAAAAATGTCTCATTACACTGGTCTACAAAAAATATTTTTTGTTTGCTATTGGGAACTTCAGAGCAGCTCTTTATTAAGTTTTTTACACTGATTTCTTATATGAAATCGGAATAAAGCTAACATGTCAGGTTTTTGAAATACACATCATTGACGTTTTGACATATTTGAACATTAATATAATATATCAACACAATATCTGGAATTTGTTTTGATGTGTTTATTCTGAAAACAAAGCAGAAGACGATACCAGAGACACATTAAAGCATATTTATGTCCATTTACCTCAATATAAAAGTGAGGTCAGCGTGCCCAAAAAATGTTGTGCTTTGTGTTTGTTCTGCACACCCGTCTCTCTTTGCAAGAACCAACAGTAGTCACCCATCATGCTTGGATTGAATTTTCCCTGATATCAGTTTTCCATCACCTTTATATCTTGATGAAATCTTTCCCTATACTCATTACTTACATCACCCAGATTTGGTGGAAAAAAGTCAAGATGATAAAATGCATCTTCAGTATAATTCTGGCTCCCAAAAGCTGATACACTTTCAGCAGGTTCTCCACAATCTTAGCATTATTCTCTGCTCTGTGACTGCCAAGAAAATTCTGGACAACCCGTACGAATGCTTCCCATGCTGCTGGTTCAGTGGGCTTCAGATTCCTTTTGAACTCATTTTCGTAAAGCATCAGTTCACGGGTTTCAGGAACAACAAAAACACCTTCCTTAATTTTGGCATCACTTTTCTCGAGACCAAACATTTCTTAAATGCTGAAAAGCATCACCATTTCTGTCCATTGCCTTGAAAAAATTTTCAAATGGTGAATCTAACGAACAAAATGTCCTGAAATGCAATGTTATGTTTAACAGCAAAACTACTACCTACTGTACTTTCATGTCTGAGTTATGTCACTATGCTTTAGAGTCATATAAGACCTGGTAATCAGTAACAAATATTTTTTCTGCTAATTAAAAATGAATAATTTTTAAATAAAATTAGTAATGACAAAATAAACAACTCACAGCTGTTAGTAACATGTGGCAAATTCTTTTCTCTCAATTTTCATCCCTAGTGGAATTACCGGAATTTATCAAAATGGTTATCCACCTTTACAGTCCAGTCACCCTAGTTATCCAAGACCTGGAACATTATAACTAAAAAATGGGACGTGCTCGACGAAAACTGTTTTCAGATTTGGAGTCAGCAAGTGAAACCTATTAAAGTAAAGGTGAAAGACTCCCAGTAGCAAAATGCTTGTTGACCAGTGTCACTGTCCGCATCGTTTACCATAACTGTCTTACTTTTGCAAACAACAGCAAAGTGTCCCATTTTATTACACTTATGACAGTTCTTATTATAAGCTCTGGCCATGTGGTCTGTTGCAACTTGAACAGCATGTTTTCTCTGTCGGTGTTTGCTCTTGCTGTCCCTTCTTTCTGAATTGTCCCTTTTTCCAGGATGGCATTGTCCTCCTGTGCTTTGCACTGTTAGCACCCCGGCGTCCGCGTCTGTGATTGTGGCATTCTGCTTTTTAACAAGCTCTGACTGGCGCGTAATTTGCACCACTCAATCCAAAGTTAAATCACTTTCCATCTGCAGTTTACATTAGTCTTTCCGGTCCGCAATTCCCTTCATAACTCTGTCTCTAATTTGCTGACCTTTTATACCAGCAAACTTGCAATATTCAGCAAGATCATACAGGCTTCTGACAAATGCTTCAACCGTCTCTTTCAGCTTTTGCAAACGCTGATGAAAACATCCTCTTTCACATTTCTGCAAGGAATAAAATGTTCATTGAATTTTCCTACCACATCCTCATAATTACTGGTATTAATCCTCGCTTCAAAAGTCAACACGCCAAATATTGCCTCAGCCTCTATCCCCATAGCATAATTAAGGCAATGACTTGCACCTCACATTCTTCTTTGTTCAGTTTTATGGAAATTCTGAGGAATGAAAAACGATGAATGCATGCTGGCAATGCCATTGGCTGAGTGAAATCAAAGAGCTTAGGTGCATTAAACTTCAACATTTCTTCTTTTGTTCATCAAGGAGGCTTTTAATGCTGTCTTTACTTCAAAATGACTTCTGACACCATGTCATGCCACCTGGCTTTTGCTTGATTTATATAATCCAGACTTAAATGGGTTCTTTAATGCAACAAATGTTTATTACTCATTCATCTCCAACTGTTCAACCCCCATAACTCCAACAGTCCCAGTATATTCTGTCCCAAAGCATCATGGGAACTGTAGTGCTTATCAACTAACTAGAAACTATTTATTTACACATATATAAAGGCGCTATATAGGCACCTGACCCAACACAGACTCACACAGGAGGCACTTGTAAAAGCAAAGCACTTTTATTTTTCTTCACCTGTGGGACACGTCTTCCCCGTGACCCCCACAGGCACAACACAGTCCCCAGTACACCAAAGTTACCCAAAACACACTCTTCTTTGGATCCACCACTCCTCCTCCTCCAAGCTTTGTCATTCTCCTCCTGACTCTGGCAATTGAGTGGTGGTTGCTGGGCCCTTTTATACTCCACCTGGAAATGCTTCAGGTGGTTGATTGCTGAGTTCCGGCAGCACTTCCAGGAGTGGTGAATACACTGCCCATATGGGCTCTGGACTCCCAGCTGCAGCACCCCTTGGCAGCACCTGCGGAACCCAACAGAGCTGCACCCAACTCCAATTCCCATGCAGCCCTCCGGGAAAACGAGGCATCGCTCCAACCTAGGAGGGTGGCCATCTAGCGTCCAGGGGGAGGTATTGCAGTATGGCTGCTCCCCCTGAACATATAACGAAGGGGCGTCGTGTATCTTGGGGGCTGTATATACTCTGTACATTATTATGGCTCAGAATCAGTGTCTTTATTAAATTCACTTTAAGGCCATCCTATGTAGAAGCTATTTTGGCAAGTATATACTACTCCAGTATAACATATTGTAAAATACTGGTCTGTGATTATTGGTTGCATTGGTCAAGTCAGACAAAAAAGCAGAGAAAATTGTAAAACTACACTCAGGATTTTTGAAAATACCATTTTTAGATGCCCTCGCAGCCCAGTGGAATTCATGGCTAATGCTTAACATACTACTGCTGCACAAGAAGGAAATCTATCACAAATGGGTTCAATCTGACATATTGTTGCAATCAGTTTCTGATCATTAGTTTTATCGTATTATTTCCAGTCTACCTTAGAAATGGCTAGTTCTTAGGTAGTCTGTGAATTATATTTAATGATGAAATCAAACCATATCTAGGATGTTACTGTATCTGTGCAGAGGAGAGGAGAGGGGGGTGCTGCCGGTATATCGCTCGGGGGCCTGTGAAGCTCAAGGGGACCCATGGAGCTCAATGCGACCCATAATTTTTATTATAATTTGAACGTTTATTTATTAAATTCATTTAATTTTTATTGTATTTTTTAAATTTTGCAAGTCTGTTTAGTTTCAAAATTAAAAAGGTACATGGGTCACAGAGTACTTAGCAGCGCTCAACAAGTAAGAGACATTCATGAAGGCTGCCCCTTGAGAGAAGTCACATGATCTACAAGGGTATTCCCCGCTTGGTGGGACGTGATGAGGAGGAGGGGGTTCCGGACGCAGCGAGAAAAAAGTCATCAGCCGGCAAACAAATATGTCATGTACTCACCGCGTTCTGAGACACTGTGAATTTGGGAAAGCAGACTAAGTGAACCATTGTGAACAGTCGAGAATTTTCTAAGATCCACTATGTCACAAGCGCGAGTAATAGATTTGGCAAGACTCAGTATTAGTCTGATCTAGCAAAACTGATTAATTTTGATTATGTAATTCAGAGTTTCGCCAGGAAAAAGGCCAGGAAAGCATCTTTGTTCAGCAGACAATAAATGCTATTATAAACGTCTTTTACTATTATAAATATATTACTTTATTATTACATTTATACCTATACATACTTATCTAAATATATCAATGTAATCTACGATTGTTAGAAATAAATAATAATATACATACATACATACATGAGTGTAGAATTTTGTATAAGGGCCCATACACCTTCTTTGCACCGGGGCCCGGATTTTCTCTCGTCAGCCCTGTCTGTAGCTTCTATGTTTCATGTTTATGTCAAGATTTGTAGTATGTGTCTTAATTTGTACTTATTATGTAATTAGTAATTTGTAAAGTCTATATTTTCAACTTCCTGAGAACTTGTCACCTGCACTCAGTGAAGAAGGCTATACCAAAATAAACTGAATTGAATTTGGGAAGTGTTTAGATGGCCTATATCTTTTTAGCATGCTACTCCAGTATTTTACTGTCTTTAAAATATCCTTACAATTTATAATGTGTGCTACCATGTTACCATGTTAGGTGCGTTGGCGGTCCTAAATTGTCCCTTGTGTGTGCTTGGTGTGTGTGTGTGTGTGTCCTGCGGTGGGCTGGTGCCCTGCCTGGGATTTGTTCCTGCCTTGTGCCCTGTGTTGGCTGTGATTGACTCCAGCAGACCCCCATGACCCTGTGTTAGGATATAGTGGGTTAGATAATGGATGAACAGAGTTAGTTTGAGGTATAGAAGTGGTTCAGCATTTTTAGTAACACAAATAATAAATATCCATATTTCAAAAATGGTTTGAGGTGTTCTTCATAAACTGAGTTTTTCTAACATGTTACTTTCCTATTGTTCCATGGCAGAAATTACTGTAGGATTCTTCTAAATGAGCAAAATGAGATGGTGTGTTACCAGTGTAGTGTAAATTATCACAATTATCACATCACATTATGCTTTAGACTGTTATCACGTTCCATGGGTTTTACAGCAATTGCAGCTATAGCCTTCATTTAAATAACTTCAGAAAGTCATGGACACTCACTGCAAGCACTCTTGACTGCTACTCTTGTACTGTAATGTGACATCCCCAGCAACTGCACCTGGGCAGTTTGGTTTAGTCTTAAGCTATAAGGGTGACCTCCTGTATGTCAGAGTTGACAATTAGTGAGCACTGAGCTGGAAGTACAATTCAGCTGCCAAGAAAGGTGAAAGATGATTTTGTCTGTTTAGGGTTTGCCATACCATGACAGAATGGAAAAAGGGAAAGCCAATAGCAATTTTTGGGAGTATAATGTCAGGGAGAATGGGCTCTTAAAATGAGGCAAACTTTGTGATGCTTTTGATGTTTGAACCTGAGAGGTTATGAGAGTCACGTAATTTGTCATCCCCTGTGCATTCTAGTTATATAATCTAACATCCTCAAGGTGAAATGCAGCTAACTGCAGTCATTGAATGTGACATGCTCTCTGACTCATTGCGTACAGTGATGCTATCCTAATTTGAATTATCTCCTGACAGCCACATATATGAAAAGTTAGGCCATGGCCACCACCCAAAACCCTAAAGTGGATAATTATGAGGCTGACAATGAATGTCTAAATGAACAAAAGTATGCGTAATCCAGTTACTAATGTTTTTGCTAGTATCTGCTGGATTGTAATTGGCTGTTATTCCAGGATATAAGTAGTCTTTCAGAAAATTAACTTAAAAGAGAATTCTCTCCTCATCAATACTATTTGGCAATTGCGTTATATACCTAAATAACTTTGAATCACCTTTGTACAGTTAACAATTCATAAGCTTCATTTGTTGTGGCCATTAGTATCCTGCTCTTAAAGCTTCTTCCCACATCTTTGACCACTTTTAAATACTGTTTATAATGATTATTTTGTTTCTGTTATTATTGTCATTATGGAGCCATGCTTTCATTATAGGTTGCAGAGTGGTGTTATAATGGGACCAGCAGTGACCTAAATCCAAATCCTGGCCTGATCACTGTATATGCAGACTCGACATACTACTTTTTATCTGCTTGGGCTTTTCTCTGGGTATTCTGTGTTTTTTAGCCTACATCCCAAAAACTGGTTGATTTCTTCAGTATGAATGAGCTTGTGTATGTGTGAGTGTAGCCAGTAATGGACTTTTGCCCTTTCCTATACTACTTTTATTTATTTTAATAAGGCACGATGTTGATGGTTTACACTCTATTCCCTAAATTAAGGAGATTAAGGAGTTCAGAAAAATCATGGCATTTTTATCACACATATTTAAAGTAAAGAATTATTCTTAGCATTGATAGTGGCTGTGAGCTGTGTCTGTATGAGTTATGATGTCATTGAATTATTTAAAAACTTGTCATTTTTTCCTCATTATTCTATAGTATGATTTCCAGCCTTTTGGAAGGGTCTAGTAATTGTATCCTAGCTTTGATGAATGTCTTCTGTATTATCTTTTAACTAAACTCCATAAGTAATTCACTATTGCCTGTTCATTTTGTTCTAGGTTTTCAGGTAAATGATTTATGAAGAAACAGTTGGACTCTCAAAAACTCACAATGGTAAACATACTTTCATCAGTTAACACAGAAAACACAAGCCTAAGGTAGAATCTGATACTAAACTGCTATTCTTAAATCAAGTCAGATTTATGTGCATGTATCTCTATCTTCAGCAGTGCCTTTATATGGGCCCATACATCTGCAATGGAAAATTACTTGTATTAATATTTAATCTACCTTAGACTTATTGTACTATGTAACAAATAGCCTGATTTAGATTTACACAACATCGGGGCCAATATATATATTTTTAATTCTTTTTTCAAATTTCTCAAGGATATTTTACAGGCCAAGATTTTCTACAGTAATATATTGTAACACGAATGTAAGTTTAATGTCACTGTGCTCTGTGCAAGAAATTGTTTTATGGATTCATTCACATGTGCAGGCCAAGTTTGGCACACAGGGGCTAGCCACCATTTAGAAACTGCTAGCATTTGGAGAATGAGGGGGACAACTGCGAGAGTAGGCATTGTGCTATTCCTGTATTTTGGAGATGGGGTTGAGTCCTTTCCTTTCCTTGTTTGGAGGCCAGAGAGGGGCCTGCACATGGAGAAGACAGTACAAATACGTGGACAAGCAGTCAAAAACTGCCGATGGAGAGATGATGTCATCCGTCTGGAAAATCCTTTCAGCGCAGTGACGAAAACGACAAACTATACACAAAATGTTGCCATGGCTTCCTTTCGTCTGTTATGTCGCTTAAATTGTCATTAAATAAAGCTGTTATTTTTGTCTTATTTGTTTTTACTGCCGTATCACTATGGGAGGGATATCGTCTTTTACATTATATCTATATAGTTTCTAGTTACTTAAAACGCTGCAATTTAAAAGAACTTATTCCAACTAGGGAGCAACTGCCCTAAAGGAAACATATATCAGCTTTGTAGCATACTGTATTTCCTTATCTATCTGTTCATTTACCATTTTACCATTCACACATTTATCTAGTCAGTTTAAGTTCATCTTGTTTTTAAGAGTGAAATACTTTATACTTGCTACTCCTTAGTATAGCAATCTACTGTATACTAGCCATTGGCCAACATCTTAATGTGTATTAGCTTAACGACTAACATAATTAATATCTATCTAATTAATATTAGAATTTATATTAATTTATAACTATTATTAAGTGGATTTATTATAATCATTACAGTACAATATCCTGGATATATATAAACAGAGTATAAAATGTCCTAATAGTCTACTTTCAAAACAATCATCCAGTGTAACATCAAGCTTTCAGTGAATGCAGTCAAAGCCAAAATCAAAAGCACAAAAACTGAAATCAAAGTCAAAAAATACATATCAAACGTCCAAACATTGTTTTTGGATTTGATACCCCTAACAAACACTAACCAAAAGTTGATTTGATTTGTTTCTTTTTTCAGTCAAAACTAAGGTACTGCTGCTACCATTATACCATCTCTTACAGTTCAAGCCTGATAATGTCATCACTTAATGACATGCCTTATATGATCGACAATGGGTGTTGCTACTTAAAACCAACATGGTTGAACTCATAATCTAAGTCAAAACGTTGCATTGTTCACAACTGACACAAATTCCCAAAATGGTGATGCACTAATTTGATAAATTACATTTATATAGCACTTTTCTTATTACTCAAAGTGCTTTAAATTAGATTAGAGTTTAATAATCCATCCATCCATCCATTATCCAACCCGCTATATCCAAACACAGGGTCACGGGGGAGCCAATCCCAGCCAACACAGGGTGCAAGGCAGAAAACAAACCCCAGGCAGCCCACCACAGGAGTTTAATAATCCCATGGAGAAATTTCAATGCATTCAGCAGTAGAAACATAGAAAACAAGGATAAAGACTCACAAGACAGATAATAAAGCCAACCAATCAATCACTTGATAAATAAATAAATAAATAAATAAATAAACTTCACAAGTGCATCTGGTGGAAGCATTTGCCTGACAGCAGTGGGTTGAAAAGACCCCCAGATGCACTTCTTAGAATGACGTGGTGGAATGACACTATGTCTACAAGTGTCCCAAGAAAGTGTCTTCTGGAGGGGATGGAGGTAATTTTATAATGGGATCAAAGTTTGCCACCATCCTCTTTTCCACAACAGCTTTCAGTGTGCCCAGGGTTCGTCCTGTAATAGAACAGGCTTTCCTGATAAGTTTGTTCAGGTATTGTTCTTCTTTTGTGCTCAGGTTGCCTTCCCAAGATACTGCAGTGTAGAACATTACACTGGCAACTGTGGATTGGTAGAACATTTCCAACAGTTTCTGCACAAATCAAAACACCTGACTCTTCTTAGCAAGTACAGTGTGCCCTGGCCCTTCTTGTACAGCACCACTATGTTGTCAGACCAGTCCAGTTAGTTGTGTGAACTCCCAGCTACTTGTAGCTCTGCACCACTTTTGCGTCCTCCCCCTGAATGGTGACTGGTCTCAGAGGCCTCTTGTCATGTCGAAAGTCCACCATCAGCATTTTTCATGTTGAGTTGTAGGTTGTTGTACCTGTACCACAAGGCAAATTTCTCCATGACTTTCCTGTACTTTGACTCATCTCCATTATTATGCAGCCTATATTGAATAGATTAAATGAAAATTTCTGTGCTGGACATCTATTGTGTAGAGGGCAAACAGGAAGGGAGACAGAACGGTTCCCTGAGGTGCTCCAGTATTACATACCATCATTTCTGACACTCAGTCCAGTAGCCTTACAAATTGCTGTGTGTTGATCAAGTAGTCCATGATCTAGGAGATTGTGAGTGCATCAAGGTTCAAAACCTTGAGCTTTTTCCCCAGTCAGTGAGGCAGAATGGTGTTAAAAGTACTGGAAAAATCAAAACCATGATCCTTTCTGTGGTACTACCAGCTTTGTCCAAGTGTGAGTAGGCTCTATGGTGAATGTAGATGAGAGTCCTCCACACCTATACTCTATTTGCCTGATAGACAATCTACAGAGGATCCAGATGTTCTCAAACCAGGGGTTGTAGCTATTTTAGGACCAGCCTCTCAAAGATCTTTATAATGTATGAAGTAATTGCAACTGCTCTGAAGTCGTTATTATCACTGGAATGCCCTTTCTTTGGCAGTAGAACCATACAAGATGTTTTCCACAGATGGGGAACCAAACTCAGGAAAAGGAAAAACAGGTTCTGAAGGACCTTGCAGAGGCTTTGTTTATGTAGAGTTTTCTCAGATCTCTCCTCACTTGAGACACATATTCCACGGAATGGAGGTGGGCTGGAGAACACACGTGTGATGCCAGTGTAGGGGAAGGTCATGCATTTTACAGATGGCAGTTGGGATTCTGGAACCTGCTCAGTTTCAACAGAGAGGCTAACAGTGACCTTTAGTTCTGTCTGCACCCACTTGATTTCATCCAGACCTGAAGTCTGCCTTCTTCAAATTCAATAGGGCTTTCAAGTCTTTTGTGATCCATGGCTGCTTTTTGGGAAAACAGCACACACTGTTTGCATGGTCTGTATTATCCACACAAAACTTGATGTAGTCTGTGATACAGTGGGTCAGTTCCTCAATGTCCTGCCCATGTGACTCACAAAGCGTATCCCAGTCAGTATTCTCAAATGCAGATTCATTCCTGCATGGCAATGGTGGTGGCAGGCAACCTCCAGACAATTTATGGTCTGTTCAGCCTAAAAGTGTCAAAGTAATAGAGTCGAGAAAGATCACAAAAGGATATTATGTTCCTCCTAGCCATTGCTGCTATTCCTCTAAATATAGTTTTATGCTAGCAATTTACTACTCGATTTATTGTAAATTTGTTCAGAGATGGAATCACTTGAAAATTTTCGTGAAAAGAAACCCCAACGTTAGGAGCACCTATTTCCAGATGAAAGGTCAAATAAGTAATAGGGTGCGGCAGAATGGGTAGGAAAAATAATAATTCTTATAACCACATAAATGCCATTTTAGCCTCAGGGGTATATTTGAACTTATGGGAAAGTTTTTTTGTCAAAGCATTGATTGATGCTACTAGAGAGCTAAATTTCTTTATGAATCATCTATATTAATTGGAAAACTCTATAAACCATTTAATTGCTTAATGGAAGTAGGTGGTTTCCATACCTGGATAGTTTTTATTTTGGCTTGATCTGTTTCCAATCCAGATTGTGGTGTTTCACCCCATTGAAACCACTAAGGTTTAACGAAACCCACATTTCTCTAATTTAACATATTTATTTCTCTGTAATTGAGACAATACTTTACAGGCATGTTTATAGTGATCAACTGCAGAGCAATAAATAAGTATGTTGTCTAAATACTACAGTACATAGACCCCCACAAGAACCCAAAATGTATCACTTGACAA
Source organism: Polypterus senegalus (assembly GCF_016835505.1). Classification (NCBI taxonomy): domain Eukaryota; kingdom Metazoa; phylum Chordata; class Cladistia; order Polypteriformes; family Polypteridae; genus Polypterus; species Polypterus senegalus. The sequence goes on from NC_053166.1 coordinate 109,713,820, forward strand.
AGCACGAGAATAATGCAAAAGAAATTGCATTATTCCTGTGCTTTTGCTAACAATATGGCATAACCAAATATTTATAGTGTCCTGATGAGATGTTGAATGCCACTTTATACTCATGCCCCTCTGTATTATGATTAGAATACAGGCACAATAAAGATCTAAATTTGAGAAAATCATTAAACCTGTAACTTGTGCTACCATGAAGGATATTATAGATAGGGGTAGTTATTCTCAATCACAGTTTTATTTATTCCTTGATTGTCAATAGACAAGGCATAGCAAACCATCCTTTTCCTATTAAAATACATCACTGTAGCACTTGATGATTTGCAAATAACCCTTTGGCAGATATTAAGTGGATGGCATAATCATGCACAAAGTGAAAGGTACCTCCTGAGATTTGCGTTTAATGAAAACATTTTTTAAACTGTGTACACTCTTCAGGGAGTGCTTCAATAATAAAAAAAGAACACATTGGGGGAAATGTTTTTTAAAAAACGCTTGAAAACAATTATTGCCCCAAGACACCATTCATTAAATTCAGTGATGATGGTGTCTTTGCTCCTTTGCTCCTGTTAAAGGTTGCCACAGCGGATCATCTTTTTCCACATTACTCTCACTGCACCACTCGGAGTATTTATATCACTGTATCTGAGTGTGGAAAGAGAATGATCGGTATACAGCATCAAGCACGCGCTGGCTCAGCCATGCACACTGTCTACTGAACTGCTCTCATACGGCAAACGCTTCAGAGCCTTTCCTTGCACTTCAGAAACAGTTTCATCCCAAGAACTATAAATACACTCAATCAGTCCATCAAGTGCTCCTTGTAGAACGCTTTGTACTTATTAGTACAATTACCTCACTGTAAACTTTCGATACAGTTATAATATTGCACAACCTGAGCCACTTTATAAAGCTCGTATTTACAGTACATATGATGACAATATCATTTTTAAGATGAAATGCAGCAAAATATGTTTATTACATTATACAGTGTCGTGGATACCAGGGGCGATGACCCGGCCGGGATGCCTTGGAAGACCGGAAGTGGGCGTGCGCCCATCTGGGACCACGTGGGGGCTGCCTTCCTGGTTGCTTTGGGGGCTCCACCCTGTAGGGGCCCGTGGTTACCGCCAGGAGGCACCCCAATGCCTTGGGGACCTGTTACCCCAGCACTTCCGCCACACCAGGAAGTGCTGGGGGGAAGATTTAGGACCGTGCCCGGAGAGCTGCCGGGAGGACAGCCAGCACTTCCACCACGCTGGGGCGTGGCCAGAGGAGGAATGCCGAGAACACCTGGTGCTCATCCGGGAACCATATAAAAGGGGCCGTCTCCATTCATTGCAGCCCGAAGAGAGGCATTTGTGGCCGGGACTGAGTAATTTGGGGATTGTGCACGTGACTGGGTCTGAGTGACCATTATTTGGGTCTGTGTGACCAATTTAAATAATTGTAAATATTGTAAATAAACGTGTGGTGGTTGAGAAACAACATGTCCGCCTGTCTGTGTCCGGGTCGGTTCCACAACAGATAAAATGTTAACATCATTTAAATAATCTATTTGTTAATAATTAAACATGTGATGACACAGTGGCACAGCGCTAGCTAGTTCAGGGATTGTTCCTGCCTCGCTCTGTATTCTTGCTGGTGCTGGCGCGACATTGGAAGGATAGATGGATGGAATAGTTAAACATGTACTATGAAGATATTTCAATGTTCCTTAAAAGTTTTGAAGAATCAGCGTTCTAAGCTTACAGATGGCTTAAAATCTATTACAGAGCTGATTGTGTGGCGATTGGTTACTTGGAGAAAGAAAAGGAAGGACAGGAATTAGGAGTTAGTATGTTTGAAAGAGACAGTACTGCTGCAATAAATTATTTCATCGAAGGTCACGCACGGCGCAGCAAGCATCTTGCGGGAGGCAGGAAATATCTATGGACAGGGCGCCGGCTCATCACTAGTACTGCGCCAGTGTGTTCCCATGTTTAAAAACATGCTTTAAATCCCATCATCTGCGGCGGGCTAGTGCCCTGCCCAGGGTTTGTTTCCTGCCTTGCACCTTGTATTGGCATGGATTGGATCCAGTAGACCCCTGTGACCCTGTAGTTAGGATAAAGCGGGTTGGATAATGGATGTATGGAATGTGCCATCATCATGAAAATGATATCAAGTATACATCTCAGTATTTTAATTATTCAGAGAGCTGTAATATCACGAATGTAATGGATTCTGTGTCCAGTCGGAGGAAAAGAAAGTCCGTTTAAGAAGTACTTAGTGATTCACACACTTAGAGCACATAGAAGAACACATACAAAACAAAGCATTTAATGTGCTACTTTAGTTACAATGGGATTTGAGAAACTAGCAAATTAAACGATTTAAACATGAAGTTTATGATGTTCTACTTTAATGACAAAATAAACTACGTGATAAGTGGAAATTTGGAGATTAAAGTTGACATTTCAAGCTTTTTTCTTACTGTGTCCCTATTTTTTTCTTTTCTCTGTACTCTGTAATAAGCTTTCATATGACACTCAGATGGTGGGCTACGACTCGCCTTTTTACGGTGAATCTGATATGTGACAACTTCTTTTTTATTTCGAGCACTGTGCGAGTTTGTGAACTTGAGCTTTCGAGTTTCTCCGACACTCTATGTCACTCGATCAACTTCCTTTTGTTGTTTATACCACTGTTTAAACCAACAAATAGTATTTTTTTTCTTGCCTCCACTTGGTATTTGCTGAAATTCTTCTTCCACCTCAATTTACTTTTGCAATTGCCTTTGCCTTTTCACAGAACACTGAGCTTAAAGGCTATTTATATTGATTTGCATATTCAAAGAGGCGTAATTCTGGGAGGAGATTGGGTGGGGCAGCTGGCGCGTGCGTTACTTTTCACGCTGACCGGGATTTATGGAGCGGAAGAACGTGGAAGTAGGCGAACGCACAGATTTATGCATCTGGATTTTTTTGTGTCTAAGCACATTTCCGCTTTTGTCCGTACTTCATGTTTTAGTGTGAATTATACGCACAGCGTTATGCATGAGGCCCCAGGACATTGGCACAAATAGATAAACATACACAGGCTTGGCCTGCAATAGAAATAAATTCCTGCAGTACTTCTTTATATTCCTTGCTTTTTGCAAGTAAATAGAAGTTATCATCAATATACTAACAACCCACTTGTCCTTCATTCACTTAGAATACAGAACCAATACAGGAAAAACTTCAAGATAGAGAAGCTTTTATCTGTGGCACCTCTGCACCATAACCAACTTTTCCAGCTTCTAAAACCTTCATAGTTTTAATGTTTGGAAAACCTACGAGATTAAATCAATTGGAGTGTTGTACATAGATAATGTCTTTGCATCCTATGAACAATTACACTCCAAATTTAGGTTCCCATCAACACAATTTTTCCACTATTTCCAAATTAGAAACTTTGCTAAACAAGATCTGCCCAATTTTCCTCACCCCCACCTATTTCTATTCCAGAAGAAATATCAGTTTTGGGGATTCAGACAGCATGTCTATAATATATAAAAACATTTCTAAAGTCCCTTCCTCTCAAAGATTCCTGAGTACAGTGGGAAAAGTAGCTCTTACTCAACATTTCAGAAAACGAATAGAAGGCAGCCAGGCATAGAATTCACCCTAGCTCTATATGAGCAAAGTATACAATTATTCAACTTAAAATCTTTTATGAAGCACATCTATCTCGTTTAAAATTCTCCAAAATGTTTCCAGGCAAGATCCAACCTGTGATAGTTGCAATTGAGCTCCAGCATCATTGGGCCATACATTTTGGGCATGTACCAATTTAATATAATTTTGGACAAAAATCTATAAATGCCTATCAGACAGCCTTAGGTGTCACAATCCCTCCTAATCCATTAACAGCTGTGCTTAGTGTACTCTAAAATGGACTTAAAGTGGAGAAGGACAAACAAACTGTATTTGTGTTTTTTTCACTACTAGAACGTAGACTTATCTTGGTCAACTGGAAGAATCCTAGCCCACCTCTTTTAAGTCAGTGGGTCTCTGATGTTATATACTATTTGAAATTGGAAAAAATCTAATTCTTACTTAGAGGATCAGTTCAAATCTTTTTTTTTTTAAAACCTGGCAGGATCTAATCAATAACATTTAAGAATAAGTTTTTATATTGGGGGAAAAGGATTCTCCTCCCTCTTTTCTACTCTTAAAGTTTTACTCTGGCTGTTGGCCTTCCTCTCTTTCTCTTGCTTCGGGGTTGAATTGAATTTGGTTTTGTTAAGTTTGACTTTTTTGTATGGAATTTGACTTGTTTTTATTAAATTCAATAAAGAAAAATGGCAGAGAAAGAAGTAAGTTAGCAAGTGAGCCATTAATAGATTTTGTTCAATTACCTGTAATACAGGTCCTGACACATTTTTGAAATTCTTAATATGTTATGTATCTATTAAAATTTAAGTCAGAAACAACTGTACTTGCTGTACATTTTTGATGACTTTCACCTTTCCTTCAAGTGGCTTAGTTAGTTCATCAGTGATAGAGAAAATTCACCTGGCATTTAACCTGTAATTGTAGTCCAATCTAAATTAATAACCTAATGTATTATTCTTCAGCCAGGGTTTTATCCCTGATTTAAATGTGTTTTCTTTTTGTTTAATTACTTTTCTTATTTTTATGAATTGTTTTATAAGTAGTATTCATTTTGTTGTATGTATTACATGTTGTTTAATACTGTTTTTTGTTTATTAATTATGTGTCTGTTTCTATAAAATATGTTCTTAATATGTTGTATGTGGAGCCTAGGAGGATGTTGCAGGACCGACCCCATGGATATTTAAGAAGAAACTGCCGATGAAAGAGCAGCTTTGGTATTGACATTTCTCCTCTCTTGTGGATTGTACTTTTTGATTTGACGTTTGGATTTCCTGTGGTTTGTCCCTGCTGTTGAAATATGGTATTGGTTTCTGATTGTTGGATTTTGTTCGTTATTTGGTTTTCCCCTTTTTTTGTGCCCCCTAGTATTTTATAATCATTTGTAATGCTTTTAAAATCTTCAGAATAAATATTTATATATATGGTTTTATTTTGAAGAGTTTTTCTCCTTTCACATTTTTTAGGAACGAAAACATACCCTCAAGAACGTTTTTAGGCAGTATAGTGTTCTTTTGATCTTCTAAAGCTTATTTCTTCAAAAACTCAATAATGATTAAAATGGGCTCAGAGGAATTTTGAAATTCTGTCATAATAATATCTCATCTCATAATGTTAAGAAATAGAATATAATTTTTTTTCTATTGATTAGTATGATTTTACACAATTAAATCAACTAAAGAATAAAGTTCATCTAGCTTGTCTTACTTTTGCTCTTTTTAAATATAATTTCTGTAATGAATGAATCTGATGAAGAGATGTTCAGCTAATTCCATCAAGTGTCTTCACTCTTCCATAGTTAGATAAGTTATTGCATATTTTAAATTTTATATTTTTGTTTTACTGTGCTCACTTTGACAGAACAATTGTAGCTCCCAGCTATTGTGAAAATACTGAGGAAAGCAAAATTGCCAGTATTAAATTAACACTTAAAGTGTATACAGTATATAGTATACATAAATACTTTTTAGATATATTTTGTTTTAAGGGTGACTTTAGCATTGTATTTAACAATGTAGAATTTGCTCAATATTTTAGATACATCTGTGGTACTTCCCATTTTGTTTTTTTGATTATAATATTTTATCGAATTCAGCATTTTGTTGTGATTTGCATTTTTTTTTGGGGACGAAATTTTTGTGCTGTTTATTTTTGTTTTGTCATTTAAGTATTTTGGCCCCCATTGGGGAGGTCATTTTTAGTTTGATGGCCATCTTAGTTATTACATTTTTGGTCAAATGATCTTGATTTTTATAAAACAGTATCTGTCAAGTCCTAAAAAACTTTTAGAATAGTTAAACAAATTAAATTCAGTATACAAGCTGTGGAACTGGATGCGGACACAGACAGGCGGACAACGGTTTTGCACCCAACACACTCATTTATTCTATACACTATTTACAAATATTTCAGTGCACACCCAGTGCCTCCAGCACCGATCCCCCAAAGTCCAGGCCTCCTCTCTCGAGCTCCGTCCTCTTCCACCCGACTCTTGCCAATGAACAGAGGGAGGAGGCCCCTTTTATCCCAACCCGGATGGGCTTCAGCTGCTTCCCGGCAATTCCCCGCGAACACACCCCTGTGTGGCGGACGTGCCGGCTGCGCACCCGGAAGCTCTCTGGGTGTCCCCAGTCTTCTTCCCCCCAGCACTTCCTGGTGAGGCGGAAGTGCTGAGGTCCAGGGTTTTTCAGGCACCGGGGCGCCGCCTGGCGATGGCCACGGGCCCCTACAGGTTTGGGCTTCCAAGCCCACTGCCCATTGCCCCCAACACAACCAGGGCGGTCACCCCCTCGTGGTCTGGAGGAGGCACAAGCCCTCCTCCGGTCCTCCTGGGCGTCCTGGCTGGACTACAACCCCAGCCGCATGCGACAAAGCTAAAGTCAGTTAGTGTTTTTTGGTTCTATGAGTTTGATTTTGCTATTTTGTGTTCTTTTTCATCTCTTGCCTTTTTTTTGGTTTTGATAAAAAAAAACCTTTCCAAGATCTTTTTCAGTTTTGAATTTCATTTGGCTTTTGAAGATGATTGTTGTCTAACCTTTTGTTTCTTTTTAATTTGCTGCACCTTTATTCTTCTCACAAAATGTTGGGCTTTTTCAGCCTGTCCATACCAGATTTCATCACATAATGAATGTATTTCATATGAGTAAGACATACTGAATAGTGTGATGCTACATCTCATTTATATTTCATACCATTTCTCAAACCTACTGTAACTATCTAGAGTATCTAAGTATTCGTTAAGTTTCATAAATTGATTGCTGCCAGCTATAAAAGTAAAGCTTTTCCCATTTTAAGTAAAATAAGACAATTTTTCTCATTTTATCATGGTATGTAGTTTTGAACAAAAAAAGATGGCAGGCTAGCAGTGTAGTGTAAGTCACCACAGTAGGCTATTTATTGAGCATTAATCCTAAATTGGATGTTATTACAAACAGCTCTTACAGGACTAGGGATTATTGTCAACCCAAGACTCTGGGATAAATAAGAAACATTATATAGTATTTCAAAAGGATTCAAGCAGAAGCATTCCCAAAACATATCAGAATAAGCAGATGTTGGAAAATATCTCTCACTGGCGGGGCAATCATGAGGATACATTTTTGATTGTCTGTTTGAGATACCATTAGAATTATGTTTCACATACTGTATTGTGAAGATGAGTGAATTTTGTAGCCAACATTCATCTGATTCGCAGAGACGCTTTCTCAGATTTTCTAAAGTTGTATTTTTTTGCAGTAATACCTACCGTATATTTTTAATGCGGCAAAAGGGGTGCATTCTCTTTGATGTAAAACCTATATTTTTAACACAGTAAAGTTTCATTTCTGCACTGGATAGTAAGGGAATGGGAGGAAATTAAGCCAGATTTCCTTATTCAGTAAATGAAATGTTTTGATGAAAGGTTGTATTTAAGCTACAGTTGTTCAAAGGATGCAACTGTATTGTAAATATGCAAATCTCTAAAGTTTCCAATATCAATACAATATATAAAATACAGTGTATTTTAGACGTTGTGGAAATATATGATTATTTTGTAACAGTTCAATGGACAGTAACAATTTCAGCCTTCCAATATCTTGTATACTAATATATTCTAAAGTAAGGCACTAAATTTCTTTGTTTTGGGCAGTAATGAATGGTACCTGGTGCACAGAGAAAGGCCTGGAGGGAGAGATTTATTATATAATTTCCTCTTCATTGCTTATTAAGTGGGTGCAAATTCATTTCTATCTGATTACTTCTACAATATTATGTATATTTAGAGTCTAGTGGTAGAACTGAAAGTAAAGGAGTGTCATAACAACTCTTTTATTTATGGCCTATTAGTAATTTAAATGAACAGCATTCAATTTTTTAACCTTTTAAAGAAATATTTAATTATTCATTTTAAAGAAGGATGGATTACTTACTAATATTCTTCTAGGTAATGTATGATAAATTTATATTGTGGCGGACGGCTGGCTGCTCAACCGGGCTGGGACGCCCAAAGAAGAGAAGGATGGGGGAAGGCAAGACACCAGATGACGAGTTCACTGCAGCATAGCAGTGCCCCGGATTCCTGCAGGGCATCATGGGATCTGTAGTTCGGCATCACAGCCCTCCTGGGTACCATGGGTGCCACCAGGAGACGCTGCAGGAAGATCTGGGGATTTTTATTTTCTGTATAGCCCTGAAGTACTCTCAAGTCATGGGGTTGAAAGCTCCAAAGTACTTCCAGGCTGAAGAAAACCTGAAGTCCTCCATCTGACCTGGAAGTGGCAAGTCACAAGGATGGAAAAACAGAAGCACTTCCGGGTCAAGGACTATATGAAGGACCACTGAAGAGCCAGCAAGCAAGCCAGAGTTGGGAGGAAGAGGACAGAGCTTGCTGGGAAGTGTAGGGGAGAGATTTATTATTGTATTTATTTGTTTATTGTGGTAGAGGTGCTTTGGGCACTATTTATTTAAAGAAAAGAAATTAAACATCTTCTTGGTGCTTTAAAAACTTGATTTTAGCGCCATCTAGTGTTACAATATCAAGTTGATAAAGGCTTGTTTAACACATACTGCCAGGTTTCAATTCAATTTGAAGTTACTGTATAATTTTGATTCCAAATTATGAAAACCCCTTTTGAACAGATAACAACTGGTCAAATTTACAATAGTATTTAAAGCTTTTAACAGAAAACAATATGCTTTTGTTTAAAATAACTCTGGGCCCTGAAAGTTTGTAGTACATAAGGAAGAGGTGATTTGGGGTTAGCAAGATATAATACTGTAACAACCAGGTCAACTTACTGAGTTAAAGTTTATTATAGGGCCGGGCAATATCCCAGCAATTTACAATAAGAAGGTCTTGCTGAGCTAATTTTCTTTTGTTTGTATGTTTGGTAAAATCTCTCCCTTACTGTACACTTTCACCAGTTGTCTCCTTTAAAGAAACTAAAGCTCTTAGTCTCAGTCATATTGATTAGTCACGTAATTCCAATTCATCCAGCATTTGCACTTCATTCAAAACAAAAGCAACATGTCGAGCATGAGATAATACAAGCACTTAAGTTGAACTGCAGTCAGATGGGGATGAGTCAGATACAAATGAAGATGAGCTACTACCTAAATAAGATGTAGTGTCAATTGTGTGGTTATATTTTGGCTTCAGGAAATAGGATAATGAACAGACAGAAGCCATAAGTGAACTCTTGATGAAAAACCATTGCTGTGGCTAAATGTAACATGAGAAGCTTGTTTCCTCATTTGAAAACCAAAATTCGTATAAAATTAAATCTACAAAACTATAAAGTGTGCAGAAATTGAAGTGGTCTGAATACTTTTAATGTATACTATATATTTAGTACAATACATAGATATGTCAACATGTAACAATTTATCTATACTAATTAAAGGCAAAGCACTCACTCACTCACTCACTCACTTATCACTAATTCTCCAACTTCCCGTGTAGGTGGAAGGCTGAAATTTGGCAGGCTCATTCCTTACAGCTTACTTACAAAAGTTGGGCTTGTTTCATTTCGAAATTCTACGCGTAATGGTCATAACTGGAACCTATTTTTCTCCATATACTGTAATGGACGTTAGCCTGATGGCCGTGGGGGGCGAAGCTGCGTGTGACATAATCAAGCCTCCCACGTAATCACGTGAACTGACTGTGACCGCAGTACGTAGAAAAGAAGGAAGAGCTCCCAAAGAGTGCTGAAGAAAAACACAGAATACTTTATTTGCAAGATACAAGTTTAATGAGAAGACACGAGGTATAAACGAGACTTTGGATCACTTTGTAACGGAGTTAAAATTGCTGTAGCAAGAAACTTTTAAGTGCCGGGTCTTAGCTAACATTACATAATGCCGTGTACATCGCAAGATCGCACAAGATAGAACAGGCACAGCTCAGAAGCTTCGATGCATGTACTCCGAGCGGCTCACGTGAACTGACTATGAACGCAGTACGCAGAGAAAGCAAGACCTCTAAAGAGCGCGGAGAGTTTTGCTCACGTGAATGTGTCTGCAAAAAGTGGCGTTTCCTGCACTGCAAAAATACTACAAAAGTCGGGCAGCCGGCGCGCGCGCGTAGCTGTGCCGGCCTTTGAGACGCTGACTGCGCTTCTGCCTTAAGTGAAAGTAAGCACTTTTAACTTTTTTCCCCCTTCCCATGAGCTATAGCCCAGACAACTGTAAACACGGGATCCCATTTCTAGACCACGGCAAACTAATATTAAGGCACTTCGCACTTTCTTTTACACATATACGATTATGAGGTCGTCAGGTCGGATTATGAAGACACGCACAGGAGTGGAGGACCGACAGTGCCATCCTGGACGGTTAATGGCAGGGCCGTCTCTCCAGTCCACACGAGACCCACCGCGACGCTCATATCGTCAGTGAAGACCTTTCTCTACACTATATTAAAGAAAAAGGCAAGTTTCCTTTCTTTACACCTTTTTTCCTTTTATCCCCAACCAAAGCCTTTCTCTCTTAACACTGCAGAGGACACAAAAATGATTTTCTTTTAATTGCTGGTAATGCCAGTAAGACACATTACCACAGGTAGAAATTTGGACATTCCCATAGAAAATGTAATTTCTATACCACAGCCGTCATGTAACGCCTTTCAAAAGGGATCAACTACCAAGAGATGATTCATATACATTTTAGCTTATTTTAAGGTTTAAGGTTATTTTTTAAGAAGGGGGCAATTACTTTTTGTAGGTTTAGGATTTTTATATATATATATATATATATATATATATATATATATTGTCACCACAGGTGTTTACCATGTAGGATGATCAGAAACATGGACAAACATTTTTAGTTTTGAGAGGCCGACCAGTAAACACACCACTAATATATATAATATATATATATATATATATATATATATATATATATATATAGGGGAGGAGGGCTGTCCATCCCGCATACAGGCGGGTGATCACGGGTTTAAAACTTCCGATTCCGGCAACATTTCCATTGTTGCCCGCCGCTTTGTGCTACCGCGACAATGGCTAAAATTCAAGACCAGTATAACCTGTGTCCACGGGAAACCGCTGGTACAGCACCGCGCTTGTGTCATTAGCTACGGAGGATCAGTCCAGAAAGTAACCGTGGCAATCCTTCCTGATCCTCCGCACCCGGTGATACTAGGGCGGGACTGGTCTGACATTAAAAGCGTGAGACACATACCACCCCGGGTTAAGTTGGGCCTCGTTATGGACGGAGATGAACCGTCTCAAGCTGCCTCCACGCCGTGTAATCAGCCGGCAGAGAGGTGAAGCAGCCGTCCTGGCTGACGTGGCAACTCCCGGCCGCCGCAGGCTGACACGCCATCCACCAACGCCGCGGCGGAGCGGGAGGAAACCACGCCCATTGAGGTCGGCGCTGACCCTCTCTCCGTGTTGCGGTTTCAATTTAAAAGACGCCGGCTTCTTTCAAAGGGAGCAATGGAATGACGACTCCCTGAAGTTTGTAAAAATGCGGTGGTCCTTGTCAATGGCCAGCGCACTAGTCAGTCGATGCCACAGGGCCCCTACTTTGTGTTAGATAATGACCTCCTTTACCGTGTAGCAATGCATGACGGGCAGGAGACGAGGCTGCTGCTAGTCCGCGCACCTTCCGGCGGCAGGTCTGCGAGCTAGCACACGCCCACCTCCTAGGTGGCCACCTGGGCACCGAAAAACTCTGGAGCGGATCAAGCCCGGTTTTACTGGCCAGGAATTAATGAGGAGGTTCGCTTTGCGCTTCCTGCCCGGAGTGTCAACTGCGACAGATTCCTAGGAGGGACCGTGCTCCTCTTGTTCCTATTCCCTTGATTGACGTTCCCTTCCACAGAATCGGGGTCGACCTGGTGGGACCTCTAGAGCCCTCAGCCCGAGGACACAAGTACATTTTAGTCCTCGTGGATTATGCTACACGATACCCGAAGCTGTTGCGCTCAGCTACCTCTAAAGCCATCGCACGGGAATTACTAGGGTATTCTCGTGGGGATCCCCAAAGAAGTCTTGACAGACCAGGGGACCCCTTCACCTCGGAGACGTTCAAGGAGACTGCCAGATTACTGAAAATAAAGCATTTAAAACCTCGTGTATCATCCTCAAACCGACGGATTAGTAGAGAGGTTTAATCAAACTCTCAAGCAAATGCTACGGTGGTCAGCGAGGATGGAAGGAACTGGGATCAGCTCCTCCCCTCGTCCTTTTGCCTATCGGAAGTCCCACAAGCCTCCACGGGTTCTCCCCTTTGAACTACTGTATGGGCGACAACCTCGGGCATATTGGATATTTTGAAAGAAGGCTGGGAAGAAGAGGCTCTTCCCACCACTAACATACTGGAGTATATCGCAGTTGCGATAGATTTGGAAAGATTCATTTAAAATTTGGTGACTGCATTTTGTGTTTACTTGTGTTATATTTGACTAATGGTTAAATGTGTTTGATGATCAGAAACATTTGGGAGGCAGCTGGGCTCGAGTGACAAACATGCAAAAGAATAAAAATCAGGCCAATGGAAGGGGCTCCGGGATAGTTTTTTATGACACACCACTACCAAATTATATATATATATATATATATATATATATATATATATATATATATATATATATAGTGTCACAGATGTACGGGGACACTGCCCGGCCGGGACGCCTGGACAGTCCCCAACTAGGACAATACTTCTCCTCGGCCACGAGAGTGCAGCCACCCGGGTCTGTTTGGGAGCCACAAAGATGGAGCTGGGATGCCTGTGAGAGGACGTGGCCACACCAGGAAGTGACGTCAAGGGGAGCACCTGGGGCTCATCCGGGTCATGATAAAAGAGGCCACCTCCTTCCAGACATTGAGCCAGAGTTGGGAGGAAGGAGACGAAGCTTGTGAGGAGGAGGAAGGAGGTCGAGAGAGAGAGAAAAAGAAAAAGAAAGAAGAAGAAGAAAGGAAAAAGAGTTGGTGAGAGAAGGCATTGTGGTGCATTGAAAAAATAAAATAAAGGAGTGTGCTTTGGACATCCTGGTGTCAGTCTGTCTGTGTTTGGGGGTGCATTCTCCACAATATATATATATATATTGTAAAAGATGTAGAAGCACACAGCATAAAGGTTTGGGGTTTTCCGGCCCCGTATATTGTAGACGATCCACAATAAATCAAAAGAAAAGCAGGTCAAAAATATAAACTAAACCGTTCATATGCGCGACACCGAATCATGGCGTTGGCGGCCATTTTATCAGGGAGGAGCCGGAAGTGGAGGATTGCTGGGAAGGAACCGTGAGGGAGGATGGGATCAATGACGTCAGGAAAAGATGGAGGAGGAAGGGTGGAAGTAACGCACTGTGGGCAAACCCGGCTTATGGTGGCGGAGCGTCTTTTTTCCTGAAAGAAAGCAGAGGGAGAAAGTTAGTACCCCGCCGTTCCCTGCCGGCGAATGTCTTCCCAGGTGTGTTAAGATCCGTCATGCTGTCTCCTACTCACAGCTATGCGACTATATATATATATATATATATGAATGACCTCCAAAGAGCGCGGAGACTTTTGATCACGTGAACGTGTCTGCAAAAAGTGGCATCTCCTGCCCTGCAAAAGTCGAGCAGCCGCGCGCGCGCATAGCTGTGCCGGCCTTTGAGACGCTGACTGCGCTTCTGCCTTAAGTCAAAGAGGCCACTTTTAATTTTTTTCCTCCTCCCCCTGAGCTTTAGCCCAGACAACAACAAACACGGGATCCCTTTTCTAGACCGCGGCAAGCTCCTATTAAGGCACTTCGCACTTTCTTTTGCATGTATACGATTATGAGGTCGTCAGCTCGGATTATGAAGACACGCACAGGAGTGGAGGACCGAAAGTGCCATCCCAGCCGGTTAATGGAAGGAATGTCTCACCAGTCTACACAAGACCCACTGCGACTGTTCCCGAAAGGCGCTCCTATCGTCAGCGAAGACATCTCTCTACACTACATAAAAAAAGGCAACTTTCCTTTCTTTACACCTTTTTTCCTTTTATTCCAAACCAAAGCCTTTCTCTCTTAACACTGCAGAGGACACAAAACTAATTTTCTTTAATTGCTGGTAATGGCGGTAAGGCTTTTCAAAAGGGATCTACTACAGAGAGATCATCCATATACATTTTCGCTGCTGTTAGTACTACTTACCTGTTGTGTTACACCGTCTTTAAAATTTAGTTTACCTGAAACCACTCTAGTATTGCTCAATCTAGCTTTACTTCTTAAAACGTTAATGTTTTACTGTTTAATAACTTATAGACTACATTTTATTATTTTTCCCTTGCACTCAGTGATACACACATATAGACACATACATATATATATACACATACCTGTGTGTATGTATGTATGTGTATTATATATATATATATATATTGTCACACACGCGTGCATGGGAGGCAGCTAAAGGGCTCGAGTGAAGGCAGTTCTGAGCCATGCCGGGATGTGGCAGAGTGCACTAACTCTCTTTCTCACTTCCCTGTAGACCTAACCCGGGAGGTTCCACCTGTCTCTCTGGACGTCACTTCTGGGACCGAGCCAATGGAGACAGACCTTGCCAGCTCCCGCCCCTGATGTCACATCCGGGACTAATCCAATGAAAGATGAACACGTGCCCAATCCTTATGACCTCACTTCCTGCTTCCCCCTTTAAAAGCCTTCCCTTTTCCCTTCTCTGACAGTCTTGTTTTGGACTCTGTTGTAAGCACTTCAGTGCTGTATTTCTATAAGAAAAAATGATTTTGCAGCCAGGATACCAAATATACGGGTGGCTGCCCCAAACCTTTTCTGTCTGTCTCGTTTTGTGACAGTGGCGTAGTCGGCAGGATGGAGAAGTCCCAGAAGAGAAGGGGACAGGACCTGCAAAACACCCAGGTGGGAGCGTATCGGGGCCGAGTATTCAGGCGGGGAGGGTGCCCCGTGGTTCGGGAGACCGTGCGGGCTCCGCCCCGGCACGCAGAACTAGGCCATCTAGAGAGGCCAGGGAGTGTGCGGGTGGGGCTCACCGAATTGGGCTGCCCTGGATGGGGGAGACGAGAGGGACTCAGTATGCTCTCTTGGGGAGAGTGCCTGCCCCCCAGTGAAACCACAGCCCCATTTACCACCCAGGGGTGCCCCAGACTGGCAGGTGAGTAAAATAACAAGTGGAGGTTGGACCCTGAGAGGCCGACCAGTAAACAAGCCTGGTCCTTATGGGCAAAAGTATGGCAGTGGCTACGGCCCTTGGAAAACAAGCCCTACCAGGTCATTGAGCAGGTAGCTTGCTATCTGCTCCTGAAAGCACTTCCCCAGGGCTTCACCCAGCCGGTCTGGGGCGCAGTTTAGAACATGTCAGAGCTCATAGAGCTTCTGGAAACACAGAGGGCGGCCTCACACTCTGGGAGAGCAGAACCGCCCTTCTGTCAAACTCAGCCGGGTATGTCCCAAGACCTAGCCCCTCCCTGTACACCCGGAGCTTGTATCGGTGTCCGGGCTGGCACGCAAAACCGCTTGGAGGCGAGGAGGAATGCAGGTGGAGGGGAGGAGGGCTTGGTGTGCTCTGACAAACCCGCTGACGGTCCCGCATACAGACGTGGTGATCGTTAACGGTTTAAAACTTCCGCTTGCTCGATTCCGCAGCAACATTTCCATTGTTGCCCGCCGCTTTGTGCTACCGCGACAATGGCTAAAATTCAAGACCAGTATAACCTGTGTCCACGGGAAACCCGCTGGTACAGGACCGCCGCTGTGTCATTAGCTACGGAGGGTCAGTCCAGAAAGTAACCGTGGCAATCCTTCCTGATCCTCCACACCCGTGATACTAGGGCGGACTGGTCTGAAATTAAAAGCGTGAGACACATACCACTCCCGGGTTAAGTTGGGCCTCGCTATGGACGGAGATGAACCGCTCAAGCTGCCTCCACGCCGTAATCAGCCGGCAGAGAGAGGCGAAGCAGCCGCCCTGGCTGACGTGGCAACTCCCGGCCGCCGCAGGCTGACACGCCATCCACCAACGCCGGCGGAGCGGGAGGAAACCACGCCCATTGAGGTCGGCGCTGACCCTCTCTCCGTGTTGCGGTTTCAATTTAAAAGACGCCGCTTCTTTCAGAAGGGAGCAATGGAATGACGACTCCCTGAAGTTTGTAAAAAATGCAGTGGTCCTTGTCAATGGCCAGCGACTAGTCAGTCGATGCCACAGGGCCCCTACTTTGTGCTAGATAATGACCTCCTTTACCGTGTAGCTATGCATGACGGGCAGGAGACGAGGCTGCTGCTAGTGCCGCTGCCTTCCGCGGCAGGTCTGCGAGCTAGCACACGCCCACCTCCTAGGTGGCCACCTGGGCACCAAAAACTCTGGAGCGGATCAAGCCCGTTTTACTGGCCAGGAATTAATGAGGAGGTTCGCCGCTTTGGCGCTTCCTGCCCGGAGTGTCAACTGCGACAGATTCCTAGGAGGGACCGCTCCTCTTGTTCCTATTCCATTGATTGACGCTCCTTCCACAGAATCGGGTCGACCTGGTGGGACCTCTAGAGCCCTCAGCCCGAGGACACAAGTACATTTTAGTCCCGTGGATTATGCTACACGATACCCGAAGCTGTTCCGCTGCGCCAGCTACCTCTAAAGCCATCGCACGGAATTACTAGGGTATTCGCGCGTGGGGATCCCCAAAGAAGTCTTGACAGACCAGGGGACCCCTTCACCTCGGAGACGCTCAAGGAGACTGCCAGATTACTGAAAATAAAGCATTTAAAACCTCGTGTATCATCCTCAAACCGACGGATTAGTAGAGAGGTTTAATCAAACTCTCAAGCAAATGCTGCGTAAGGTGGTCAGCGAGGATGGAAGTAACTGGGATCAGCTCCTCCCCTCGTCCTTTTGCCTATCGGAAGTCCCACAAGCCTCCACGGGTTCTCCCCTTTGAACTACTGTATGGGCGACAACCTCGGGCATATTGATATTTTGAAAGAAGGCTGGGAAGAAGAGGCTCTTCCCACCACAAACATACTGGAGTATATCGCGCAGTTACGCGATAGATTTGGAAAGATTCGCCTGTCCTTAAAAGTCACATGGAGGAGGCTCAGCAGCACAGGTTCGCTACTACAACCGCGCACGCCTCTTCGGGAGTTCCGCCCGCGAGATCGGGTCATGGTCCTAGTGCCTACCTCCCACTCTAAGTTGCTTGCCCACTGGCTGGGCCCCTACGGTTAAGGAGAGGAAGGGACTGGTCGACTATTTGGTGAGTCAACCCAATCGCCGGCCAAAGGAGCGGTTTATCATGTGAACCTGCTGAAACCGTGGAAGGACAGGGACCCCGATCCCTCCTCCGCCAGCCCCGCCACTCTTCGCCACACACACGACCTTAACTTTGGCACAGACTTGAGACCCAGGCAACGGCAGGAGCTGGAAACAGTTATCCGGACCGCTCGAGAGGTAGTCAGTGAACACCCGGAAGGACCTCTCTGATTGAGCACAACATTGTGACAGAGCCCGGGTTGTTGTCCGAGAACGCCTGCACGCCTTCCCGAGGCAAAAAAGGCTGAAGTGGAGCTTGAGATCAAGCGCATGCTGGAACTAGGTGTGATTGAGGAAAGTTATAGTCCCTGGTCCAGCCCCATTGTGCTCGCCGGTAAGCCTGACGGAGTTGGAGGTTCTGCAATGACTTCCGCCGGCTTAACCAAGTCTCCCAATTTGATGCCTATCCAATGCCACGCGGGACGACCTCCTCGAGAGGCTTGGACAGGCTCAATACCTGACCACACTTGACATGACAAAGGGTACTGGCAGGTTCCTTTAACGGACTCCGAAGGAAAAACCGCTTAGTACCCCTAGCGGACACTGGCAGTATCGTGTCCTTCCATTTGGGTTACACGGGCTCCAGCAACCTTTCAGCGCCTGGTGGACAAAGTGCTTCGGCCTCATAACTCATACAGTGCTGCCTACCTAGATGACGTGGTCATCTATTCCAGCACATGGAAGGAACACCTACAGCATGTCCAAGCGGTATTACGGACACTTGGTGAGGCGGGTTCGGATTAATCCCAAGAAATGTTTCTTTGGATTAAGCGAGGCCAAATATTTAGGCTACCTGGTGGGTCGGGTACCGTAAGGCCACAGTGCTCCAAAATTGATGCCATTCTGAAATGGCCCCGTCCATGAACCAAGCGGCAGGTCCAAGCCTTTCTCGGGTTAGCCGGGTACTACCGCCGGTTTGTACCCCGGTTTTCGGAGAAAGCGGCGCCCTTGACTGATTTAACAAAGAAGAGGGCCCCAACATTGTGGTATGGACTGAAAAACAGACACTGCATTTGGTGACTTGAAGAAGGCCCTTACGCCCGCACCTATTTTGATGGCACCTAACTTTTCTTTGCCTTTCATCCTCCAGACGGACGCCGGACACAGGCCTGGGAGCCGTGCTGAGCCAAAGTGTCGATGGTGTCAACACCCGTCATGTTCCTGAGCCGGAAACTGTTGGACCGGGAGACCAGGTATGCAGCGGTGGAGAGGGAGGCTCTGGCGATTAAATGGGCGATCACTCAGCTGAGGTACTACCTGTTGGGCGTGAGTTCACCCTTGTCACGGACCATGCACCTCTACAGTGGATGGCCCTGCACAAGGAGTCGAATCCGCGGGTCACCCCGCGTGGTTTCTTTACCTGCAGCCGCATAAGTTTTCGCCGCTCATCGCCGGGTGCTCTCCATGCCAACGCTGATGCTCTCTCGGTTCACGACCTCTCGGTTAGGGTCGCCCGACCCGACGGGTCTGGGCTGAGGGGGGGGCCTTGTCACACACGCGCGCATGGGAGGCAGCTAAAGGGCTCGAGTGAAGGCAGTTCTGAGCCATGCCGGGATGTGGCAGAGTGCACTAACTCTCTTCTCACTTCCCTGTAGACCTAACCCGGGAGTTCCCACCTGTCTCTCTGGACGTCACTTCTGGGACGGAGCCAATGGAGACAGACCTTGCCAGCTCCGCCCCCTGATGTCACATCCGGGACTAATCCAATGAAAGATGAACACGTGCCCAATCCTTATGACCTCACTTCCTGCCTCCCCTTTAAAAGCCTTCCCTTTTCCCTTCTCTGACAGTCTTGTTTTGGACTCTGTTGTAAGCACTTCAGTGCTGTATTTCTAAAGAAAAACGATTTTGCAGCCAGGATACCATAATATACGGGTGGCTGCCCCAACTCTTTATCTGTTCATGTCTCGTTCTTGTGACAATATATATATATATATATATATATATATATATATATATACAGTGGGTACGGAAAGTATTCGGACCCCCTTCAATTTTTCACTCTTTGTTATATTGCAGCCATTTGCTAAAATCATTTAAATTAATTTTTTTCCCTCATTAATGTACACACAGCACCCCATATTGACAGACAAAGAAAAAATTTTTTGAAATTGTTGCAGATTTATTAAAAAAACTGAAATATCACATGGTCCTTAGTATTCAGACCCTTTGCTCAGTATTTAGTAGAAGCACCCTTTTGAGCTAATACAGCCATGAGTCCTCTTGGGAAAGATGCAACAAGTTTTTCATACCTGGATTTGGGGATCCTCTGCCATTCCTCCTTGCAGATCCTCTCCAGTTCTGTCAGGTTGGATGGTAAACATTGGTGGACAGCCATTTTTAGGTCTCTCCAGAGATGCTTAATTGGGTTGAAGTCAGGGCTCTGGCTGGGCGATTCAAGAACAGTCACAGAGTTGTTGTGAACCACTCCTTTGTATTTTAGCTGTGTGCTTAGGGTCATTGTCTTGTTGGAAGGTAAACCTCTGGCCCAGTCTGAGGTCCTTAGCACTCTGGAGAAGGTTTTTATCCAGGATATCCCTGTACTTGGCCGCATTCATCTTTCCCTCGATTGCAACCAGTCGTCCTGTCCCTGCAGCTGAAAAACACCCCCACAGCATGATGCTGCCACCGCCATGCTTCACTGTGGGGACTGTATTGGAGAAGTGATGAGCAGTGCCTGGTTGTCTCCACACATACTGCTTAGAATTAAAGCCAAAAACTTCTATCTTGGAGTTTGCTAAAAGACACCTGAAGGACTCTGAGATGGTGAGAAATAAGATTCTCTGTTCTGGTGAGACCAAGATGGAACTTTTATTATGTGTGTATATGTATGTGTATATATATGTATATATATATATGTACACTCAAACCGATTATAACAGCAGCAATCCAAGCTGTGAGAAAACACTAAAAAGGAGGCGTGTCAGACGTCGTGGTACATTTTCTGATGCAACTAGACGAAAACAACTTTGTGATGCTGCGGCCAAATACACAAAGCAATTACTTTGACAATCATGTTACTTTATTTTTAAAATGTTTCCTTTTCTTTTTCATAACTTCTTTAACACATGACTTTGCTGCAAAGCGCGGGTATTTTGCTATATATATATATACAGTGGTGTGAAAAACTATTTGCCCCTTCCTGATTTCTTATTCTTTTGCATGTTTGTCACACAAAATGTTCCTGATCATCAAACACATTTAACCATTAGTCAAATATAACACAAGTAAACACAAAATGCAGTTTTTAAATGATGGTGTTTATTATTTAGGGAGAAAAAAAATCCAAACCTACATGGCCCTGTGTGAAAAAGTAATTGCCCCCTTCTTAAAAATAACCTAACTGTGGTGTATCACACCTGAGTTCAATTTCCGTAGCCACCCCCAGGCCTGATTACTGCCACACCTGTTTCAATCAAGAAATCACTTAAATAGAAGCTGCCTGACACAGAGAAGTAGACCAAAAGCACCTCAAAAACTAGACATCATGCCAAGATCCAAAGAAATTCAGGAACAAATGAGAACAGAAGTAATTGAGATTTATCAGTCTGGTAAAGGTTATAAAGCCATTTCTAAAGCTTTGGGAATCCAGCGAACCACAGTGAGAGCCATTATCCACAAATGGCAAAAACATGGAACAGTGGTGAACCTTCCCAGGAGTGGCCGGCCGACCAAAATTACCCCAAGAGCGCAGAGACGACTCATCCAAGAGGTCACAAAAGACCCCAGGACAACGTCTAAAGAACTGCAGGCCTCGCTTGCCTCAATTAAGGTCAGTGTTCACGACTACACCATAAGAAAGAGACTGGGCAAAAACGGCCTGCATGGCAGATTTCCAAGACGCAAACCACTGTTAAGCAAAAAGAACATTAGGGCTCGTCTCAATTTTGCTAAGAAACATCTCAATGATTGCCAAGACTTTTGGGAAAATACCTTGTGGACTGATGAGACAAAAGTTGAACTTTTGGAAGGCAAATGTCCGTTACATCTGGCGAAAAGGAACACAGTATTTCAGAAAAGAACATCATACCAATAGTAAAATATGGTGGTGGTAGTGTGATGGTCTGGGGTTGTTTTGCTGCTTCAGGACCTGGAAGGCTTGCTGTGATAGATGGAACCATGAATTCTACTGTCTACCAAAAATCCTGAAGGAGAATGTCCGGCCATCTGTTCGTCAACTCAAGCTGAAGTGATCTTGGGTGCTGCAACAGGACAATGACCTAAAACACACTAGCAAATCTACCTCTGACTGGCTGAAGAAAAACAAAATGAAGACTTTGGAGTGGCTTAGTCAAAGTCCTGACCTGAATCCAATTGAGATGCTATGGCATGACCTTAAAAAGGCGGTTCATGCTAGAAAACCCTCAAATAAAGCTGAATTACAACAATTCTGCAAAGATGAGTGGGCCAAAATTCCTCCAGAGCGCTGTAAAAGACTCATTACAAGTTATCGCAACGCTTGATTGCAGTTATTGCTGCTAAGGGTGGCCCAACCAGTTATTAGGTTCAGGGGCAATTACTTTTTCACACAGGGCCATGTAGGTTTGGATTTTTTCTCCCTAAATAATAAAAACCATCATTTAAAAACTGCATTTTGTGTTTACTTGTGTTATATTTCACTAATGGTTAAATGTCTTTGATGATCAGAAACATTTTGTGTGACAAACATGCAAAAGAATAAGAAATCAGGAAGGGGGCAAATAGTTTTTCACGCCACTGTATATATATATATATATATATATATATATATATATATATATATATATATATATATATATATATATATATACAGCAACACTCATAACAGTGACAAAACAATTACATTGACAATCATGTTACGTTATTTTCAAAATGTTTCCTTTTCTTTTTCTTTACTTCTTTAACACACTACTTCTACCCTGCGAAGAGCGGGTATTTTGCTAGTATATATATATTTACAAAAGAATAATTACCCTCCAAAATTTTCTGTCAGTTTTTCAGTTTTGTTTTGTTCTCTCTGTGTTTTAAAATTGATTTTCATACCTCAAAATACCCTTGGTTTTCTTATTTCCTTGCCTAAAATAAGAACATTTACTCTGTAATTTTCTAACTAAGGCAAAACAAAAACGATCGCTCAGTCCCTCTTACAGTAATCCATTAATATCTAGATTTGATGCCATATCATTAAAATTTGTTACAGTAAGAATCATCTCAGACATGGTATTCTTCATCCTTTTCAAAACCGAATGTGTCTATATAGTGCTTTGGGCAGGTAATAGTGGTTCAGAGTATCACCACAGGATATTGTCCATGCTATCACAGTGATCAGGCACAACCTGAATCATTATACATTCAAAAACTAAATATATGAAATTATTTTTTATTACTAAGAAATAACCCTTGTGAGATTATCAGCCTTCTTTTATAAAATAAATTCCATGATGTAAATCGCAATGCTGGTATCTCCACCTGAGATTGTAACAAACATGGACGGTGATGGCATATGTTATGGTTTAAGTTTTTTTTCCTTTAGATTTACTGTATATGAAGGATTAAAGCAGCAACCCTACCACTTCTATTCAGTCTAATTCTTTCACTACATAGAGCACTTGACAATATGTGATGAATAGATGTACAATGGCTGTTAAGTTGAAAGCTTGTTTCAAGTGTTCTCCTCTCATTTTATCGCACAGTTTGTTACAATATCTGAAAAATTACTGTCCATGCACCAATCTATTGGTCAATATCCTGACCACCTGTTACCTAATTTTAAAAGAAGATCCCAAGGTACTTGAACACCTAGGGGCAGCAGTTCTACCCTGGTCTGTAGAAAACATGTTATTCTTTTCTGGGAGTTGGCCATTCCAGTTGATATGGAGGAGCTAATTCTCAATTAAAACATTTCACACTTGTCTGCAAACTCATCCAGCGAACACTAGTGATCACAGTCTGATGAGGGTAACAGAATAAAATCATCTGTAAACAGCTCATAATAAGACATAATAATTTTTTATTAGTAGGACAAAAGGGAGAATAGAAAATAATATCAATAAATAAGCAAAGATTGATCTTTTTGTTAATTTAGCTGTCCTTTTCTTGCTATTTTATTCTAAGAAATTCAGTTTCTTTTACCATTTTCATTTGTAATTACTTCTTTTCTGTAGAGTTTTCTTTTTTAATTGTTTGCTCACAGTTAGCAATAAGCAGTTTAGGCAGAGGTGCAAACAATATTGAATGCTGAAAGGGAACAATTATGGTAAAATAATTGTTCTCATTTAGCATCCAGTAATTTCAATATTTGACACCTTTATTTAGCACGACTACAATGATAATTGTTTTAAGTTCTAATTGATCAACACCCGGACCAACAACTTATCATCTTTTCAATGATGTAACAATATTTGTAATTTAAGAGTTTCAGTAATAGATGTACCTCTCCCGAAAATACCACCTTATCTTGATGGAGAGGCTTGAGCTATGGTGTCTGAAGCAGAGGCTGCTTTCCAAGGCAAATTGGTTCCAGATAAAGGGTCAGACAAAGAGCGATTCACAGCCCCTAATAATACCGCTCTATAAAGATAAAAAGAGTTCCCTGCCCAGTATGGCGTTTCCAGGGTCTCCTCCTGTGGAAGGCCTGGCACAGCCCAGACGCTTAATGTGGGGCTGGCCTTCTGTGGTCCCACCACCTAGAGGAGCAAAAGGGGCTGGGTGCAATGTGACCCGGGTCATAGTTTAAGACAAAGGCCTTGGCTGATTGGAACCCAGACACAAAAACTAACTACTGAGACATGGAATGTCACCTTTCTTCAGAGGAAGGAGCTAGAGTTGATGGGTGAGATGGAGAGTTACTAACTAGATATAGTTGGCTCACATTCACCCATAGAGTGACATAGAGTCCAAATTGCTGTTGTTTATAGCCTCCATTGAGGAAGCGGCTGCAAAGAGCTGCAGCCTGAAGGCCATAGGTGCCTCTAAAGGTGGCAATCCAAGGACCTAATGGTGGACATCAGAGGTGAGGGGTGCCATTTGGCTGTTAAAGGAGGTCTACTGTGCATGAGGTTCTGAAAAACCATCAGTCGATTGAAAAAGGGAAGGCAAGGATTCACCAAAGCTGTTTTCACCACGGGTGGAGAAGTGCTGATCCAGGCTGAAGATATTTTTGGCGGTGGAAGGAACAGTTTGAGGAGCTCCTCAACCCGATACATACACCCTCTGTAGAGAAGGCAGAGCCAGAAGGTGATGGGGGATCAATGCCCTTTTCCCTGAAGGAGGTCACTGAGGTAGTTAAGCAACTCTGCAGTGGCAAGGCCCCAGGAGTGGATGAGATCTGTCCAGAAATGCTGAAGGTTCTGGATATTATTGGCCTGCCATGCTTGACATAACTTTTCAATGTTACATGTTCATCGGGAGCTGTTGCTCTGGAGTGGCAGACCCGGGTGTTGGTCCCCTTTTTTAAAAATGGGGACAGGAGGGTGTGTTCCAACTACCGTGGGATCATGTTCCTCAAAATTCCTGGAAAAGCTCATTCCAGGGTACTAGCAGTGAGACTGCCCACTTGTGGAACCTGAGATCCAGGAGGAGTAATGTGGATTCCATCCAGGTCATTGAATGGTGGACCAGCTCTTTACCCTCACGAGGATTCTGGAGGGGGCATGGGAGTATACCCAATCAGTCTACATGTGTTTTGTGGACTTCTGTGGACTACATGTGTCTTGTGTTTCTTGAGGAATTCTGTTAGGTGTGCTTGGGAGAGTATGGGGTCCCAGGGTCCTGATAAAGGCTACTTAGTCCCTGTGTAATCACAGTGGTAGCTGTGTCTGCATACCCTAGAAAACATCAGCATAATGTGTGGGACTCTGAGAGGGCTATGTTTTGTCTCCTGTCCTGTTGGTGATTTTCTTGGGCAAGATATCAAGGTGCATCCAAGGAGGGGATGGGGTCCAGTTTGTTGGTCTTAGAATCGTGTCACTGATTTTTGCATATGGCGTGGTCCTGTGGGCTTCATCGGGCTGTGAGCTGCAGCATGCATTAAGGAAGTTTGTGACTGTGAAGCGGAAGGGATTAGAATCACTACCTCCAAATCTGAGGCCATGGTCCTCAGTAGGACAAAGGTGGACTGCCCCCTCCAAGTGGGAGGTGAGTTACTGCCTAAAATAAAACAATTTAAGTATCTCCGGATCTTGTTCATGAGTGAGGTGAAAAGGGATAGTGAGATTGACAGAAGGATTATTTGGTAACTGGTGAAGAAGGAGCTGATTCAGAAGGTAAAATTCTTGATTTATCATTCACACGAATAAGCTTGGTTCTTGACTAAAAGGATTGAGGTAATGGAGTGGCCAGCTCAATCCCCTGACCTCAACCCAACTGAAAACTTGTAAGTTAAAAATGCAGTTTCTGAAGCAAAACTCAAAAATTCACAGGAACTTCAAGAGAACTTGAGTTTGAAGAGAAAACTGTCAATATTGCTACTTTTGAACAGATTAATATTCATTTTCAAAGAGTAACATGACTCAATCAAATGTAAATGCTTTGATTTGGAATTAAATGTGTAATGTTTCCACTATATTTGAAATATAGAAATAAAAGCTATTAAAAATATTTAACTTTAATTACCTTTCTTAATGCACTGTTATTTTGTTTAACACAACGGGTATGAGGTTGATTAGCATAGTCCATATATGGTTGTTTCAAGGAGGCAACCAGACAAGGTTTGAGGCAAGTTCACGTACACACTTTTACAAGATGATTGTGATTTATAGAGTAAGCTGCTAGGTTTTATAAATCAGGTTGTTTTTTTCCATACACGTTTTCCTTTTTTTGAACCTAAAACTTGCAACACTGTAGTTGAGGTCTGGGATTTGGACCAGTGACGGCTCCTAGTATCCACAACAGCTATTTCAAAATTTAATGTAAACTATATAACAAACCCTTAGCCAAATGAAAATACCACATTCTCTACATAAAAAAGAAGGATGTAGACTCACTATTCCATTTCATTTAAAAATAACAGGTGCAATTTTTGCATAACCTTGAACTGTAGAAAGAAAGAAAGAAAGAAAATATCATGCTTCCAGCTTATTTGATCAAATTTCCCACAGTCCTTTGAAAACAGGAATCTGCTCCTCTATGCTGCAGTTTTCTTTACAGACATGTAAAAATCATTGTTGGATTGTAAAGTTTATATTCTTAATTGGAAAATAAGTATGCAAAACAATGAATTCTAATAATAAAAATAAAATGAAGATCATTAACCTTACATATGTTAGCTTTGTTGACCTGAAGGGGGTGCTCCATTTCCCCAACACCTGACACAGACGGACACAGGCACAAGTCTAGCAACACACAGACTTCATCCTGGGAAACTATTCTTTTAAGTGTTTCTCAACACCAAAGTACAGTACAATAAAGTACAGTATCAGGAAGAACATAACACTTTGTCTTTTTTTCTTTTTCTTCTCTTTCTGTCTCTCTCTGTGTCTCTGCCTCCTCATTCCTTCAGCAAGCTTCATTCTCATTCCAATTCTGGCTACTGGAGCTGTGGCAACCTGCTTCTTTATTGCTGCGGCTGTACTGTTTTCTGTCAGCATGGACTCTCAAACATTAACTCTGAGACAAGTATCTGCCCTTCAAAAGACAATTCTCATGTCAGCAGAACACTAATCTTGCAGGGCCAGGCGTGATTCTCAAACAAGAATACAGTTCTAGGGACAACCCATTAAAACGTTTGTAGTAAATAGTGGCAAAATTCTGCACTGCAAAGGCTTCACCCACAGAGCTTCTCCCTAAAACATCCACCCCCAATCCCTGTAGTCCATGTGTTTTAAACTGCCGCTGGAGTTTCAGGGAGAGAGCAAAAGATAGTGAATAGAAGACTTGACATTAGCCAGGTTTCCATCCAAGGAGTTTTTGCGAAAAAATATTCAGCGCTTCAAATTTTAGCTGATGGAAATGCTAATTATCGATAAAATGTTGTACATGTCGACATAATATTTTTCCGTTTAACTTTAGCGCATAAATTCCATATCGATACTTCAGATGTCGCAAAAACTACATTGGAAACACTTTTTGTCGGAAAAAAAGGGCTTTAACGCAAATAAATGTGTCACATGATACATTTTCATCTCGTGCAATCAAAATGAGAATAGCGGAGCGGTTCACATGGTCTGATGAAGAGACTCGTTATTTCTCGTGATGAGCCAATGCAGTAGAGGATAGGCTGGGTCTCCTGCTACTAAAAGTGGTACCTGAACTCCCTTCACATCAACTGTAGCCTGGGGGTGTCTCTCAGGATGTCTAAATAATACAAAAACCGCAAAGGTAGTTTACTGTGCCAGTCAAAATATTTAATAAACCGTGT
Source organism: Polypterus senegalus (assembly GCF_016835505.1). Taxonomy (NCBI): domain Eukaryota; kingdom Metazoa; phylum Chordata; class Cladistia; order Polypteriformes; family Polypteridae; genus Polypterus; species Polypterus senegalus. The sequence goes on from NC_053166.1 coordinate 109,741,550, forward strand.
GTTTCATTATCTAAACATTTTTTCTTATTATTAAATGGCAGATGTTTTAGCATATATGAGAAATTCTCTCATTAATATTAGCTTTAGTTTTTTTTTTGATTAAACGTCGTTATTTTGTATTAATTCAAATTTCAGTTTGCACTGAGAAGGGATGTTGAAACATAGGCTCACCTGTACAGAGCCGATGCTGCAAACACAGCTGCATCATGGGCTCTTCCAGGAGTGCCAACGCAAATGTCTCATTTCATGCACCTGGCATTAACAAGGGCCTGGAGAACAATAGATGGCCACCCTTTGCGATTAATGTAATCGCGGTAGCCTTCCGTCGGGGGAAGAATAGGCACATGCGTGCCATCCAGAGCACCGTAAATCTGTGGCACAAGATGCACCAAGGAATTGCGATATGCAATTTCATTGGCCTCCGCTACAGTCGGAAGTCTGATACAACGCCGCATTAATTTTTCTTTAATAGCGGTGCACACAGCATATACACATCGATGGACGGTAGTTTTACCAACCCCGAAAGTTTCTCCAACTACTCTATACTCGGCGCAGGTTGCCTGCTTGTAAAGGGAGATGGCAATCAGCTTTTGGGTTGGAACCGGTGGTCGATGGCAACCTGTGATGGGCGCAACATCAGGACTGATGGATCCACATAACATCTCAAACGTTGGCCGTGTCATTCTAAAATGTTGCAGCCAGAGATTTTCTGTAAAGTGTCTCTCCACCACCTCCTCTCAGAAGGTCTTATTTCGTCGTCTCTCCCATACGTGTGGGTTTCGTCGCACTGGGGTACTTTCTTCGAGCTCTAGGGTTATCGGACAAGCAACTGCTTCATTCTGCTTTCGTCTTCGGATATTATGTACAATTCCAATTATTTGTGAAACTGAAATAACAGTAAGCTGGCAAATTTCAAAAAACTGTCTGAATAATCTCTCCATTTCTTTTAGTGGAGGGGGTGTAACGTGGACATACACAAAATTATGTATGGAAACGGCTCACGGGCAGATTTTTTTTCGCGATACAACAAAACTTATGCAACAGTTCGTTTTGGGGGGGATGACATCATCACGCACACCATTTTATCGATAAAAAGCCAGTTGGATGGAAACAGGCTGGAGACAGCAAATTTCGCACATTTTTTTTACGTATATTCTGTTTGTCGATAACAAAACGTCGCAAGAAACTGGATGGAAACTTGGCTATTAAGGGAAAAAAAGAAAATTGCAGTTACCCATTCAGGAGCTCAGCAGCACAAGGTAATTGAAGCTTAATAATTAAGTTGCAATTGTGTGGCAACAGTGGAGGCAAACAGATACATGCACATGTGAACCATCACAGCTACTGGGCTTCACTTGTTTGAGAAGTGCCTCTGTCTGCTACTATATTTTCTTCTTTCTATACTTTTAACGATTGAATGACTATATGACATAGCAATAGCAAAAACAGTTTAGCTAGGCATGGGATATATGGATATAATTGGTTATATGGATATAAAACGTGTTAAAATGCTGAGGCTATTTTGTCGTGACATGTTTGCATTTCTAGTTAGATAGTAAATTGTTAGACATATTAAAGTTCTTTACTCATTTAGACATGCAATCAGAAGGTGGATGCTGTGTAGCATTGTTGTTCTTCTGCTGGTGTTGTTAGGCAGATTTGTTGATTTGGGTGTTTGAAGACTGAAATTCATGTCTCCTGTGGATCTTCATTATCAGCTCTCTTAACGACAGTCCTTCTGACAGACTGTGACACACTATTTCAAATGCATATTTTGCAGTTCATATTTTTGCAAACCTAGCTGCCAATTCCTTCAAACTCACATTGAATCCTACACTGTCTTCATAACACTGAATAACAGTGAGCAAACACAGCACCTGCAACAACATATTATTCATGTTTACCATTCGTCCATTGATGCCATTGAATGCCAATGCATAATCTGATGGTACAGAAAGGTTTTTCCAATGTTTATTTTTAAAACAGGCTGTGGCAATGCAATGGGCTCTGTGCACATGTGACTCACATTTATATGTTTTATAGGGTTGTTTAGGAGACTTTTTGACTGTAGACAGTTCATTCTAAACAGAAGCTGTCTGTAGGTTGACAAGAGCACCTCTGACCTTTGTAGTTCAAAATTACCACCCCTACTTTGAATACGGCCTTCATGAGGTGTTGGATTAGTTTAGAAATGTGACAGCCAATAAGCCGTCTAATTGTTCCAACCCAGTTTTAAGCAACTCATGCCTGTCTCCAGATAAAAAAGCTTTTCCTGTTAAAAAGGCACAGTATCAATTTTAAGGCAGTGTGTAAACTTAGTGTACTCAACAGATTTAAAGTGTTGCCTACATATAAAATTTGGTCTTTTAACTCTTGATTGTTTGGATCTATTACCTTTAGCAGTTTTCATCAGTGGGAAAGCTTATGAAACTCAGGCAAGGATGTTTATGTTTAGACTTTGAACAGAGAGGAATATTACAGAAGCAGCCTTTGCTAAGTTTAACCAGAAGAGAGTTTAACCAATTAGGACTGGGAAGAAAATAATGTATTAAAGTGTAAAGGGAAAATTACTTCCAAAAATACAAGATAATGAGCACAATACTGTGACCAGAAAAATCACTATACAGAATTTAAAAAAAATAGGACAAGGGTCATGAAAAACATAACATTAGATCAAGGAGAGTGTTAGGAATTGGCTGCTGGAAAGACAAAAATACAAATGTTAGAGTGAAGTCACTAGGCTAGACTTCCTTTTGATGTCTCCAGTTCTTCCATCACGTGATGTGCTGCCCAATAAGCACTGTGCTGCAGGTTTGACAGGGTGAGTGGCAGTAAGAAAGCCATTCCTTAAATGACAAAATAGTACCTTGAAATACCAGCTATGGACTACTGCAGAGTGGGCAAATCTCCTCTTCACAGTAGAAACTGAGACTTGCTTTTATGACCACTGTTGAGCTGTGCTTGAAGCTGTTGTGCTGTGAGGTGCCCATCATGCAAGCTGGTGATCCTCAGAAACTTGTTCTCTGATTGGGTTGTGACTTTGGGTCTGCCACATCTCTTTCTATCAGGGTTTCTTCCAGTTACCAATTGCCTTTGGATTGTGCAGGACACTGTACTCACTGACACTTTTTGGCAATTTCTTTAAATGAAAGGCATACATTTCTAAGGGTAATAATAATCTGTCTCATTTAATTTTTTAATTGCTGTTTTCCTTCCATTATACCTGGGATATTGTCCAAGTCTGTTCCAACTTTGCTTTAAGACAGACAGAGAGTTTTAAAATAATCAACAGAAGTTAGGACATCTGTGCAAAATGTTTACTTAAACTTGCAAGGCCCATTTGTAATTTTCTGATATTTCTTTTTTCCATTTTGCTAAACTAAACTTTAAATTTAAACCTCTGGCAGTTTACTGCTTTCCTTTTCACCATTTTAGGTCATTCATTGCATTTCAATAAATTAAATAAAAAAAAAAAAAACTGGAAAAACAGAGGTGTTCTAAAACTTGTGACCAGCAGTGTATACTATTAAACTTTCAGGGCACTGCAGAGCAATCGCTGAACCCCAAACAACTTGAAAGGTACTCAGAAATACGAAAAAAATAAAAAATGTATATATATAGGGTGGCACAGTGGCATAGTGGGTAGCGCTGCTGCATCACAGATAGGAGACCCGGGTTTGCTTCCCGGGTTCACCCTATGTAGAGTTTCTCATTATGACACACTGAAATCATCTGTGGTGCTGCCAATTGGTTTTAGAAGTCCCATAATTAGTTAACTGGAGATCGTCTGTCTGTAATCATAGTCCTTCAATTCATCTATACTAATAAAAGGCAAAGCCCTCACTGACTGACTGACTCACTCACTGACTCATCACTAATTCTCCAACTTCCCATGTAGGTAGAAAGCTGGAATTTGGCAGGCTTATTCCTTACAGCTTACTTACAAAAGTTAAGCAGGTTTCATTTCAAAATTCTACACATAACGGTCATAACGGTCATAATGGTCGATAACGGTTGACAACGTCCGCCATGTTGAACTTTCTTATTTACGGCCCCATCTTCACGAAATTTGGTAGGAGGCTTCCCTGAGCTAACCGAAACCAATGTACATACTTATTTCGTTGGTATGACGCCACTGTCAGCCGCCATATTGAACTTTCCAACGTCACTAATTCTCAAACTTCCCATGTAGGTAGAAGGCTGAAATTTGGCAGGCTCATTCCTTACAGCTTACTTACAAAAGTTAAGCAGGTTTCATTTTGAAATTCTACGCGTAATGGTCATAATGGTCAACAACGTCCGCCATGTTGAACTTTCTTATTTATGGCCCCATCTTCATGAAATTTGGTAGGCGGCTTCCCTGCACTAACCGAAACCAATGTACGTACTTATTTCGGAAGTATGATGCCACTTTTGGCTGCCATATTGAACTTTTCAAGTCTTTGTTACTTATGGGCCCATCTTCAAGAAATTTGGTACACGGGTTCCCAACGCTAACTGAATCCTACTTACGTACATATATACGTCCATAGCCTGCAGCTCGGCCACCGTGTGAGGTGGCGTTGGGTCCCCCATCCCAATGCCTCCCACGTTGTTGGCTGCCTGCCTATATAAGATAGTCCGTTGCTCCGGTCTCTACATTCCCTTCCTTGCTTCGCCACGGGATTCACGTCTCCCTACTGATAACTACAGCCTTTTTGTTTAATCCACGGCTTCTCCGCTGTTTTATTGTTTGTTTATTACAATTATAGTTATTGTGTAGGTATTTTAGACTTACTTTACATTGCTCAGGTACCCATTTCCTTTATCGTTCCAACCCCCATTACCATGTCTATCGAGGTGATCACTATCGATCAAAGAACTGTCACTTACAGAGTGGTTTCCATGCCCGGAGATGACACCTACCTTTTCCATTCTCTTTGTTACATATTGCACGGCCATATCAGGCTCACTCTTGATATCCGGAGGAACATTGTGTCTTATGTATTGAATGACTGGGACAGGTTCAAGGTGTGGACTGATGACGGTACAGGAGATAATTATACTACACAGGAGCACTAGAAGAGTGAAATGCTTAAGCATATATACATATATATATATATACCCACGTTTCGCAGCGGAGAAGTAGTGTGTTAAAGAAGTTATGAAAAAGAAAAGGAAACATTTTAAAAATAACGTAACATGATTGTCAATATACAGTGATTGTTTTGTGAGTGCTATGAGTGTTGCTGTCATCAAGGATTTGATCATCATTTCTTTCAATCAGGTTCGTATTTGTAGGATGTGTTGTGTTCAAGTTACATTCCATGTTTGTCAATTGTTGTAAAGATAACAGGTTGCATTCATCGATTCGTTTCTTACTGCATCAATAAACCGCTCGTCTTCCTCTTCGTCTGAGACGTGACACACTGCATGCACAGGTTTTTTTTTACTGTCTTCCTTTAGCGGGACATTGACTTTTTCCACCGTGTGCTTTGTTTCCGCAGTAGCTGCACTTATGAATATGCTTGTATGTATCAGACGCTTCATATTTTTTGCTGCCTTCTCAATTGTGTAATTCGGTTTTTGTTCAGCACTCTTTGGAACTGTTGATTTTTGTCTGCGCACTGCGTCAGTTCACGTGAGCCGCTCTGTGTACATGCATCGAAGTTTCCCAGCTGTGCTGGTGCCATCTCGTGTGATGTCCATGGCTGTATTCAATGTTAGCTAAGACCCAGCACTTAAAAGTTTCTTTCACAGTTTCGCTGAGTTTGTGCCAAACACCACCCTGACCATCTCAACTTCCTCTGCATAAGCACAGTCCTTCACCCGTGAATATTTAGCAGCAGTGTTTCTATTGGATAGCTGCTGACGGACGGCCTTATATGGGCAGGCATCGAACAGAAGTCTATTATAGTATATGGACGAAAAGATAGGTTCCAGTTATGACCATTATGCGTAGAATTTCGAAATGAAACCTGCCCAACTTTTGTAAGTAAGCTGTAAGGAATGAGCCTGCCAAATTTCAGCCTTCTACCTACACGGGAAGTTGGAGAATTAGTGATGAGTGAGTCAGTGAGTGAGTGAGTGAGTCAGTGAGGGATTTGCCTTTTATTAGTATAGATAATCACCGCACTCATGGCTTAGATAGAGGGCATGGTAGTGTGGCCGGAGCAGTTCTCGGATGCGTTGTGCTGCGGTGAGAAAAATGAGACAAAAAAAAAAGAGAACAAGAACAAGAGAGAAAGAGAGAGAGCAGCACTGGGGGGGCGGGGGAGTGGACGACTGTGAAAGAGAAAGGTCAGCACGGTCAGGGGTCCCGGATAGAGCAAGTGATCGGCGCTCATGGGACAGGATCGCTCCCACTGAGGTTTTTAGAAGAGTGGGTACGGTCAGGGAGGAGTCCACCCTAGGGATCCGAGGGACGACTTTGAGTGTGAGAAGGATGACAGAAGGAAAAACGACCCCAGTTGGTAAAGGAGGATGCCGGTGGAGGCAGCCAAGATGGGAGTCGGTAGTATGAGGACCACAGTGGCTGAAGTCTCTTTAGTTGAGCATACTTAGGGTGAGCTGGAGAGACTGGGAAGGAGCAGAGCTTGGCTGGTGTGATCCCAATGTCGTCTGCAGGATTTTAATCTCGTTTTAGCCTTGTTTTTAAAGGTCTGGATTTTTACCTGGTTTTTATGGATTATTTATTTAAAACTGTTTTGAACACTGTACTTGTTTTGAACACTTTTTGTTTAGTTTTGTTTTAAATAAAAGCACTTTGCACCTTTTTGCACCGTCCCCTTGTTTCGTTGTATCCTCACTGTCCAGCTCATCTGGTTACTTTATCGACGGTGTCGTGTTCAAGAGCTCCCAAAACAGAGATGGGAGCATGAAGTGAAACCCACATCGTCACAGAGACCTGTTGCAGACTCTACCAGTATGCTATCCTTTACAACATACTTGAATGTATATGTCTGTGAGTGTATGTGTGCATGTTGTGCTTTATCATGCACTGCTTGCAACAGGGCTACAGTAGTTCTGAAAGAATACTATCAGGAGATGGCACAGACAGCTTCAGATTCAAGCAGGGGACAAAACAGAGAAAAGTAATAGAAAATCAGGATATATAGCAATAATTGTGGGCAAAGAAGAGAGCAGAAAGTTGTAAGCCAAAAAGGACAGACATAGCCAGGGCCAAAAAAAGGGAGATGAAATTCATAGTCAGAGGACAGAAAAAGTTCTCATAACCAGTAACTTAGAACCCAACAACAAGAAACACACTAAAGGTATTTTGTTTCTGATTCCAAACTTGAATGACCAGGAAATTTAAAATACTGACCTTTATGTCCATGCAGTAATGATGTAACACATTGCACACTACCAGTTGTCAAACTTGGAAACAACTGATCACCAAAACTATCCTAGAATTGCAGTGTTAATAAGAAAAACAGAATAATGCCAATAGACAAATGTGAAATATATTTAACATTGATAAAAACACATGGGAACAAAAATAAATATTACCAAAAAAATATATTGACCTTAAAAACTCAGTGAACTATACTTAAATCATTTTTAAAGGCAATGTATCAGCTGGAAAAGAACAAAACTCATAAGTCTGATAATGACATACTATTGCTATTTGTATGTAAATAGTTTATTTTTGTTTGCATTAAAAGTCCTCCGCATGTCCTCGGGTCTTTTCAAGCTTGGCAATGGTGTGAGAAATTTCTATAGACTCATCCTCTGTGACTAAAACATAGCTTTCTGCTTCCAATACGTGTTTAATATTAACTTGAATGCACGCAGTGACAGTAATCAAACTGGGGTTAACATTAGAAATTTTAGTAACGATTCTTGATAGTCTTTTAAACAGGCAGCATCCTTGCAGCAAATTATTTTCATTTTTTTCTGTTTAATGAATTTTCTCATGCAGTTTTAAGCAGAAATGTGTTTTCTTCAGTGCCATACCTGATAAAATACAGCTTAGACCTCACTGCTAATCCACAAAAGTAGTTATCTAATAAATCCATTCATCCAACCCACTATATCCTAACTACAGGGTCACAGGGGTCTGCTGGAGCCAATCCCAGGGTACAAGGTAGGAAACAAACCCTAGTCAGGGTGCCAGCCCACCACAGGGCACACACACACACAATTTAGAATCGCCAATGCACCTAACCTGCATGTCTTTGGACTGTGGGAGGAAACCGGAGCACCCGGAGGAAACCCACACAGACACGGGGAGAACATGCAAACTCCACGCAGGGAGGACCCGGGAAGTGAACCCAGATCTCCTAACTGCAAGGGGGCAGTGCTACCCAGTACACCACCGTGCCGCCTAACTAATTAATATTTGTGTTTTTTTCATGTCAGTTGCACAGCAAGAGCAAAGTGTTTAGAAAGAATACATGAAATGATCTCCTGGAGGTGCACGTCCTGACAACTTCTAAAGTAAGTTTAATACCAGATTGCCCAACAATCAGTACATCATGGCCCCAGTAAACTTTTGTTAAAAATCACATTTTTTGGAAGATATGCACCTGTATTGTCTGTGGTGTATAATTGTTCCTGTTATGGGGCATATTTTGGAGATTAACATTTTCTCTGCGGGTTCTGAACACTATTTTCCCTTTTCTTATCAAATTGACATGAACGTGTTCTAGTTGTAACATTATTTGCACTTAACTGCTATAAATAAAAAAGGTTTAAGAGTGAAAGTTATCTAATTATTCTGGAATGAAGTCAATTTGTGGTTTTTCATGTAAGATAATTTTTTGAAATATGTAAAAGTTTTAAACAGGAGATTGCATCCATTTTAAAATGTGTTATTTTCTTTAAGACAAATGTATTTGCCGGCAGTTCTCATTTACCAGCATCTCAATTATGCTCATTAAAACTCAATTTCTTAAAAAAGAAAAGATGTGACTGAACTAAAGTGTTTGCTGACTTTTATGATAAACCTAAAATCTCTGTTTTAAAAATTCATCCTGTGTTTTAGAAGTCTATTCAAATTTAAATGCTTTTTAGTGAAAATCAGCATACGAACAACTATTAAAGTAAACTTGTTAATTTTCTGCAATAGTTAAGTGAAGTTGTTTAACTGAATAGGACAGAGTACAGTTCAATGCTTCCGTTAGTTTATTGAAACAATAACCCCTGTTTTAACCTGTATACAGTAAGAAAAAGTACAACGAAATATCATTTCTTAATTGTAACAAGATCTCACAGACATACATGACATTTTTGCTTGCTTTTTGATAAAATATAGATTTACGAAAATTAACAAAGATATTACAGGATGAATATAAAAAATGCCATAAAAATATTGAAAATACTGCTGTAGATTGTAGTACGGCTCCTTGCTGGGAGGACTGGAGGAGCAAGTGTGGCCAGAGCGTTACCTCCCCCGGATGCTAGATGGCAGTTCACATGGGTTGCAGCTGTGACTCCCGCAAGGCTTCATGGGAGTTGGAGTTCGGTGCAGCCTTGCTTTGATCCACAGGCACCGCCAGGGGGTGCTGCAGCAGGACCTGCTGAGCCCTTATTGGCAGTTCTTTCGCCACACCCGGAAGTGCTGCCGGAAATGAGTAATCAAGCACCTGGAGCACTTCCGGGTGCCTTATAAAAGGAGCCAGCAGCCACTGGTCGGGGAGCGAGAGTCGGGAGGAGGAAGACAAAGCTTGACCAGAGGAGTGGTGGAGAAGGAAAAGAAAAAGGAAGATTTATTGTTTCTTCATTGTTTTGTGCTTGGACTGTGTTGCTGTGCTTGTGGGAGACAGGGAAGACGTTTCTCACAGGGGAAAAGAAAAAATAAAAATCAGTATGTGCCTTGCACTTGTGTCCCACACGTGTCTGTGTCGGATTAAGCTGGCAGTGCCAGTGTGGTGAGCCACAAGATCTAGAAAGCCAATAGGGCATTACATGCTCTCATATGCTATATTCTACATGTAATTTGTACAGAATCACAGATATCACACTCATTGTAACAAAAGGAATAAAACAGACCCCTGTAGCATCTGGAACAATATAGGAATCAATCTTGGCCTGAACACCAGTCTCTCACAAAGTACACCAGCCAGTTTAGAGTCACCAGCTAACTTACCATGCATGTTTTTGACATATGAGAGGATATCCCATTTGGACACTGGGTGTCTGATATTGAATCCCAGGATTTTAGTGCTGGGAGAAAGAGACCTTAACTTGTGCCTTCCATTTCACCCATCGTCTTTCTGAAAGCAAAAAAGTCCACCTCTGATGTCTGAACTTGAAAGCTTAATAAAATAATATCCTACCTTTTGAAGGCATAATTTGAATTAATCTTGTCTCTGGAGCTATAAAAGCATATTTTGTTTATGTTGGAATATGTGCTTCAAACATGTGTAGTAAATACTTTTAAATCCCTTGAGGAGGTAATATGGTAATACAGTATTGGTACTTTTTGTCTTCTAAATTAACCCTGTAAACAATCCTAGATGGTTTCAATTTGTAGTAATAGTATTACTAGTAGTGTCCAGTTATCATCTCTGCATTAAGGACCAGTGAGGCAGAGTCCCTACAGATACTGTGCAAAATAAGTAATTAGCTTATTATAACATCCTTTAGCTTTGTGTTGAAAAATATTGCACCTTATAGTATGAAAAGTTGTCTGTGTACCAGGTGCTGCCAGCCTAATTTAGAGGCTGTGCTAATTGTCCCTGCAGTGTCCTCTATACTATTGGGGGGGTGTGCACATAACCAACCTGAACTTTCCATTTTGGTGATGGTGCATGAAGTTCATCACCTATAATAAAATGAAGATTATTTGTTGTGTTTTTCACGCCTCCAGCTTGAGCTTTTCCCCAGTTGAAGCCATGCAGCACACACCAGCAAATAAGTTGGAAAAGTCCAGTATCATTTGCTCCTTTAGATGTAGCCACAGTAATTAAAAAAAAAAAATGAAACAAATATCAGAATCAAGAATATACCCTTCACAGGGCATTATGTTACATCATGATTTTGGCCTACTGCTGAGGAGGACTACACTCAATTTGAAAAGGCCACCAAGGAAGACTACCAGATGTGCAGTGTGCAGTGCAGGTTGTGTAGTGTGTGTCTGAGTATTCTTTCTGTGCAATGAGTGAGTTTACGTAAAAGAAAGATATTATTCCAGAAACCAAGGTGCCTCAATAAACAGTAAATGGTTTCAAAAAGTTAAAGATTATTTGCATGCTGTAATGGAATGAAGGTAAAAGACACAATGTTTTGCTTGTATAGACCTCATCAGTTCTGCAATTGAAAAGGAAAGAGAAGATAACATACTGTATATACGAGGGTAAGGAAGGAGCAAAGCCAGGGCTGATAAAAGGAGAAAAGATAAGAGTAAGCACAAAAACTACCATCAGAGAAGATGAACAAAGAAATAAAAAGTAGTCCATTAAGACCCAGAGAAATACTGTACATGATCACAGGATGAGAATAACCTTAGCTTCTTCTGTTTTTTCTTGGAAAAGTTTCTTTAAAGTTGTTTGGAAAGAACACAAACAGAAACATCAATGTGGATGTGATCAAGGGATGTGAAGTGTTCTACAATAGGTTTCGTAAGGTCTTTGATTTAGTTTAGAATTTAGTTTAATAACCTTAGGGTGAGATAAAATGTTAGGGTAAAATGGGAGGATCAGCGAGATACAGATTTCATTATTGGAGATCCTTTTATGTGGCAAATTACAAGCTATTTTTGACAGCAACCTTACTCCATAAAAAGGCTCCCAGAAGCAACCAGGGAGCATGGAGCCAACCAAGACTGTCACATATCTATAAAAAGTATTCACCCCCTTGGAATTGTTCACATTTTATTGCTCTCCATTCTTGAATTATAATGTATTTAATTAGGCTTTTTGAAACTAACCAGTCGAAAAACATTCTTTGATGTCAAAGCAAAAATAGATTTTTACAAAGAGATCTAAATTAATTACAGATATAAACCAAAAAATAGTTAATTGCATAAATATTCACCTTTTAATATGATACACATAAATTGGTTTTAGAAGTGGAGGTCAGGGAATGCATACAAGAAAATATCAAAATCAATGAAGATTCCTTGGACTCCAGTTAAATCAATCATTATGAAATGGAAAGAGTATGGCACAGCTGTAAATTTGGTTAGAGCAGGCCATCCATAAAAACTGAATGATGGTTCAAGAAGAAGACTAGTGCGGGAGGTTGCCAAGAAAACTGTGATAACTCTGAAGGAGTTGCAAGCTACAGTACATAGGTTATGGAATATTGGTGCAGAGAAAACTCACACATGAAACACTAATTAGAGTTTCCCGGAAGGCATGGCATGTTCTATTGTCAGCTGAAAGAAAATTCTATGATGAGACAAAATTGTGCATTTTGGCCATCTAACTAAAAGCCATGTTTAGTATAAGCTAAACACAACACATTATCCAAGCACACCATCCCACAGTGTAGTATGGTGTTGGCAGCATCATGCTGTGGGGATACTTCCCTACAGTAGGCCCTAAAAGGTTGTGAGGTTAAAGGGTGAAATGAATGCAGTAAAAAACAGAAAGGAAAACATGATCCAGTGTGCAAGGACTGACACCTCAGGAGATATGTTTTGCAGCAAATCAACAACCCCAAGAATAAAGCCAAAGCAACAAAGGAATGGCTTAAAAAACAATGTTAATATCTTGGATTAGCTGAGTCAGAGTCTATATCTCAGTCCTAATGAGACTTGAAAAAAGCTGTTCACTTAGGAAGCCCTCTGCAACCTGACAAAGCTTAAGCAGCCAAGAACAGGGAATTACTATTACTGCATGTCCAGGCCTTCAAATCTGATAGAGACCTATGCATACAGATTGGCAAAGGTACATCTCCTAAATACTGACTTAAAGGGTGTGGTTACTTAGGCAGTCAGTTATTTTGTGTTTTATATTTGTAATTAATCCATCCATTTTCCAACCCGTTGAATCCAAACACAGGGTCACGGGGGTCTGCTGGAGCCAATCTCAGCCAACACAGGGCACAAGGCAGGAACCAATCCCGGGCAGGGCGCCAACCCACCACAGGACACACACACCCGGGACAACTTAGAGCTGCCAATCCACCTAACCTGCATGTCTTTGGACTGTGGGAGGAAACCCACGCAGACCCGGGGAGAACATGCAAGCTCCACGCAGGGAGGACCCGGGAAGTGAACCCAGGTCTCCTTACTGTGAGGGAGCAGCGCTACCACTGTGCCACCGTGCCACCCTATTTGTCATTCATTTAGTAATTAATTTAATTTAAATTGCAGCGATCTGTTTTCACTTCGACATTAAGTCTTTTTTTGTTGATCATTGTCAAAAAAGCTAAATTAAATCCATTATGATTCAATATTTTATAACAATAAAGTGTGAAAACTTAAACAGGGTGAATACTCTTTATAGACACCATACTATATAGACTCACTTGCTTTAACACATTTTGAGAATTATCACATACATACTTACATGTACAGTGTACCTGAAAGAAAAATCTACATGTATACAGCAAACATAGGAAGAATACGCAGTGTGCACACAGTAACCACATCTGGCATTCACAAACATTATCCTGGAGCTGTTTGAGAGCATTTCTTACTAATGTATTATGTCAGAGTTGCCTGCAAACAGACACAATTCTTCATTATTTTGTCATTGTGCTGCTACACCTCTTACATAATCTAATTACAATTTTTCAGTAGGTGTATGTGTGTGTGTTTTTTTTAATAATAGTATTCAATGCAGTTTAATATTTACACTTGAGCAAGATGTTTCCTTAAATCACACAAAGACAATTTGCTTTGATTTTTTTTTTGTGGAACCCTGTCAGTAATGAGTGGGCTAATGCAGCTGAATGCTGAGATGCGGCCTACTTTAAGCATAGCATACTGTGGTTTTATTTTGTTGATTTGTTCTTTTCTGATTATACTTTTTATTTTTTATTTTCAAACTGCTAAAAGGCAAGTTGTTACTCTTACTTGAGTTTGTTTATTTTAGTCAAGGGCTCATTGTGTATATAATCTTAGTGTTTGATCAAATTATTAGTTTATGTTGTCAAAATTAATCATAATAATTATTTGTATAACAATTTAGGAATCTTTTTAGGTTTCCTCAATTTTCCAACTTTCTTCCTTGTAATATGTTCACAGTTGTTATGTCTAAATCAAAAATATCATCTAAACTTAACCAAACCATAAATAGCTAGCTCACCCTTAAATTGCTCTAATCAATATAAAAGTCAAGTCAAAGTGAACTTTATTGTCATCTCAACCATATACAAGTATACAGACAGATGAAATTAGAAGCTCAGGGTCCACAGTGTAACAACATGACATGCAAATAGTAAATTAAAAATAGAATTTAAATTTAAATTTAAAATTAAAACACAAGCAAGACAAGATTTTGTGCAAAGACAAGACAAAGAAGTAGCAGCATATTGACGTGTAGCTAGCAATATGAACATTGATGTAATGTATGGTATTTGCAATCTAGATACATAAATATAGTCCATAGATATGTAATATAATAAATAAATAATAAATAATAGATCTAGATAATACATAAATTATCAGTCTATGATAATAGTTGTTTAAGACATGTGTAAACAATGACAGGTCAGAATGTTTCACAGCAGAAGGATATCAAGAATGTCAAAATACCTAAAGGTCAGTATGAGATTTTCAGTTATTTTCTACATGCACACTCATCTTTGCAGGAAAGGGACTTGCATGTATAAAAGTTCTATTTTAGAGGTGGTTGAAGCAGTGTAGAAGATCCCAGGGGGCAGCATGGTGTTAAGGAGTCTGAAAGCTCTGGCTTTGATGTTACAGTATCTTCTCTTGGATGGCAGAAGAGTGAAAAGTCCATGTGAGGGGTGCAAGGTGTTCTGCACAATGCTGCAGGCTTTGCGGACACTGCGTTTGTAAAATATGTCCTGTAGTGAAGGGAGAGGCACTCCAATACTGTTCTCTGCCGTCTTCACTATCCTTTGCAGGCGCTTGTGGTCAGATATGTTGCAGTTGCCATACCAGACAATGATGCAGCTGATCAGAACACTCTCAATGGTGCCTCTGTAGAACATGGTGAGGATGGAAGGGGGAAGACTTGCTCGCTTCAGCCACCTCAGGAAGTGTAGTCTCTGCTGGGCTTTCTTGATTAGTGATGAGGTGTTATGTGTCCATGTAAGTTCCTCAGTTATGTGCACACCGAGGAACTTGGTACTCCTAACAGTCTCCACATCTAAACTGTTGATGCTGAGTAGGATGTGGGCAGGATGTGATTTTCTGAAGTCCACAATTATCTCTTTGTCTTGTCAACATTGAGAGATAGATTGTTGTCTTCACAATATGCGGACAGCCGTTCCACCTCATCTCTGTATGCTGTTTCATCATCCCTGCTTATCAGTCCCAGCACCGTTGTATCATCCGCAAACTTGATGATGTGGTTGGTGTTGTGCATGGCTGTGCAGTCATGAGTCAGCAGGGTGAACAGCAGTGGACTAAGCATGCAGCCCTGCGGCGCTCTAGTGCTCAGTGTGATGTTACTGGAAGTGTTGCAGCCCATCCGAACTGACTGGGGCCTCTCTGTCAAAAAGTCCAGAATCCAATTGCAGAGGGTGGTGTTCAGGCCCAACCTGCTCAGTTTTACAACCAGCTTTTGAGGGATGATTGTGTCGAAGTCAGAGCTAAAGTCTATGAATAGCATCCTGACAGATGTGTCTTTTTTATCCAGATGTGTCAGGGAGAGGTGAAGGGGCAGAGCATATGGCATCCTCAGTTGACCTGTTTGAGAGTTATGCAAACTGAAGAGGGTCAAGGAAGCCAGGTAGATGAGTCTTTATGTGTGACATGACTAACCTTTCGAAGCACTTCATTATTATTGGCGTGAGTGCAACTGGTCGGTAGTCATTCAAGCAGGTCACTGACGACTTCTTCGGCACTGGCTTGATGGTGGTTGACTTGAAGCATGCTGGGACTGACGACTGGCTCAGAGATGTGTTGAAGATGTCTGTGAGGACACCGGCCAGTTGACTGGCACATTATTTGAGCACACGGCCAGGTATGTTGTCAGGTCCTGCAGCCTTGCGTGGATTGACTCTGGATAGAGTTCTCCTCACATCAGTTATGGAGAGACAGAGTACCTGGTTAGTGGAGGGAGGTGTTGCTTTTCTTGCAGGCTCTTAGTTCTGCGCCTCAGACTGTGCGAAGAAGTTGTTCAGGTCATCCGGAAGGGAGGCATCACCATCACTGCTGTGTGGGTTGGGCTTGTAGTTTGTAATTGTCTGAACGCCCTGCCACATACGACGTGTGTCTCTGGGGCTGCTGAATTGATTTTTAATCCTCTGCGCGTGGGCTCACTTAGCTCTCCTTATAGCACGAGACAGGTTGGCTCTGGCCACCTTGAGGGCAGCCTTGTCTCCAGATCTGAAGGCTGCACTTCTGATCTTGAGCAGCGTGCTCACTTCTCTTGTAATCCAGGTATTGTCTTCATTAATAAGGATCACATTAATCTTGTTCAGGCTGTCATTACTCCTGCTTCTCCTGCTTATTAGTTCAGGGAAATATTATTAACACTAGAATTACCAGAGCCTACGAAAAAACTCGTAATTCCGTCCCACCTTAAACTGCATCTTAAATCCCTTCACACCTCTCCGCCAGCGCCCTTTGTCTTCTAAATGTGCTGATAAAGAGAAGCTTGGAGCAGCTGGCTATTCCATCCCCCCACCAATTTAGAACGTGCACAAACTTCTCTCAGCTCATGCCTTGATTGAGTATCTGGGAGTGAAGTGGAGTTTTAGAGTGGAAATAATAGATCGTTATTTGGAACACACGCATTTCATGTCTGTTCCGTTTCTACAGTAATCTGTGTCAACACATTGTTAAAACAGAAACGTTTTTTATATTCTAGTAGTAGATGACAAAATGTAGGCATAAACTATATAATGTATGAAGCCTGAAGTCCAAATAGCAAAGAAACATTTTCACAAAAATAACACAATTGCGCTTTTATTCAAAAATATAACTGCAGAAACAAAAAACCGCCTTAACATGCGACATTGACACCAGTTTATTGTAACTGCCTCCGTGGTTCAATAGACTCAGCCCCCGCTTGGGAAGCAAGGGGTCACGAGTTTGATCCTGCGCTTATTCTTACTGTTTTAGAATAAAAGCATACATTTGATTTCAGTCTTTAACAGCCGGTGCAATTTATGATCCTAGTAAAGGTTAGCTTTTTTTTTTTATTCACTTTTAATTCTCTCAGTCGCGTTCAGAATCAATCCATACAACCCCATCTGACACGGCTGTTTTCACTAAAGACGCACTATAGCTCTGCAGTGTCCCACGATGCCTACTAACGCCAAACACCTATACCCCCCCCCCGGGTTCTGACACACAAACGCTGGCGAAGCTGCCTTCTTCGTATCTCACCGTCACTTGCTTTTCTTTTTATTCAGTTTTATTGAGTGTTCCTGCCAGTCCCGCATGTTGCTGTATGCTGTTTCTTTTGTACTCCAGGACATGCAGAGGAAAGAATGGTAAAGACCAGTAACTTCGGCGCAATATGCAATCATCAGACACTCCCCATCTGCCCGTGTCGTTCAAACACAGGAACATATATTGGTGTAAAAGTATAACAAAAGTGCACTTTTATTCAAGTGCACTTTTTCCATCGCCTTTTCCTGTAAGAAGCAATAGTAGTAGTATAATGTCAGGCGGCTTCTGTCAAAATTTAATCCGAGTTTGATTGATGAGATTAAACCACGCCCCTTTTTAATCGAAGACCGGAAGTCCCACCCCACCCACCATCTGTTGTTAGTTGACCTTGGATGACCTTTCAGGAAGTCCCCTCCCCCAACCACCTGTTGTTTGTTGACCTTTAGCCCAGCCATCTGTTTTCCCCAGGAAGCTGTCAAGGGCAATTTGATGGATGCCCCCACCCTCCTTGAACCCCCACCACCCGCCCCTGCTTGGCCACCTGCATTGCCCATCTCACTAGGGCAAGTTCAGACATGCCCAAGGGCTGCCTAGGCCCCCCTTGAACCCATCACCACCCCACCACTTCCCATCCCCCACCCCTTCCAAAGACAGGTTCAGGCATGCTGCAGCCGGACCCTGGACAAGTTCAGGCATGTTCCTATCCATACCCAGACTGAATGGCCTGCCTAAGCCTCACTGCTGCACATGATGTCTGACCCCTCCACTTCCTGGGCCATTTTTCCGAGGACATCCACACACACATGCTCCGGTCGGGCCGGTCTAACTTGTCCCCGTTCCTGCCAATATTGCTTTGGGTAAGAATCCTGGTATCTATGTAACAATTATTTTTAAAATATCTATCTATTTAATCGATGCTATATCATTTGTATGCCACTTTTTATTTTTACCTAAGCCCACTTACAGATCCAGCCTTTTCAATCTCACAGAAAGACAAGCAGTCAGCTTTTAGCAGGCTTGTGTGTGGACATCCCCTGCGCGCGACCGTGAGTTGCCCGCTTTAACATACTGATTAAATAATGCGTTCTTTGGTAAGTCGTTGGCGAGTTCGCTAAATGCTAATGAATTGTCAGTATTTTGATTTACGACGCCAAATCAGTACTCGTTTTTCCTTTATTATCTCTGAAGAGTTTAGTTTTTCTGGCTGAATACCTTCCAGCATCATTCGGCCGTGATCTTACGTGCGGCTCGCTTCGCATCAAAGCACACTGAAATACAAGCTGCCCTGCAGCCTGTAGGTCTGTCTACACAGAGCGGACATCCCCCTGCGCGACCGTGAGTTGCCCCCCGCCCAGGGCCAAAGCTCTACGCGGCTCGCGAACAGACACGTAGATGTAAACTGCAGCCTGTAGGTCCCTGCAGCGCTGACGAGGATTGATTCAGACCCTACTGAAGCGTGCGCGATTGTCTTAACACAGCTGCCAAAACCCCACCTCCCCCGCCCGCTCAGCGCTGATTCAGTCCAGGAGCGTACAGGTTTGTCATCAGCTGAACGTAAGCCCCCCATCCCCATGCGCTTAGCACGCAGATACACCCCCCCGACGCATGTTTCTTAAAAAGTTAAAGGCTTTCATGATAACGTGTAAAACACGTGATAACTAGTTCG
Source organism: Polypterus senegalus (assembly GCF_016835505.1). NCBI lineage: Eukaryota > Metazoa > Chordata > Cladistia > Polypteriformes > Polypteridae > Polypterus > Polypterus senegalus. The sequence continues at coordinate 109,760,623 of NC_053166.1, forward strand.
CTATAAGCCTTTAAAATCACACAGTTAAATAAGATGCAGCAGTTCCCTTTTAAAGCACATTGGAGACGTCTAAATGCTAAATGAATTAATATATTTATAATTTGTATTAAAATCGATCTAAAACCAACCCTTTTTCTACCCCTGTTAATCCTCCCCTCATGAAGAAAGGCGTTTAGTTTTTTCTAAAAGTTTGAATGCCTTAATCAGAGCGGATATCTCGGGCTGTGGTCTTTGGGGAATCGGTGGCACTTCCGCATCATAAACGGCCTGAGCCGCTGATGACCTTTAACCTCGGAGCAAAACAGAATGCGTCTGTTTAATCAAATCTACCAGTTACAACGGAATCTATTAATCAAATTCCGGATAACCCTTAACTTTGTGACCGGATCAAAATTTTTGCAAAGGTGAAAAGGTCTTGCGGAGATACGTACAGATGTTTAAACAAATCTATTAACCAAATTCCTGACTTTTTTAGCGTCCGCCGAAAGTGGTGCCTAGACACCGGACAAAGGCCATTATACGGATGTCCGATTAAAATGATTGGGGCACATTCCAAAACACCCAGCTTTTTGGGTCTATAAAAGTGTTCAGACTGGTCCATTACTCAGCAGGCCGTTAATACTGAAAGAGGACACGAATCTCGTCGGAAACATCAAGGATCACGGTATGGCATATTTTTGATTATTATATGCGCCAAACAAGTATGTTTTAGAAAACGGATGGATGAACCCTTATATTTTATTCTTACTATGAATAATTTCCAAGTTTATTCTCAAGTGCGTGCGTGCGCGCACTCGTGTGTAGACGCATGAGCGCGTATAATATAAGATGTAGCATTTATATCCATCTATCTGCGTGTACGACGATTAATGTACAAATTCATAGGACTGAAGCAAACAATATTAGCTTTTTCATACCGAAAAGGGCTTTACAATCAAGTAGTTTTGTCTCGGCGTCTGAAAATTCAAACAGAGCCTCTTCTCTGAGAATACTCAGGCATGGTTTAAAAGCGCAGGCCGGTTGTGTATCAGCGCTGGCGTAGTAAGAGGTCAGTATTCTGAACTACGTACAGAAGGGTCCCGTTTGTGAAATGCGTACTCTTTCGAATCGGGCTTACTGTAGCAGGGGAATGTCTGCACCAGGGTCCGCATGTTTTTAAAAGTCTGGGATATCGAAACATTTTAACTTTATAAACTCTCATTTGTTACAACCGGTTGGAGACAGCCTCCAATGATGAACGGGATCCAGGAGCATATATCGAAGCGAATGCTTAATAGACATAAGGCAACTGTGTTTTCATTCATTTCGCTAAATGAAAAGTAATTATTTTAATACGGAATAGTAGCCCCACAAAGGCCGGGTGATTTTAGACGTGCGAGTAATATAATTAAGTTATTTTTAAAAGTAATCCCACACTGCACAAGAGACAGATTCCACGTGTGTTTTAGGATTTGCTGCGGTCAGTGATGATTTTAATTTTTCCTTAGCTCATTTCTATAACATAGGAGCCTTTTGACAAAGGAAAACTCTGTAAATACACTTGTGCATTAAAACGGAGATTTAAGAAAGCAGGTTTCTACCTTAAGACAGATTACTCACCTTAACCCAGTTTTGTACGTGCATGTAAAAGCACTCACTGTTGTTACACTAGCACAAAATTGATATTTTCTGTCTACTCAAAAACTAAAATTATTTCTATTAACACAGGTGATAACTGGAAAGCATTTTCACTATTTTTAATTAAAAGTTAAACAGAAAAGCTCAATTATGATTTTTGTTTTGTCATGCTAGGGTCCTAGGGTGACACTTGTGCCCTTTATACTCTCTTATGTAGACCTTAACACATATTCTTACCAAAATAGTTCATCACTTCCCAATTCCTGTAACTTCAGGTAATTAGACAGAGTGAGCTCCATAACAGGCAAGAGAAAAGTATTATAGGTCAGATACACAGAGCCATAAAACAAAAGCACTGAACGCCACACAACCTGGTATTGCTAGATGTATTTTGTTACCTGGAGAAAGAAAAAAAAAAAAAAAAAAAACATTTTTAGTAGTCACGTAAAATGACCAGTTGCTTTAACATGAAAATAAAACATCTTTAGAAAATAAAGCATCTAAAAGCATCTTTGTAAAGGACCGATTTTAAAACATAAGAAAAATCCTTGTTTCCAAAAGAGTTCTGCCCATTTTTTCCAGCAGTTTTCTTGACTGATCTCATTTTAAATGATAATAGCCAGTATAAAGTCCGTAAAGGAACTGGGTAGGAACTGGAGACATCTGATATCTTCTAGCATATCTTTTTTTGCGAACAGAGTTTTCATAACAGTTTTAATCGAGCCCCTTAACGCTTTTTTGAAAGTAGACCACTATTACCAATATGTCCTTTTTTAAAATTAATGATATACCATAGATGCATATTTTATTATAATTACTTAACTTTTATCAACTTTTATCTAACTCAATATTTATTTTTCTAGTATCAGAATGTAGTTCAAGTTATTTTGTTTTCGGTTCAATAGATGTATTTTTCATATTTGATTCTTTGTTTTTTCACATCTTTGCCCCTTTTTGTTACTTGCCCCTAGGGGCCATGTAGAACTACGGTTGTAGGGGATTATTTGTAAAACGCTCTGTGGCACTTCAAGCTAAATTAGATTTCCTTGGTTATTCAGTTTGAGAACTACGGTTGTAGGGGATTATTTGTAAAACGCTCTGTGGCACTTCAAGCTAAATTAGATTTCCTTGGTTATTCAGCCGTTCATCGGTGTTCCATTTTTGTTATAAATTGTATTTAGTCTCTCTTTATTTACTAAACATTTTATATTTTGAATAGAAAACAGTTATTTTGTTCAGGCTTTAATTTAAAACCGCATTTTCATCAACAGGCTATAATCACTTTGGTACTTAGGATAGCTTTGTATAATACAAAGTTTTAGAAATTCTGTTAATGCTTGGTAATAGCCTTCCATTTTACATCAGTTATGAACCCTGAAAATAAGAATGGTTATAGTAGGTTATAGGAGCCTGTACACTACAGGGCCGATGATTAGGCTTATACTGGACACGTTAGGCAAATCAGGATGGACATTTTTTAGTAAATAGTTACATAATATTATATGTGTTTTACAAGGATTAAAATTTTACTAAAACTTTGTGGTTTATTCTTTCTTTTAGTTAGTCCAGGTTACATAGGACAGCTATCATTGAAAACTGCTTTTCCCTCTGTTTGTGAAAAAGCACCCTTGGTTTTGGTAGCATTCAGGGTGAAGGGAATGTAAGTTTAAACTGTGATTCCAAGAGTCAACAAGTGTCTGCAAACGTCTTGAATACGAGTCAAAGGACCAGGGTTTGTGCAGGGATCATAGTCAGGGGCAGAGTTACGCTAGACATTATTATTCCAAAATGTAACATTGACTCGCCCATATCACAAATATAAGATAGTAAAACTAAAATTTACAAATACTAAGTCACAGAGGAGATTAAAAACATAATTAAGACCGGATCAACAAGGGATCACCCCAAAATCACAGCACACTACAACAGAACCTACGTTTTCTGAGGTATATTATCAGCTAAACTGTCATCTGTTTACCAGTTCCACGGGTTGCAAAGAGTTAGGGAAAAACGTTATTTAACATCTGCTAGTATGAGGCTGATTAACATGAGCGGTTATTGTTAGAATCTTATCTGGAACTAAAAGTCAGGTTTGTGTTCCTCCTGATTCAGGAAGAATATTAAATATTGGAGTTTAGAATATGAACTAGACTGGTAAGGACATTTATGCCTAAATAAATAAATAAAGTTAATTATGAAATAAATAATTACATGAAAAGTGGATTTATAAAGGAGTTATTACAATTTGAAAACTGCTGTGATGTATAAAAAACATTGATAGGTGACAAAACCAGCACGAAAAGAAACCTTTTGAAATAAATAAGCTTTTTTGACATGCGTAGTCTGGAATAGTCTGAATATGTCTTAAAGAGTTCATTTTTTAATAAAACAAAAGGCAAATTAAAAATAATAAATAGTAAACCGAATAAAACACAGAAGTATCATTTAATGATATCAATTAGTGTTAAGTATTATCAAGCACCGGGATCTATTTATAAGGATTATTTAATTTAGTTATAAACAAAATGATTGGTTGCATTTTGCTTTGAAATTAACAATAGTTTGATACCGCTTTAAGAATTAGAATGCAAGACAAACCTATACACTTAATAACAAATATTGGATGCAATAGGAGTATCTCGGATCTCTGTTTTATTTTAACCTTTTGACAGGGAAGTATACCACCTATATTGAAAATGAACAGCCGACATGCTAACTAAATAGATATAATCGAAGATGTTTTAGAATATGGACCTGGGCACTAACCCATGATTCTGACCAACTAAAGGGTCTTTACTTAATTGTCGAACTTCCTGTGGGTGCTATGGATCTCGTAATGGAGAGTGCAAAAGATTCTAGAATCTTTACTCTGTAATGGTCCATATGACGGAGATCTAGCCCTGTGTCCACAGTGTTAACCAGTCATAGGACATGATGTTCAAAATTCACCTAGGGTTTTTCAGAAGAGATAGGACAAGTGCGTGTGTGTTCTGTATTCTCTTTTCTGTATTAACTATTCACAATGACCATACTCCGAGACCTTAGGTTTTTTATGCAGAAGTACATTTCACAGACCCGAATAAGAGACATCCATCAAAATGTTCTTGACACAAAGGAGGCCCAATCAGGCCGGTGGGGTGGGAGTCTCTTTTCAAAGAGTCTTTGCCCCAAGCGCCTGGATTTGTTGGGCTATAAAAAACTTTTTCAACAACGTGTTTTGAACGGTTAACAATCAACATCTCTCCGGCTATGCTCCTGATCAGGCATGATGGTCTAAGGACCAGACGGCCACCTACGATGGCCTGTTTTGACCTGAGGCTATCGTGCCCGACTCCGAGTACTCTACGACTAACAGCTAACCTCCAGACCAATCTTCTTGGCCAGACCTTCTTATGCCTTGAACTGACCAGATCTAGGATCCTGAGCCTCAGGTACCTACCCATGGTGATATGTATTGGTCGGATCGTTTCCTGGAGAACCGCGCAGTACCTGACATTTTTGTATCTGCTAATGATGTTCCAGGGCTCCTAGCAGGGGTGAGGAGATAGCCATTCAGGCTGGATGACCTGGTACAGGCACCAGCCGTTTGGAACATATCACCCAAGGATGGGATTATGCAGACCTGGCCCTGAACAAACTGACGGACCCTGATTGAGACATTTCGAAAGGCTCAATAGCTGTTCAAGAGTTTGATTACAGTTCTGCCGGATATAATAACGCATAGGCACCTAAAAAGTACCGGGCAGGGATGTTTAATAGACCAACCCAGCCAGACACGGCCTACGTGTCTGTTTGACACTGACCGGCTCAGCAACAGCTGCGCTGTCTGTTTTCCACAAACCGTGGCTCAGGAGTCTAGTCATAAAGACTCTGTGCTGCTTCAACATCTTTCTACTTTTCACCAGATTCACGCCTTTGTACAAAGTGCTGTCGATGATTGGAAAAATTAACATTCTATTCAGGAGTTGATTGTACAAGCCTTTCATAACATGGATGCTGACTCTTACTCAAAAATACCTGAAATAGCTGAGACTTTCTCTAAACGCCATTTTATGGACCTAATAGGTCTGATGGACCTTTAAGGTTTTATGGGTATACGCCTGGAAAATCAGATGAAGTGTCTGAACTGAATGTACCGTGAGATCACCAGTTTTTGTCTGCTTTTAATCACGCTGTTAAGTTGTAATATGTTTTGAAGTGGTTGGTAAAACCTCTTTCAATTTTAATATTGTTTTTGAAAATGACCAATAAAGTACCATTTGATTTTTAAATTCTAACCCTAATTTCTTTCACGGTCAAGGATGGAGGGTCGTTGAAAAATTTTTTTATAGCCCAACAAATCCAGGCCGCTTGGGGGCAAAGACTCTTTGAAAAGAGACTCCCACCCCACCGGCCTGATTGGGCCTCCTTTGTGTCAAGAACATTTTGATGGATGTCTCTTATTCGGGTCTGTGAAATGTACTTCTGCATAAAAACCTAAGGTCTCGGGAGTATGGTCATTGTGAATAGTTAATACAGAAAAGAGAATACAGAACACACACGCACTTGTCCTATCTCTTCTGAAAACCCTAGGTGAATTTTGAACATCATGTCCTATGACTGGTTAACACTGTGGACACAGGCGCTAGATCTCCGTCATATGGACCATTACAGAGTAAAGATTCTAGAATCTTTTGCACTCTCCATTACGAGATCCATAGCACCCACAGGAAGTTCGACAATTAAGTAAAGACCCTTTAGTTGGTCAGAATCATGGGTTAGTGCCCAGGTCCATATTCTAAAACATCTTCGATTATATCTATTTAGTTAGCATGTCGGCTGTTCATTTTCAATATAGGTGGTATACTTCCCTGTCAAAAGGTTAAAATAAAACAGAGATCCGAGATACTCCTATTGCATCCGCAATATTTGTTATTAAGTGTATAGGTTTGTCTTGCATTCTAATTCTTAAAGCGGTATCAAACTATTGTTAATTTCAAAGCAAAATGCAACCAATCATTTTGTTTATAACTAAATTAAATAATCCTTATAAATAGATCCCGGTGCTTGATAATACTTAACACTAATTGATATCATTAAATGATACTTCTGTGTTTTATTCGGTTTACTATTTATTATTTTTAATTTGCCTTTTTGTTTTATTAAAAAATGAACTCTTTAAGACATATTCAGACTATTCCAGACTACGCATGTCAAAAAAGCTTATTTATTTCAAAAGGTTTCTTTTCGTGCTGGTTTTGTCACCTATCAATGTTTTTTATACATCACAGCAGTTTTTCAAATTGTAATAACTCCTTTATAAATCCACTTTTTCATGTAATTATTTATTTCATAATTAACTTTATTTATTTATTTAGGCATAAATGTCCTTACCAGTCTAGTTCATATTCTAAACTCCAATATTTAATATTCTTCCTGAATCAGGAGGAACACAAACCTGACTTTTAGTTCCAGATAAGATTCTAACAATAACCGGCTCATGTTAATCAGCCTCATACTAGCAGATGTTAAATAACGTTTTTCCCTAACTCTTTGCAACCCCGTGGAACTGGTAAACAGATGACAGTTTAGCTGATAATATACCTCAGAAAACGTAGGTTCTGTTGTAGTGTGCTGTGATTTTGGGGTGATCCCTTGTTGATCCGGTCTTAATTATGTTTTTAATCTCCTCTGTGACTTAGTATTTGTAAATTTTAGTTTTACTATCTTATATTTGTGATATGGGCGAGTCAATGTTACATTTTGGAATAATAATGTCTAGCGTAACTCTGCCCCTGACTATGATCCCTGCACAAACCCTGGTCCTTTGACTCGTATTCAAGACGTTTGCAGACACTTGTTGACTCTTGGAATCACAGTTTAAACTTACATTCCCTTCACCCTGAATGCTACCAAAACCAAGGGTGCTTTTTCACAAACAGAGGGAAAAGCAGTTTTCAATGATAGCTGTCCTATGTAACCTGGACTAACTAAAAGAAAGAATAAACCACAAAGTTTTAGTAAAATTTTAATCCTTGTAAAACACATATAATATTATGTAACTATTTACTAAAAAATGTCCATCCTGATTTGCCTAACGTGTCCAGTATAAGCCTAATCATCGGCCCTGTAGTGTACAGGCTCCTATAACCTACTATAACCATTCTTATTTTCAGGGTTCATAACTGATGTAAAATGGAAGGCTATTACCAAGCATTAACAGAATTTCTAAAACTTTGTATTATACAAAGCATCCTAAGTACCAAAGTGATTATAGCCTGTTGATGAAAATGCGGTTTTAAATTAAAGCCTGAACAAAATAACTGTTTTCTATTCAAAATATAAAATGTTTAGTAAATAAAGAGAGACTAAATACAATTTATAACAAAATGGAACACCGATGAACGGCTGAATAACCAAGGAAATCTAATTTAGCTTGAAGTGCCACAGAGCGTTTTACAAATAATCCCCTACAACCGTAGTTCTCAAACTGTGGGATGGCCCCTAGGGGCTAAGTAACAAAAAGGGGCAAAGATGTGAAAAAACAAAGAATCAAATATGAAAAATACATCTATTGAACCGAAAACAAAATAACTTGAACTACATTCTGATACTAGAAAAATAAATATTGAGTTAGATAAAAGTTGATAAAAGTTAAGTAATTATAATAAAATATGCATCTATGGTATATCATTAATTTTAAAAAAGGACATATTGGTAATAGTGGTCTACTTTCAAAAAAAACGTTAAGGGCTCGATTAAAACTGTTATGAAAACTCTGTTCGCAAAAAAGATATGCTAGAAGATATCAGATGTCTCCAGTTCCTACCCAGTTCCTTTACGGACTTTATACTGGCTATTATCATTTAAAATGAGATCAGTCAAGAAAACTGCTGGAAAAGATGGGCAGAACTCTTTTGGAAACAAGGATTTTTCTTATGTTTTAAAATCGGTCCTTTACAAAGATGCTTTTAGATGCTTTATTTTCTAAAGATGTTTTATTTTCATGTTAAAGCAACTGGTCATTTTACGTGACTACTAAAAATGTTTTTTTTTTTTTTTTTCTTCTTTCTCCAGGTAACAAAATACATCTAGCAATACCAGGTTGTGTGGCGTTCAGTGCTTTTGTTTTATGGCTCTGTGTATCTGACCTATAATACTTTTCTCTTGCCTGTTATGGAGCTCACTCTGTCTAATTACCTGAAGTTACAGGAATTGGGAAGTGATGAACTATTTTGGTAAGAATATGTGTTAAGGTCTACATAAGAGAGTATAAAGGGCACAAGTGTCACCCTAGGACCCTAGCATGACAAAACAAAAATCATAATTGAGCTTTTCTGTTTAACTTTTAATTAAAAATAGTGAAAATGCTTTCCAGTTATCACCTGTGTTAATAGAAATAATTTTAGTTTTTGAGTAGACAGAAAATATCAATTTTGTGCTAGTGTAACAACAGTGAGTGCTTTTACATGCACGTACAAAACTGGGTTAAGGTGAGTAATCTGTCTTAAGGTAGAAACCTGCTTTCTTAAATCTCCGTTTTAATGCACAAGTGTATTTACAGAGTTTTCCTTTGTCAAAAGGCTCCTATGTTATAGAAATGAGCTAAGGAAAAATTAAAATCATCACTGACCGCAGCAAATCCTAAAACACACGTGGAATCTGTCTCTTGTGCAGTGTGGGATTACTTTTAAAAATAACTTAATTATATTACTCGCACGTCTAAAATCACCCGGCCTTTGTGGGGCTACTATTCCGTATTAAAATAATTACTTTTCATTTAGCGAAATGAATGAAAACACAGTTGCCTTATGTCTATTAAGCATTCGCTTCGATATATGCTCCTGGATCCCGTTCATCATTGGAGGCTGTCTCCAACCGGTTGTAACAAATGAGAGTTTATAAAGTTAAAATGTTTCGATATCCCAGACTTTTAAAAACATGCGGACCCTGGTGCAGACATTCCCCTGCTACAGTAAGCCCGATTCGAAAGAGTACGCATTTCACAAACGGGACCCTTCTGTACGTAGTTCAGAATACTGACCTCTTACTACGCCAGCGCTGATACACAACCGGCCTGCGCTTTTAAACCATGCCTGAGTATTCTCAGAGAAGAGGCTCTGTTTGAATTTTCAGACGCCGAGACAAAACTACTTGATTGTAAAGCCCTTTTCGGTATGAAAAAGCTAATATTGTTTGCTTCAGTCCTATGAATTTGTACATTAATCGTCGTACACGCAGATAGATGGATATAAATGCTACATCTTATATTATACGCGCTCATGCGTTACACAGTCGCGCGCACGCACGCACGCACTTGAGAATAAACTTGGAAATTATTCATAGTAAGAATAAAATATAAGGGTTCATCCATCCGTTTTCTAAAAACATACTTGTTTGGCGCATATAATAATCAAAAATATGCCATACCGTGATCCTTGATGTTTCCGACGAGATTCGTGTCCTCTTTCAGTATTAACGGCCTGCTGAGTAATGGACCAGTCTGAACACTTTTATAGACCCAAAAAGCTGGGTGTTTTGGAATGTGCCCCAATCATTTTAATCGGACATCCGTATAATGGCCTTTGTCCGGTGTCTAGGCACCACTTTCGGCGGACGCTAAAAAAGTCAGGAATTTGGTTAATAGATTTGTTTAAACATCTGTACGTATCTCCGCAAGACCTTTTCACCTTTGCAAAAATTTTGATCCGGTCACAAAGTTAAGGGTTATCCGAATTTGATTAATAGATTCCGTTGTAACTGGTAGATTTGATTAAACAGACGCATTCTGTTTTGCTCGAGGTTAAAGGTCATCAGCGGCTCAGGCCGTTTATGATGCGGAAGTGCCACCGATTCCCCAAAGACCACAGCCCGAGATATCCGCTCTGATTAAGGCATTCAAACTTTTAGAAAAAACTAAACGCCTTTCTTCATGAGGGGAGGATTAACAGGGGTAGAAAAAGGGTTGGTTTTAGATCGATTTTAATACAAATTATAAATATATTAATTCATTTAGCATTTAGACGTCTCCAATGTGCTTTAAAAGGGAACTGCTGCATCTTATTTAACTGTGTGATTTTTAAAGGGCTTATAGCGAACTAGTTATCACGTGTTTTACACGTTATCATGAAAGCCTTTAACTTTTTAAGAAACATGCGTCGGGGTGTATCTGCGTGCTAAGCGCATGGGGATGGGGGGCTTACGTTCAGCTGATGACAAACCTGTACGCTCCTGGACTGAATCAGCGCTGAGCGGGCGGGGGAGGTGGGGTTTTGGCAGCTGTGTTAAGACAATCGCGCACGCTTCAGTAGGGTCTGAATCAATCCTCGTCAGCGCTGCAGGGACCTACAGGCTGCAGTTTACATCTACGTGTCTGTTCGAGCCGCGTGAGCTTTGGCCCTGGGCAACTCACGGTCGCGCGGGGGATGTCCGCTCTGTGTAGACAGAGAGAGCCGGGCAGCTTGTATTTCAGTGTGCTTTGAACTACACCCACAAGCCTGCTAAAAGCTGACTGCTTGTCTTTCTGTGAGATTGAAAAGGCTGGATCTGTAAGTGGGCTTAGGTAAAAATAAAAGTGGCATACAAATGATATAGCATCGATTAAATAGATAGATATTTTAAAAATAATTGTTACATAGATACCAGGATTCTTACCCAAAGCAATATTGGCAGGAACGGTGACAAGTTAGACCGCCCGACCGAGCATGTGTGTGTGTATGTCCTCGGAAAATGGCCCAGGAAGTGGAGGGTCAGACATCATGTGCAGCCTAGTGAGGCTTAGGCAGGCCATTCAGTCTGGGTATGGATAGGAACATGCCTGAACTTGTCCAGGGTCCGGCTGCAGCATGCCTGAACCTGTCTTTGGAAGGGGTGGGGGATGGGAAGTGGTGGGGTGGTGATGGGTTCAAGGGGGCCTAGGCAGCCCTTGGGCATGTCTGAACTTGCCCTAGTGAGATGGGCAATGCAGGTGGCCAAGCAGGGGCGGGTGGTGGGGGGTTCAAGGGGGTGGGGGGCATCCATCAAATTGCCCTTGACAGCTTCCTGGGGAAAACAGATGGCTGGGCTAAAGGTCAACAAACAACAGGTGGTTGGGGGAGGGGACTTCCTGTCATCAATCAACAGGGACCCTGATCAAGGTCATCCAAGGTCAACAAAACATCCGGTGGTGGGGAGGGACTTCCTGAAAGGTCAACAAAGGTCAACAACAACAGATGGTGGGTGGGGGGGACTTCCGGTCTTCGATTAAAAAGGGGCGTGGTTTAATCTCATCAATCAAACTCGGATTAAATTTTGACAGAAGCCGCCTGACATTATACTACTAGCAATGTACACACTTCTCTCTATGCTGTGGTTTCTATTACACACCTGAAAGAAAGAGACAATACATGTGAAAATATCCAGCATACAGCAACATGCGGGGACTGGCAGGAACACTCAATAAAACTGAATAAAAAGAAAATCAAGTGACGGTGAGATACGAAGAAGGCAGCTTCGCCAGCGTCTGTGTGTCAGAACCGGGCGTTAGTATGCATCGTGGTACAACGCAGAGCTATAGCGCGTCTGTATTCTGTTTCTTTTGCACTCCATGCAGAGGAGAGAATGGTAACGAGCAGTAAGTTCGGTGCTATATGCAATCTTCAGACACTCCCCATCTACCCGTTGTTTTGTTATACTTTTCAATACTTTTTATACTGCTCAAACGGGCATGCTCAAAAAATACACGTGTAATGCCACGAAAAGTGCACGCAGACACTTCATTTCGCAAACAAAACAAGTGCACTTTTATTCAAAACTACCTGTATAACCGAAGAAAAAAGAAAGCAAGTTACAGTAGGCGATTGATACGACAGCTTGCATGGTACAATGCTAAGAAGTGCAGATTTTCATTCCGTGCTATATAAAATCATCACTTTCAAATATTAACAGTTCCCACACACCCAAGGACCGTCCTTCCTACATTTACGACACGTGTACTTGTTGCAGTGTACACACCTCTCTGTGCTATGCTTTCTATTACACTGAATGAGCACCTGACACTGTACTTTCTTCCCTGGCTGAAGGTCCCGCATCAGAGAATTTCCAGTTCCTGCATAAATTCACACCCGATCTGACGCTGTTCGTTTTCAAATAATATTGCATTAGTGCGATTATATTTTCACACAGTCCCAGTCCTCTGACATACCCAGAGACAGAGCACGTCCAAAGCAAAACAAGCCCCAATGCAGTGGCATTTTAGGGTTAAAAGATAGAGATATCTATTACAAATATAGTCTAAAAGAAAAAAAGAAAATTTTGCACTTAAAATATATATATAGTCAGTAATTTTAGTGCATTTAGATGATACACCCAGATAATAAACCCGGGTGATGGTGTTAAAAATGTGTCCAGAATAAGCATAACAAGTCTTAATGCAGTAATAGCAATAACAATAAACCAAGGGTATGATATTGAACAGTCTCGTTTAGGGTAGAGATGAAATAATTAGAAAAAAAAAAAGAAAAAAGAAAAAGTAATTAAGCACAATAAAACATAAACAGATAGCGCCCTAGTAATACTAAGTAATAATGAGAATATATGAGAATATATGCTGATAAAAACCCGTATTTTAAAACGAATAGATCAGACAGTAGATTATTAATCCTTGCTTTATCATTAACCGCCATGACTCACTATTATGTATCAGAATAGTCCCGGGATCAGCTTTCTTAATTCCTTTTCTGCTTCTTCCTTGCTAGCGAAGACATAGAATTGACCCTGCCATTCCACTTTCAGTTTTGCTGGATACAAGAGGCTGTATTTGACACTGGCTTGCCGTAACCTCTGTTTAATGGTGTAGAAGGCTGCGCGTTTAGTAGCTGTTGCTGGAGAGAAGTCAGGGAAGATACGAATGTGGTTATTTTCATATATGATATCTTCCTTGTTTCTGAGGAGTGCCATCACCTCTAGCTTAAAATAATTCAAAACGAACTATAAAAGATTTTGGGTCTGGGTCTAGCGGTGTTTGATCCGTGTACGCGGTAAGCCGCTGCTATCTCAGATTCTTCTTTAAAGTTGTCCCGATTATTTTAGAAAAAAGTTCAGCTGCGAATTTCACAGGGTTTGAACTTTCTCGATTCTCAGGCAGACCTTCAATTCTGACATTATACCTTCTACTCCCATCTTCCAAAGCAGCCAGTCTGTCTCCGAGTTTTTGGCATTCGGAGCTGACATTTTCTGGTTTTTCTTCAGGACTGGTAGCAAAATTTCCGGCTATTTCAATCCTAGTCGTGAATGTCTCCTTGAGATCCTCTAATTGATCAGTATGCGTTTCAATTTTACCCAGCACCTGTCGCATTTCCACTTGCATTTCTTGTTGCAGCCTTTCATTTGCCTGTTGCAGCATCAGCCACTGCGTTTCGTTTGCTTGTTGCAACTCCTGTTTCAATTCCAGCAAGTCCTGTTTCAATTCCTGTCTCAGTCTCTCATGTGCCTTTGCCCTTGCTTTCTCATTTGCCTTCTCGGTTTTCTTTATATCTTGTATGAGTTCAGCGAACATCACCTGCAGTTTAGACATTTCAATTGTGCTTTCTTGTACCGTTAGTTACTTTCTGCCCATTATGCCTTCTGGCATATAAGGGCAGCAACAAAGACTGTCCACTACTGTCTGTTTCGGTCATGGTGTCCCAGCTGTAGTACATAGACTTCAGCTCCACCTTAACAGTATACCACCATGAGTTCCTGGGCGACCCCTTTTGCATTTCCTTTCAAGAACCCAATACAAAGCAGTTTTGAAAACAAAACTCCCTCTGTTTCTGAATATATCTGTCTCCACCGTCTTTTCATCACAATGGTGGCAATATTCCCTAGACAGCATCAGTTAAACAGATTTTCATTAGACATGGTCCTTGGTCAGAATTTGTGCAGGATTCAACTGAGACTTTAATTGTGTAATGTATCCAGCTTGTTCATGTTGCCCTCTGTCACCCTCCTGCACAAAGATCCATATAAGAGCATTGACAGGACACATCTCTGGTTTAGCCTTAGCTTTGCATGGAAACTGTTCTGCAAGGATTTCCACACATTGTTGAGAATCCATAAAGCAGTTCTCACTTCACACTGTCTGCTCAGTAGGCTGCTACCTGTTCTTCCATCAGGACTCACTATGCTGCCTAAACAGGTGAAGATGACAGTCATGGATAGGTCTTCTCCATTTAGCTTAACCAGTGTTGGTCTGTCTATGTTGAATGTCATAATTTCCTTCTTAGACTGGCTAATCTGTAGTTGTATCTCCTCTGCAAATGTGTTGAGGTGGGTTGTTTTTTCTTGCATGTGGCATTGAGTATGTGATAACAAAGAAATGTCCTCAGCAAAGTCATGGTCTTCAAGGGTGGGGAAGAGTGTCTATCTGATGCCTCTTGGTTGATCTTCACAAAAGGCTGCCTCTGTGAAAGCCATGAAATGCTTTCTGAAGGTTGACAAAATTTATGTACAGTTGCGTCTGCCACTCTGTGTACTACTCAATAATATTTTATAGTGCAAAGTTCTGATCAATACATCTCATTGCTTTGCAGAAAGCCAGCCAGTTCACATCATTTGCTTGACACCTGCCTCAGGGATTAGCAGAATGTTTTGCTAAATAGCCCAGGGACAAATAAAATGAGTGTAGGGTGCTCAGCCTTTAGATAAATTGCACCCAAACACTTCAATGATCTACCCATTACTATTAGAGAGGCTATATCAATTTTAGAATTTAAATCAATATTTTTAGTGCCACTGCTGACGGTTTACTTTCTTATAGAGTTTTTAAAATTTTATCCTAGTAGCTGTTTTGATTGGCCATTACAAAAAGCTTTTACATTTTCTTCCTCTATTCAATGTGCCTGATCATCAAATGATGGAAATGGACAATCTTTTAAAAATTAGGGTAAAAAGACTTTGGATTTCATATTATTACAATACTGAGAGAAGGCATGTAACATTAAATAAATGCATGAAAAATATTACATTTTGATTCATATTATGTGATTTACTAAATGAAGAAAGTTATTCAACACCATCTGACACCGTATTAAAAAGTAATTGCTCTCTCACACTTAACAACTGGTTATACCACCTTTACCTGTAATAGAAGCCATTTTGTTTTTGTATTTTAGTGCTTTGAATTATAGTATTGCTGCATGACGCAACTAGAATTCAGATTCAACTCTCTTTTGGATGACCAGAATTCCTTCTTCAGAATGTTTTGATACAAAGCAAAATTAATATTTTCTGCAGTTATGGTAAGTCATCCAGGTTCTGTGACAGTAAAGCATTATACACCGTCACACAACCATAACCGTGTTTGACTTTTGATGTGATGTTCTTACTGTGGAATGCTATATTTGATACCAGCTTGACAAAATGGGACCCATATCTTTGGTGTCATCTGTCCATAGGACATTCTCTCTAAAGGCTTGGGGATCATTCAGGCACTTCCAGGCAAATACAAGAAAAATATTTATATACATCTTGGTTAGCATTTTGCTGTTCTACAATGAAGTCTATTGTTGTCCATTGTCTTTCTTATTCTAGAATCATGAAGACTGACCTTTGCTAAGGCAACAGAAATCTACAGTTCTGGGGATGTTTTATTTGGATTCTTTATGACTTCCTGGGTGTTTTTATGTTACACCTTTGAAGCAATGTTCAAGCACTCTCTTGTAATAAGTACAGCACATGCATACTGAATAAACCATGTTTTTGTTACATCTTTGAAGGTGTAATGTAATTTGTCATGTCAACCACTCCTGAGAAGATTTACTACTGTTCAAAGTATTTTCAATTTGGAGATTATGGAAATCACTGTACTTCACGAGGTCCCAGTGGTTTTATAGCCCTTTCTAAACAAATATATAATAACAATATTTTCTTTAATTGTCATAAAATGTGCTTGTTGAATCTTTGTACTTGAAACTTAACTTTGATTGTAAGGATCAAAATTATTGAGATTTTTATCGAGCAGGGTGGGCTGTGATCAAGATTGGTTTTGTATAATAAGCTGACTCTGATTATCTCATTTATTAGGTTGATTTACCTAGGGAGTGATTATTTTTTATACAATGCCATTTGCTGCTGGAAAACTATTTGCTACATATTGGAAATAAGTTTAAAAGAAGAGTGTTACTTGTTAACTCAGGTACCATTTTTCTAATAATAGATTCTGTATTAATACCTAATAAAATAAAAAAATAGCAGTAATAGAGGAAATCAGAAAAGGAACAAATACTTTTTAAGGCACACTGTGTACTGGGTAAAGCTTTTAGCAACATCACAAAATTTCAGTCCAGTTTTCATGATGGGGAAAAAATGAAAACTAATGTCTAGTGAAAATGAGTCTGTCATGATTTAGGATGAAAAATTATGTTTTTAAGAGAACCCATATTGGTGTCTGATGTCACTCTATTCAATTAGCATATTATGGGACTCAGATTAAGGCACTCTCTGGATGCCTTGTCTGTTGTCTCGAATATCGGCAGAGTTTTTTTTCAGCCTTTGATTTTCATAAAGCATTCGATTCAGTTGATCGAACCTGCCTTGTGGTTCATCCTTTTCCTCCCCTCAAAGTTGCTGAATATCTTGGCCGACCTGAACACTGGTACTGTGAAATCTGTGCATAGTGAAGGCAGAACTTCTGGGTTTTTCCCAGTTGATTCTGGGGTTCATCAGGGATGTATTCTTGAACCTACTCTGTTCAATGCTTGTATGGACTGGGTGTTGGGCAAGGTTGTGGGGTCCAGCAGCTTTGGGTCATCTGTTGGGGAAAAAGATTCACTGATCTTGACTTTGCTGACAATGGTGTGATCTTTGTGGAGTCAATGGAGGCTCTGATTTGGGTTCTTGAGAGACTGAGCGAGAAGTCTGAGTGTTTGGGCTAGCAAGTGTTCTGGATAAAAAACAAGATCCATGCCTTTCGTGACCTCTGTCTGCGGAGAGAGTGTTGACTTTGTCGAGAGGTTTACTTACCTCGGCAGTGACAATCATGTCTCTGGTGACTCTTCCTATGAAGTCAGTAGACGGATTGGGAGAGCATGGGGGTTCATGAGGTTGCTGGAAAGGGGTGTGTGGCACTCCTGATATCTATGCAAAAAGATGAAGGTCCAAGTCCTGGCTCTTCTTGTCTTGCTATATGGTTGTGAGACATGGACGCTTTCCAGCGACTTGAGACGAAGACTTGATTCCTTTGTTACTGTGTCTCTTTGGAGAATCCTTGGGCACTGCTGGTTTGACTTTGTGTTGAATGAGTAGTTGCTTACGGAGTCCTGCCTTAGGACTGTTCTGCAGGGCAGATTGAATGTAAAGGGATCTGAAGAAAAAACATGTCAAAACAGAGTCAAGTTTGTGACCAACAGTCCTAATCGATCTTTTCTCAAAATCAAAACCAATAACCTAAATTATAACTGAAGCTTATGCCAAATACAGTCTTTAACCAGGATAAAAATGAAAAGCAAAAGCACACTTTAGGTTCAGTGTCATTATTCTAATTTCATGTGACTCTGAACCCCTGGGGTGTCTTTTATGCTGCTGCAACAATGATGTCAAATGTCGCACATTATCTTGCCAAGTCCATAGTAACATGATGATAAGGGCATCACAAAATGGTGGCGTCAGTTGAAAATGAATTCAGCAACCCCATAAACAATTTTAAATTATATTCAAATATCATCTCAGAAAAAGAAATAAAAATGAAACATAATCATAATAATGACTCTTGCTGCTCAAATGGTCTCAAATTCCAGCAACTCTGTAGTGGGTTCAGTAATAACTGGATAGATGTGTAAAATTCCTTGGTGAAAGTTTGTGGCCTGCAACTATTTTGGTTGTGAGGTAACTCTGATTTTATATCAAGAAAGCAACAAAGTATACAATAAAGCAGATAAAATTATTTTAAAATCAATCTAGTACAAATACCGGAGGAATTAAAAAACAGAAAAAAATTATTCAAATCCTAACAAAATAAAAATTCAAACCTCACCTCAGAAACATATAAATACTTTTTATTATTTCACTGTGCTGTTTTAACAAATATCGAATGGGAGTAGTTTTCTCATTTAGAATAGCTACAACGTTCTCCTTTGTTAAAATTAAACTCATCGTTATCGGACAAGTCGTGTTGTCATTGTTGGTGAGTACCCATAACTAATTTTCTACTTACTTAGTACATGTATGTACATTTAGTGTAACTGTACACAAATTTTACTGTATATAATTTTTCTTGCATTGTAGGTATTTATTGCTGGTGGCCTGTCTATTGTAATGGCTGTAATATATGTGATATCGGAGATGCTCAATATCTTTAAAATAACATTTAGGTTTCACTGTATATAAACAGTGTGTTTACATACATAATTTCAACGAATCTTACCTAATATCTAAGAGAATATAAAGGGTTTATGTTGTATAACAGTGCTGGAAATGTTTATAAGAGTGTGGGAGAGTTTATAAGGGCTTAAAATATATAAAAATAACCATATAAACATATGGTTTTTACTTCACAAATTTTCACCTTTCGCAGGGGGTTCTGGAACGCAACCCCTACAATCAAAGAGGGATCACTGTATAAGGATTAAAATAGAGATAGCTATTGATAGTACAGTCCAAATACAATAAGCATAAAATATAATCTTAAACAGTCTTGAGAGAGTAAACCCAGGGAATGATGTTAAACAGCATCCCTAGATAAGCGTAGTAAGCCCTAATACAATAAACCAAGGGTATGATGTTAAACAATTTTCTTAAAAAAAAAATTACATACATTCATACATTTACGCATATAATTATAATTAAAGCATAAACAAAAAGTGGCCGAGAAGGGAAAAGGATATATGATTGCGGTACCAGCATTATTGCAAGTGGATCAAACAGCCGGTAAGATTTTCTTTGCCATGCCAGGACAGGATGCAACTTATAATTGTATTTCAAAAAAGCGTCATAATCAGTTTTCTTAGCTCTTTTTGTGCTTCCTCCATAGAAGTAAAAATGTAGAGCTTGCCTTGAATATCCATTTTCAGATTGGCAGCAAACAAGAGGCTGTATCTGATCTTGTCTTTCTGTAAGCGCTGTTGTAAAATGCGGCATGTTTAGCAGCTGTTGAGGGTGAGAAATCAGGGAAAATACAAATGTGGTTATTTTCAAATATAATCTCATGTATCTGTCTGATAAGTAACATTATATGTAATTTAGATTGTTATTTTTCAAAACGTCCGATAAGAGCCCTAGGTTTAGAGGTATTTGATCGCCGTATGCGGCAAGCTGCTGCTATCTTGTTGTCTGATTTGAAGTCCTATCCAATTATTTTAGAGAATAGTTCAGCTACGAATTGCACTGGATTTGGACTTTCATGATTCTCAGGGAGATCTTTGATTCTGATATTATGCCTTCTGCATCCATCTTCCAGTGCAGCAAGTCTGTCTCTGAGTACTTTGCATTCAGAATTTGCAGCCATTGCTTTTCCGTCAGCGGTAGATGCCAGTTGTTCAGTTATTTCAATTTGAGTCATGAACGTTTGCTTAATGTCTTCCAGCTGAGCACCAAGTGCTCTCAGTTTATTCTCAAACATAGATGCATTTTCCTGTAGTTCTTTATTTCCTTCCTTATATAATTTCTTTCTTTGTTTTTACCTGTCTTTAAATCATTCTTGAGTTTCTTTGTGTCTTGAGCAGTGGCGGTGACCATTGCAGTGATCATTACCTTCAGTCAATGTTCCTGGCTCGCGAGGAGTAGATGACAATGTGGAAGGCAGGGCTGTTTTCAATTTCAATTAATCTACTGGAATCGATGAGCTATCGTGACCTGAGTCACTTGCACATTCGCTCCCATTTTCGCTCTCGGCTGGAAACGATGCTGCAGCATCAGGTCCTGGGAAATCTGTGCTTTTGCCTTTCTGTTCCAGCTCAGTCTCTGAAAGGCCATACCTTGAGCTTGGACTTGATGCCTGTCTAGGTTTGGATGAAGCTTTAGCTTTTTCTGAGCCTCTTTCCAGCCGTTCATGTTTATATATGCTTGCATATACTGTAATTGAACCCCCTTGGGTTGAATAAATACTTTGGGATGATAAAAAAAAAGAGAAAAAATAATTCCTCTGCTAACGGAGTTCCGCTTCAGATGTTCATCTCCTGTAATGGGCGAGACTAAAACTGTTCAGCCTCTATTAAAAAAGCCGGCTTAGGAACTATCAGTTCTTAATAAATTTAGACCCATCTTTAAGCTCCTCTTTCGATATAAGATTTTGGAAAAAGTGTTTTTTTTTTTTTTTTGCTAATTGTCCTCATTTTTAAGTACACATAACATTCTGGACAATTTCCAGTTGGGTTTACTTGTACTCCATAGTAGAGCATCTGCCCTTTTGTGGGTTTCTAATGATCTACTGTACTTCTAGCTGTTGACTCTAGAAATTCTATTGGACTTGAATGCATTGTTTGACAATATCGATCACACTGTTTTATTGGATCAACTAAAAAATACCATTGGTATTCAGGCTATGGCACTAAAGTGGTTTGCCTCTTATTTGGAAAACAGAACATGTTAGGTTACAATAGAAATTGTCACTACTGCTCTGCAACAATTACATGTAGTATACCTCAAGGTTCTGTTCTTCTTATACATGCTCCCACTTAGGTAAATTTTTCAGAAATACAATATATCATATCAGTGTTATGCAGATGACACACAGTTATATCTTCAACTTATGTCATGTCAAGATAGTGCTCTGCAGCTTATTTCAAATTGTCTAAAGTACCATACATTAAGTGTTGGATGTCACATAATTCTCTTAAACTAAACCACGACAAAACAGATTTTATCATATTTGGGAATCCTGACTCTGTCAGAGTTATAGCAAATGACTTGAGTCAGATGTCAGCTAATGTGCATAGCCATGTAAAAAACCTTAGTTATTATTTTTGACTCTGCTCTCAAATTCGACAATCAAATAAATTCAGTTGTTCATGGTAGCTTCTTTCAATTTAGGAATATATCAAAACTCAAATATATCTTGTATTTAAAAAATCTTGAACTAGTCTTTCATGCTTTGATTTCCTCCTGTTTTCACTATTGTAACTCTCTCTACCTGGGTATCTGTTAGTCAAGACTGCCATGTCTGCTCTTGGTCCAGAATGCAGCAGCAAGTCTTCTAACTGGTACAAAGAAAAGAGAAAGCATCACTCCTGTGCTTGCATCCTTGCATTTGCTGCATGTTAAATACAGAGTGTTTAAGGATTCATTACTTGTTTTTAAAGCTCTCCAACCTATCTCTCTGACCTTATCGGCCTCCATTCTACCTTTTGAGCACTACAGCCCTCTGAACAGATGTTTTTAACTGTTCCATGCTCTTGGTTGAGGTTCAAAGGTGACCAGGCCTTCTCTGTAGCTGCCCCAAGACTCTGAAATAATCTTCCATCATTTATTAAGTCATTCCCTACATTAGGTATTTTAAATCAAATTTAAAAACCTATTTATTTTCTCAGGCATTTGACTTACAGTATTTTAAAGATTATGTATTCAGCTGTCTGTTCTAACTTGGTTTATTTTGTGTTGCTGTCAGTTGTTTGTGGTTCTCACTTTCTATTACTTTCTTAATCTGTTAGTTGTTTTATTCCTTTGAAAATGTGTTGTTTTTACTCATTTCTTCTCTTTTATTTTGTTTACATTTTTGGTTTGTTTTAGTTGATTTTATTGTGCATCACTTCGGTGCTATATAAATAAATATGAAATGAATTAAAAAAGTGGAAATTTATAAACTACAAGGTTCAAAAGCTACACATATAAAGGAAACTACAATTGTCAGTTTAAGTCATTGAGATTAGTGAAAGACACAACTCCGCATTCTAATGTGTTCATTTAATTCTCTGTAATAATGAAAATTAGCCCAGGAAAACATGTAAAATATTGGTTACATTTTTGGTCGTTCATCTATTCTTGAACAAAGACACTACAAAAGAATGTGAAGTTTGGATGTTGGTTTCCCTTCTTAGACCAATCTTACCAAGAATAACAAGAATAGTCATAAAGGCTGTTCTAAAGAAACTACAGGACTTCATTTAAGATTTTGCAAACCCCCCATGCTACAGTTGATAGTTATACCTTATCATTATGGTAGAAATCAAAAACTCCTCATTAAAAATACTATGTTTGTAATTAATATTTTATTGACATATCAAATATGGATAATAATGTAGTAGAAGAAGAGAAATAAATCAGTGGCCATCCACCTACTTTCCACCTTCTAAGATGTATAAATAATTTCATATCCAAAATGGAGCAGCTTTGTATTGACACTGACAATTCATTTACTTCCCCTGTAAACAAAAAATGTCAAAAAGAACAAAAAGAAGGTATTAATTAACATTCTATGCTACTATATGTCGAACTATTGATCATTGTTTTCCAAATTTATGTGAAAATTGTATTTGGTATAATGATACTGTCCAATAATATTTGAAATTTTCTCTGGGGACTTCCATCAAGCAATGACCAATAATTTGCCTGTTATTTACCTTAAATATAGCTAATTTTTTAGGAAAAGCAAGCTTCTTCAGCAACAAATCATCTTAAAAAATAATACATAGAAAGAGAAAAAAGAGAAGCATTCTTGTGGCCATATTTACATCTTTCCAGGAGGAAATCACTTGATGACACAACCATATCATGTGTTGATTTCATTCTACAGCACAAAGGAGAAGAGACCAGGCATATCAAATGAGTTCTAGTTCTGTGAAAATTATATATTCTGTGAACAAATTAATTAAATTATTAAAATTCAGAATTGTTTTTTTTAGACCAACGTTTAATATTATAAAGTAATGTGTTGTAGCAGGATCAGGTAGGATCCTCAGCTAAAGTAGCATGATAAGGAAATGTGTTTTTTTGTTACTGTGAATGCAAAATGAGAAGGCCAAGGAAAGGATTTGTTACTAAGGTGCCATAGTGGTTCTTCAGTTCGATGCCATAGCAAAAAACCCATCCACGTGAATTTTCCAGACAGAACCTTTATGTATTTAGATCCGTAACAGGGTTCACACAGTAAACAACTATGAATAGATGGTAACAGATTTATGAAATGCCAGTAAGTCATGATTTTAAAAGGACTCTTGCTGCATACAATAACACAGGTCACAGAGTCTTCCAAAAATCGAAAGGGCTAAATGGACAAGGAGGGAATTGCAGGAAGAACTGTGCTCCTCGAGCTTTTCTGGTCTAAGTGACAGCTCCTGCTATTTGTTCATCTGTGTTTTTTTTCCAAAAAAGTAAGTATCCCCATGATATATTAATTATTAAAGGGAGAGAACAGTGGAGAGAGCTTTCCAAGCTTTCAAAAAGGAACATATTAGTAAATACAAAATGAAGACAAAGGGTATGAAAATAAGGAGTACTCATTTTCACTGTGTTCTTTATGTTTCAAAGAATGTGCATATCTCCCAGTAGACACAACACAGTGATTAGAGACAAGGGATAAACAACCATTTGACTATTCATGCAGAAAGAACTGACTTAGGATCCTCAGGCACTGTAGTTAGTAAGGCCAGAGTATTTAAAAACACCAGTTGCCAGCCTCTTTGCTTTGGAATTAGTTGTCTGCAACTGTACACTTTTACATTTTTTGCTCACTTCTTTGAATATCAAGGTTAGCAGTATTTGGATTCTTTGTGTTTTGGATGATTTTGATGTTGTTAGTAGGTTTGTGTTTGAGGAATTCAGGTTTACGGTTTTGAACTGGAATGCAAATTAATGACCACATCTTCATTTTTCTACAAAGTTAAATATTGAAAGTTTTTACTTTTGTATGATTGCTTTGGTAGGCAAAAAACTGTTGCTATTATTAGACATTCTTTCCTTATTTTTGTAAAGTTTGTAAGTTTTTTAATATTTTAAGCACTTTCTGTGATTCAAAATATAGAGGAGGAAGAAATAAAACTATGAATCTAATACAATTTTAACAAGGAGCTTTGGTTTGTTATATTTTATTGCTGAAGAAAGTGCTAATATACATGAAACAAGACTAACTAAGAATGCATAAATAATTGAATGCAGCTTTCCTTGTATAAGGAAAGGAACATGTTAAACTTTAAACATCAAAATCGGTAGAGACTGGCTTGTTACAAGAGATATTTGCTGCATTTTATTGCTAATTCAGTGGAGTGAGTAATGATCAATCAATGAAGTAGCTGTTTTGGGCAGTGCAGTTATCCAGTGACATTTACCTGAGACAAGGATTTTGTACTGCAAGGCATCGATTGTGTTTCCATCAGAAAGTGTGATGACTTATTTTGTGGGAAAATAAAATGCTATTGAGTGGCTTCTGAAAAATGAGTTATGCATAGCCACGGAACTAATAATAACACTATGTTAATTACTGAACATTACAGTACATTAAAATTACTTGAAAATGGAAGTAAATTAAATATGGGAGATTAAGGGCTTACTTACTTATCAGTCACCTATGCAGAGGTGTCAGTTGATCTCAGCCTAATCTTTATACCTCAGTATATCTTGCACCAGTTTTCCAGGACAACTGTGTAATGAACCAAAAATAAATATAAACTCTTGGAAAAGTGGTACGACCAGATCCATTACTCCAAAGGCATTGAATAAAACTACTGGGGCCTGTGGCCAACACTTCACCTTACAGATCATACACCCTTATCAATAAAAGTGATTGTGGGTTCTTAGATAAAATACATATGCTAACAGAAGCACTTAAACAAATAAGAAAATCAACACACTGTGTTGCAACACACCCACCCCAGAAATATCATGCAGAAAAAATTATACTTAAATTTACAGCTCTCAGCTTTACCTTATTTTTCCCTTTTATCAAGGTTATATATGCAATTCTGGGTGCCTGAGCTTCAGCTGACATCAACCATTCCCACACAGCCATTTTTTAAGATGTAGTCTCCACAAGGACAGGGGGAGAACAGGGGGGAACAAGAAGGTAAAGAGAGTGGAAGTGAGGGTAAGAACTTTGAATGTCGGCAGTACGACTGGTAAGGGGAGAGAGTTAGTTGATATGATGGAGAGAAGGAAGGTTGATATATTGAGCATGCAAAAGAACAGATGGAATGTGAGTAAAGCCAGGTGTATCAGAGGTTGGTTCAAATTGTTCTACCATGGTGTGGATGGGAGGAGAAATGGGTTACGGGTTAACCTGAAGGAACAGTATGTCAAGAGTGTTTTGGACGTGAAAAGAATGTTGGACAAAGTGATATTTATGAAGCTGGAAATTGAAGGTGTAATGATGAATGTTGTTAGTGCATATGCCTTACAAGTTGGGTGTGCGATGGAGGAGAAAGAAGATTTCTGGAGTGAGTTAGAAGAAGTGGTGGAGAGTGAACCCAAGGGAGAAAATTGTGATTGGAGTGAATTTCAATGGATATATTGATGAAGGGAACTGAGGGGATAAGGAGGTGATGAGTAGGTATGATGTCAAGGAGAGGAATGAAGAAGGTGAGATGATAGTGGATTTTGCGAAAAGGATGGACATGGCTGTGGTAAATACATATTTTAAGAAGAGGGATGAAAACAGAGTAACATACAAGAGTGCAGGAAGATTCACATGGGTAGATTATATCCTATACAGGAGTGTCAGTCCAAAGGAGACTGGAGACTGCAAAGTGGTGGCAGGGAAAAGAGTTGTTAGGCAGCATAGGATGATGGTCTGTAGGATGATGTTGGATATCAAGAAGAGAAAGAGAGTGAGAGCAGAGTCAAGGATCAAATGATGGAAGCTGAAAAAGGAAGACTGCAAGGAATAGTTCAGGGAGGAGATAAGACAGGAACTGAGGGGCAATGATGAGTTAGCAGATACTTTGGCAAATACAGCAGAAATGGTAAGGGAGACAACTAGAAGGGCGCATGGTGTGACAACTGGGCAGAGAAACGAGAAAAAGGAAACCTGGTGGTGGAATTGGGAAGTAGAGTAGATTATACAGAGAATGAGGTTGGTAACGAAAAAGTGTTATAGTCAGAGAGATGCAGAAAGTAGACAGGAGTGCAAGGAGATAAAGTGTAAGGTGAAGAGAGAGGTGGCGAAGAAAAGGTGTATGATGAGTTGTTTGAGAGGTTGGACACTAAGGAGGGAGAAAAGGACCTGTACTGATTAGCTAAACAGAGGAACTGAACTGGGAAAGATGTGTAGCAGGTTAAGGTGATAATGGATAAAGATGGAAATATACTCACAAACAAGGAGAGTGTGCTGAGCAGATGGAAAGAGTACTTTGAGAATCTAGAGAATGAAGAGAAAGAGAGAGAGAGAGAGAGAGAGAGAGAGAGAGAAGGTTGGATGATGTGGAGGTTGTGAATCAGAAAGAAGAAGTAAGGACAGCTGTGAAGACGATAAAGATAGGGAAGGCTGTTGGTCCAGGTGACATACCTGTGGGAACATGGAGTTGTTTAGGAGAGATGGCAGTGGAGGTTTTAACCAGGTTGTTTAATGCAATCTTGGAAAGTGAGAGGATGTCTGAGAAGTGGAGAAGTGTACTGGTGCCGATATTTAAGAATAAGGGGGATGTGCAGAGCTGTAGTAAGTACAGAGGGATAAAATTGATTAGCCACAGTATGAAGTTATGAGAAATAGTGGAAGCTAGGTTAAGAAGGAAGGTGATGATTAGCAAGCAGCAGTATGGTTTCATGTCAGGAAAGAAAACTACAGATGCAGTGTTTGCTCTGAGGGTGTTAATGGAAAAGTATAGAGAAGGCCAGAAGGAGTTGCATTGTGTCTTTTTATACTTGTGGAAAGCATATGACAGGGTCCCTCGAGATGAGCTGTGGTATTGTATGAGGAAGTTGGAAGTGGCAGAGAAGTATGTAAAAGTGATACAGGATATGTACGAGGGAAGTGTGACAGTGGTGAGGTCTGCGGTAGGAGTTATGGATGCATTCAAGGTAGAGGTGGGATTAAATCAGGGTTCAGCTCTGAGCCCATTCTTATTTGCAATGGTGATTGACAGGTTGACAGACAAGTTTAGACAGGATTCCCTGTGGACTATGATGTTTGCTGATGACAATATGATCTCTAGCAAGAGTAGGGAGCAGGACAAGGAGACCTTGGAGAGGTGGATATATGCTCTGGAGAGGAGAGGAATGAATGTCAGTAGGAACAAGACAGAATACATATGTATGAATGAGAGGGAGGTCAGAGGAATGGTGACGATGCGAATAGAGTTGGCGAAGGTGGAGGAGTTTAAATACTTGCGATCAACAGTACAGAGGAATGGGCAGTATGAAGGAGAGCTGAAGAAGAGAGTGCAGGCTGGGTGTAGTTGGTGGAGAAGAGTGCCAGGAGTGATTTGTGACAGATGGGTACCAGCAAGAGTGAAAGGGAAGGTCTACAGGACAGTAGTGAAACCAAGTATACTATATGGGTTGGAGACGGTGGTACTGACCGAAAAACAGGAGACAGAGCTGGGAGTGGCAGAGTTAAAGATGTTAAGACTTGCATTAGGTGTGAAAAAGATGGACAGGATTAGAAATGAGTACATTAGAGGGTCAGCTCAGGTTTGACGGTTGGGAGACAAAGAGGAAACATTGTGTTGGTTTGGACATGTGCAGAGGAGAGATGCTGGGTATATTGGGAGAAGGATGTTAAGAATGGAGCTACCAGATAAGAAGAAAATAAGAAGGCCTAATAGGAGGTTTATGGATGTGGTGAGAGAGGACATGCAGGAGGTGAGTGTAATGGAGCAAGATGCAGAGGACAGGAAGATATGAAAAAGATGATCTGCTGTGGGAACCCCCTAACTTGAGCAGCCAAAAGAAGAAGAAGACTGTAAGGAATGTAAAAATAATACTAATTACCGTAATACCCACTGGATTTATCATCTATACTAATAAAAGGCAAAGCCCTCACTCACTCACTCACTCACTCACTGACTCACTCATCACTAATTCTCCAACTTCCCATGTAGGTCGAAGGCTGAAATTTGGCAGGCTCATTCCTTACCGCTTACTTACAAAAGTTGGGCAGGTTTCATTTTCGAAATTCTACGTGTAATGGTCATAACTGGAACCTATTTTTCTCCATATACTGTAATGGACGTTAGCTCGATGGCTGTGGGGGGCGGAGCTGGGTGTGACATCATCACGCCTCACACGTAATCACGTGAACTGACTGTGACCGCAGTACGTAGAAAAGAAGGAAGAGCTCCCAAAGAGCCCTGAATAAAAACGCTGAATACTTTATTCGCAAATTACAAGTTTAATGAGAAGACACGAGGTATAAACGAGACTTTGGATCACTTTGTAACGGAGTTCAAATTGCTGTAGCGAGAAACTTTTAAGTGCCGGGTCTTAGCTAACATTAAATAAAGCCGTGGACATTGCAACATCACAGAAGAGAGCAGCTCACGTGAACTGACTGAAAGCAGTACGAGTGATCACTTCCATGCATCAAACCTATTCAAAAAACGCATTACACAATTGACAAGGTAGGAAAAGAATATGCTCCGAGTTGAGCTCCACAGCTAACGCGGTCTTGCGGAAGCAACTTTGTCATGCTGCCACCAAATACTCACAGAAAAATCCACAAGTTAATACACACGCTGTCTCTAGAGTTTCTCCACACTCAATGTATTCCTCGCGTCCCCTTTATACCCTCTGATCTCCCATTTCAGTTCAGATGTCTCCAATTTCCAGTAAGGCTCTGCTGCGCGATGACAAGTAATAAGTCTCAGGGACAGACCCTACAAAACAATGCCATTGATTTCAGGCAAGATTGCTTTTCTCCTGGACAACTATACGTTGCATTCTTAAGAGTGAGCTTGCACAGCTTCGTCATATTACAACCGGAGTGCAGCCAGAAACTTTTAAGTGCTGGGTCTTAGCTAACATTAAATTAAGCCATGGACATCACAACATCACACAAGAGAGCAGCTCACGTGAACTTACTGAACGCAGTACGAGTGATCACTTCCATGCATCTAACCTGTTCAAAAAATGTATTACACAATTGACAAGGTGATGGCTTTATATGTCGTTCATTTATAAAAGAGCGGAGAAGCTGTGTAAAGGCTGTTTCACAAAAAACCAGCGGAGCGTCTTATATGAGCAGGCAGTCAGCTAAAGAAGGGAATCAATAAATATCTATAGAATCGTAATAAACAAGCAAAAAATAACGTACAAGCCGCGGATTAAATAAAGGAAATGGGTACCTGAACAGTAAAGTAAGTCTCGAATAGCTACACAATAACTATTAGAATCGTAATAAATGAACAATTAAACAGTACAGAAACGCGAAGCAAGCAGAAACGATGGCCTTATATGGCGTTCATTTATAAAGCAGTGGAGAAGCTGTGTGAAAGCAGCTACACAAAAAAACATCAGAGTGCCACACTCTGAATGTATTCCTGGCATCACTGTTATACCCTCTGATCTCCCATTTCAATTGAAATGCCTCAAATTTCCAGTAAGGCTCTGCTTCGCGATGACAATTAATAAGTCTCAGGGACACACCCTACAAAAGGTTGCCATTGATTTGAGGCAACATTGCTTTCCTCCTGGACAAAACTATACGTTGCATTCTCAAAAGTAATATATATTTACAGTAATATATATATATACAGTGCATCCGGAAAGTATTCACAGTGCATCACTTTTTCTACATTTTGTTATGTTACAGCCTTATTCCAAAATGGATTAAATTCATTTTTTCCTCAGAATTCTACATACAACACCCCATGATGACAATGTGAAAAAAGTTTACTTGAGAGTTTTTCAAATTTATTAAAAATAAAAAAAATGAGAAAGCACATGTACATAAGTATTCACAGCCTTTGCCATGAAGCTCAAAATTGAGCTCAGGTGCATCCTGTTTCCCCTGATCATCCTTGAGATGTTTCTGCAGCTTAATTGGAGTCCACCTGTGGTAAATTCAGTTGATTGGACATGATTTGGAAAGGCACACACCTGTCTATATAAGGTCCCACAGTTGACAGTTCATGTCAGAGCACAAACCAAGAATGAAGTCAAAGGAATTGTCTGTAGACCTCCGAGACAGGATTGTCTCGAGGCACAAATCTGGGGAAGGTTATAGAAAAATTTCTGCTGCTTTGAAGGTCCCAATGAGCACAGTGGCCTCCATCATCCGTAAGTGGAAGAATTTCGAAACCACCAGGACTCTTCCTAGAGCTGGCCGGCTATCTAAACTGAGCGATCGGGGGAGAAGGGCTTTAGTCAGGGAGGTGACCAAGAACCCGATGGTCACTCTGTCAGAGCTCCAGAGGTCCTCTGTGGAGAGAGGAGAACCTTCCAGAAGGACAACCATCTCTGCAGCAATCCAGCAATCAGGCCTGTATGGTAGAGTGGCCAGACGGAAGCCACTCCTTAGTAAAAGGCACATGGCACCCCGCCTGGAGTTTGCCAAAAGGCACCTGATGGACTCTCAGACCATGAGAAACAAAATTCTCTAGTCTAATGAAACAAAGATTGAATTCTTTGGTGTGAATTCCAGACTTCACGTTTGGAGGAAACCAGGCACCGCTCATCACCAGGCCAATACCATCCCTACAGTGAAGCATGGTGGTGACAGCATCATGCTGTTGGGGATGTTTTTCAGTGGCAGGAACTGGGAGACTAATCAGGATAAAGGGAAAGATGACTGCAGCAATGTAAAAAGACATCCTGGATGAAAACCTGCTCCAGAGCGCTCTTGACCTCAGACTGGGGTGACGGTTCATCTTTCAGCAGGACAACGACCCTAAGCACACAGCCAAGATATCAAAGGAGTGGCTTCAGGACAACTCTGTGAATGTCCTTGACTGGCCCAGCCAGAGCCCAGACTTGAATCTGAGTGAAGATCTCTGGAGAGATCTTAAAATGGCTGTGCACCAACGCTTCCCATCCAACCTGATGGAGCTTAAAAGGTGTTGCAAAGAGGAATGGGTGAAACTGGCCAAGGATAGGTGTGCCAAGCTTGTGGCATCAAATTCAGAAAGACTTGAGGCTGTAATTGCTGCCAAAGGTGCATCAGCAAAGTATTGAGCAAAGGCTGTGAATACTTATGTACATGTGATTTCTCCGTTTTTTTATTTTTAATAAATTTGCAAAAAAAATCATGTAAACTTTTTTACGTTGTCATTATTGGGTGTTGTGTGTAACAACAACAACAACATTTATTTATATAGCACATTTTCATACAAACAGTAGCTCAAAGTGCTTTACATAATAAAGAATACAAAAATAAAGACACAATAAGAAAACAAAATAAGTCAACAAAATTAACATAGAATAAGAGTAAGGTCCAATGGCCAGGGGGGACAGAGAAAACAAAAAAAAAGACGGCTGGAGAAAAAAAAATAAAATAAATAAAATAAAAAACCATGAATGGTTTTATTTCAGGTGACTACCTGTTGAAGCTCATCGAGAGAATGCCAAGAGTGTGCAAAGCAGTAATCAGAGCAAAGGGTGGCTATTTTGAAGATACTAGAATATAAAACATGTTTTCAGTTATTTCACCTTTTTTTGTTAAGTACATAACTCCACATGTGTTCATTCATAGTTTTGATGCCTTCAGTGAGAATCTACCAATGTAAATGGTCATGAAAATAAAGAAAGCACATTGAATGAGGAGGTGTGTCCAAACTTTTGGCCTGTACTATATATATATATGTATATATATATACTGTCAGAGATGCCAGGGGCAACGATGCAGCCAGGACGCCGTGAGGGACCATATGTGGGTCTGCGCCCACCCTGGATCACGTGGAGGCCGCCTTCCTGGTTGCTTTGGGGGCCACAAGTTGATGGCATGGAAGCCCCACCCTGCAGGGGCTCGTGGTCACCGCCAGGAGGCACCCCAATACCTTGGGGACCTGTTGCCTCAGCACTTCCGCCACACCAGGAAGTGCTGGGGGAAAGAATTAGAAGGATACCCGGAGAGCTGCCGGGAGGACAGCCGGCACTTCCGCCACGCTGGGGCATGGCCAAGAGGGGAATGCCTGGAACCACCTGGAGCTCATCCGGGAGAGTATAAAAGGGGCCGTCTCACTTCATTCAGGGCTGGAAGTCGGGTGGAAGACGGACAAGGCACGAGAGAGGTGTGGAGGCGGCCCGAGAAGAGGCATTTGTGTGGCCAGGACTCTATGTTGGGGTTTGTGTACTTTT
Source organism: Polypterus senegalus (assembly GCF_016835505.1). Lineage (NCBI taxonomy): Eukaryota > Metazoa > Chordata > Cladistia > Polypteriformes > Polypteridae > Polypterus > Polypterus senegalus. The sequence continues at coordinate 109,793,329 of NC_053166.1, forward strand.
GGACTGGGTCTTAGTGACCATTTATTGTAACTATTATTGTAAATGTGTGGTGGTGAAGAACAACATGTCCGCCTGTCTGTGTCCGGGTCGGCTCCACTATATATATATATATATATATGCCAGCAACACTCATGACAATGACAAAACAATTACATTGTCAATCATGTTATGTTATTATTAAAATGTTTCCTTTTCTTTTTCATTACTTCTTTAACACACTACTTCTCCGCTGCGAAGTGCGCGTATTTTGCTAGTCATCTGATAAATAACAGTAATATAAATTTAAAATTAACCTAAGAGCCTCACAAACACGTACTGTACTGCCAGAAAAATCTACTTCCAGTGTACATTAACAACTTGAGTTAGTAATGTTACCTTTAAAGGAATACTTCTCCCAAAATATTTTTATGTTAAATTTTTTTATGTTACTTATGCTATGAGGGTTGTAGTGATGGCTGAGTAAAAATTCTGTCTCATGTTTTCATGCAGAATGGAGATAATGTTTCTGATATAATAAAGGTGACCAGAGCTGGACAATATCAAAAAGTCCATGTCAAGTCATCTAGCTGTATCCTTCAAATATCCCAAACATATATATTGTTATCAAAGTATTGTTAAATACTCCAGATCCAGAAAGCCCTGTTGTGAATGAAAATGAAACATGATCATATATGTCTGAGCCTTTCAACTAAAAAACATCTCCCTGTCTCATTCATTGGTCAGAAGTCCAGACCAGTATCAACTATAAGAGATATAAGAGACCATGATAAAGAGTTGGGGCACGACCCGGTTACCCCTGAAAACTGGATTGCAGTAGAATAAAATTATTGCAAATAAATTCTTTTCAGACTGGAGTCCCTAAATAAACTGATTTTGAAATGTTCAAACTTCTGGTCACGTGTCCTTCCGGTAGGAAGAGGCAGGTCCAGGCAGATGGACACTGGAAGTGACATCAGAGATGTTTCAGCTTACAATCATTCTGCCTGCAATGGGAAGAAGAGAAAAGACATTAGAACAGGGTTCCAAAGCTTTCTCATGCCAAGGCCCCCTAGGGGAATTACTTAGGACCCCCTACCTATCACCATCCAAAAAATGACATATGCCTGTAATAAACTGCTACATAGATCTACTACTTGTTAAGTGCATGTAACAAAACCATATAAAACAAGGCACTTTTATTATGGAAAAAATAGTTCATAATAAAAAAATAATTCAGACCCTAGGACTAGAGAGACTTTTGGACTTGGATGCTCTTGCACAGTTTGTCCACTCTGGGTTGCAGCTGGCTTAGGGACAATCTGAAATCATTTTCCACATTTCCACGTGCTCTATTTTTGGTTTTCAGTAATTTTAATACAGAAAAACCTGCCACACATAGGGTAAGAAACATCGAATGGCTTTTTCACTCAACACTGAGAAGTTTCTGAGAAAAATTCTGACAGAGGAATGCCAGAGAATTGCATTTTTACAGCTCTCTTCACCCCATGAGACAGCCACTGGGCCTCAGAATGCAGCAGAAGGCTTTCAAAACTTGTACCCATATGTTACTGCAATGTACACAATAGACTTCAGCTGATAAGATTTACATCTTTATCAATGTCTTGAAGCACTTGTTGTAATTCATCCTCCATTCTTTTAGTGATGAGTGCTTCTCTGTGAAGCACGCAGTGTGTATCCACAGCATCTGGAGCTTTGGCCCTTATTAACACAACAACCCCACAATGCTTGCCTGTCATGGCAGGAGTGCCATCCACACAGATACCCACACAATGAGACCAGTTAACTAAATTTGCCAACATGAACTCATCGAAAATTCAGAAAATGCCCTGACCTGTTGCCTTACACTGAATCTTTTTGCAGAATTAAAGCTCCTCAACAAACTTTCCGTCTCTAATAAATTTGACTTAGACAATGAGCTATTCTGCGTTAGCTACATGTGTTTTCATCCAACTACAAAGCAAACCAAAGGCTGTTATTTGCCTGTTCCAGTAATTCTGAGCCATGTCAGATATTCATCTACACACAGTGTTGTCTGGTAAAGCGGCAGTGTCCATTTTATGAGCAATTCCCGAACTGTATTTGCTCAACAGTAATATCAGATATTCTCCAATTGTGTGACATCTCAATGCGATACAATGCTAAAAAAGACACCTTCAGTGCCCTCTTGCTTGTTTCACAAGCAGTGCTGCTTTCCTTTAGAAAAAGTCAACAAATTTCACAAAATAAGCTGAATGCTTTTGTTCTAGAAGTCTTTTCAGTTTAGATAGCTTTAGACATTTGTTTGACAGAATTTCCTGACAAAGAATGCATTCAGGGTAATCAAGTTTATCTTTTTCTTAGGCTTCATAAATATGAACTCTATGTATGAAGCTTCATACTTTCTAGATTTAGGTATTCGAATATGAATCATTTGATGAATTCAAAGCAGAACTACAAGATGAATATTTTGTTCAGAATATTTCCTTTTAAAAAAACAGTCCATCATTATGTATGTTTTAGCATTTGACACACTATGCCTAGCTTGCTGTGAACTGTTTTAACTCCACAATACAACATGTTTACGTCTATGATAGCTTTCAACTAGTTTTTGAAAAACACGTTTATTAATAGGTATAATTGGCAAGTGCAGTAATGAAGTGACAATATTATTAAATTACTAAGTGAACTAGACTATGCTTTATTATTTACAACTTATTCAAAAATAATATCACATGATTTTTATTTTCCCCATTTAACTGTGCACCCCCTGACCACTGCATTAGAACACAGCACCAATCCCTGGAGCAGTGGGTAATTACAATCACCCGAGCCCTTAACCTGTCCCACAGGCGCACAGGTATAACACATGTTATTCATTGGCTAACAATACATTTCATGTAATGAGACATGTATAGGTAAAGATTAAAAGCTGAAGAAAGGTGAGTGAAAGCATTACCAGGATATCGCTTGAACTTGTGCATGTCTGAAGTTCTCCAAAAAGCTGAAGGTCAATTCACCTGTGCAGTGTAATTGCCCCTAAATATCCTGAGTTGTTCCATTTGTCTTTCACTGCTATGAATTTAAATGTAACAGTGGGAGGCAGGTCTACAATTCAAATGCTTGTTTATGCCTGATCCAGTTCCATTTTCACTCATGAGACATTTTTATAGATAGATAGATAGATAGATAGATAGATAGATAGATAGATAGATAGATAGATAGATAGAGGTGATTTTAACAATAATTTAGTGATAATATATATTTGGAACTTGGTGAGCATAACAATGGACAGCTTCAGTGATGGATTATGCGACATGTATAGCATGAACTTTTTATGATTTGTTTTGGTATTGCTTGGTGTTGTGCAACATTGATTACCATGACCCCCTATTATATCAGAAATGTTGTTATCTCCATTCTGCATGAAAATATGAGAACTATGTGTAATAAGTAACATAAAAGATATGTTAGGGTTGTGCCCCATGGGCCCTTAATGCAGGAAACTACACTGCTTTTGTACAGTATTCCTGTTCTAATTCTGGCGCGCACCATGTTGATCGGCTGCCAAAACGTGGAAACCTCACGGTTCTTGCCTAGCACAATGCAAGATATGAAACTGTGATAAAAAAAATCATGAGGCAATTGTTTAATCAGACATCCTTGTAAGTACTAGTTCTAAGTAAGTTGTGTCAAGTCTTGTGCTGCTTTGACAGTCTAACCTGCTACTTGTCCAAATGAAGAATAATGCAAACACTTATTGTGCTGCATTTATCCAACAATACCAAAGGTCAGTAGCTCCAGCTTGTAAATGGGATTCAGCAAAAGCCTGACGCATCAAAATGATTCCACAGACAAAATGTCTTTGTTTTTAAAAGCTTTAGTAAAAACTCAAAGTAAAAAAGTTCACACAAAAAAGAAAAAGTGATATAGCAAAAAAATGAAAAGTTCTTGTTAGGAAAAGTTCTGTTTAAAGCTTAAAATTCTTGTTTCATTTCTAATCATTACAAATCACTTCTAAACATTTATGAACCATTTAAGAACATTTCTGAACCATTTCAAAATGGTCAGGAAACTGTATGTCTATCTCATTTTTATGTTGAAAATTGTTTTTTTAAGTCCCTGCGTACTGGGACCTGTTCTAAACAACAACTGACTCAATTAACACACTGTATCTTAGTTATAGCAAGAAAATTATTTTATTAACTTAGAGGGGGTAAAAGACTATACCATTGACTATGGCTATGACTAAGCAAACACTAATATGAATTTAACTTAAAGCATTACTTTCTAAGATTGGCTCTTACACTTATGTTCTGTACTTGTAAAACTCTTTTGGATGGTGAAAGGCACCGTCCAAAAAGCAACAAATAAGCCTGTGTAAAGCAAATATTGAAACAAGGAGTTAAAAATTAAAAAAACAAAACCAAAAAATATATAAATCTAGACTAAAGACAACCAATTAGAGGTGATCGTGAGGGAATAACAGTTTTTGGACCTGAATTTAATCAGACTTGCTAATGTCAATATGCCTAAGCTGTTTCAATTTCAAGCAGATTTGATGGACAGATTCTTCCATTTTCATCTGCCAGTCTGTGGTTTATTTGTAAAGCTTGTCTTTGGTTTGTTTGACAACACCTGTTTATGAATCACTGCTCCCCAGATAAAAGCGGCTCATAAAGCAATGCTTAGTGATACTTGATGCTTAGACTTATCACAGACTGAAGAGCCTCCTATTGAAAATATGAAAGGTTCAATCATTATATGAAATATCAAAATCTCCAGTTGAGAGGAAGCATTGAGTGTTCAAAAGGATTTAAAGCACAGGGAAAAAAATACAGAAATTTGATTGAAGTCTTCAGGAGCCCACTAGTATTCAGTTTTTAATATTCTAAAACCATTATGTGTATACCACATTGACAAAATGGGCAGCTAAAAGTTAAAGAACAGAAAAAGCTAAAACTAAGCTGTAGTCCATTATAGCCACTGGGGAAAAGTGAATGAAAAATTGTTTTCTCTTGATAAAAGGGAGACATATGATGAGAAATGCTGCCAGGTCAAGTGAAATGCAAATGCATGGTGGGGGGATTGTAGGCATCATCAAGATCTTTTTTAAAGGATGCTATTACACTTTGACATGTGACCCTGTAATGGATTACACATGCTTAAATGAATACATTAAATTTTAAGATCATTTGCATCCTTTGGAAAAAAGCATGACTCGAGTGTTGTTCTGAATTTAAAGTTTTGATTTTTAGGATGACACCGTAATTTATTTTTGAATTTGTTTGGCCATATTTGTTTTATTGGTGGAACTGTTTGACATTATACTATGTCCTGGACCATTGCCCAATCCTGGTTTGGTTGCAGCCTTGTTTCCAAAGCTACTCGGACAGGAGCGGGCTCTCACTTAACAGGAAAAGGCCAAATTTGAAATGGATATTTAAGGGTATCATCAAGCAAAATGGTACAGAGTGCTTAAATGTAAAAAAAAAACTAAAAACAAAACTGTAAATTAGACTTACAGGGTAGGAATTAATGACAAATAGTGCTCTCCGTTGTTCTAGAATAAGCTAGACAAGTTGCTTTAACTTTATGGGTTGTGTGCCCCAAGCTGTCAGTGAAACAATACTGACCTAAGACATTACAGTAGAATGCAGGTTCTCCCTAAATTGAATTAAATTAAATTAAAAGTAAGCATTGCAACCCTTAACAGGACAAACAGATGTAAATAAAATGAAATAAAATAAAATAAAATGAAATTAACTGCAAGAGTGACCCATAACTTGTATATTCCTTTAGTCAACTTGTTTGTTTGGTATCAGAAGATTGAGTTGCCGCATTGTAAAGTAAAATCTTTCTAAAGCATTTAATGACCATGAGAGTTTAAAAAAACCTGCTATTCTGAACATATTTAAACGATTCTTATAGAGCACATACTCATACATTTTCTACCTTCTTGTGTCACTCTTTTAAAGAGACTTATGGTAGCTCTGGCACACAAGAAAGGATTGTATTCTAAATGAGACAGTAACATGCATAAATCTTTACAATGAAATGTAATTTGGCACACTCATCTGGCGACAGGAGGCTGACATGTAAGTGGAGGTCTATCTAGGAGAGGAACGAAATCCAGAAACTACTGGGAATGAGCACTCTTGTCCAGATGTGAACTGAAGTGCTAATGCTTACATTTTAAGTGCTCGTTCAATAGGTAAAAATATTTTAGTTGCATATTAGAGGTATTTTAAAAAGTGCACAATATCAAATGTATTTACAGTGCATATAGTAAGTGTTCACCTCTTTGAAAGTTTTCACATTTTTTATTATACAAACTTGAATCACAGTGGAATAATTTGGCTTTTTTTTACACTGATCAACAGAAAACAATCTCAGAAAATGTCAAAGTGAAAACAGATGTCTGCCAAGAAGTCAAATTTAGTTATAAAACACAAAGTAGTTGATTGTGTAAGTATTCACTCCCTTTAATATGACACAGCTAAATCACCACTGGTGCAGCCAATTAGTTTTAGAAGTCAGAGAGTTAGTTAAGTAAGAATCACTTGTCTGTAGTCGGGTTTTAGTTGAGTGCCGTATAAAAAAGCCCTAGATGTGGAAGGTCCGACTTGTGGTGAGTCAATATCATGGCCTAACCTGCACAGCGAACATTCCAATCAGCTCTGAGAAAATTGAAATTGCTTGTGTCAGGTGATGGATACAAGAAAATATGCAAGTCGCTGAATACCTTTTGGTGTTCAGTCACTAAAAAATGGGCAGAATGAAAGATTAAAACGCATAAATGACAGAGATCAGAGAGATTCTGAATACAACAATTGTTACTCAGGTGCTTTACCAGTTGCAGCTTTATAGGAAAGTGTCAAAGATAAAACCACTGTGAAAAAATACACACATGATGTCTCAGCTAGAATTTGCTAGAGGGCATATGAGGGACTCTGAAATCAGTTAAAAGAAGGTTGCATGGTCTGATGAGACTATGATTAGACTAAGTCATTAGATTAAACGTTATATTCAGCATAAGCTAAACATTGCACATTATCAAAAAGACATCATCCCCACTATCATGTAAAGTGATGGCAGCATCAGATCTGCAGTAGTCACTGTGAAGCTTCTGAGGATAGAGGGTAAATGAATGCAGCAAAAACCAGAGAAATCCTGCCTGAAAACCTGAGGCAGTCTGCAAGAAACCTACACCTTGGAAGGAGATTTGTTTTACAGCAAGACAACAACCTCAAGCATACATCATTTAAAAACAACAATGTTACTGTCCTGGCGTAATCATGCCAGAGTCCAGATCTCAATGCAATTGAGAATTTCTGGCTGGACTTGGAAAAAAGGCTGATCACTCACAATCCCCATGCAACCTGATGGATCTTGAGCAGTTTTGCAAATGTGGCACACTCAAAAAAAAAGAGTGGCCAAAATAGTTTATCTTATTAATGTAATCGCCAGAAGTGAATACTATTTGGTAAACAAAGGGTCCCTGTTGTTAATTGGACCATGAAAACGAACTGTGGCATAAGCAGTAATTGGTAGGAACGTGTTTCACACTGAAGTGGTTCCGTCAGGGTTGCAGAAAAGGGACGAACTTCGGCCTGCCCCTCAGACGCAACTTGGACAACAAACTAAGAGCGTTGTGCTCTCATTGCTGCTCCACTTTACCTATTTCACAGGTTAGTGTACAATAAATTGGAGTATTTTACGTTTTAACTGAGACTCAAGTATACTCAGAATATGACAGTAGTATGCTGATATGTATTGTTACAGAGGCGCGAAGTGAAAACTTGCTAAATGCAGGCGGCGAGCTGCTTGTTTGCAGAGACCGCGCCGCTGTGCTGTAGATAGATGGCAGTGCTGTAGATCATTAACCAGACCAGAGTGTGGCTTTTTAAATAGTTGCTCGGCTCCTAAACACTTGGTACTCTTGTTCAATGTATATTTTGTAAACTGTATTAGGTGTAAATAAGTTATAGAATGGCTGAAATGTTGTGATGAAAGCTTATTATGTTGTTATACATGTATGAATATGAAACGGGTAGTTATGAAAGTGTTTGAAATATGATAAGAGTAGCATTGAAGATTTTTGATTAATGCTTAATGCTGATGTTTCATACCTTTTAGAAATGTAATTTAAAAAAAAGGGTTATATAATGAAGAGATTAGTTGTGCCTCTGCATATAATTTAAGACAGCACATAGCTTGATTTAAATACAGTATTTCTGTAGTCTTTTTCTATATTACCCTAGTGGCTAGGGGTTGCTTACTGTATATACATGTGTATGTAATCTTGTTTATTGAGACTCTTGGTAGAATGAAGAGGCACTTTATTGGGAACACACCTGAGAATGTGAATGTAAAATAGTCAAATATATATGCAGGGTTATAATGACTTTATTGAATGTGAATAAAGAGACGCAACTTGGATAACAAACTGAAAGCGGTGTGCTCTCATTGCTGCTCCACTTTACCTATTTCACAGGGCCAAAGACCTGGATTACGTCACCATTGAGGGCCAGTGGAGTTCAGTTCCAGACCTGGTTGACGTTGCTCATCCTCTGGTGGAGGCAAAGTTCACACACACTTTGGGATTTTCAACTTTCGTCATTTCTGTGGCCAACTAGTGGGGCCCGTAGCACAAAGAAGAAGAATGTGGAAAAATAGCAGTGTCTAGATATGCAAAGCTGCTAGGGAGGTGCATCTACTGACCTGAAGTGGGTGAATATTTAGGCAATTGGGTTTTATATTTTGTGGACGCTAGAGGCGCCGTTGCTCCGCTGAACCCACCAGACAGACGTCCAGGGCACAAGTTTAAAAGCACCAAGAATACATTTTTATAATTCTTTTAAATAAAGTGCACAAAGCACCGCACACTCCACAATTCTCCAATAAACAATAACAATAATCAATAATCACACAAATAAACAATCCTCCACTCCCAGCAGCTCCGTCACACTTCCTCCCAACTCTGGCTCAATCTGCTGGGTTTCCCATGGTCCTTTTAAAGTCCATGACCCGGAAGTATTCTTTCTCTGGGTCAAACGCCTTCTTCAAATATCCTGGAAATACTGAGGGTTTCTGTCCTCATGACTCCGAAGTACTTCCGGGTTAGTGTCACCGTAATAGTCTCTGGCTTCTTGGTGGGCTCATCCTGGCGTCACCCACGGTACCCAACAGTGCTGAAGAAACAGACTCCATGTCCCATGCTGCCCTACGGGAATCTGGGGAACGATTTCCATCCTGGGGAACTGCTATCTAGCATCCCGGGGTATGTAGTACTCTGAAAAGGCTCTTTCTTTCAGATGATGGACGTCCCAGCCAGACTGAAATGCCAGCTGTCCATCACAATTTGTAATTCTTTTATATCACTTTGCAGATATATGTTTTCACTTTGACATTAAAGAGTCTTTTAATGATGATCAGTTTCAAAAAAGCTAAGTTAAATCCAATATTGTATAATAATGAATTATGAAAATTTCCATAAAATAAAGACTGATGTAGCATAACATTTATAAAAAAATATTACAAACACCAGCACAGAGAAACAGGTCCATGTTCATTCTGCTAACTGATTCATCTCCTGCTGGACACACATGCATCATGCTGTGTGTAATCTTAACTTTCCTAATGTCTCCTTTTATCTTCACATTGACATAACAGCAAGACTTTGGTCAATTCCAACAGCAATTAGGAATGCAGTATGTGGTGAGTATGGGACTAAAGGTCTCCATTTCTGTGTTTTGATATTCTTGGATGGCAATTTTATTGGCAAAATAAATAAATAGTAACTAATTTTTTATTTAAGCTGAGTACAACAAGATGTAGTATTCCCAGAACTAAATATTAAAATTAAATACTAAAGTCCAAATTGTCAACAAAGGGAAAATCAAGAGAAACAAAAGAAGAACAGGACCACCCTATCGGTACTCAGAAGTGAATAAACATTTGAATTTCAGGTCCATCTCCCATTGGTACATTTATATTTATATTTATATTCACATCTGGAGCAGCCCTTACCAATACACTCACAGATTAAAACAAAGACAGTGTGACATCTAGACTGCAATTCTGCTTCAAAATGTATAGATACTTTGAGTAAGTCGAGTGTAATTGTGGAAAACCATTTAGATCAGCTAACATCACATTATAATATGGTCTTGAAAGATGCTCTGGACGCAGTGGCTCCCCTTAAAACAAAAGTGATCAAAGCACATAGAAACTCTCCCTGGTTTAAAAAAATACTCAAGCTCTTAAATTAGAGTGTCGAAAACTGGAGCGCAAATGGAGAACAACAAAGCTGCATGTCTTTCAAATTGCATTGACAGATAGTGTTAAAAAATATAAAAAGGCTCTTTTTAAAGCTTGTTCAGATTATCATTCTAAAATAATAGCAATAATAAAAATCCTCATGTGCTGTTTAGAACAGTGGCTAAATTAACAGATGGGAATTCAGATCTACAGTGCAAAATACCAACAGATATTAGCAGTACAGACTTTATAAACTTCTTTAATGAGAAAATTAAAAATACTGTATAAAATCCCAGATCTCAGCATCACAATGCAAACCACATACTAGCTTGGCAGACCCTCTCTCACATTGCATTCAACACTTTAGACATTTTAACCCTGTAACAGAACAGGAAGTCTTAACTTTAATTTCTAAAATGAAACCTACTACTTGATCCCTAGATCCAGTGCCAACAAAACTAGTAAAAAGTGCAATGAATATTCTTACAGCACCAATTCTTAACATTATTAATTAATAGTTCATTATTTTATGGCACAGTACCTGATGTACTAAAAGTGTTAAAAAGTCAGACCTAGATCCACATATACTTAATAATTATAGATCCATTTCAAATTTACCCTTTCTCTCTAAAATGCATGAAAAGTAGTCGCCAATCAGCTTCAGTCATACCTTGCGCATCACAATCTACTTGAGAAATTCCAGTCTGGTTTCTGCACTGGTCATAGTACAGAAATGGCACTAACGCGTTTGTATAAGGCATTCTGATATCCTCTGATAAAGGAAACTCCACTGTAATTATGTTGTTTGACTTAAGCACATCATTTGACACCATTTACCATTCTATTTTACTTCAAAGGCTTACAGGGACTGTCCTTGCCTGGTTTAGTTCTTATTTATGAAATCGATTCCAAACGTACAGAAATGTGCTGACAGTACTCCATCATTATACACAGAACTGAGATATGGTGTCCCGCAGGGCTCAGTACTGGGACTTTTACTGTTTTCACTTTATAGGTGAAATTTACAAAGAGGCGCGCAGGCATTAGGAGTGGCTATGTATTTTCTTCCTTTTAATTCTAATGCAGCTTATAACGTTTTTAGAAAATTGTATATTTATTTTCTTACTATTAGGTTATCGTTTGAGGTGAAAATCGTTTTTAGTTATGGCTGTGTCGTGATCTTATAACTTAGTCTGGTTTGAGGGGGTGAATATTTCAGTTATGGCTGTGCATGAAAGATAAGTGCTTATCAAATAAAGACGCTTGTCGTGAACTTATAACTTAGAGGGGGAGTGAAAATCATTTTTAGTTATGGCTGTGTCGTGATCTTATAACTCAGAGCAGAGAGTCCATATCGTTTTTAGAAAATTGTATGTTTATTTTCTTGTATGTGTGTTGGATTTTAAGTGGGGCGTGTTTTTCTTTGTCCTGACTACGTTGTGGTTGTCAGCTTGTTGAAGTAAGAAGGAAAGTGAATAAAAACCATTGATTAGTTCTTTTATTTGATAATTTACTACCAATTGCCCGTCTGGGAAGAGATATTACAGTATATTTATTTTCTTACTATTAGTTTATAACTTAGAGCGGGTGTGTGAATATTTTATAGCGTTTTTATGTAGTCGTACATATGAGTGGCTTTGCAGGCAGGATATGTGTATATTTAATTTTATAATATTAGTTTTGAATCTAGTGTTTATAAAATGCGGGCGTGTGTGTCATGAGTTTATATCTTAGCGCGGGTGTGTGAATATTTTCAGAAAGTTACACATAGCTATGACTGCAAGATAAGTGTATATTTAATTTCTTAATATTAATTTTGAACCTAGTGTTTATAAAATAAACCCACGTGTCCTAAGTTTATAGCTTAAAAATACATTTTCATACTTTTATAGTTTCATATTTACATAAATTATATTTTCATATTTTCATAAATTATATTTTTATATTTCCATATTTTTATATTTTCATATTTTCATAAATCATATTTTTATATTTCCATATTTCATACATCATATTTGGGGCGGGGCTTAACGTCATCAATCATTTGGGGGCGTGGCTTAAAGTCATCAATCAAATTAACACCTATTTTGACAGTTGCTGTCTATATGTACTACTAAACTACTATTTTAATTTTCCTTTTTTTGTGTGAAGTTTTACTTTAAAACTTAACTTTTAAAAACAAAGATATTTGTCTGTGGAATCATTTCTGCGCATCAAGCTTTTGTTAAATCCCATTTTTTGAGTTGAAGCTGCTGAACTTTAGTAATTTTGGAAAAACACAGCTACATTTTCGTCAGAAAACTTGCCATTTAAAGCCTGAACTGGAATCTACCATCCGAGAACAGAGGACACTTCTGCTCCAGAACTCGTCAACGAAGAAAAAGAACTGAATCATTCAGAAGGTACTGTGCTCTTATCTACTATCTTCGCATGATCATAAATGAAAGCAAGGTCACCATACCTTGAGAGGATTTAAGAGACTGTGATATTATAAAAGGACGTCTTGGAAAAAGACATTTTGGATGATCGGTTATGCTTTTGTCTGAGTCATTGAAGCCTTGTTACGAGGAAGTAATCTGCTTTGTTGGAACGTTGTGACAAAATTGCTGTCAGGAAACGTCCTGTCATTTGCTCGAACTGTTGTCATGGCAATGTCTAAACAGAGCTCAAGTGAGATCTGCAGTCATCTGAGTACAGACTCGAAGTCAGAAAATATAATTAGAGATCTTAAAGATCACATAAGTTAAAAGAAAGATCAGCTTTCAGTGTTCATAACTGAAATCGAAAGTCTTAAAAACATTCCAGGAAACCGCTTAATTGTAGCATAAAGATTTGAAGATTTTTGTGTGACGCACAGAGAGATAGAGGAGTTACACGAAAAGCTACTGTCTACTTTAAGTAAGGAGGGAGCAATTAAGAAACAGAAAACGAAATTCGCCGAAAGTTCTAAGAAATGGAATGAATTTACTGTCGCTACGGCGGCATGGCTGGAAGACGCAAATAGACTGTTAGCACATAAAGCTGATGAACAGCTAGTTAATCAATTCAAAGAGAGGCAATTACAAGAACGGGTTCGGTCAAAGTCAAAAACACGAAAGACATCTCCTCAGTTAAAGCATGCCCTTGATATTAAACTTGATTCTTTAGTTCAGAAAACTGCAGCCACATCATCATCTTCTACAGCAGTGTTGATTGAACAATCGACACTCGATAGTATCCTACAAATGCTATGTGAACTTAAAGCAGAAAGACAAGAACAATCTATAACTAGCGCAATAACAGATACGCAGAGCTCCAGAAATGATATACTAGATGTGCTAGCGTGGAATTAAATCGAATATCAGAAGAATCAAGCTGAATGTCAAAAAAGCCATGTCGAATGTCATAAAGCAATCACTGAAATGGCTAAATCATTAACTGATCAAAAGATAACACCTGCACCCCCAGCTCTGCGTGGTGAAGTACCTCACAGGCAGGTCCCTTTATTCTCAGGAGACCCATTGGCTTATGCAGATTTTATTAGGGCCTTTGATAATGCTGTTGGGGATGTGTTACAAAACCCTCAAGATAAATTAATTATTTAATCCAATTCACAAGAGGTTCCGCTGAGGATTCAGTTAAAGGCTGTGTGCGACTGCCATCAAGTCAAGGTTATCAAAAGGCCAGAATGCAACTTGAAATTTATTTTGGTGATGAAGTATTCATAGTTAACGCATACATGGAAAAGGCATTGAAGTGGCCTCAAATAAAACAAAATGATAGTGCAACTCTGTGAAAATATGTATCCTGTCTTGATAGTTGTATAGATGCAATGACAAGTGCAGGAAGTCGAGATGCATTCAATAACAATCCAAATATTCGTGTAATACTCTCTAAGCTCCCATACGCTTGATGAGACAAGTGGTGAAGCTGGGCTTTTGAATTTAAAGAAAAGGAAGCAAGAAGAGCAGGTATTGATGAATTCATTATCTTTCTACATCGTCTAATGAGGATGATGATGTATCCCTTTTATGGAGATGTTACACAAGGTAACATGGAGAAAAAGGGAAAAACTGACAAAAGTAGGTCTCCTCAGAAGTATGGACAGAGATCAGGAGGTATTTTCACCACCAATATTTCTGATGCAGCCGAAAGGGAGACTCAAGAAATCTCTGTCAAAAAGACTGCTAATGATACATGTGTATTTAGAAAGCCTTGTGTATTCTGCAATGGTCAGCATATTCTTGCTGAATATAGTAAAATCAAAGAACTGCCACATAAAGAAAGAATTGACTTTTTAAAATCTAAAGGTTTATGTTTTCACTGTCTCAAACAGGGCCACCTTGGTAAGAACTGTAAAGAAAGAATGAAATGTCAGACATGTTCTTTTCAGCACCCAGACATCCTGCACATCAAAAAAGACAGTGGAGCAACATCTAAAGCTACAGCCAGTGTGGCAACACCAACTGAAAAGGAAACGGAGACTGGAACTTGTGCCTTTACTGGGGCCGGAAAAGATTTCGCACTGCAAGTAGTTCCTGTTACGGTAAAATTTAAGAAAGGTGAAAGGTATGTAGAAACATACGCCTTTATAGACCTCGGCAGTACAGTAACAATTTGCACTGAAAGGCTCCAGAGACAATTAAGCCTCCAAGGGACAAGAACACAAGTATTTCTCAAAACTATTAGTAATTACAATGATGATTCAAAGATGCTAACCCAATGTTCTGTCTTATCAGATTTCCAAGTCTGTGGTCTCAATGATGTTGAATATATTGATTTGCCAAAGGTCTTCACACAGGTCTCCATTCCAGTGAACAGAGAAAGTATTCCACTACAAGAAGATATTGATAAGTGGGCATATCTTAAAGAGGAACGTCTATCTCATATTGACTCTGAAGTTGATCTTTTAATAGGAATCAACTAACCAGAAATCTTCAAGCAGTCACGAATCATACCTAGCCAAGGAGGTGGACCTCACGCCATGAAGACTGCACTTGGATGAGTAGTTGGTGGACCATACAAAGAGATAGATGACCTCGCAAAACAAAGTGGTAAGATGCCTAAACATTCAATCAATCGTGAGTCAATAGCAGAAATTGAAGATATGCTGCTGCAACAGTATAACACAGATTTTCCAGAGCGCAACTGTGAAGAAAAAGAGGAAATGTCACAGGAAGACATCAAGTTCATGCGCATAGCTTCAGAATCTGCAAGACTGGTAGGTGGCCACTATTGTTTAAATTTGCCTTTGAAGGATGAAACACTTAAAATGCTGAATAACCGCTGTATTGCTGAACAGTGTGCTATTGGACTCAAAAGAAAATTGAGCAAAAATTCAGGTTTCCACGAAGACTATAAAGCCTTCATGAAAGACATTATAGACAATGGTTATGCTGTTAAAGTACCCAAAGAAAGCCTGAATTGCAATGAAGGCAGGGTGTGGTACATCCCGCATCATGGTGTGTATCATCCAAAGAAAAATAAGCTTTGAGTAGTCTTTGACTGCACTGTCACCTACCAGGGATTTCACTTAATGAACAATTACTAAAAGGCCCTGACCTAACTAACACACTCATTGGCGTCCTTACAAGATTCAGAAAGGAGCCAGTAGCTTTAATGGCAGACATTAAGTCAATGTTCTACCAAGTTAAGATACCAGACAAAGACACAGATCTTTTACATTTTCTATGGTGGCCTGAAGGTAATCTAAGTAAAGACCTAGAAGAATTCAAAATGACAGTACATCTTTTTGGTGCTACTTCTTCACCCAGTTGTGCTTCTTATGCTTTGCGTAGAACAGCCGAAGATGCCAGAGATACATTTCCTAAGGAAGCTGTTCTCAACAACTTCTATGTTGACGACTGTTTAAGGTCAGTGACAGAAGAACAAGCAATAAAGCTGGCAAAGGACCTCCAAGCTCTATGCCTCAAAGGGGGATTCCATTTGACTAAGTGGGTGAGTAACAACAGAGCAGTTTTATTGTCCATACCTGAAGAAGACAGAGCTCATGAACAAAAGGACTTAGATTTGAGCCACAGTCTCCTTCCCACAGAGTGTGCCCTGGGCATCCAGTGGTGCACAGAAACTGACAGTTTCAAATTTCAGATTAAGTTGCAAAACAAGCCCGCTACAAGGCGTGGTATTCTGTCTGTTGTTAGCTCAGTTTATGATCCACTTGGTTTTCTAGCACCTGCCTTACTGCCAGCAAAGCTTATTCTAAGAGACTTATGTAAAGAGAAATTTGGGTGGGATGAAGAAGTAGAAGTCAAACACATTCAGAAATGGAAAAAATGGATGGATGATTTGAAGTTACTTACAGACTATAAAGTGAACAGATGCTTCAAACCTACTGGGTTTGGAACCATAAAGACAGCACAAATGCACCATTTTGCAGATGCTAGTGAAGATGGATATGGCACTGTCACTTACCTTGTCTTAACCAATGAAGAGGGCAAAAGCATTGTTCATTCCTGATGGGCAAGTCAAGAGTTGCACCATTGAAACAGGTCATGATTCCAAGAATGGAGCTGACAGCAGCTGCTGTGGCAGTAAAAATGGACAAAACACTTAAAGGTGAGCTTCAAATGCCCTTACAAGAATCAACATTTTGGACCGACAGCACCACGGTGCTAAAATACATTCAAATGAAAGCACTCAGTTCAAGACTTTCTTGCCAACAGAATCTCCGTGATCAGAGATCATTCACAGCCTTCACAGTGGAGGTATGTCACATCTGCCCTTAATCCAGCTGATCAAGCTCTAGAAGGCTAAGCATAGAAAACTTTCTCAAAACACCACATGGTCACATGGTCCAAGTTTCTTATTGAAGTCAGAACGTGAGTGGCCAAAAAGACCTGATCAACTGAACTACTCACTTTTTGAAGACGATCCAGATATTAAAACTTGTGCACTTATTGCGACAAGAAACAACTGAACCCATCAACAAACTAATCACTTACTTTTCAGATTGGCATCGCTTGAAGAAAGCAGTAGCTTGGTTCCTCAAGTTTAAAGACATACTGTTGCATTTAAGAAATGAAAGAAAAACATTTCAACTAGAAGCCAGTCAGACTAAAAGTAATCCAGAAGAACAAAAATCACTCATCACAAAACACATGAAAAAGTATAAACTGATTTTAAAACCAAGTCCAATTTCTCTAGATGACTTAGTTAAAGCTGAAACAGAGCTTATCCGTCTAAGTCAACAGCAAGAATTTCCAGAAGAATTAAAAGCTCTAAAGAAAAACTTGTGTTAAAAGAACAGTCAAATCTATAAACTTGACCTGATCATACAAGATGGAATATTAAGAGTTGGAGGAAGACTCTGCAAAGCTGCAATGCCCGAAGAAGCTAAACATCCCGCAATTCTACACAAGCATTCACATGTTGCTTCTCTCATATTGCAGCACATTCATAAATGTATTGGACATTGTGGGCGCAACTACATGCTCGCACACTTACGCCAGAAATACTGGATACCTCAATAGAATTCAGCTATCAGAAAACAAATTTCAAAGTGCACAACATGCAGAAGATACAATGCGAAAGCAGGTGAGCAAAAAATGGCAGATTTGCCAGAAGATCGCCTAGCATCAAACCAACCACCGTTCACTAATGTTGGAGTTGATTATTTTGGCTCCTTCTTAGTCAAAAGAGGAAGAAGTCTAGTCAAGAGGTATGGAATAATCTTCACATGTCTAACAACCAGAGCTGCGCACATAGCTCAGACACTGATTCTTGTATCCAAGCCATACTCCGATTTACGGATAGAAGAGGACAAGTTAAAATCATGTGCTCAGACAATGGAACAAATTTTGTTGGAGCAGAAAGAGAGCTACGAGAAACTATTAAAAAATTGGAACACAAAAAAATCAGTGACGCTATGATGCAAGAACAAATCAAATGGATTTTTAATCCACCATCAGCCTCTCACCAAGGTGGAGTGTGGGAAAGACAAATCAGAAGCATAAGAAAGATTTTAAATTCAACACTAAACCAACAAGCATTCGATGATGAAAACCTTCCTACAATGATGTGTAGAGTGAAATCAATACTCAATAACAGACCCCTTACAAAGACATCAGATGACCCAAATGATTTGGAACCACTCACACCCAATCACTTGTTATTATTGAAGACAAAACCTGAAATACCACCTAAACTCATTTCAGAAAATGAACCATACCCAAGAAGACGCTGGAAACAAATTCAATACATGGCTGATTTGTTTTGGAAAAGATGGACAAAAGAGTATTTGCCAATACTTCAAGAACGTCAAAATGGCTTGCACTAAGAAGAAATTTTGAACCAGGGGACATTGTTCTAATTGTAGATAAAGCTACACTTCGCAGTTCCTGGGTAATGGGTCGAACCAGATGCCAAAGGTGCAGTCAGAGGAGTCTGTGTGCAGACCAAAACCAGCATACTGGACAGACAGGTGAATAAACTGTGCCTGCTTCAAGAAACAGCCAATGTTTGAAATATGAAATTTTTAAAATGATTGTTTGCAGTGTTATTGCTAATGATTTGAAAAGAATAGTTAATATAAAAGTAATTGGCTCATATTGAAGTAAAGTAAAATAATTATCTCAGCTCCTGCATAGCCAATTAGGTGCCGGAAATGTAAGAGCCAATCTTAGAAAGTTAAAGTTTTGAGTTAAACTCATATTGATGTTTGCTTAATTTGAATAGAATATAAATGTCTATCATAGTCATAGCTTATGGTATAGTCTTTTCCTCCTATAAGTTAGCAAGAGATAGAACCTTCTTACTATAACTGAGTAACAGTGTGATAATAAGCTCAGTTTGCTTAGAACAGGTCCCAGTAAAGAGGGACCTGAAAGACCCATTTTAAGCTCAGAAATGGAATAAGCATACAGTTTTCTGACCGTTTTGAAATGGTTCAGAAATGTTAAGTAAATAGTAACGATTTGAGATATAACAAGATTAAGCTTAGAATTGAACTTTTCTTAACATTAATTTTTCCTTTTTTCTATTTTAATTTTCCTTTTTTTGTGTGAACTGTTTTACTTTAAAACTTAACTAAACTTTTAAAAACGAAGATATTTGTCTGTGGAATCATTTCTGAAGGTCAGGCTTTTGTTGAATCCCATTTTTTGAGTTGAAGCTGCTGAACTTTAGTAATTTTGGGAAAACGCAGCTACAAAATGCATGAATTAATTTCTCAGAATCCTGTTTATTTAGAAAGTGCCTTAATTTCACAACATTTCTAAGATGGAATAAACATGATTTGGACAGCTGGGAATATGTGCGCTTTAAATGACATGCTAGAGTCAAAGTAACTCCTAGATTGTGGGCTGATTCAATAAAACAAATACACATCCATTCCAATAGTATATTACAGTAGTCTCCCGCTTAAGTACGCAACTTGAACCTTGTGCGTACTTAGCCGGTAGGTGCGTACTTTAGGTTGGCCACTCCCAAACGCAACTTGAACCTGCAAAGTTTGCGCGTACTTAGCCGCCACTCCCAAATAGCTTGCATTTTGCAACGATGTCAAAGAAACCAAACGGCAAGCGTCTCAATAAGTCTCAACACTGCGAAATCATCTCGAAGCTAAGCAAAACGTCTGCTCCCAGTAAGAGGGCCATAGTAGTACAAGGTTAGTGAAGGTGCTATCCGAAAGATTTGGGAGAATCGTGAAGCGATCCAAGAACGATCTGCCCTGTTGACTAAAGAGGCTAAGGAGAAGACTTTTCAAGCTCCAGTTGGACGATTTACGGAGCTTGAAGACATGCTTTATGTCTGGATTGACAGCATGCGTCGTGCCAGTCTTCCTGTATCACCAACCCTCGCCATTGCCAAAGCGAAAAGCATTGCTTCCAGCCTGTCAATTCCGGAATCAGATTTTAAGGCATCTTGGCAATGGTTAAGTCGATTCAGAGTTCGGCGTGGATTGCAGAAGATGCTTCTTCACGGAGAGGGAGCAAAAGTCAACAAGAACGATCCGGAATTGCTAGCTGCTTTAGAAAACCTTGACACAATTATCACGCAATATGACCCTGAAAATGTCTACAACATGGATGAGACCGGCTTGTTTTTTCGATTGCTTCCGAGATGTAGTCTTCTTATGTCAGCCGAGGATATCTCAACCACCATAGGCAAAAAGAAAGCGAAAGATCAAGTTTCTCTGATCGTTTGCGCCAACGCAACTGAAACTCACAAAATTCCTTGCACTTTGATCAGAAAACCCAAAGAACCAGCTTGTATTAAGGACCGACATTGGCCAGTTCCTTATTTCAGTCAAGCGAAAGCTTGGATGGATGTAGAAACCTGTTGGGAGTGGTTCAATGAGGTGTTTTTTCCAGAAGTGAAAAAGCAATCAGGACGTTGCATTCTATTGCTGATGGACAATGCTCCAGGACATTTTGAAGCTTTCAAACACGACAATATTTGGATAGTTTTCTTTCCCCCGAATTATACAAGCTGGAAACAGCCTTTTGACATGGGAATAATCCATCCATCCATCCATTTTCCAACCCGCTGAATCCGAACACAGGGGTCTGCTGGAGCCAACCCCAGGGCACAAGGCAGGAACCAATCCTGGGCAGGGTGCCAACCCACCACAGGACACACACAAACACACCCACACACCAAGCACACACTAGGGCCAATTTAGAATCGCCAATCCACCTAACCTGCATGTCTTTGGACTGTAGGAGGAAACCGGAGCTCCCGGAGGAAACCCATGCAGACACGGGGAGAACATGCACACTCCATGCAGAGAGGACCTGGGAAGCGAACCCAGGTCTCCTAACTGCAAGGCAGCAGCGCTACGACTGCGCCACCGTGCCACCCCATGGAAATAATTGCAGCTCTGAAAAAGCAATACAAATATTTGTATCTCAAGGATGTTCTTGACTTTTACGAACTTGACGAGGAGACGAAAAGTCGAATGAAAGATCAGGGGCGAAGATTGCGATGAGGTGCTGCAGGGGTCTTTTACGGGAACCCAGCGCACCTGCTTGATGCTGCAAGTTATGTGAAAGACGCCTGGGATTCTGTTTTGCCAAGCTCGAAAAATGCTTTCGTCAAGGCCGAACTAATGACTTTAGAACCAGAACTGGATAATAATGTTGAAGATGTGGGCACTGAAGTTGCAAAGGCTTTGGAAACATTGCATTTATCTATCGCTTCATCAGAACTGGAGGAGTTCGTTCACGTTGATGACGATAACAATGAAGAATATGCTCCTGCAGTATTGGAAGACGTTGAAGAGCTTTTGGAGTCGATGAAAATTGTTGAAACGGTGATGGATTATGATGATGATGACGTTGATCCTCTACACCTGAATGCTGGTTTAGAAAGTGGAGTTGTATTTCAGGGGTTCCATTCCCTTTACAAGCAGGTTCTCGACATCGAGGATCAGCTGCTCTGCTCTGAAGTTCAAATTGAAACTGATGATACATTCGATGATCTTAAGAAATCGTTTGAATCCTTTCAGAGCAAGATCCGGGCTGTCTCCCTTAAAGCCAAACGCAATAAACTTCAAAAGCTTCACCAAAAGACGATTCGTGACATGTTTAACTAATAAATATTGAACCCAGAATTTTAGGGAAAAATATGCGTACTTAACCGGGATGCGTACTTAAACGGGTGCATACTTAAGCGGGAGGCTACTGCAATGTTCCAGTAAATATCATTTCATCCAGAAATTATGCCTGGTGAGTGTAAAGCTGCATAATAATTCTGAAATAGCCTCAATCCGGGTGGTTTGCCGTTTAGTGGGTGCAGCAATGTGCTGTAATCATCGCATGCTCCCAACCAACCTATTTATTTCACAATACTTTATAGTTTTGGATCTATCAGTGATTTTCATTTTGAGAATAAGACCAGAAATGTCTATCTTATATATCTGATTTGATAAAATCTTATTTGCCTTCTCTCAATGTTCATAATGTGCATGAAGTGATTTAAAAAACAGCTGTTCAATATTTTAGGAGATAATGGACAGACTCAGTGTGGTTGAGCGTTATTTCTTGTAGTATAGGCTGAAGTCTGGGAAACACTTGGAAATCCTAAGTCAAATTCTCAATCAAAAGAACAAAAAATGTGCGTAATGTGTTAAACTGAATGTATTTACCAGATTTTAAATTAGAATTTTTATCAAATTAATGTTGAAGTAATGTTTATTCGTGGTTTATTGTATCACTTGTTTGGCATCGTCAACAGGATGAAGAGTCAGTCACGCTCCTCACAATTTTTTCATTCATTCTTGGAGCAGATCAGCTCTACTTGCATCAACATCTATGTATCTGTCTTTCTGTCTCTTCATCTCTCAGTTATGCTGTGCAGGTGTCACCTTAGAACTTAGCCAAGTGTAGCTTAAGTATGCCTGTTGCCTGCTGGTCTACAGCTGACCTTAACTACAGCGTACCTTAACCTGAATCTCTCAAAAGAAACTGTTGGCTGCAAGACTTAGTTTGCTTATCAGAACTCATGTTGTGCTTTTCATACAGCAACGGATTCTTTCTCAGTAATAAATATGCATTGAATACTGGCTGGGCAGTCATGTTGTGCAGTTGATGCTAAGCTTTTTATGTAGGTAATTACATTAAGGAACCACACAGAGTGTTGCGGAAAAAAGAAATTAGAAAGTCGTTAATGAAGAGCTACACAGTTTTCTTTCTTTGGGTCTTTCTTATTGCTTTTTTTTTCTTTTATTTCTCCCAGAGAGGACATGTACCTTGATGAGTGTCTTGCATTTAAAAAGGTTTGCACTCGTGCTTACCAAGTTCTTTTCACTGCAGACTAACAAAAGAAGAAAACAAAACTACGTAAACCCATTACAGTAAAAGGGAGCAGAAGAGAATTGCACAAGGAGTTTACAGTTGTAATAGCTCAAAGGTGATTCACATTTTTATTTGATGAAAAAGTAAAGGCAATAATCCCTGTAAAGTCATATTTTTTAAACACTTGTAACAGTTTGTTCCATCTCTAAAGAACAAATGGAAAAATTGGTGCTTGTCCTTGCAATGTAATTGGCAGATGAAAGTGTCAGCGATGGTTTGGAGCAACGAATGCTGGTTGTATTATTTATTTTCAAAAAGCCAAAGAAATGTAGCCAGTAAAATTATCAATCAATCCGGCAACTTTATTGCTCTTGTTCAAATTTTATATTTTTCCACTTCAAAGCTCATAGATCTGATTAGCAGCCGAATGGCTTCTAAAACCCAATGTAAGAAATGATTGAAAGAACAGTCATTGCACTAGAAATTGATTGTCATGCAAGTATGTCTTCAACACCAATCCAAAATAAAAAACTACAATAATACTCCCTCCTGGTCCAATATTTTGTATCATTAAAAATTAGCATTACCTCAATATATACCATCAAACAATAAAAAAAGACAATACAAGTCTTAATTTGCTAAAGAAAATATCTTTATCATAATGTGAACATCTGACTTACTTCTTTACAACTTTGTACTTATTCTGAATACCATCTGGCTTTTCAGATTTTAAAGATCAATGCACAGTAATGTGGCTGAGGGTGCAGATACTTCAATAGAATGTAATCTCACCAGCCTCCTTTTTCCTTATGGAAGCAGTATGAGCTGAAGATTGCACTTTTGGTGTCTTAGCATTACTTATTGCTCCACGATTCCTGCAATTACAGTACTTGAGTTTTTTTGTTGTTGGTACCCAAACTTCCTGTTGTTTTCTTTCACCTGGCAAGGAGGAAAAGGAAGACATAGACTTAGGAAAGAGGGAACAGTTTTGACAATAACAAGCCATTTAGCTCAACAAGTGTTCCAATCCTTTTCACCTAGATTCTCCAAAATAACATTGAGTCAAGATTTAAAGTCCTTAAAGTCCAACTTCGTACCTTTTTCAACGTGTTTGTGAAATACTTTTCAACACTTTTCAAAACTTATCCTTAACAAGATTCCAACTGCATTCCTATGTTCTTGTTGAAGAGTGTACTTTAAAGTAACAATTGTAATAATTACCTTTATATTTTTAAAAGCTTTCAGCTTTCATTTGTTTAATCTCTCCTCATAACTCATAGCACTCAGTCTAGGAATCATGGTCTTGTAATATGAAGACCAAAACTGTACGCAACACGCCAGATAAGGCCCCACTAGTGGGTAACTATATATAGAGATATAATAATATACTTTGGTGCAAAGCCCGAAAAAGTATAGGTAGGTCTAGAGGGGCAAACTTTATTTTCATATTTCTCTGTCATTTTGAATTCTATTTATTTATTCCATCTAGTTACCATATACTACAGAAACCCCAGGGTCCAGACCTGAGAGGGACACGCTTCTGGCTGCATATTCCCTAAGGGGGTGGTATACCTGAGAAGCCCACTTTAAAGTAGCACTGTGAGCAGCACATTGCTCGGGTATCCCAGCGATAAAATCTTGTTGGCCTGAATGCATTGCTGCCAGTGAGTCTCAGGTTTGGATCCTGGCTTTGGGTCAGCTCATGTAGTGAAAGGATACTGTGGGTTGCCTCTGACTTCAGGTGAGTGGAGTGAGGCAAAGCAGTTAGGGGCATGTGTCACCACTGAAGCAATACTGAAGATACCAACTGTCTCTTTACCACTCACAAGCACTTGGCATAAAGAGCCCAATTCCACTTCTCCATCTCCTGTCCCCCCAGGGTCATGAAAATAATATATACAATTGGAATCCTGTTGTAACAAAAAATCCTGATACCATTAAATATTTTATTATAACAGAAATTTTGTTATAACAAATATTAAGATAATACAAATACAAGTTTGTCCAGGGTCACCAGCATTTCGCCATCTCTAATGGCAGTGGTGCAAGAACAACTTCTTTGCTGCTCTGTTGCATCTTACCATGTAACATGCTTGCCGACTGATGTTTAGACCTTTTAACACCCAACCTGGACTCACCTTTCTGTCTCTCGTGCAACTAACTTTGTGACTCAAGCTGGACAATACCTGTATAAAAAAACAGAGCTTCTTAAAATATTTTATTTAAAAATGAAACGATAGAAATACAGGTATGAATACAGAATGAAAATGAGACATTAGATGTAACTTTTTTTTTTTTAAGAAACACAAACACCCTTCTATTTTTTTTTTAGTTCAGGTCCCAATGCCCAATCTTTAACTTTGTCTTCAATTTTTTTTTTTTTTGACACTGAAAAATTTTTGGCAGTGTTAAAAGTGCAATTCTGAATGCTTTTGCCGCATCATTTTTCTTTATCCTGGAATCAACTTTTTCGGGACTGTTAATTTTTCTTTCAAAGTAAACTGACACCATTTCTCTCTTTTTTTTTTTTGTCCATTGCAAAGAAACCTTTGAGGTGCAATATGAAACTCGAACAGTATAGTATCAGCACACAACACAACTACTCATATGAACTCTCGGTGGAGCACTTACTCAAAATTCAACTATGTGTATGATGTCCCTCAACACTCAGGCCTCACCAAGACTTCCCAAGACCAGAATTTTCATAACAGACTCAATTTCTTTAGGTCTAACAGGACAGAGGTAGCATGTTGCAGGTTTTTCTGAGACTCTGCGAAAGTGTCGGTGCAGCATTAAGTATTTTTTACATCACATTATTATCTTTAGTGCCCGTTTTTGGTCAAAACTTAAATTTTGATGAATGAAATTAAATCTGTTCAATATGATGTTGTATGAATGTTTGTCCAGGCCAACAAAAAGTATTTGTAATTCTGAAAATTTAATTACTTCAGTATTCTCTATAACAGGATTTGTATATAGATTGGGGAAAGCAGTGTGGCAGACCGCTGGGGATTCTGCCCAGCCAGGATGCCCGGAAGGACCGGGACGGGGACTGTACCTCCCCTGGGACACGATTATGGAACCCTGGATGGCAGAACTTCCGCCACTTTTTGAAGTGCTGCCAGAAGGAATTCCAGGGACACTCAAGGTGCTTCTGGGTTTTCATGCAGCACTTCTGCCACACCAGATTGTCATGGAGCACCTGGAGCACATCTGGGTTATTATAAAAAGGCCACATCCCTCCAGTAGATGAGCAAGAGTCAGAAGGAAGAAGACAGAGCTTGGGAGGATAGGAGTACTGAGAGACTGAAAGAAAGAAAGGACTGAGAGTGGCTGATTTAAGCATTGTGGTACTGTATAATATATAGAAGGCAAGCCAATATATGTGTGTGTTTTTGGGACATTCGGTGTCTGTCTGTCTGTTTCCACAGGCTGTCTTACCACAATGGCATCCCAGATGGCACCCTCTACCTGCTAAAAGGTGGGGACCCCCCATAAAAATAATTTTGTGGAGACAGCCCCGCACATTGCTGAAGCCGCTCATCTCAACGGTCGGCAGAGGTCCAGAAAGACGTCCAAGTCTGGACCAATGGGGAGAAGGAGGAACAGGCCAGCTCTGAAAGCGGCGAATTCCCAAACCCGTGTCGCTGTTGTGGGCGCCAAGGTCTACGTACTGGCTGAAGAGACCATCCAGAGGACGGTTGCTCCAGTAGACAGGATCCAACAGGTAAACATCGCGCCAAATGATGGTACCTGGCCATCCCCTGTGCTTTTATTTTAGAAGGGGAATGCATGGATCTGCGTCTGTGGTTAAAGCAGGATGGCCCGGGAAGCAACGCTGGAACATTGATGGGAGAAAAGGAGCGATCGCCGCACACCAAAGAAGGGCAGAGCAAGGTGTGCCTGTGTGCTCAACTCCCCAAGCGAAGGATTGAGGAAGGCATTCCCTCCCCGAGACAGGCAAGGGATTGGACAGAGTGTGTTGGGTGCCCGCCGCTGATTGGTCAAGGGCAGGACCAATGAACGTCCATCCTGAGCCCGAAGATGACCTGACTGAGCCTGCGCAGTGGCTCCGCGGCTCACAGCCGGCAGTGGACTTACCATTTGTTCATCCCTAGCCGCCATAGTCAAGAGTCTGAGGTTTGTGTTAAGCTTTCAATGGAGGGTGCAAGCAAATATTATAAAATACATCCACTGGTAACAGCTTATCAGGGTGTAGCAAGCTTTAATGTTCAAAAGATCCATAAAGCAAAGAAACCTGGGGTGAGTCTGTAGCTTTTTCAAGTACTGCATGTACAAATGGAAAAAAATATTAGTCAATCTGGTCGGGGTGCAATATTTGTCACAAGGCAGCAACAAGGGGAAGCTGTGACGCTGTTTCTGACAGGTGTCTATGTTGCACAGGGATATGATTACATGCTTCCCTACCTGCAAATTGTATACTTCCCTGGGGAGAGTAGGCACACTTTCATGACTGTCTTCAGATATACAATGAAGTCTGCAGGTGGTCAGAGAATAAACAACTAGTACAGCCAATGAGCTATTGTGCTTTCACTTAGGCTACAGAATAGTACACAGTTACTGCAGAGCAGTGACACTTTGAGTATTTGGTATTATTGCCTGTGTAAATAAAGAGGACAAGGAAATGGAAAAAGATTTTGGATACCCACTCTGTATACTTGAAATAAGTAGTTGAACAAAATTACATCTTTACAGAATGGAGTCCAAAACAGAATTGAGTAACAACATGAAAATGCTTGTTATATAGGTGAGCTGGAGCAAGCGATGTCAAAAAGGTCGGAACTGGAAGTGATGTTAGCATAGCCGGAACTGGAAGTGGCATCCATAGACTCGGGCAGGATTTCCTTTGGATAGTCTGCAAAAGAAAGAGAAATAGGATCAGCAAACACTGTCATCCCCTAGTCCAGCATGTAATTACATCCATTCAAGCACTTTAGCTGTCTCCCATACATACGTGTGTGACACGCCTCAGCCCAGACCCATTGGGTCGGGTGGCCTGAACTGTGAGGTTGTGAACTCGAGAAAGAGCATTATCGTTGGCGTAAAGAGACCCCTGGCAATGAACCAGTGAAAACTTTGTGACATGTGGGTTCGACTCCTTGTTAATACCATCCACTGTAAGGGTACATGCTCTGTAACCAAGGAGAACTCACGGCCTACGAGGCAATACCTCGGCTGCGTAATCGCCCATTTGATCACCAAAGCTTCCTGTTCCTGTTTTTCAGGTCGAACAGTTTCCAGCTCAGTAATATAACAAGGTGTTCAACACCATTGATTCTCTGGCTCAACATGGCGCCATAACCTGTGCCTCAAGTGTCCTTTTGGAGGATAAAAGGCAGTGAAAAGTCAGGAGCTTTTAATAGCTGTACCAACATAAGGGCCTGCTTTAGGTTACTAAATGAAGCTTCTGCTTTTCGTCCCATACCACACTGTTTGGGGCCCTCTTCTTTGTCAAATTTATCAAGGGTGCTGCTCTTTCAGCAAAGCAGGAAATACACCAGTAGCAGTACCCTGCCATTTTGAGAAAGGCTTAAATTTGCCTCTTGGTCTTTGTATTAGGCCAGTGGGTTGTGTAAAACTGCTTTTACTATCAGACCACTCTTGCCTCAGTATCACTGGATAAGGAGGATTCCGGAGGACCGTTACCTTTAATGCCTTTAGCGGGCCCTCGTACAGTTAGGTCCATAAATATTTGGACAGAGACAACTTTTTTTCTAATTTTGGTTCTGTACATTACCACAATGAATTTTAAATGAAACAACTCAGATGCAGTTGAAGTGCAGACTTTTCAGCTTCAATTCAGTGGGTTGAACAAAAAGATTGCATACAAATGTGAGGCAACTAAAGCATTTTTTAACACAATCCTTTTGTTTCAGGGGATGAAAAGTAATTGGACAATGTGAAGCCACCCAGTGACACTCTATGGTATCAAAGAGCACCTCCAAATTTTTGAAAGGCTGCCAGTAGATTAGCTGCGACTCCACAGAGACTCTTCAGAAACAGCTGGGTATCCACATCTATAAGTACTGTATGCAACAGTCTGCAGCTCAGGATTCACTAAAACACAATCTGGTGACAGACCCAGAAGAGCTTCATGTCTGGGTCTTTAATCTATGCTGAAAGAATGGCTATTGTGCTAAACTAGTTATCCCATTAATTAAGCCTGGTCAGGTATTCGAGACATTTAGGAAGGTGTTGTTTAGGATACGGCTATCCTCCAGTAGTTTTAAGGCTGCTCTGAACAGACTTGGATTGGTGCTCTACAGGGTAAGGTCTGTATTGTCATGTACTTCACCTATGGTTCAACTCTCCTGAGACAGACATTTGCCATAAAGGTGTTAGGAAACAGATTTGATCACAGATGTCATGGGGCTGATAGTAAAGTTCAAAGTCCCACCAGAAAAAGACTACTCCTGTGACACTGTGCAAACTATGCATGCCCCTGATAATGAGGAACTAGGGGATAGAAACTTTGTAAATAATTTCTCATAAGGGAGATAATTGACCCTGTATTTCAAGTGAGACAAAGTTTATAAAAAGAGGAATGCAGTGTTTACCAAGTACAAAAAACAAAAAGCTTGAATATTTTTCCTCCAAACAAGGTTCATTATTTCTGTTTCCGAAAATTGCTACAGTATATATTATACAACATGTATTATTACTTGCAAAAGAAATGCTTGCCACTTCTGAGCTCTAGCAAATGTGGAAGTAGTTGAGTGTGGAACAAGAACCCAGGCAATTGCCTACTTTGGTCTCCAGCCAAGAAGACAGACCAAACCAAAAATTCATAGCAACCTCCAGCCCTATCACTTTTCAATAGCTATATAAACAGAATTGAGCAAATACACGATAGTCTGATAGACCAGTGAGGTATATACACAAATATCAGCCACCACATTAAAACCATTCACAGGTGAAGTGAATAACATTGATTATCTCATTACAAGGGTTAAGAGGTGTGATATATTAGTTAGCAAGTGAACAGACAGTTCTTGAAGGTGATGTGTTGCAAAGATCTGAGCGACTTTGTCAAAGGCCAAAATATGATGACTAGACAACTGGAACACAGTATCTCTAAAATGGAAGGTCTTATGGGGTGTTTCCGGTATGCAGTGGTCAGTACCTATCAAGAGTGGCGCAAAGAAGGACAAATCGGTGAACCAGTGAATGTTCTATGATTTAATACGCCCAAAACTGAGATTTTTGTCATCACACTAAATACCATGTTTGGTGTAAGCCAAAACCATGAAGCATGGTGGTGGCAGCATCAGGCAGTGTCGATACTTCTCTGCAGCAGGCCCTGGAAGGCTTGTTAGGGCAGAAGGTAAAATGAATGCAACAAAATACAGACAAACCCTGGTGAAAAACCTGATTCAGTCTGCAAGAAACCTGTGCCTTGGGAGAAGATCGGTTTTCCAGTAAAACAACCACCCCAATAATAACACCAAAGCCACATAGGAATGGCTTAAAAGCAGCAATGTGAATACAGTGTCCAAGTCAGAGTGCAGATCTCAATCCAAATGAAAATATGTAGCTGAACTTGAAAATGGTTATTTGCTCATGATCTTCATGCAACCTAACAGAGCTTGAACAGTTTTACTAGGAAGAAGGAGGAAAAATGACAGTGTCCATATGTGCCAAGCTAACAGAGTAACCTGTGCACACCTATTCAAGGCTGTCATGACTGCCAAAGGTGCATC
Source organism: Polypterus senegalus (assembly GCF_016835505.1). Lineage (NCBI taxonomy): Eukaryota > Metazoa > Chordata > Cladistia > Polypteriformes > Polypteridae > Polypterus > Polypterus senegalus. The sequence goes on from NC_053166.1 coordinate 109,824,023, forward strand.
TACTAAATACTAACTTGAAGGGGCTGAATACTTATAAGACCAGTTATTTTGTGTTTTATATTTGTAATTCATTTAGTTCACTTTGCAGAGATATGGTTTCACTTCATCATTAAAGAGTTGTTCTTCTGTTGATGAATATAAAAAACACAAATCAATTGTGATTCAGTACAGTGTATAATAATGAAATATGAAAACTTCCAATAGATGAATACTTCTCATAGGCACTATATAAAACAGCGTAAGTCTTCTCCAATGTAAAACCACACTGTTTCAGTCATACATGAAACTATGAATAATACAGATAATAATAAAAAAAATTAATCCTTAATTAATATTATACTAAAAGACCTTTGCAGACTACAGCTATTTGATGATATTGCAGGACATGTCAAAAAATAAATCAGCAGCCCTGAACAATACTCATTGACATTATAAACAAGTAAACTTTTATGGAAGGATACACTCTAGCCCTATAAGTTTGAGAAGTGTTTGTATAGTTGGGTTTGTAATGATACTTTACAATCATATGAAGTAATCCTAACCCAGCCCTGACCTTACCCTGTCATTATCAACTCGAGTTGGGGTTTTATTGCACTCTTCCCACTATGCTTTATTATTCACATCACAATATTTTTATACTTTTAAAAAATGTTCTTGCTAGGTTCAGCCCCCTAAAGCTCTGATCTTGATTAAATGGGTTTGCAGATATATGCATAGATGGATATTCACTGTCACTGGTAAGCATAACTGTGGTTTTATGTCTACAACCATATTACTTCACCCTGTGCTACCAGGCTGGAAAACTTCTTGTGAATACTGATGTAATATGAAACCTTCCCACATGTCAATGTCTGAAGAAGAGAGAAGAACTGTAAGCTTAGGATCCTTAATTCATGGTCCTTCACCAATAACAGGCAACAGCCAATGATTCAGCCAGTAAAAGAATAAAAGGTCTTAACATAATAAAAGGGAGTTGTTTATTTATAAATGATATTTACAAACAGACAGTAATAGATTCATATCTTGTGTTTCAGACAATTGGAGCTCTGCCCACAGCAGGGCTCAGTGGCAGGCATATATATATTGGCAACCAGGTAGCGCCCACAGAGTTATGAGCTCAAGACAAAACTCAGCCAAACACAATTTAAGGTACAATAAAAGGATGTTTAACATACAGTAATTCCATTATAAAGGTAAATCAGTCCAGCACAAAAATAACATGCACAATTGATCACCTTCTGTCTCCTTCCACCATTCCTTCATGAGTGTCGTCCACCTCCTCCCAACTCTGACTCTCTGATGCAGATGAGGTGCTGCCTTTAATCTGACCCAGGTGGAAATCCCCCAGAGTAGGAACAGGGTTCCCCTGGAACCACAAAGGTGCAACCAAAGTATCCCTACAGGGCTGCCTCTCAAGACTACAGCTCCCAAAATGCCATGCAGGGTTACAAATGGTAGTTCTACCAGAGGGATGCTGCCATCATGTGTGTAGGGGGAATAAATGGCCCTGTGAAGAAGCCTCCCTTTGTCCTTCCATTATGGACTTCCAACCGGAAAAGGTACCAACAACCAACCTGGTCGGGTTGCCTGTCAATCCACATCTTTCTCTAATAGCTTCCCATTTTGTTAGGGAAATAACTTCAATCCCCATCGAGATGCCAGTCCATCCATTCTGTCATTTATTGTATATTGTGCACACCAGAGGTTACTTCAGCTCCCCAAGCACCCAACAAAAACATGCACAGACACAAGTTAAAAGGTAAAAAGAGTCTTTAAATGTGGGAGACTCTTTCAATGAAACGTTTCCCACCACAGCCACAAGTACAGCAAGCACAGTAGCACACAATAACTCTTTTCTTCCTTTTTTTTTCCTTTGGTCACTTTTCCACTGCCTCCTCCACTCTTCCTCACAAGCTTCGTCAAACTTCCACCTGACTCTAGCTCATTCATCTGTGGAAAGCTGCTCCTTTTATCTTCCACCTGGGAGTACTTCCAGGCTTCCATACATGTGGTTCGAAAGCACTTCCAGTTGAGACGGAAACCCCATGCAGGAATCCAAGACATGGATGCAACCAAGTGTGGCTGCCATCTAGCGCTCCAGGGGAGATAATGCCCTGTGCATGCTCTGTCTAATGAAGCTGTTGCTTTGTATTAATACTAACAGAAATTAAGTCTTGTATTCTGCAGGAAAATTTTGTTTTTTTGTGGAAGAGACAACACAATTATGTTCTTAGTACATAGAAGAATATTACTGATGTACTTAGGGACTTGAGTGATACTCGTAAAACTCCCAGATAAATAATAATGTAGGAGCAATTCAGACATTAATAAAATTAATAAAAAATAATAGAGGATAGATAGGGAAGGACATTAAACTGATTATGTAATTACTTTAAATTACAGAATAGACAAGACAGCAATAGAAAATGCAAAAAAAAAAATCAAAAGATGTTATTATGCTTTCAGACAATAAATTAATATAAAATAAATACACATTTTACAAAAAAGTAAACACCAAACAGTGTGAAAATGTTGCCTTTTTACAACAATGTGGGACAATTTTTTACTACTAATATTTTTTTTTGTTTTGAATATTTCCTACGCTATCACTAATCAAAATTTATGCCTAGAGATCACTGACTAGAAAAGAAACCTTAATTCAAGAAACCACTAGGGAAAAAAACTTTCATTTTTGTTGTGATATGCAAAAACTAGGACACCACACAGAGTACATCATAATACCATCTTAAATAACTGCAGCAGGATAACATTACAGGCAAATCACATGGTCGGCAATGACACATTTGACAACCAGTAATATGGCAGTACATGCAATTAACAGAATTAACAAGTGCAAAACCTGCAATATAACATTACATTCTAGGAGAAAAAGTAGATTTCTGACAATCAGGATTAAAAACAAAATCATCTTTTTCATATTTTTTAGCTTACTTTATTAATAAATCTGTTTAAGGGAGAAGATTTTTTTCCAGTTTGCATTTCTTCAATGCTATATTCAAAAGTTTTTGCAAACAGCTCAATGGATGGATTAACAGTTTTCTACAAAAAAGTTGTCCAAATACCAGTTGAGATGCTATCATTGCTATACCATGAATATAGTATCTATCTATCTATCTATCTATCTATCTATCTATCTATCTATCTATCTATCTATCTATCTATCTATCTATCTATCTATCTATCTATCTAGACATGAGGCCTGTGAATCTTTGCAAGGTATTTCACTCAAGAACATATAAAAAAACAGCTGATCTTTGCAAAAACACTAGTTTTAGATTAACACAGTTGCTTCGATGCAATCATTTCAAATTTAGATCTTGCATAATATAATTTATGCCTCCTTAGTGATTTTAGTTTCTGCCCAGCCTTGAAATATTTATTTGATCTACAATCAATCTACTTTACAGCAGATGGCACTGGTGTGCAAAAATTAAATATGTAGTAAACATGCCTCTGTAATCGAACTTGTTAACATTTTTATAGCAAACTCAACTCAGTTCTCATAATCAAACTTTTCCATTCTTCCATGATTTGCTCAATATTATTTCTTTTTTTTCTTTTTATTGAATTTATTAAAAGCTTACAACATTCCATACAATCAAGTTAAACTTAACAAAACTAAATTCAATTAAACCCCCACCATTGTGAAAGAGAGGTAGGCCAATAGCCAGAGTAAAACACTGAGAGTAGTAAAGAGGGAAAGAAGTCCTTCTCCTCAATATAAATGCTTATTCTAAAATGTTATTGATTAGAACCTGCCAGGTTTTTAAAAAGTTTTGAATAGATCCTCTAAGTGAGAATTAGATTTTTTCCAATTTCAAATATTATATTACATCAGTTACCAACTGACTTAAAGAAGGTGAACTAGAATTCTTCCAGTTGAGCAAGATAAGTCTACATACTAATAATGAAGTAAAGGCAATTACAGTTTGTGTTCTTCTCCACTTTAAGCCCATCTGTTAATGGATTAGGAGGGATTGTGACACCAAGGCTGTTGGATAGGCATTTAAAAATTTTTGTCCAGAATGTTAATTTGGTACATGCCCAAAACATGTGGCCTATTGAGGCAGAAGCTTGATTGCAACGTTCGCAGATGGGGTCTTGCCCTGGAAACATTTTGGAGAATTTTAAACAAGATAGAAATGCTCGGTAAAAGATTTTGAGTTGAATAATTGAAGTCTTTGCACATATGACGCTAGAGTGAATTCTGTGCATAGCTGCCTTCCACTACTTTTCTGAAATGTTGAGTGAGAGATCCCTTTCCCACTATACTCTGGGATCTTTAAAAAGAAGGGACTTTAAAATGGTTTTATACTGCATATTATAGTATATTAGTCCTCAAGACTAATCAATATTTCTTCTGGAATAGAAATAGGTGGGAGATGAGGAAAATTGGACTAGCTTTTGTTTAGCAAAGTTTCTAATTTGGAAATAGTGGAAAAATTGTGCTTATGGGAAGCTAAATTTGGAGTGTACTTGTTCGTAGGATGCAAAGACATTATTTATATACATATTTCTAAATGATTTAATCATATACATTTTCCAAACATTAAAAACTGTGTAAGTTGGAGAGGGTGGGAAAAGGTAGTTATCATGTAGAGGTGCCACAGATAAAATATTCTCTAACTTGAAGTGCTTCCTACAATGGTTCCACATTCTGAGTGAATAAAGGACAATTGGGTTGTTAGTATATTGACAATAACTTGAATTTACTAGTGTACAAACAAGAAATATAACAAAGTTCTGTTGGATTTCATTTCTATTGTGGACCAAGCTATTGTGTTCATCTATTTGTGTCAAGGGTGGCACAGTGGTGCAGTGGGTAGCGCTGCTGCCTCGCAGTTAGGAGACCCGGGTTTGCTTCCCAGGTCCTCCCTGTGTAGAGTTTCCATGTTCTCCCCGTGTTTGCGTGGGTTTCCTCTGGGTGATCTGGTTTCCTCCCACAGTCCAAAGACATGCAGGTAAGGTTCATTGGCGATCCTAAAGTGTCCCTAGTGTGTGCTTGGTGTGTGTGTGTGTGCCCTGTGGTGGGCTGGCACCCTGCCCAGGGTTTGTTCCCTGCCTAGTGCCCTGTGTTGGCTGGGATTGGCTCCAGCAGACACCCGTGACCCTGTAGTAAAAATATAGCGGGTTGGATAATGGATGGATGGATATTTGTGTCAATGTCCAGTTTTTTATAATTTGTATATTTGCTGCCTAGTAGTAAAACTGAAAATTAGGTAGTGCCATGCCACCTTCTGATTTAGGTTGTTGTAGGGTTGTTCTTTGGATGTGTGGATAGAAAGCCTGAATTGCAATGAAGGCAGGGCGTGGTACATTCCACATCATGGTGTGTATCTTCCTAAGAAAAATAAGATTTGAGTGGCCTTTGATTGCACGGCCACCTGCCAGAAGACTTCACTTAATGAAAAGCTGTAAAAGGTCCCAGCTTAACTAAAACTGTCATTGGTGTCCTTACAAGATTCAGAGAGGAGCCAGTGGGATTAATGGCAGACATTAAATCAATGTTCTAACCAGTTAAAGTCCCAGAAAAAGACACTGATCTCTTACACTTTTTGTGGTGGCCTGAAGATAACCTAAGTAAAGACTTAGAGGAATTTAAAATGACAGTAAATCTTCTTGGCCCTACTTATTCACCCAGTTGTACTTCTTATGCTTTGCATAGAACAGCTGAAGATGCCAGAGATACATTTCCAGAGGAAGCCGTTAACACTGTACTCAATAACTTCTGTGTAGATGACTGCTTAAAGTCAGTTGCAACTGAAGAGCAAGCAATAAATCAAGACCTTCAAGCTTTATGCCTCAGAAGGAGATTCCACCTGACCAAGTGGGTGAGCAATGGCAGAACAGTTTTATTGTCTACTAGCAAAATACCCGCGCTTCGCAGCGGAGAAGTAGTGTGCTAAAGAATTAATGAAAAAGAAAAGGAAACATTTTGAAAATAACGTAATATGATTGTGAATGTAATAGTTTTGTCACTGTTATGAGTGTTGCTGTCATATATTTTATACATATATACATACATACATACACATATACATATACATATACACACACACATATATATATATACCCTTTGGGGTGCGAGCAGCTGTTGCTGGGGGTGCCAGAATCCATCGAGGAAGAAAAATGAAAAACATTATTTGTACAAAATCTTAATTTATCTATCCATTCCTAAATAATTAAATGGGCAGGCTATTTCGTATCAGTGCAATACGCTGCTTGTTAAAATGGATGACTCCTTCTCTTACGTGCACTTAGTGCTGCGTGGGTATTATGAACTATCGAATCTGTTCTATTTAAATTTTAAATATAATGAATTTTTATGTAGTCAACAGAAATATGTTTGGTAGGAATGTAAGTTAAATTTAGTCATCATTGGGTAAATTTTTCTTCACCATAGAAATTTAAAGACTAAATTCAACTTACACTCCTACCAAAGATATTTCTGTCGACTAAATAGAACCTACTTATATCCAAATAGAACTTGAAAAGATATATTTTTTCGAATCTGATCGTGCATTTTAAATCGACTTGACGTGCATTACATCGAGCCTGCGAGCTATTGAGCCCTATTGAGCTCTCGCCTGCCTGCTTCAATAAGTCACCCTCGCTTCGCTCTTACTTTTTTACCGTTCATTTAATCATGGCTAGTTGTGAAAAAATTAGAAAATGGAAGGAGGATTACACTGAGGATGGCTTTACCAAAACAATTATTGATGGCAAATAAAGTATCCATTATTCATAAATAATCAATTGGTGATGTGTTTTTCTGTGTTAACCTCATATTTTTTCATACTTCTCAAACCAAGGGGGTGCAAGGGTAAAATGAATCGGGAAGCGCTGATATATATATATATATTGAATCTATTGAAATAATTTTACTGTCAAATAATGCAAATAGTACACGGCACATGTTTCGCCCTAATTCTGGGCTCATCAGGCATACACACTCACTGCACCCCCTCTTGGGAATCGAACCTCGGACGTCAATGCTAGAGGCGAAGCCTCTCATGTTGCGCTACGGCGTGTGGTTCGTTTATTTGACAGTATGTAGATCGGGATATATATATATATGTATTGTGAATAAGGCGCTATATAAAGTGCCCGACCCGGCACAGATTCACACTGAGGCATGTGTGAATTGAACAGAAATCTTTTTATTTTCTCTTCACCCATGGGCGCACGTCTTCCCCGTGTCCCACAGGCCCAACACAGTCCCAAACACAGTTTAAACACTTGTTTCCTGAAGAGGCATTAGCTCTCTTGGAAATGTGTTCTTTTGAAATTGCGGCATATTAAGTAACTAAACAATATAGTAATATACCAGAAATGGCGATATCCCTCCCATTGTTATTACGGCGGTACAAGAATCACAAGAGAAAAAATATACTTTAGCTTCCATTTACTGACGGTTAACATGGTTACAGACGGGAGGCATATGACAGACTTTATCCAGGTGGGAATCTGGATCAACACAGTCAACCATTTTTCGTCCCCACACTTGGAGGAACTTTGTCGACTCATGCCCCAAAGGGTCTGGCTGTTGTGCAAGCCTTTTATACTGTTCTTCTTCAACTTGCTGGTCTTCTCTGTCTCCAAACAAGGGCAGGAAAGGGCTGAACTCCTCCTCCACAAAATACAGAAATATCATAGTGCTTACATGCCAGTTCTCATTCTCCCAACAAGGAAAGAAGATTTTGTGCTGAAAGAGGACAGAAATACACTATTCTGTGTTTAAGCTGACTATACAATCCTCCAGTTGTCTTTGGCTATCTAATCCAATGCTTGGCTAGCAATTCTAACTGCTGAGCCCCTGTGTGCCAAATTTAACATGTACATGTCAATAAATCCATACCAGTGAGCATAGAGACAGTGACATTAATATTAAAGAAAAATGTAGTATAACAACACTCTTCCCCTGTGGGGCACGTCTTCTCTGTGAACCCCACAGGTATAACACAGTCCCAAAGCACCTTACTTTAAACACAGCAATCCTTCCGCTGGCCCCACCACTCCTCTCAGGCAACCTCGTCCTCTTCCTCCCGATTCTGGCCCAGAGTGGTGGTTGCTGGCTCCTTTTTTGGCCCACACGGGAGTGCTCCTGGGAAATGTCCCTTTCTGTCGCCATCGAAGCTAATGCTGAAAGTCGAACCTGCCCTGTCGTATTTCTGGTATAAGTTTGAATTCGCTTTAGGGCTGAAAATGTCCGCTTGACAGAAGCAGTGTACACGGGAATGCTCACCGCCAAATATACCAATGTGAACAGCCGCCCCATGCTCTCATTCAGATTTTCTGATGAAGGAAGTCAAGGAGATCAGTGGGAGATTTTCCTACAAAATCATCCATGGCATACATTACAGTCAGTTCTGTTTTTAGCCGAGACAGATCAAAAACCGCTCCGTGGCTCTTGTGTTAAACTGGAGAAGGCTGCATGCGTGAAATTTTTCTTGTATTCCCGAAACTTCCGGGGCTCAAGAAGCGTGACAAACATCAGGTTTTTCGTGGTCTTGAAATCTGGTCTGTGTCTGGCAAATAATATTGTCCAGAATTCTGCCATGGAGTTGGCCGTAGTGTGCACGACGATCTTTCGCTCGGAGCGTTTGCGGTGCATTCAGTTCCTTATATCGGCTTCTATCCAATCAATGTGTCTGAATATGGTGACGTTGCCGTACGCCTGCTAGAGGGCCCTACTGACACCAACTCAAAATCTGATTGGTTGAAGCAACAGGTTAATCGACATTTTATTCTGTGTTAGAGTGCCTCCACACCGGATTGTGGAAGCCTCTCTGCCTGGCAACAAATGATGGCTGAAATGTGATTGGTTAAATGCTTTAATACGAAACTCCGCCTCCCACGGCTATCAAGCTGCAGTCTATTACAGTATATGGGCAAAAATACATTCCAGTTATGACCATTACACATAGAATTTCGAAACGAAACCTGCCCAACTTTTGTAAGTAAGCTGTAAGGAATGAGCCTGCCAAATTTCAGCCTTCTACCTACACGGGAATTAGTGATGAGTGAGTGAGTGAGTGAGTGAGTGAGTCAGTCAGTCAGTCAGTCAGTGAGGGCTTTGCCTTTTATTAGTATAGATTCCTGAAGAAGACAGAGCACTTGAACAAAAGGATTTAGACTTGAGCCACAATCTGCTTCCAACAGAATGTACCCCAGTGGTGCACAGAAATAGACAGCTTCAAATTTCAGATAAAGTTACAAAACAAGCCCGCTACAATGCGCGGTCTGTTGTTAGCTCAGTTTATGATCCCCTTGGATTTATGGCTCCTGCTATAATGCCAGCAAAGCTCATCTTAAGGGACTTGTGCAAAAAGAAATGTGGATGGGATGAAGAAATGGAAGTCAAACACATTCAGTAATGGAAAAAATGGAGGAATGACTTATAGTTACTAGCAGACTAAAGTGTGAACAGATGCATCAAACCCAGACAGTTTGGAACCATAAACTCAGCACAAATGCACCATTTTGCACATATCTTCTCTTGACTATTGAAGAAGGCGAAAAGCATGGTTCTTTCTTGATGGGCAAGTCAAGCCTTTGAAGCAGATGACAATTTCAAGATTAGAGCTGACTGCAGCCATTGTGGCAGTCAAAATGGACAAAATGCTAAAAGGTGAGCTTCAATACCCCTACAAGAATCAACATTTTGGACTGACAGCATTTGATTCAAGACCTTTGTTGCCAACAGAATCTCAGTAATGAGAGATCATTCACAGCCTTCACAGTGGAAGTACATCACGTCTGCTCAAAATCCAGCATATCAAGCATCCAGTAGGCTAAGCATAGAAAGGTTCATCAGACGCACCGCATGGTCACATGGTCCAAGTTTCCAGTTGAAGCCAGAAAATGAGTGGCCAAAAAGACCAGATCAATTGAATGATTCACTTTCTGAAGATGATCCAGAGATTAAAGTCTGTGTAGTTAACATAACAAGAATAGAAGAGGTTACCAAACCCATCAATAAACTAATCACTTGCTTTTTAGAATGACTACACTTGAAGAAAGCAGTAGCTTAGCTCCTCAAGTTTAAAGACATATTGCTGCACTTTAAAATGAAAGAAAAACATTTCAACTAGAAGTCAGTCCATCAGACAGTAACCCAGAAGAACAAAAAACACTCATCACAGAGCACATGGAAAAGTACAAACTGACTTTAAAACCAAGCCTAATTTCTCCAGAAGATTTGGCTAAAGCTGAAACAGAGTAGATCCATCTTAGTCAACTAAAAGAATTTCCAGAAGAATAAAAGGTTTTAAAGAAAAATGCTTGTGTAAAAAAGAACAGTCAGATCTTCAAACTTAGCACAGTCATACAAGATGGAATACTGAGAGTTGTATTAAGACTCAACAAAAATGCAATGCCAGATGAAACTAAACATCTTGCAATTCTTTACAGGCATTCACATGTTGCCTCCTGTATATTGCAGCACATTCATTAAGAAATTGGACATTGTGCTTGTTACCAGCCTCAGGCCTAGGGGAACCTGGGCCAGGTACAAGCCACTGTTGTTATAGAATGTACCCACAGTGATATGGTGAAAAAGCATAAAAAGAGCAGGCAGCAGTCACGAGTCTAGGACCATACTTCTCTGTTCTCTTTTATTTTTAATTTACCCAAAAAATATATAAATACTTCAATCTCTGCATAGATCAATAGATCAGTTAAACAATGCTCCATACCAATTTCCTCTGCAGAACAATAGTATAACATATTTACTTTGGTTCAACATCAGTATTGTTATCAGCTATCAAGAAGTACCTGATTAGAAACCAATGTCTCCAGAACTCGTTCATTTTCAAAGTAAGCAGGTAGTTCTGTATCACCATATTGTGTATGGATGAGATACTAATCAAAGCAGTCTGATTATTCAAAGCAGGTGACTCTTTTGCAAGACAGGTAAATATTTATATCCTATAGATAGCCATCAACAATAACCTGTAGTAGAATTTTCCAGGAGTTTTGTCTTTCTTTAAAACACTGAATTCTAGCCCATTACACTGCTGCAATTGTAAGCTTGCACAGTTGCATCTAAAATATTGGATACCTCAAGCAAATTCATTTATCAGAAAAATCATATCAAAGTGCACAACATGCAGAAGATACAATTAGAAAGCAGGGGAGCAAAAATTGGCACATTTGCTGGAAAATCGCTTGGTACCTTACCAACCACCATTCTCCAATACAGGAGTTGATTATTTTGATCCCTTTCAAGTCAAAAGAGGAAGAAGTCTGGTCAAGAGGTACGGAGTAATTTTCACTTGTCTAACAATCAGAGCTGTGCACATAGAGATTGCGCACAGCTTAGACACGGATTCTTGCATCTATGTCATACACCAAATCATTTGCCTAAGAGGACAAGTTAAAATTATGTGCTCAGACAATGGAACAAACTTTATTGGAGAAGAAACAGAGCTATGAGCCGCAATTAAAATTTTTTCCAAGACAAAATCAGCAACATTATGATGAAGAAAGAAATCAAATGGATTTTCAATCCACCATCAGCCTCCCAAGGTGGAGTATGGGAGAAACAAATTAGAAGCATAAGAAAGATTCTAAACTCAATACATAACCAACAAACACTATGAAAGTCTGTTAACAGTAAAGTTTGAAGTGGAATCAATCAACAATAACAGACCCTTCACAAGGACATCATATGACCCAAATTACTTGGGGTCACTCACACCCAATCACTTGCTAAGACACAACCAACATGCCTCCTGGACTCTTTTCTAAAAATGAGCAGTACACTTGAAGATGCTGGAAGCAAGTTCAGTATATGGCTGATCTGTTTTGGAAAAGATGGTCCAAGAAGTATCTGCCAATATTTCAAGAACGTCAAAAATGGCACCAAGAAGAAATTTACCAAGCTTTTGATATCCCGGTGTCTGATTTGAAGTATTCTCCTTAAATCCTTTGTAATATTCTTTATATTACTCTTTATCTCTTTTATGCAAACGAACCCCCACCCCAAGTATGGTAGTTGTTGCTGTGGTAATTGTAGCTATCGTCACCTTCAACTCGGACTGTACCTTTTCAGTCTTCTCCATGCAGCATTGATAGAGTAGCATTTCCAGTTGACAGTGCGGAAAGTAAGGCTATTTTCGATTTCAATTAACCTTCTGGAATCAATGAGTTGTCCTGGCCCGACTCACTTGCACTTTTGCTTCCACTTTCGCTCTTGGGTGGAGGCAATGTTTCAGTGTCAGGTCCTGGGAGATCTGTGCTTTCGCCTGTCTGTTCATGGTCATTTTCTGGCAGGCTGTACCTTGAACTTGAGGCCTGTTTGGGCTTGAATGAAGCATTAGCTGCTTAATGTTATTTCTTATCTAAATTGTTTATTGTATGATATTCTGATATTTTTTTCTGTCACCAGTGAATTTCCTGGTTTCTAGAGCAGTCCCTTTGACCTACATTATTCTTGGCATACTTTTGCCTCTTTCCATGACAGCCCTCCAACACCGCTGCCATCACTCTGATCTTCCACAGCTTCTTCATGCAGCTCCATTAATTATTTCTCTGCCATGTCCCCTGCCTGCACATTCATGCTATTGACTTTGCCTCACACTGCTCACTCGAGGTCAGAGACAACTCATTTTCCCTCTCTGTGAGGTGGGTCATTCAGAGGAGCTAAGTGTTGCTCTTTTAAATGTTTCATTATGTCTTTTACTCACTCACTCAGTCATAGTCACACACACACATAAACACACACTCTTACACAGCTGCTCAGGATGGCCCTGTCCCTTCTAACAATGTCTCTCCCTCTCAGTTCTGTGTAGCCACGCCAGAATTTCACTCCAAAAATGCCAGCGATCTCTTTTGAAACTTAGAAATGTTCAGGAAAAGCTTTTCGCGAATCCTTTAATCACATATTTTTAAATCTGGGTTCCAACCCTTCCCCTGTTTTTTTTAGTCCATTTAGTCAGTCAGTTATAAAAGAAATGTAAAATATTCCACTATGGATCTGAAATTTGCAAATCACTTTTGGATAACAGAGACTATGGACAAGCACCATATAATATAAACATAGTATAAACATAAACATAGTATGCATTGGTATGTATTTTTATTAGAGTGAGATAATTATAATGAAATATTATAATTGAATGAAACTTAACCATGCTCTGTTCTTACCCATCTATTCTTAATGTTTGAAAATATGACACATTTATTATAAACAAATTGATGATACAATATAAATCTGTGCATTTTATTTGTCTGATTTTTAACATGTAACTTTGATTTATACTTTGTGAACTTCAGACTATGCAGCTATTAATTTCAATGTGCTGTTAGTAAACCTCAAAAGCTTTGCAGTAAGCTCTCAGGTGACCTGCTGCATTAGTCCCATAATACTGATGAACGCTGATAATGTCCATTCAATGAAGTGATAACAAACTGATTGGATGTTGAGGGTCACTCAATATCTAATATATTTTCCACCCAGTTGCTGAGCAACACAGAGTGTGTTAAATACATTTTTGGAAGGACAATCAGCAAAGTTAAAGCACTTTTTAAGCCTCTCACTATTCAGGTTCATGTATTTCTTATTTATAGTTCTTTTGTTGAGCTTTTGAGAAAAACTGTGCCTTATTCAATGTGTGTCTAATAGTACTGTTTGTTTTTCTGAACACAAACACTGAGGTACTTTGTACTATTTTACAAAGATAAGTCCTTACTAGGCCAAATACTTTGTCCAAGTAACAGAAGATTAGTAAAGAAGAGGACAGTGGTCTTATTACAGTCCCTCTTCCTTAATGAAAGGTACCATGATCTAAGATGATGAAATACAAGAAAAAATGTACAAAATAAAATCTTTCAAATAGGAGCTTTCTATACTGAAGAGTATCTCAAGGAACTTTTCAAATACGACTGTATAGTAAAATTGTGAGAATATATATATTGTGGAGCCGAACCGGACACAGACAGGCGGACATGTTGTTCATCACCACCGCACGTTTTATTATGTACAATATTTACAAAGTTAGGTGTCACTCAGACACAGAATAAAGTGCACAAACCCCAAACACACACAGTCCTGGCCACACAATGCCTTTCTTCGGGCCGCCTCCACAATCTCTTCTCCTGCCTCGTCCTGCTTCCACCCGACTCCAGCCTCGAATGAAGGGAGACGGCCCCTTTTATATTCTCCCGGATGAGCTCCAGGTGATTCCCGACACTCTTTCGTTGGCCACGCCCCAGCGTGGCGGAAGTGCCGGCTGTTCTCCCGGCAGCTCTCCGGGTGTCCTCTTAAATCTTCCCCAGCACTTCCTGGCGTGACCACGGGCCCTGCAGGGTGGGGCTTCCATGCCCTCAACCCGTGGCCCCCAAAGCAACCAGAATGGCAGCCCCACGTGATCCAGGGTCGGCACAGACCCACATCCTGTCCCTCACGGCGTCCGGCCGGGTCGTTGTCCCTGGCATCCCTGACAATATACTCATTAGGGGACAGTCATAGGCTCAATGGTGCGTGAAAGACCAAGAGAGGGGAACTGGAATGGGCACTAATGCTTTTCTCTCCTTCCATCCACAGAAAAATGTCAGAATAAACACATTGCTACCCAATATAACGCTCCAGTATCCACCACCGTCCTCACAAAATAAGACTCCTCTTCCGGCTCCAAGGAAATATCTCACTTTCCGGTCCCCTTCTGATGTCGTCAGTTCCGTCCCTCTGCTACTGACGTCATCTCCGGCCACTACCTTCTGCCACACCAGCTGCTGAGCTCACCTCCCTTTTGTTAATCGCGCTTCCTGTACAGTCTCCATATAAGTCGGAGCATTTTCTGTTGTTTTGTTGAATGATTGAGTTGATTTGTGACCATTTCACTGTACTAAATTGAAACCAGTATACGGGAAGGTCCTCAACACTTAACCTGGGTCTATATACAGTGGAACCTCGGGTCACGACCGTAATTAGTTCCAAAACTCTGGTCGTTACTGGATTTGGTCATGACCGAAGTTATTTCTCCCACAGGATTGTATGTAAATGTTAATCCATTCCAGACCATACGAACTGTATATAAATATATTTTTAAAGATTTTTAAGCACAAATACAGTTAACTATACCATATAATGCACAGCATAATACTAAACTAAATGTAAAAACCTTGAACAACAGAGAAAACTAACACTGCAAGAGTTTGCACTATAGCGCTATGAACTGCTCGCTAAAAACACTTTTTAATGGGTTTTAAGTACATGGAAAAAATAAACATTTGAAAAATCCGTAATTTATTAAACCACCAAGAAAAGTAACATTACAACAATGCACGCTCTACTGAACCGATCGCTGCAAACAGAAGTGAAGTGGAGGTTAAAATCAATAGAAAAAAGTCTTCATTAAATACAACAAGGTTAAAACAATGCTCAAATCTGTCTCTTTAAAACAAGCCTGGTGCATTCTTTAACTGCCTTCTCGGCCTTATGTGGCCAGCCCTCTCTCTGTCGTGTGTGTGCGTATGTGTGTGTGTGTGTGTGCCTGCCTGTGTCTGTGTCTCTGTCTCTCTCGCATGTATGTCTCTGTGTGTTTCATCACGCTCTTGCATGTATCTGTGTGTGTCATGCTCTCTCTCTCTCGCTTCGCTGCACATGTGTGAAATCATCAGCGCACACAAACTGAAAGGGACAACTGGTTTGTTCGTATACCGAGTGTGTGGTCGTGAACAGATGCAAAAGTTTGCCAAACTTTTTGGTCGTAACCTGATTTATGCGTGTTCAGAGACATTCGTGAACTGAGGTTCCACTGTATATATATATATATATTTATACTAGGGTACCCAAAATAATCCAAATCTGTACCTGCCGCACAATCTAGACTTAGTTGTGAATTTTCGCCACTAGGTGTAACATACTTCCAGTATTCTTTGGCAGTCTACCAAGTGCCATTGCTCTATATTGTTCATTCAGTATGTTGGTGTTTTCTGGTGCTTATTAAACATGTTTTGTGATTTTGTGATGGGTAATCGTAAAGAACAGCGAGTCTATGTTAAATTTTGTTCTCTCTTAGGGAAAACAGCTGCTGAAACTGAAACTGTAGTGATGCTTGAAACTGCTTTTAAAGCAGAAGCTTTAAAGTAAAACCCAGGTCTACAAGTGGTTTTTGCGTTTCAAACAAGGGAAATGTCACTTGATCTTGCTCCGTGTGACATTTTTGTTTCCGCATGTGAAAAAGAACTAAAAGGAAAGCATTTTTGTACCGTGGAGGAAGTCAAAGAAAAATCGCTGCAGGCATTGGACAGTGTTCTTCTTCAGCAATTCAAAATGTTTCCACCAGTGGGAAAACTGTTGGGACATGTGCAGCCATTCACATAGAGTGTACTTTGAAGGAGACTAAAGTTTCAGTAAGTAAAAATTATTAAAACATTTTTTTTCAATTCCGGTTATTTTTAGTACCGCCTCATATATATATATTGTCACACACACACGCATGTAAGGTAGTCTAAGGGCTTGACTAATTTTGAGCTACAGAGTCGGGGTTGATGAATTGCACTAATGCCTTTTCTTCCTCTTCCGCAGACCTTTAGAAAAGAAGACCAAGTAAAGTTCCACCTACTTCCAGCACCAGACCACGCTCTTCTGCCGATCTCACTCATATCTCACCTTTTCCTGCTGAGCATGTATAAAATCAAGACTTCCACTCACCCAAATCAGTCATGTTATGACTCAGTCTTTGATGATTACTCGTTTTTGATAGTTGCGGTTATGATAATATACGTGGATTCCCCAAAACTTCCTCTTTGTTCTGTCTGTTCTCTATATATTTTTAACTATCATTTGGAGTATAATAACTTCCTTAATAACTTAACTTAATAACTTCCTTTGGATCATATTGTAAGGTAGAAATTGGAACTGGACAGACAAACTTCTGGTTTAAAGTTTCACTTAAGAGAACTGTGTTGGCTGGGATTGGCTCCAGCAGTTTTGTACTAAACTTCACTTGGCTGATAAGCCACATCTTATTCAGGACATCTAGCTTCAGCTGAAAAGTATTAGGGACAGAGGCTCTATTTCAGTAGTGTTCTATGATGTGTAGAAAGCAAGTTAAATGCACATCATATTAATAATATCAAAAGACAAGTTTACAGGGTGATATTGTAGTCATCTGTGGTAGGCTGGCACCCTGCCCGGGGTTTGTTTCCTGCTCTGCTCCCTGTGTTGGCTGGGATTGGCTCCAGCAGATCCCGTGACCCTGTAGTTAGGATATAGCGGGTTGGATAATGGATGGGTGGATGGAAACAAATTTCAATTCATTAACATAGACCTTAAATTGACATGAAGGACAACATTACTGTATATTTCCAAGCTCCTATGTTATGCACCCATGTAGCCAATTTTCTTTTTATTGTTCTTTGTAATTTATATTTTAAAATGTTTCTGT
Organism: Polypterus senegalus; assembly: GCF_016835505.1. Lineage (NCBI taxonomy): Eukaryota > Metazoa > Chordata > Cladistia > Polypteriformes > Polypteridae > Polypterus > Polypterus senegalus. The sequence goes on from NC_053166.1 coordinate 109,841,440, forward strand.
CTTCACATTTTGTGTATTTTATTTTTCTTTAATATGCATTTGTGCATTTATGTTTATATGGATGTGCATTGGCAGCGCTGCTGCCTCACACCAAGGAGACTGCGGTTCATGTCCCAGGTGTATTCTTTGTGAAAATTTCATGTTCTCCCTGTGTCTGCATGGGTTTCCTTTGGGTGCTCTGAATTCATCCTACAGTCCACAGACATGCAGGTTGGCCTGTTTGTCTGTGTGTTTGATCACCCTACAGTGGAGGGGCACAAGACAGGTATTGTTCCTGTCCCTGGATAAGTGGGTTGGGAAAATGAATGTTTATGTATTTATAATTATTCCTATTTAGTTGATATTATGCATAATGTTCATTGTCCTCTTTGTGTTACAGAGTCTAAGGAGACAGGGTTCCAGATGCTGCAGCTCTGGGACAACTCCAGGCCTATGTAAATCTGTGAATGCCTCCATGCTAAAGCTAAGGTTTGACATACAGCATATTTATGTTAGTTTGCTTATTCTGAGGATTTTAGCCTTTGATATTTTTCAAGCGAACTTTTTTGTATTAATAGGTTTATAGACTGTGGAGAAAGAGTGAGATTGCAAAGTCCCAAAAATAGTGTAATTTCACACAAATTTAATAAAATGTAATATTCTATTCCAAATCAAAAGCTTCGTTGAAATAAACAGGCACATGGTTTAAGAGGAATAAGCGCTATAATACTAAGCATGCATTGTCTTTGTGTCACTGGAAGCTTCATTCTGCTGTGAGAGAAGTATGATGCCACCTTATGGAGATGGGTTCTGTTTATATGTTTCAGACATAAAGATATGGGACTTGAGGAAGTGATGGGGGCATGATCAGTCAGCTTCCTGGGTCACCTCCTCTATGCTGTTAAAGGAAGAAACAAGAGAGTTAGTGATAGTGCTCCCTCTCGCCCTGGGTGGTACCACATACCTGATCAGAGCCTGCAAGATAATAGTCAGATATGCAGGCATGACAGGGCTTTTTTGACTTATTGGATTTCGATTGTGGATTATGGACCAAACTTTGTTAACCTTTCACTTACATTTCTCTCAAGTAAATTGGCCTTCTTTGATTTGTTTTTGCCTCTTGGAATAAATTCTTAAAATACAGGTATATTAAGGAACTTTGTTTTGTCTTTTGGTCAAGGGGTTTTGATCGTTGCTTTCACCGTATTTCATCCTTGGAAAAATCTTGGCACATGCAAACCCTGAAGCCTGCTTCTTTGGGTTTGAGGGTATTATGAGGCCTATGTTTTTGGGTAAAGCCTATTTTTGAGTCTAGTGAGCTAGCAAATTGTAACATACATTTGTATTAATAGGCAAAATGATTCACCTTATTCATACAAGATGGATATTTTGCCACAAGAAGATTGGAAGAAAAAGGAGCTGGAATTATCTAAAGTTAGTGCCTATTCTTATACTTACCAAACTTCAGGGATATGCAGTTCACATTGCAATGCACTCCTTAAGACTTCACTGTAGTTTCTCCATTGGAAATGTTCTCTTTTCCTCATTCTTGACATGACTAAGAAACTAACTCAGTTCCCAGTACTATATTACTGTTGTTTTTGATTTTTTATGTAATTTGTAATATTTATATGTTTGTTTATTTTTTAAAATTGATGATATGTTGTTTCTAAGCTGCTTGAATTTTGTGAGTTCATCCTGTTGTATAGTGGGTCTGTGGGCCAGAAAAAGTGGACTGTTATAATAAATAAATAAGTAAATACATACATACATACATACATACATACATACATACATACATACATAATACATGGCTGGTTCTGTTTCCGTGGGAGTGTGTGCTCATGCAGCTGCTGGGGGTGTGACACCCCATGTATTGGGAAATGTTGGATACCAGACTACACTCTAGGTGTCTAACATGTGGGACCGAGTGTGACCAGGATTGTGGTGTAAGACAGGGAGACACGGACACAAAAGGGTTGGATTTTGCAAAAATAAAGTGAGGTTTTATTTACAGGTGTACATAAAAAAAATAAAAGCAATGTCCTGTGGAATATATATATCAATACACAGTCCAATACCGCAAAAGACACACAAAAACTGTTATAAAACTGAGCCCAAAGATAATGATTATATACAGTATTTACAGTGCTGACTGAAAGTCCCAAATGAAAAAGAAAAATGCACACAAACTAGTGAAACCCATATATACACAAAAACCAAAAATTAAACTGTCTTCCTCCACAGTAATCCAAGTCAGGAAGCAGCTCCTCCAAACAGTATATACAGGGTTTACTAACAAAATTATTCAAAATATGAAAAAGTGCACCATTAACCTACAAGGTAATGAATACCACTATCAAAGCTAATTCAGAGATATTTACTAAGATATATAGAAGAAGAAAAATATTTACAAAAATCAAGACACAAGTGGCAGTGCTTGATAAATTCAAGACAATGCTCTACCAAGTACCTCTCTCTGAACAATCTAGACGCGGGATATTTCCTTTTGTATTCGGCACCACAATTGTATCACAATTACCAGTTAAGCTGCTGAACGTCATCCTTCTACGGCCACGCGATGACATGTATGTGTCTCCAAAGAGTGCCGTCTCCTGCCCTGCAAAATTCCTATTAAAACGTAGGCGGCTAGCGTGTGCGTGCATATAGCTATGGAGGCATTTCAGATGCAAACTTAGTTTCTCTCACAACTGAAAATAAGCCCCCTGCTAGACAACTGCCGACACAGGATCCCTTTGTAAGCCATGCCGAAGGCAGGCTGAAATTAAGACGCTTCACTCTTCCAGCACTACGAGGTCGTTGGAGGCACACATACGAGTGAGAGATGGATAATGCCATCCTGGCTGGACAATGGCAAAGCCGTCTTTTCACTCTCACATGAAACCCGTCAGGACATTCCCCAGAAGCTGCTCATAACGTCAGCGAAGACATTCCTCTGCACTTTCTAAAAATGGACAAAAAGGCAAGCTTTATTTCTTTATTTATCTCTTTTCTCCCAAACTTATGCCTCTCTCTCAAAACTGCAGAGGACGCAAAACTAACTTTATTTAATGGCTGGCAATGCTAGTGAGGCACATTACCACATGGGGTGGTGGAGTAATTGGGGTGAGATGCACCTGCACACGAGGATGCGATCTGTCTCAATTGCTTCATTGGCTTCCTGCGGTGCACGATTGAGACACTGCACCCACAAAGGCATATAAGAAAGAGCTAGCACAGGAAGAATCGAATGGAAAATCGTAAAGAGGAAAGGAGGTTAAAGATGGAGATAGAAGACAGGAGCGAGAGAGAGCTGGTGCGAGTGAACAAGAAAGAGAGTAGGCAGACAGCCAGGAGGAAGTCTCTGGACAGAGTGCGTAGCCGATGCTCAGGGGCTGATGGCCACTTCAGCTGAGCGACTTGGAGGAACTGTTGCACACTGCTCAGTTGGAGTGACTCACCGGAGAGAGTCAGCGTGGCTGCAGAGGAATTGTAAGGGTCAGTGAAGCATCATGTGGGATTGCCATGGACCACAGGGATACAAGCCTGGCAGTGGGAGTCAGAGGCTCTGGGATGGTACCATGCTGGGAGCCAGAGATGGCTACAGGTTGAATTTCTGGTTAGGCTCCTTTTTGGCTGCAAGAGCCCGCATAGGGTTAAGCTAAGGAGACATCTAGAGACATTTAGAGCACTGCATTTTTGAACACTGTTTTTGTTTTGGAAATATTTTAATAAAACACTGGAGCACTTTTGCACCTATCACTGGCTTCATATGTGAGTGTCCTAATCTGCTGGCTCATCTCTTGGGCTGTTATCGGTAGCAGGTACAAGAGGCTCCCCATTAGGATCCAGTAGCATAGAGCTGACCTGCACTGTCACAGAACCATAAGAGACAAAGCCATTATGAAGTTACTGTGTGAGACCAACCACCCTCATCTTTTATATTGTAGGTTCAGGAAATGTTTTCAGTAGAGCATCATTGAGAACGGTGGAGTATATTCATCATCATTGGAAATACTGCTTTAATTTTCTGGTTTATTTAGATTTTTTTTTAGTTTGGATCATGTACTGGATTTGTTTAGCTTGGGTTGCCTTTTTTGGCATATCTCTTTTGCTTTATTTTTTCTAGTTTTTCTGTTTTGCCATTTGTGCTTTTTTTTGGTAATGTAATAAATTTATTATTAATAACCCAGCCTCCATTTTGGAGCCAGCCCCATGCTCGAACATTTGGGAAGGGTTGGTATTAGGAAAGGCATCTAGCCATAATAAATACCATTGAATCTAATAAGACATTGACTCCAAATAGAAATGGGAAAAGAAGAAGAGGAAAAGGGAGAAGATGAAGAAGAAAAAACAGATTTGAAATAAATGTGTTCTGACCTGGCCTTTTCTGTATTTTGTGGCATGCACCCCCATTCACCATTTTGTGTGCTTCAGTTCACCAAAGTATTTTTCAAATAATCATAAATTAAAGCAATTAGAGTATGGCAGTCCATATTATACAACCTGGATCATCCTGTAGTTCTGGAAGCAGGCTGTGTTTAATATCATAGTTACAGGAAGTCTTTTCAGTACTTAAGGTATTCTCAGTCTCTCTCTCTGTCTAGTCAGCTGATTTGTATATATACAGTTAAGTCCATAAATATTTGGACAAAGACAACTTTTTTCTAATTTTGGTTCTGTACATTACCACAATGAATTTTACATGAAACAACTCAGATGCAGTTGAAATGCAGACTTTCAGCTTTAATTCAGTGGGTTGAACAAAAAGATTGCATTAAAATGAGAGGCAACTACGGCAGTTTTTTAACACAGTCCCTTTATTTCAGGGGCTCAAAAGTAATTGGACAATTGACTCAAAGACTATTTCATGGGAAGGTGTGGGGAAGTCTGTCGTTATGTCATTATCAATTAAGCAGATAAAAGGCCTGGAGTTGATTTAAGGTGTGGTGCTTGCATGTGGAAGATTTTGCTGTGAACAGACAACATGCAGTCAAAGGAGCTCTCCATGCAGGTGAAAGAGGCCATCCTTAAGCTGTGAAAACAGAAAAAACCCATCCGAGAAATTGCTACAATAATACAAGTGACAAAATCTACAATTTGGTACATCCTGAGAAAGAAAGCAAGCACTGGTGAAATCAGCTATGCAAAAAGACCTGGATGTCCATGGAAGACAACAGTGGTGGATGAGCGCAGAATCATTTCCATGGTGAAGAGAAACCCCTTCACAACAGCCAACCAAGTGAACAACACTCTCCAGGGGGTAGGCATATTGATATCCAAGTCTACCATAAAGAGAAGACTGCATGAAAGTAAATACAGAGGGTGCACTGCAAGGTGCAAGCCACTCATAAGCCTCAAGAACAGAAAGGCTAGATTGGACTTTGCTAAAGAACATCTAAAAAAACGCCAGCACAGTTCTGTAAAAACATTCTTTGGACAGATGAAACCAAGATCAACCTCTACTAGAATGATGGCAAGAAAAAAGTATGGAGAAGGCGTGGAACAGCTCATTATCCAAAGCATAACACGTCATCTGTAAAACATGATGGAGACAGTGTGATGGCTTGGACGGGCATGGCTGCCACTGGCACTGGGACACTAGTGTTTATTGATGATGTGACACAGGACAGAAGCAGCCGAATGAATTCTGAGGTGTTCAGAGACATACTGTCTGCTCAAATCCAGCTAAATACAGTCAAATTGATTGGGCAACATTTCATGATACAGATGGACAATGACCCAAAACATACAGCCAAAGCAACCCAGGAGTTTCTTAAAGCAAAGAAGTGGAACATTCTTGAATGGCCAAGTCAGTCACCTGATCTTAACCCAATTGAGCATGAATTTCACTTGTTGAAGACTAAACTTCAGAAAGAAAGGCCCACAAACAAATGTCGCTGCAGTAAAGGCCTGGCAAAGCATTAAAAAGGAGGAAACCCAGCATCTGGTGATGTCCATGAGTTCAAGACTTCAGGCTGTCATTGCCAGCAAAGGGTTTTCAACCAAGTATTAGAAATGAACATTTTATTTCCAGTTATTTAATTTGTCCAATTACTTTTGAGCCCTGAAATAAAGGGATTGTGTAAAAAAATACTTTAGTTCCCTCTCATTTTATGCAATCTTTTTGTTCAACACACTGAATTAAAGGTGAAAGTCTGCACTTCAACTGCATCTGAGTTGTTTTATTTAAAATTCATTGTGGTAATGTACAGAACCAAAATTAGAAAAAAGTTGTCTCTGTTCAAATATTTATTGACCTAACTGATATATATATATATATATATATATATATATATATATATATATATATATATATATATATATATATATATAGATATACATATCCTTTATATAGATAGATTATTATTTCTGAGGCTCACAAACCTATAATTCCATCCTATTCCCCCATACAGAGCATGTATGGGGGGCTCATAAATGTAAAATTTGTCCCCGGAAGTACTGGATTTCACCTTTCATTCTCAAGCTCATAAACTTAAAATTCTTTAACTCTTGTATCTAAAAGAATCTTGTCAAACTAATTACACACTTCTGATGCCATGAATTGAACAATAGTTCTGCCCCGGCTTATTTTGTCTTCTTTGGTCAGTTTTCTTTATGGTTCATCACTTCTATCATTTATTATAATATTGCTCAGTTGTATTATTTGTTTACTGTTAATTTTATTCTATTTAGTTATTTTAGTTATTAGTTATAATATTTTCAATGTGCCAACATTTGTTCAGTGATGTTCCTTTTTGTATTTTATTCATGGTTCCCAAAGAGGTGACACCATTTTTCCATCACCAGTGAGGGAATGCTACCAGCCAAAGGATAATTGGAGATGCAGTCCTTAACACTTCACTGAATGTGCTTAGTGGTTTGGTGAGTTCTCTTTTTGATTATTGCTTCTTTGGATGTATTGTTTTTTGTGACTTCTGATGCTGTTTTAAGGGTTCTGATTTCTGGTTTTTGTATTAGGACTTGAGGATTAGATTTTAGGCAATTCCCTCTTACCCCCTTTTTGACTTTTGAGCATTTTCTGATATTTTCAATTTTTTTTTGTTAATAAATCTTCAATATTATAAGATTCTGTGCCATATGAGAACACTCAGCACCTGTTTCATGCCAAGCTATCTGCTTATAACTCTAACAATGGAGTTTTAACCTGTGCAAAAGACCCTCCACATATACCTCATCATTTATCTAATTATACCCCACCATTTCTTACTAGGTGGTACTTGGTGCACCAGTGTCCATGCTTCTTAGTGCAGCAATTTGTATCATTTGTAGCAAGATACGTTGTTCATAAGGGGAGCAGAACAGGCACAGATAAGGCAGGAGACAAAGGACACACCTGAAGGTGTAGCTTTGTAAAATAGAAACCTGTACTGACTTTAGATAAACTAAGAACTAGCATCTGAGAAAACTAGGTCTGAGGACAGAGGTTATGTGTGGGACCAGCAGGCACCTTGTGTGGTAACATTTCGACATGGCAACAAATTGGAGCTGAGGAAGCCAACATAGGATAGGTCAGGCCACTTTTACAATACTGTACAAGAGGATAACGATCCAAAATCTTCTTTGTGAGACATATTTAAAATATAGCCTCTAAGTATTAAACAAAACTAAGGTGAAATGTGCTTTTATAAAAGTGGGCAATCAGGCACATAATTGTACCAGATATTGAGGGGAAAATACTTTTAAATGAAGGGCAGTTTTTGTCTTGCCTCTGTCTTTAGCCAACATATTATATTTTTTCTCTCAGATTATTTTTTTCTCATTTTTTTAGTTTTAAGGTTAAACATTTTGTATTGATATTACTTTTTGTGGACACCTTTATTCCAAGTTACAGAGACCTTTAGGAGACACTGTTTCTCATAAAGAGTCATAAAGAATTGTCACAGAGAAAAAAATGCTAAATGTAAAAGTGAGTTATACACACTTTGGTTCTACTCAGTAAATATGGAAAGTTGAATGAATTTTTTGTTTCACGGTTTTGTGTTAGACTCTGGTTATGGGATTCTCCACAGTAGTTGTGCTCCCAGTGATTGCCACAATTACAGTAAGCAGGTAACCTTCTTTCAAGTACAAAAACCTCAGAATACATTTGTTATGGTAAAGCCAGGGTTCCTCCATTGGTTTACATTTAAATTGTTTCTTTTGTGTTCTTTTTTCACTTTTTATTATTGTTGTTTTCCATTGTTTTCCCTAAGAGGTGGGGCCACCCATCCATTACTGCTAATCGGCCACCCCAAGACCATAAAGGTAGCCTGGATATTGAAGTCTGAATGGTTCATTTGCATGCCCTCTGGTGGATTTTGTTGTTCTTGTAATTTTCATTACTTTTTTCGCTTGAATTCTCAACTTTTACTACTGTTTCTTGGAAAATTCTTTTTGATTTTGATTTGGGATTGCTTTTAAGGTAAGTCCTTTTTTATTTAGTCTTTTTGCTCTTGTTTTTTTCCCTTTTCATTTAATGAATCTTTTATTAAGAATTCTTGTGGCCTTGCTCTTCATAAAGCAGGATTTGATGTTAATCCACTGCCTAGTGGGGGTACTTTGAATGCATTTTGAGAGAATATATTTTTTAATGCTGTAGTGAAGTGCTTTTTGGCCCAGTGAAGTCTGAAGCCAAGCTCAACTGGAAGACAGGCTTCCTTTTGGTGCATTTCCTCTGGACAGGTTGGTGGGATTCATGCCTGCTTCTCTGGCTATTACTGAAGGCCTCATACCACTTTGGCTACTTTGTGAGATAAATCACAATATTGTTCCTGGTAGAATACCTCCAAAATTATTATGAGTGCAAAATTTCAAGCATGAAAGTATCCTTTCTTTTTGTCATCCCTACAAAGTATTTATATTGAGGACATTCCTTATTAACAGTAGATCATAATAAAAGTTCCGTTGTCGTCTGTAGTTAATTTTAACATTGGTTGTGATTGCCTGTTATCACACACGACCAATTAGGGGGTATCTAAAGGATCTGATGAGTCACGCGAAACCACAAGATGGGGGACTAAGGCAACGTGTTAACACCTCTCTCTTTATTTTGACAGGAAAGACAAACAACAAAAACACTCGGCAGCTTGAATTTGTCTCAAAAGCCTTGTCCAGACATCTGAGCCGCTTCCGTGTTATGAATTCACCTCCGGTCACTTACAGATGATGTTACTACCATCCCAAGATCCTCCACGTCATCTTTCCAGCATTCCTACCTCCGTTCCCCATCTCATAAATTCGTCCATGTCACCACCATTCTTTGTCAATTGTACTTTACAAACCTGACCGTTAATGAGAATTCTCTCAACCTTTTACTTTGGTTTACAGTAGACGGTGACGGAATCTCCAACCCGTAATCTGTGTGTCTGTGTTTTCTTCTTTCTGTGGAACTCAAAAGACTCATTCTGTCTCTTAGCTGCATAATCAAGCCTATCTGAAATTACATGAGAAGTTTTAAACATGTAGGCCTCATGGTTTTGAAGGTACAGTAGATATAACAGAATGTTTTCATCATGAACTTTGTTATGTAAGCATTAAGAGGCATTAGACGGTAGACTGTGAATATTTCAACATATTTATTTCCATTTAGATGTTACTTTATATAAATTCCTTTAAAGAATAAAGCTTTTTAACAGAAATCAGAACACTTGGTTAATTCCACCCATCTTTGTAACAAAGATGGCCCTGTTGCAGTGTCTTTAGATACAGTATAATGTAAATACATACTGTAGTAGTTACTCAGGAATAACCTGCACAACTACAGTGTCGTTAGATGTGGTACAATTTACAGTACAGTATGGCTTAATAAACAGTAATAAGTACAAAAAATAAACATATCAGCTCTTACTAGACGTCTGTCCACACAGCTAGTGGTGTGCTATTCAAATGTGTGGAGTACAAATTTATTATTTATAGTGTCAAGAGACTTTAACGGGATGATCCAAAAAAACATGCTGGCAGGATAGATCAGAAAATACCACTTTTTAATGTGACAAGGACAAATAAAGAATAAACAATTTTTAGTCTTCAAGTAGGAAGTAAGAAATAAAACTCAAAGGTAGGGTTACCATACATCAAGGTTTCCCCTTGAAATATCCCTTTTTTAGGCACCTTTCCTGGTGGCTTTTACAAAATTGTCAGTTTGTCCCGGTTTTACACACTGTGACCCATTGTTCCCAACTTAGTTCATTTTCTTTCACTTCACATCCATTTTTTAAGTCTTACTTACTCAAATGGTGCACAGCAGCATCAAGTGTGCACAACAGGAAAAAGTTAATAAGTAAATGTGAGAAATATGTCTCCATGTAAGCCTGGGCATCCACACCTCAGACTTACATGGAGAGAAACTCCAAAACAAACCCTGCATACAGGGAAATTCCCATCCACTAGTACGTTGGAGCAATGTATTTGATATACAGTAGATAGAAAAATCCAGTAGGAGAAGAGCTACTGTAATTGTGTAAAAACAACATTCAAATGTGTTACATGTTCTTTGTGTGCCCTGAGGAGGTCATGAACAATAAAAACTACTGAGCTGAGGTTTAAGATGTAGAAATGTTCAGCTGAGCTATATAAAGACTGATTCAATCTAGCATTGCAAATTTCATTCACCATATTTTATATGTTGGCATCAAATTTTTAAGTGTGAGACACAGTTAGAAGTGACGTCTTTTTTTTTTACAGCTTGACAGTAAAACATGTATGATGCTCATGGGCCCTAAATATTATGTTCTTTTTAATATTACAGCTAAAGGTCAAAAATGTTAATTATACATTAAATAAATTACTGTTATGTTTGGTTATATAACATTTATATATTTTACAATTATTGAATCTGCTTCCTCCAATACACTGTTATAATACCAGCCCTGGAGAGGATGCTAGTAATACTGTGGATTACTTTAAAAACCTCTAAAAACACACTTTTTTAATTTGGCTTTTTCATAGCTGCATTTTAGTTCTCCCTTTAACAGATTATACTCTATATGCATGGACATATATTCTTTATGGATTTTCAACTATTAACGACCTCTACTTTTCTCTGGTTTCTTTTCCAGTTTCCTATGTTGGGGTTTTCTGGCACCTGATGAAATCTCTACACAACTATCTGTGATGTTGGAACATAAGCAGATCAGCCAACTGTTGATGAGACCAAACGCATCAAATCTCCTAGAATGAAACTTAAAAAACAATAAGGAATGACTTATTACATTTATGTTTTGGTTGCATGCCCATTGGGGCTGGGTGAGTTTTTGGCCATTTTACCCCTGCAGATTTTACTTTTTTCACCAGAATTTCACCACTAGGTTTTTCCTTATTTTTGTTTCCTGACTTCCCCAGCCATCTGGTATCAGACTTATCCATGGAGACTTCAAAACCATCTTATATATAAAAACTATACTTTTTCTCTTGCCTGTATCTTAACAGTTGGTCCGTAAGTATTTGGATAGTAACACAATTTCTGTAATTTTGTCTCTGTACACCATCTAAATGGATTTGAAATTAAGCAATCATTAAGTGATTGATGTGTAGAAGTGTTTCAGCATTAACTTAAGGTTTTTACCAAAAATATTGTATAAGCGATTTAGGAATTAATTTCTATGCATTAATCCCCCACTCCCCAGTCATTTCCAGAAGCTCAAAAGTATTTGGACAGATTAACATAATCCAAAATATAATAACTATTGTCAATATTTGGCTGAAAATCCTTTATAGTCAGTGAATGCCTGAGGTCTGGAACCCTTGGCCATTTTCAAGTACTGGGTTTCCACCTTACTAATGCTTTGCCAGGCCTTTACTGCAGCTGTCTTCAGTTGCTGCCTCTTCTTTGGACTTTCAATCATCAGTTTTGTGTCCAGCCTTTGGGATTAAGCTTCATTGTTATGCAGACAATACTCATCTCTATATATCTACAAAGCCCAACTCTGTCCTTCCTCATTCCCACAACAATGATTGTCTATTTGAAACAAAATCTTGTTTTTTTCCAGTTTCCTCCAACTCAATAGCCATAAGACAGAAGTTCTCCTCATTGGCTACACGTCTACTTTATCAGAATCTAGCAGTTTGACACTCAGCGTTGATGGTACCTCAGTCTATCACTCCCCTCAGGTGAAGAGTTTGGGGGTTATCTTTGATAGTACTCTGTCTTTTGAATCCTATATGGATAATGTAAACTGTCATATTTTTCATCTCCGATAGCACCGCTGTCCTTACTCTATGTGTTGGTCACTCCCTGCACTGATTGTTGCAATTCTTTTCTCTTTGGTCTCCCACATAAGCTTCTTGATAAACTCCACCTTGTTCAGCACTCAGCTACCTGTATAATAACTCAGACATCTTTAATACAACACATTACCCCCTCTCTTATGCAGCTTCATCGGCTCCTTTAAAAATTTCACATTGATTTTAAAATTCTTTTATTTGCCTTTAAAGCACTCCATAACATTGCTCCATTATACCCCTCTGACCTCATACAGGTCCTCCACATTTCATCTCCTCATCATCCCCCTGCACGCCTGATAATCATTAGTTTCAGGGCATTGAGTCGTTCTGCACCTCATCTCTGGAACTCGCTACCACAAAGTATTCCCTACAAATTTTCAAAACCCATCCTTAACACTCGCCTATTCAGATTAGTTTACACTACAAAATCTTAGGCTATATTCTTATTTGTTTTGTCTATTTCAGTTCCATAAATGTATGTACAGTATATGTGTGTTTATATGCATGTTTCCTTATTGTTTGTTTTATGATTTTATTGTTTGTTTGGTGTCCTTGGGTGTTTAGAAAGGCACTTTGAAATAAAATGTATTATTATGAGATGGTATTGTTATTCAGGACGTGAAATGCACGTCCAGTTGGGATAAGGTCATTTGATTGACTTGGCCTTTGAAGAATAGTCCACTACTTTGCATTACAAAGTACCTGGTTTGCTTTTGCAGTATGTTTTGGCTCATTGTCTATCTGAACTGTGAAGCATTGTCCTGTTAGTTTTGTTGCATTTGGCTGAATCTGAACAGATAATATAGCCCTTTGCACTTCAGAATTCATTCTGCTACTTCTGCCAGCTATATATTTTTTACCTTACTATTTGTTTTTGATATCAATAAAAATAGATTACAAAAAATTAAATAAATAAATAAACACTAGTGACTGACTTGCATTCGTGGCCATGTATGATCATGTATAAAACTGCCTCCACTATGTTTTACTAATGATGTGGTATTCAATGGATTGTGAGCTTTTTCTCCTCTTCTGCATACTTTTCTCTTTCCTACATTCTGGTACATATTCATCCTAGTTTTCTTTGTCCAAAGAAAATTGTACCAAAACTGGACAGGCTTTTAAAAAAATGTTTTCTGGCAAATCTGTCCTTCATATACTCGAGATTTACCAGTGGTTTGCACCTTGTAGTAAACCTTTACTTTCATGAAGTAAACATGAAGTAATGAAGTAACATTACTCAAAGTTATTGTCTGCTTTTACATGCATTTTTATTACTCTTTAATCTATTTATTTTATTTATTTTTTTTGTATCAGTATACTGCTGCTGGATTATGTGAATTTCCCCTTGGGATTAATAAAGTATCTATCTATCTATCTATCTATCTATCTATCTATCTATCTATCTATCTATCTATCTATCTATCTATCTATCTATCTATCTATCTATCTAAGTTTTCTCTTGAGTGTAGACTTTGGCAATGACATGTCTACCACCCGGAGAGTGTTCTTGGTTTGGCTAAATGTTGTGAATTGGTTCTTTATCAACAATGACAGAATTCTGCAATCATCCAGAACAGTTGTCTTCTGTGGTTTTCCAGACCTTCTGGTGTTGCTGAGTTCACCAGTGTGTTCCTTCTTTTTAAGAATGTAAGAAATGGTTGATTTGACTCCTCCTATTTCTGCTATCTCTCTAAAGGGTTTGCTTTGTTTTCTCAACCTAATGATTGACTATTTTTACTTACATGGACAGCTCTTTGGACCTCATATTGACAGTTCACAGTGACAGCATCCAAATGCAAATTCCACACTTGGAATCAATTCCAGACCTTCTCCCTGCTTGATAGTTGAATAATAAGAAAATGGCTCCAACATTGCTATGGAACAGATTGTTAATAAAATCTCAATAAAGTTTTGAGTCCCTGCAAATGTGGGGGGTGGGGTTTAGTGGGCTATGCAGAAAAATGGCCGTCATTCCTAAACATCTCATATGACATTTTTGGTAAACCCCTTAAATTAAAGCTGAAAATCTAAACTTCAATCACATACAATCACATAATTTCAAATACATTGTGGTGGTGTACACAGCCAAAACTATGCAAATTTTGTCTAAATACTTATGGACCTAACTGTATGCTATGTTAAGTGTGTACTGATTATTTTTATCTGTTATTTTTGGTATTTTGTTTATTCATTCTTATTTCTTTGTTTCTTTGTTTTTCTAATTTGTTTAACTTGTTATATTTTCTTTGCCACCTTGTAAAACATTTGGAAATGTGCTATAGAAATAAATATTATACTAAGGACATTTACTGTACAAAATTCAAACTCACAATTTAATCACAAGATGATTTAACAGCAAATCATTAAATGTGTCTAATCTGTACTTTCCAAACGAGTTATGGGGAGAACATGAAAACTTAAAATAAAAAAATATATATTTTCAGTTTAGCATTTGCATGTCATTATATTAGTTGTTGTGCTATTAATTTTTTTTGTGGTGTCCACTTAATATTCTTTTTTTTAATGTTTATGCACATCAAAGAAGCTGTGATCATATTGAAAGTTGAGTTTTATACTCAATGAGGCCACAATAGGCTCTGGTTCCTGTAATACTGAAATGGAAAAAAGGTCTCTAAAAAGAATGTGTAGATGGATGGATGAGATTTGCTGTCAATGGAAGCAGAACTGGATAAATCACAGATGTTAATCCTTTACATGATCACATGGAGACCAGAGGCTGTCCTGGCAGCACTGGGCACAAGGCAGCAAACAGCCAGTCACAATGCACACTGATTTATACTGGGGGTAATTTTGAAACACCAGTTAACCTGATCTGCACGTGTCCGAGGATGTCAGGGGAAAAACACACTGACAGGTAGGGAATGTGCAGAATTCACAGAGAAGATCGAAGGATGTTGGATTGACATCATCATGGTGACCCCTAAACTATAATATAATATGATGTAATACAATGTAATAATAATAATAATAATGCATTTTATTTATATAGTGCCTTTCACGTGCTCAAGGCACGTCACAGAGTTTAAGAATGGCAGGGTATACAGTATATAGCAATGTACTAAACCAGATAAATAAATAAAGAAGAGTAAGATAGTAAATTCAGAGAAAAAGCCTAACAGACAACATAATTGATGGTCTATCACACATACACACAGGTTACATGAGCATCTTGACATAGCGGTAAACTGAAAGAAGGGTAGTAAAGTCAGGTAGAGCTAAAAGCCTTCCTGAACAGATGAGTTTTGAGTTGTTTTTTAAAAGAATTCATGGAGTCAGCTGATCTAATTAATTTCGGTAGGTCCCTCCAGAGTCTGGGCGCTATACAGCTGAAGGCCCTGTCACCCATGGAGTGTAGATTAGTGCGGGGCACAATAAAAATGGTAGAATCAGAGGACCTTAGTGGGCAGACAGGCACACAATGATGAAGAAGGTCACTCATTTAGTTCGGCGCAAGGTCATTAAAGGCTTTGTAGGTTATTAGTAGAATTTTACTGTATATTCAATTCTGTAAGATACAGGGAGCCAGTGAAGGCGGAGCAGGATTGGTGTTATGTGCTCGCTGCTGCTGGTTCGAGTAAGGACTCTTGCAGCCGAGTTTTGAATAAGCTGGAGATGTGATATAAAATTAGAACGGGCACCTGCCAGTAGGGAATTACAATAATCAACGGGGATGTGATAAAAGCATGGACAAGTTTCTCAGCGTTAGAAAAAGAGAGGAAGGAGCGAACACGGGATATGTTACAGAGGTGAAAGTAAGAATGTTTCTTAATGTGATTTATGTGGGCAGAATAAGAAAGGGAGGAATCAAAAATGGCACCAAGATTCTTTGCAGTAGAGGCAGGTCTGATGAGATCACCACCAAGATTGACTGGGAAGGGGCTCATTTTATTAAGTTGCACTTTAGTCCCAATTTACAGTTTTGTTGTAATTTAATTTTAAATGTAATGTAATGTAATGCTGACACCTAATAGACAGGCAACATGTCTAGAAATGAAACTTACTTTAGACCCCCTACAGTTCTGATTGATGAAGTAAAAAAGTGCATTGTGATTGGAAGGCAGTTGGTACTCTACAGGCTCTAGTTCCTCGTAACCCTTCAAAGGGATAAGCAGCATAAAATAATGGATTATTTTAGGATAAAATATAATATAATATGTCTGCTTGTTATGATCGTATTCACATTAGTTTTCTCCGTTCCACTCTCCCACAGTTCAAAGCTATTTTGTCGTGCTGAATGATGATACTAATTTGACCCAGTGTCTGAGTCTGAATGTGTAAAAGATTGCCCCCTATGGCTTATGTTTGTTTTTTTTAGTGCTTTGTCATTTGCTGTTGGGCTATGCTGTGGCTCCTCTGAAATATTTATTGGAAGGGATAGAATCAGACTTGAATGAATGTATAATTTAATATTAATGACAAATAATTAATGTTGTTTATTGTTTATTAAAGCAATGTTTATAGTGGCCCTGAAGAGTAAAACTCAAGAAAAAAATGAAAACAAAACATTTTTTTTCTCAGGCTTCAATCAAAATGCTTGATTTTTGCCAGTACTGTAAATTCATTTATCAAGGGGTAATAGAAGGATCATGGTGTGATTTCGGACAAAAGTAAATGCCATGGCATAATGTGTTAAATAGCAGACTACTGTAATAAGAAGAATAAATGTATTCTGCTTCACTATGGTCCAAAAGTAGAGTATTCAGACTTTGGTAGTCATAAATAAAAGGCTTCATGTCTAAATATATAAAGCTATTTGTTCCTGTTTGACTCATTGACTAAATGACAACAAATGCTGAGCTACTTGCAGACAACTTAAGAAAAAATGATTTTCACCAGCGGATCAGTCTCGCCCCAAGTCCCAGAGAGATCTAGCCTCACTCAAAATATAATTGCATTTAAATCGGAGAAAACCTAGACAATGCTTCACATATAACATTAGAAAATAGCCGCAGTTGCAGAACAGCACAGCCACAGATTGTAGCATGTCCATGCATGTAAGCCAGCATTATTGTGGCTGGAGGTCCAACAATGTACCTTTTTTTAAATTGTATTCTTATTTATGTTTTATATATAAAATGTAATCGTCCCTCAACTTTTGCTGTTTTGCTTATTCACAGATCACTCCGAAATAAACACATAAATAATAATTTCCCCTATGATCATTCTTATGGCATTGATGAGTTTGTGGTTTGAAATATTTATAACAAAAAAAAATTCATGAAATCTTTGTTACTACTACAGCAAAAACTATGAGGACAGTGTATAATAAGGCTTCAGTGAAAATTGAGAGAATTAAGAACATTTGGAGCTATAACAGGAAAAGAATTAGTCTCAAATGAACATTAATCATGTAGAACACATATTCTAACAACTTTTATGAGAATATATCACCTCTAATTAAAATGCAGTCCACCTCAAACCTCCAAAGCCACAAGAGGCAACACTCTTTGTCTCCTCAGAGTAAGAAAAATTGATTTATTAACTCTCATTATTTAACTACCATCTATTTATGATTTTCCATTTGTTGGGTTACTAGTGCATTGTACTGTATTAACTTTGATTTTTAGTTTAAGAATGTGTACAGAGGAGGAGATTAACAACATCACATCCACCTTTAGAACCCTTCAATTATATTTTATGGGAGAAATAACACTTCATATGTTATTTCTCTAGAAGTAGAGATTTTGAATCCACAGGAGTGACTATGACACATATATCCTTATATAAAAATGCCATTATTTCTTATAGCACACTAGACTGTGAGCCAATAATTTTAACATAACAATCTCAAGCCCACCTAATTGAAATTAAATTTGTGGGATGGAGCAGCAGCACTGAGCACAAGGCAGGAAAGCACAGGACAGTATATCCTGGATCCACTCATGCACACTCACACAAAAACTCATACAATGGCCAATTTGGAATTGCCATCTAACCAAACTTGTATGTCTTTGGAGAATATTGGAATGTTTACTAATTCTGAGGGGCATGTTGGGGATGACCACCAATTAGAGAATACAATGTGTGAAGTGTACATCATGTACATAGCCAGTTACAGAGCAGCTATTTTCTTGTTAATTGTTGTGTGTCTTGAACAGAGCAACCTATACATTGACAGTAAATGGCAATAAAAACCACCCCTTTTTAAGCCCCAAAGCCCATGTTTTTTATTCTATAAATATTCAAGGAACAGCAGTCTATATTATCACATGAGGAAGATTTTCACTGTTTTCATCACGTTTTCAAATGACAGTACAGCGATAATTAGTATCCACTGTGATGGTGGAGCTACCATCCGCCTTGACCACGGTTTGCTTAGAGGTGCTTTGCTGGCTGCTATGTGACTGCTTGTGTGGACAGAGCCTTTCTTGAAAATTTTGAGCAAAAAAGAGTAGCATCAAGGGATTAATGCAGCTGTGAGCATAACTGAGGCATATGCTGATATGGTAGGCATAGAGAAAGGTGGGGGTGGGGGCCTCCGTGCTGAGGTTGAGCACTTGCATGACATGAAAAGGTGACCAGCACAGCAAGAAAACTGCGATGACCATGAGAACAGTTTTAGTGGCCCTCTTTGCCCAGACAGACTGCCTCCTGCGTACCCTGCGGATGGACCTGAATACATGGTAGAGAGTGAGTGAATAGAAAGTACTAATAATGAGGAGGGGGATGATGAAGCCCACGGTTGACTGATATAATGTATACCAGTACATGTCTGCAGGACCTGAGGGCAAGTCCAAAATGCAAACTTCCACATCTTCCTGCTGGAGGGTTCTTGAATAAAGCATCACAGGCACAGTGAGTAGAAAGCTGCCAGTCCACACCATAGCATTAA
The DNA here is from genome assembly GCF_016835505.1 of Polypterus senegalus. Taxonomy (NCBI): domain Eukaryota; kingdom Metazoa; phylum Chordata; class Cladistia; order Polypteriformes; family Polypteridae; genus Polypterus; species Polypterus senegalus. Next base: position 109,860,500 of record NC_053166.1, read on the forward strand.
TGACCATGGTCCATTGGATTGTCCTTCTCTCTGAAGCTGGGTGAACAATTGCAACATACCTGGAATATAAAAGAAATAAAGTCTGGTTATACTCTGATGCAAATATGTAGTATGGAGTATTGGAAAGTCTATAAGCTCATTTCTCAGGCTAAACGATGATTTCCAGTAATAAACATTTTAAAATGCTCAGCACTGATGTGCTTGCTAACACTGGGTCTGATGGTAAACAGAGATATTTTTAAAACAACATCAATAGCAGCAATTTATCTTGTCTGTATATATAAAAAGATTAGCGAAATCGTGCAATGTTTTCATGGGACATTTGCATGCAATACTCATTTTTTTTCAAAACCATACAGTATGTCATATAGCTTACATCTATATATCCTTTTTTCTTCTTCATTAGGAGAATACCACAATGATACTCTCATGTCAATACAACCAATTTATACGTCAAACAAAATACCTTATATATATCTGCTCTGCTAAGAATAGTTGTAGTTCAGCTGAGTTATAGCAGTCAACAAATGAAGCCTATGTATGTAATGGCGTACACTTATAAATTGTAAAACTGCATAAACATTGAATTGCTGACAAAATCATTGGTGATCATGCAGGAGAGGTTGTATTCCTTCCATGTATTAGGTTAGATACTGGTAATACCCAGTGCAGGATTTACGTATTAGCTACACAAGCTATAGCTTAGGGCCCCCGCCTTCTTGGGGGCCCCCAAAACAAATCATATTTGGCACTTACATAGAATATCTGGACTTATAAAGGGCCCCATGTCTCAAATAGCTTAGGGCCTTATCAAGTCTAAATCCGGCCCTGGTAATACCTCAGCAAATAGATTGCCGTTCATCTTGCATCGATGACAATTTCCAAGTTTTAACATTTGCTATAACTATAAATAAGTCTCAGGACCTAAGTTTTTACCGTGTTGGAATATACCTGTGGACCGATAGTGACTGCAGCGAGCTATCCAGTGGAGGATGGGCCACCATAGGTGGTGAGGGGGGCACAGCCCCATAGTTTCTTATATAGCCTAAAAATCATACAAGGAATGCCTTAAGGGGCTTTAAAAGGCCATGTCTTTTGACAGCCCCCCAACCATGACTCCCTAAGAAGACAAGAAAAAACTCCCTAAAAAAAGTGTACGAAATAAAATGGAAGAAATCTTGTGAAATTGTATGAAAGTAAAGTCTAATGTGCCTGAAACCAAGAAGCCAGAACTTTTAAGTGATCTGAAGAAGAGCGTACTAAATTTAGGACCAAGAACATGACGGGAAAATAAAACTGAATGTATGAGGTGTGAATCATAAATGGAAACATGGCGACTCCGCTTAATGAGGAAAGGTTCAGTGAAGAGAAAATGACACTGTGAGTAAATGGTGGGATCCAAAAGTTTTCTCTCAAAGTCGAAGTCTGTTAAAACACTGAAGAAGGACAAAGAAATGTAAAACCTAGTTGGTCTCAAGTCATAAACTTCAAAAGCCGATGAAGGCTTGAGAGTTAATGGTTGATGTGTGTGTACATTTTAACAATAAGGGAAGGGAAGATTCCTGCAAACTGTAAAAGAAATGAATACCGGTGTCTTTTTTTCCTTATTGAGTGGATTTTCACACTTTAGGAGAAGACAGTAATTGAGAGAGTACTAGATAAAAGAATTACCAGAAAAGGAAAGAGGCTGCATCATCTAGCATTGGGAAATGTGTTGTGGAGAAAGACTTAGTGTTCACAGTAATAATGAATGAACCACAGTAAGGATAGGAAACACAGCTGGTTGAAAGTTTTGAGGTTATGCATTCACCATGAATCTGTTCAGGAATTGTTGGTGATATGTGAGGACTGTTAAGCCTTCATGGGAGCTCCTATGTATCTTTAGTGTGGCTTTGTATTGGCGGCAAAAACTAAATCAAAACTAAAGCTGAGAATATAGAAAAAGAAAAGTGGCAAGGATGTGGAAGACAAAGTGAGAAATACTGTACATGTGTCATGCCTGTGTGCCTGAGGACCACTTTTCAAGCTCAGACAAGGTAAACAATACTATCCCAAGACGAGAGGAGGCACTGTCAATAATGATGTCTTCTCTTTTGCCTCAGTTCAGATCCAAAACACAAGGAGGCTGCTTATCACTCTCCATGCCCCTTCCAGCATAAAAATGTTAGAACTCGACCAAGCATCACTGAGGATGGAGCTCCTGAACAAGCCATATTTCCAGATGGCAAGAAGGTATAGTGATAGAGCTTTTTCTGTTATGCCTGCGACACTATTTTGATTTTGTTCATGAACTTATTAAAAGGAGTGATGGTAGGGGCTGGGAGAAGCTTCTGAGTGGGTTGCCACTATCACCTGGTACATGTACTGACATGGTTGCTGTTACAATATAAAAACTTAAGGTTCAGCAAGTTACCTTACCAATAAGCCACCCTTAACATACAGCACCATCAGCAAAACATCTGCCAACATTACTTTGCCTCAAAATAAATAAATCATGGGTTGACCCAGGCCACTGAGTCACAACATTTGTCAGACTTATCTTTGCATCACATATGACTTATGCATTAACAGGATGTCATTGCTTACAGTTAACAAAAACAGCTTCATTCTCTTTAGCTGTCTTTATTGTAATATAAGTCAATTGCCCCAAGAATGTTAGGAAAACCAGACACTGATGTAGATTGTCTTTTTAAGTTGGAATGTACACCCACACAATATGGAAACTGAATGTAGCACCTTGACAGCTGCTATATGGCTTCCAGCACAAGCATGATGAAAATGAAGCTTGGCTGAGATATTCCTGACCTTTCATCAGCCAGTTCCTTTTTGTAAATGCCTTTTGCTAGATGCCAGCTGGTAGTAAAACCTGGATATTGTTATATCTCTGCTTTAGTTCCTCCACTGCTCATGGTTCAGAGACATGTTTTATGTCATTTCTGTTCTTTTTATGAGCCATTTGTTTATAGTAATGTTACTTTTGTTAATTATCTGCTGTATTTTCTTTGCCTGTGCTTTGTGGACGGTCCCCCAAGAGGCGTTGCCACCAGCCAGTCACTACCAGGAACTGCCTTTCACCATATATATCTGATGAGTCTCCCCCTGTTCCTGGTGGTTCATTGCAAAAGCCCTAGGGAGTCAGTGTATTTAGTTGAGTTTATTGTTCTTTTGTGATAATTAGATTTCTGGATTTATGACCTTCTGCTTAACTTTTGACTTTGAACTTGGATTCTGCATTGGGGATCTGTTTTACCTTGGTGGCTAGTCAGGGATTTTGGTGAGATTATCACATCTAGTGGACATTTTTGGAAGTGCTTTTGGGTCTACATTGAGACTCCTATTTCATGACAGATATGACCATGTATAGCCCGAATTCAGGCAGTCTGTCTATCCAATTCCAGGCCCAAGTCAGCACATACAGTGCATCCGGAAAGTACTCACAGTGCATTACTTTTTCCACATTTTGTTATGTTACAGCCTTATTTCAAAATTGATTAAATTCATTTTTTCCCTCAGAATTCTACACACAACATCCCATAATGACAACGTGAAAAAAAGTTTATTTGAGGTTTTTGCAAATTTATTAAAAATAAAAAAAACTAAGAAATCACATGTACATAAGTATTCACAGCCTTTGCTCGAATCTTTGTTGATGCACCTTTGGCAGCAATTACAGCACCAAGTCTTTTTGAATATGATGCCACAAGCTTGGCACACCTATCCATGGCCAGTTTCGCCCATTCCTCTTTGCAGCACCTCTCAAGCTCCAACAGGTTGGATGGGAAGCATCGGTGCACAGCCATTTTAAGATCTCTCCAGAGATGTTCAATCGGATTCAAGTCTGGGCTCTAGCTTGGCCACAGGGACATTCACAGAGTTGTCCTGAAGCCACTCCTTTGGCTGTGTGCTTAGGGTCGTTGTCCTGCTGAAAGATGAACCATCACCCCCGTCTGGTATTTCTGATCATAAGCTTATTGAATGTAACTTTAGCATTATTACTACTACATCTTTCAAGAAAAAGTCTCCTATCGCAGCATTATGTCTGTTAATTCTGATCTGTTTGCTGCTTCCTTTCTGTCTTCATCTTTTTCTGAATTGCATAATCTTCCCTCTCCTGAAAACATATCCCTTTATAACAGCTGTGTTTCCCAACTGTTAGATAACTTTGCTCCCTTAAGGACTAGGCATGTTTCAGCCTCCCGTTTCTGTCCCTGGTACACCGATGAGCTCAGAGCTATGAAAGCCACTAGCCGGCGTCTTGAATGGCTTTATAAGAAAACGGGCCTCATAGTTCATTCACAGCTTTGCACTGAGCACATACTTAAATACAGGGATGTCCTTAACATGCTCGCTCCAATTATTATTCCTCTCCTGTAAATGGTGCTGACTAGGCCTAGAACTCTTTTTAGAACTGTTAATAAACTCTTCCAACCCCCTCCTTTAGCATGCCCCACTACAGCTGAACAGTGTCAGGCTTTCTTACATTTCTTTAATACCAAAATTGATCAAATCTATCACAGTTTCCCTTCGACACCTCAATCACTCACTCATTCTGATCTGCCACCTCCATCAATACTCACCTGTTTCTTGCCTGTTGACTCTCTTGCCATCTCTGAATTTATTAATAAGTCTAATTCCTCCTTCTGTCTGCTTGATCCTGCACCCACTCCTCTGCTTAAGACATGTTCATCCATAATTAGTATTCCTGTTGTCTCATTGGTAAATGCATGTTTCATTTCAGGTTCTGTCCCTACTGCCTTCAAAACTGCTGCAGTTACCCCAATCCTTAAAAAAAATTGAGCTGGATCCTTCCTTTCTCTCCAGTTACAGGCCTATCTCTAATCTCCGTTTTTGGCTAAGGTGATGGAACACGTGGTTGCTACACAACTCCATGCTTTTCTTCTAGATAATACACTCTATGAGCCTTTTCAGTCTGGCTTTCGTTCATAGCACAGCACTGAGACAGCTCTTCTCAGAATGGTCAATGATCTTCTCCGGTCTGCAGATTGCGGTTTCCTTAATATTCCCCTCCTTCTTGACTTTAGTACAACATTTGACACTGTTAATCATGAAGTCCTCCTGTCTCTCTGCTGTAGGCATCTCTGGCTTAGCCCTTCAATGGCTCACATCATATCTTTCTAATAGGCAACAGTTTGTCACACTCAGCCGACATAGATCCTTCACCTCATCTGTGTCATGTGGTGTCCCTCAGGGTTCAGTCCTTGGGCCATTACTCTTTCTACTTTATATCCTTCCTTTGGGTCTGATTATTCACAGACATGGCCTTAACTAACACTGTTATGCAGACGATATACAGTTATATTTTAGTACAGACTCCCCTACAGATTCACCTCCCAGCACACTAACTGTCTGCATCACTGATCTTAAGCTATGGATGGAAAATCTTAAAACTTAAAACTTAATTCCAATAAAACTGAAGTGTTACTGGTAGGTCCAAAATCCCAACTTTCTAAGGCATCCATTTTCTCTATTTCTGTTGATGGTACACTTGTCAAACCTACTCCTGTTGTCGGAAATCTTGGTGTTTTGTTTGATTCATCACTTAACTTTGAGTTACACATTAGGTCTCTTTCTAAAATTTCACTGTATCATCTCTGTAACATTGCCTGCCTCTGTCTATTTCTGTCCTTTAATGATGCTCAAACTCTGGTTCATTGTTTCATAATGTCTCATATTGATTACTGTAATTCCCTCAGTTTACCGGTTCCATCAAGGATTAAATTCAAGATTCTGCTTCTCACCTTCATAGCCCTACATAACCTTGGCCCCCTACCTTACTCAGCTGCTAGCTCCATACACTCCTTGTCGCTTTCTCAGGTCCTCGAGCATTAATCTCCTTACTGTCCCACGCACCAGACTCTCCACCTTGGGAGACAGGTCCTTCAGTGCTATAGCCCCTTGGTAGACGGCTGGGACACCCCTTCAACACTGGATCCAGGGGAGCAGCCATGGGATGCACGCTACATCCCCCGAAACACTTGGTGGCAGACGCCCTGGGTTGCATCAGGCCTGTTTTATGGAACACCGGAGCTCATCCTGGTTGGGCTCCGTGGCCACCGCCAGGGGGAGCGGCAAGGCTTCCTGAGCCCATGTGAGCAGCAACACAGCAACACTCAAAAGTGCAGCCTAATTGACGTTAATTACCACCTAAAGCACTTCCGGGTGGGTATAAAGGGAGCCTGAAGCCACTACTCAGGGCGCTGTGCCTATTGTGTCAGTCTGTGTCGGGTCGGTGCCAATATAGCACCTTTATCACACCCCTCAACTCTGGAACTTTCTTCCTCAGTCTCTTTGAGATTGCTCCTCTTTCTGCAGTTTTAAATCTCAACTGAAAACTTTCCTCTTCTATGAACTTTTGTCATCTGTGTAATTTTTTTTTACTCTATATGTAAAGCGACCTTGGGTTTGTGGACTGTGCAAATGACCACACATTTGAAAACTGTCTCAGAATGTTCCCATGCACAATTTTTCCTAAGGCAGTGGAAACCTGTATTTTAGACAACTGACTGAGTAAAACGTTGTGTATTTTGTTTTCTGGGTTAATATTTTAGTAATGAATGGTCTAGTAAAATATTTTAGAGTAAAAGCAGCCATTTGCATTTAAAAGTAAAAACAGACAGAAACTTTTATTCTCAAGTAAAGAAGAAATACTCTCAAAAACAGCATGCACTGTCTTAAATAATTTGCACTTAAGTACAGTAACAAAATATTTGTACTTCATTACTATATACTGTAACACTGGCATTAATAACTTTGATAAGGTAAAAGGGCTGCAAACCATTTTCAATTTTATATGTTAAAAGCAATGGTTTTTTAAATTACCTGTTACAATAATAATTGAACAGCTTTAACAGTGTGACTATAAAGTGGAGATGTCCAACCCGGGTCTGGTGGGCCGCAGTGTCTGCAGGTTTTCATTCTATCCCTGTTTCTAATCAGCGAGCAGTTTTCACTGCTAATTAACTTCTTTCACCATTATTTAGAACTTTCTTAGGATTCAGTCCTCTGAATTGATTAATTTCTTCATTACCATAACCATTGTGAGCCACTTTTGTTGCTGATTAACTTGTTTTGCTGTAGTTTTAATAGACATGGCTCACCCTGTAGTTGTTTCTTTTTCCTTAAAGAACAGCCAAACAATAACAAGACACAAAACAAGCCACCAAATTACCAGCTAACCTGAAAATAAATAAAGGTGAAGGTCTCGGTCATGTTGGGCTGCTCAGGTCACCAAAACATGTTGATGGTGGTCTTAGAAAAAAACAGAAAATCAACAGCCTGCTGTGGCAAAATGACAACAGCAACAAGTCATGATATTCAATAACGGCTTTAATTAACAGCAAGAATTGGCTTCTCTTTAAGAAACTGGTTGGACTGAAATTGGCTGGAGTTTGACGTTCCAATTTGGCTCATTTCACATCTTTCTGTTAGGCTGCTATTTAACAGAGAAACAAATCAATTCAGAGGACTGAATCCTTAAAAACAGAGCTGTTGAAATTAAGGAAAAGGAGTGAATTAGCAGTGAAAACTGCTCACTGATTAGGGAAAAGGTTAGAATGAAAACTTGCAGCCCCTGCGGCCCACCAAGACCGGAGTTGGACACCCCTGCTATAAAGCATCACAAAAGTCAGTTCTCCTTAAGACAAATAAATGGATTTTGAATAACAACAAAAACAACTCGGAAAATCAGTGGTAATGGAAAAGTGAGGAGTACAGTTGGAGGAGCAGAATCCTTGTTACAGGCCCATAACTGTAGGATGTTCTTTTTTTTTTCTTTTTTTTTTAGAGAGAGTTAAGGACAATTTAAAGGCCACAGTTGCTGGCTGAAGAGCAATTTTCAAGAAATGATCTTTTTTTGGCATGTCTCTGATAGCTATCTAGCTTTTTAAATTTAGCTGTCAGGCTCGGCTTGATGACTAAAATAAAAATATCATTCTAAGCAATTTAGCAAAGTACTGCTCAACCTTTTTGAAGAGTTAAGAATAATACATTTGCCTATCCACAATTGTTATTACATAAGTGATCAGAAGTACACAAACAACAAAGAATGTGTTACCTACATGAAATATTAAAGAGTATATAGAATTGAAGTGGAAAAGTTTGTTGGTACTAGTTTTACCTAGGAAAATAGGAATAAATGCAATGAGTAAACTCTTAGAGTGTTAAATTAGGTCTTAACAGTGTGTAAAGTATATGGAAACAGTGGTCCAAAATATTGAATGTTTGTGTCAGTTTAACTTTGCTTTGCTTCATTCTCCACAGTATCCTAAATATTAATATTCATTACACTAAGACATTTTTAACAGTCTTGGTGTCCATTGCTACTATTGGAAGATCCTTCTTCAATCTGGAGGTCATCAAGAGGCATCTACTGTGCTCCATTTCATAACAGACTATTTTATTAGTTCTTAGAATAAGCAACCAGTCCTTGAACAACTAGGATTTGAATGCCATCACACAAAAACATAGGCAGACACACACAAAATGCATCTTTTATGTCAACGTGCCTTAGGAGAGAAAGGATGCTTCTGTTTAGATGAGCTCTGAGCACAATTTCTTATTCTAACCCAAAAATAAGGTTTTTAAAGTTGTTACAGGCATGTCAAAATGGGAAACTTCCTGTTCAATATACAAGGGGAGATTTTTTTTTATATTTGAAAAATATAATAAAATAACAATCAATTGTCTTGGCTCATTAGAAAAGTGAGAAAGTATCACATCAGACGGCTACTTGAAATGTTTCTTTTAACTCACAAGTGTAGTGATTCCTTTGAAGCCAAGTGCCATATCTCTGTCCATTTGTACTTTCTCAGGGGCACTTGTGGTTGTTATCAAAATAATTAGTCTTTAACTGAAGGGTACTATAATGCAGGCTCCATGTTAGTATTTCTACCAAGACAGGTCTCCACACGTCCTATGGCTCAATGTCCATTCAGCAGGTGTATTAAATGGGTGGGTGGCTGGCAGCACCAGACTGTGAAAACAGTGTCACAAGTTTTGGAGAGTTACTGTGAAAAGTACTGAGTTGTTGTAGAAACTTTAATAAAGACACTTAACTCAGAGATTTATGTAATCTTATCTTATCCACTAGTGGCTTATGTTGTTACTTTGCTACCTGGGTGAGATGGTGATGCAGTGGATAACACTACCTCCTCAATGATTCATCTCTTTGGGCATGAATCCTGTACCCAGACATTTGCATGCAGCTTACGCAGTCTCCCTGTGGGGTTTCACCCAGTATCCCCAATGGCATACATGTTAGGTTAATTAACACAGTGTGAGTGTGTAGGAGTGAGTGAACCTGAATTGTATATATCCATCCTGTTTATTACCTTGCATCCATTGCTGTTAGGATTGACTCTGGCCCCTCACTATGACCCTGAACATGATTACATAGGTTTAGAAACGTTGGATTTTTACTGTCACGCTGACTACTATCTTAGTGAAATACATTATTAGATGGCACAAAGTATCATTTTCTACAATATGTCACAATTCCTTCAGGGTGCCAAACACAGCTCCTGAATAACTATTCCACATTGATTAAAATGGAATTAGTTTCCTGCTTCAAAATTGACTCAGGGTTAGTCTACTTTTGCAGTCATACCAAATCTCTGTTCTTCCCTCTGCTTTCTTGAGTTCAGAAAAACTGAAATATCACATGGTCCTAAGTATTCAGACCCTTTGCTCAGTATTTAGTAGAAGCACCCTTTTGAGCTAATACAGCCATGACTCTTCTTGGGGAAGATGCAACAAGTTTTTCAAACCTGGATTTGGGGATCTTCTGCCATTCCTCCTTGCAGATCCTCTCCAGTTCTGTCAGGTTGGATGGTAAACGTTGATGGACAGCCATTTTTAGGTCTCTCCAGAGATGCTCAATTGGGGTTAAGTCAGGGCTCTGGCTGGGCCATTCAAGAACAGTCACAGAGTTGTTGTGAAGCCACTCCTTCATTATTTTAGCTGTGTGCTTAGGGTCATTGTCTTGTTGGAAGGTAAACCTTCGGCCCAGTCTGAGGTCCTTAGCACTCTGGAGAAGGTTTTTGTCCAGGATATCTCTGTACTTGGCCGCATTCATCTTTCCCTCGATTGCAACCAGTCATCCTGTCCCTGCAGGTAAAAAACACCCCCATAGCATGATGCTGCCATCACCATGCTTCACTGTGGGGACTGTATTGGACAAGTGATGAGCAGTGCCTGGTTGTCTCCACACATACCGCTTAGAATTAAGGCCAAAAAGTTCTATCTTGGTCTCATCAGACCAGGGAATCTTATTTCTCACCATCTCAGAGTCCTTCAGGTGTCTTTTAGCAAACTCCAAGAATGCAAACATAGTATCAATATTGAAATAAATTCCTAATGCCAAGAATATATTGAAAACATAAGTTAACAATTACTGGAACAGATATTTATTATGAATGGACAGTCGACAGTACATTAGAAAACATTAGAATATTCTAGATGTGAACAGGCCATTCATCCCAACAAACCTATCCAGTCCTATCCACTTAATTCTTCTAAAAACATCAAGTCTAGTTTTGAAAGTCTCTAAAGTCCTACTTTCTATCACACTACTTTATAACTTATTCCATGCATCAATGGTTCGCTGCGTATTTTTGCAAAATTTACACTTAACAAGTTTCCAACTGTGTCTCCATGTTTCTGATGAACTCATTTTAAAATAACAACCTCAATCCACTGTACTAATTTCCTTCATAATTTTAAACACTTCAATCATGTCACCTCCTTATCTTCATTTGCTTAAACTAAATCTTTCCTCATAATTCATCTCCTGTAGCACTGGAATTAGCCTAGTCGTTCTTTTCTGGACCTTTTATGGCTCTGCTATGTCCTTTTTGTAGCCTGAAGACCAAAACTGCAGACTGTACTCCAGATGAGGCCTCACCAGTGCATTATAAAGCTTGAGCATACCCTCCTTGGACTTGTACTCCAAACATCGTGCTATTTAACCTAATATTCTGTTTGCCTTCTTAATGGCTCCTAAACATTGTCAGGGAATTGGTAGTGTTGAGTCTACAGTGACTCCTAAATCCTTCTCAAAGGTGTACTTTTGATTTTCTGACTTCCAATTTAGATTAATCTGCCACAAATCTACCCAAGCCTGCACTGTCCAAATCCCTCTGTAATGATTCAATTGATTTCAGATTATATGCCAATCCACTTATCTTGGTTTCATCTGCAAACTTAATCAGACTGTTAGTTGTATTTCTATCCAAATCATTTATAAATATTGTATTAGTGTAACATATATAAACCAGTGTTAAAAGTCCATCTAAGTGCTATTTTACTCTAATGCCTTTTCAGAATGTGAAATTCTTCATCCACATACAGAGTGTTTAACTTTCATTTCCCTACTCCTCTCTATATCAAAAACATTGGCATTCAACAACTGTCATACCGTAGTCAGTGTTCTGCAGACTGATGGCAGTGAAAACTAGAAATTGACTTTTCATTAAATGTATCTTTGGGCTGCCATAACAAAGTAGTATTCTATTTAGTGTATATAATTATAAAATCAGATTTTTAACACATAATGTATACATTACTACCCAATGGAGATTTTTAATGAGCATCACTATCTGCTACACTCAAATGCACTAATGTAATCATAGACCCCAGTCACAGAAGCCTACATCCCTCTGGATACAATTTAATGACAGGAGAAATGTTTGAAGATAAGACAGTAGTGCTAAGTAGTTGAACAAGGCTGACATGATCATGAAGTTGACAGTGCAAGCCGTTTGTGAGGCCAGGGCATGGCGAGGTGGCTGGCTTGTTTGTTTTATCTGTTCAGTGCTGCAGATGATCCTTTTTGTGTGCTCATATAAATAACTACAGAGAACAAACTGGAGATTATATACAGCAGAAGGGCAGGCCAGTATCTATATATCTGTTTATCTGTAGTGATTCATAATTGTAAGAACTAATCTTAGTTCTAATCTTAGTTAATGCTTGATATTAAATTCATATAATGTTTGCTTGATTTCTATATACATTAGTTTCTTATAGCTACCTAAAAAATGGTATGGCCTTTTACTCCCTGTGAGTTAACATGAGATAGATCTTTCTTAGCTATATCTGAAGAACAGATTGTTAATTAAGCAATTAGGGAAACAGTCTTACTGCTAGCATGGACTATTAGGTATGTCTGCAAACAGTAGATGGCATACAGTTTTCTGACCATGTTTAACATGCTTGCGTGCCTCAAGTATGACTGAATGACTAAACTTAGAGAAATTAAACAAGATTTACAGTGGTACCTTGGTATACGTCTGCTTTGGAATAAGTCCAACTTGGCATACGTCCTGTTTGGACACGAAACATTTTGCTTGGTATACGACCTTTGTTTGGAATACGACTCGCGTGCTAACCTTGTTTACCTCTCTCGAGACAAAGCCACGACTGCCCACGAGCGTTAGTGTGCCAGTTGCTAGCATTCAGTGAACAACCCGCTATAACTCTCTGTGAACTTTCACGTGTGTGATATAGCAGGTCCACAGCTCCTGTCAAAGTCCAGCTTTAAAATAAATAATCACCGCGCTCGCAGCTTGGTGAGGGGGCGTGGTGGTTATGTGGCTGAAGGTTGTCAGGGCGATTAGAGATGTGGGCGTTTCTCATCAAAGTGCACTTGTGAGGGACCGTCCGCATTCACGATTGTTCCTGGGGCTGCTTATCTTGATAAACAGAAGCGCGAGTCAGCTAGAAGGGGAGTAAAAAAGAACAGACAGGAGGTTGAATGAGTGAGTGAGAGAGAGAGCGAGCGAGTGAAGTAGGCAGAGATAACGTCAGCTGCAAGTAGGGCGACTCCCCTTTTGGGAAGCAGGGGAGCCGCCAGGTAAAAAGGCACCGGGCTTCTTGTTTTTTTTTATTTTTATTTTTAAAGAATGCTTCCTGCTCTATTTTAACTTCGTGGTTTTTAAGAAGACTTTTTGTTTTTAACCTCCACGTTTCACTTCTGATTTTATGGATTATTTATTGGAACTTTGGAGACTGCACTTTAATTTCAACACCTTGTTTTGTTAATTGTTTTAATATAAGCACTTTGCACTTTTTCACCATCCCCTTGCTTTACCGATGAGGTTAGCAGTGAGGCACATTACCGATGGTGTAGGGTTCAAGGGCTCCCCGGCAGCAGATGGGAGCATACAGCAAACCTGCATCGTCACAACATGATTTTGTGTGTTTTTCATGTAAATTTGAATTGATTGTTGAAAAGTAAAAAGGTGGCATGCGTATCTGGGACATGGCTGTTGCATACCGTTTGCCGAGAACGACGGCATCTACGATTGTGAAAAACAAAGATGTTATTAAAAAGTAAAGTGAGGTAGAATTTTCATTTATTTCATCTAATTGCTTTTGTATTTATGTATTTTAGTATTAAGCAGTGTTTAAATTATTTTATACAACCCCATCAATGTATAATATGCCAATAGCAATAGGATTTTTTTTTCATGGAAACGGATTAATCATTTTCCCATTATTTCTTATGGGAAAAATTTGTTTGGTATACGTCCTGTTTGGTATAAGTCAAAGGGTCTGGAACGAATTAAGGACGTATACCAAGGTTCCACTGTATAAGCATTAAATAAAACCTTTCTTAAACAAGAAAATATGTTTTCTTTGTCATATCAATTTTTTTCTCGATTTTTTGTGTGAACCGTTTTGCTTTGAAATTTTGCTGTAACTTTTAAAACGAAGATAATTTTCTGTGAATTATTTGATCACATGTCACACTTGTGCTTGAATCATCCTATGAAGCAAACTATAACCTGCAGAACTTTGGTAATTTGGGATAAACACAGCTACAATAACAATAGGAAATATTTCAAATAAAGAAAATAGTATAATTTCATTCATCAGGGTTCTCTTGTATCAGAGACCAGTCAAAAATTGAAGTTGTTTATTTTAAACACTGGATAAGAAGTTTCACAGTTAAATCAATGATCTCTTTTTTGTAATTATTTTAGTAATAGATTAACAATTTATCAGAATAATATAAAATTCTTAAACCCTCTTAATCCAATTCAGTTTTATGGATTGCTGGAGTGTTTATCTGTAACAGGATGGGATGCGAGTCTATTGCCAGGCCACTCTCACAAACACATACACACACATATCCACTCATACTCACATTATAATGATGTAAAAAGTTATTAAAGTATAATAATTACTAGCACTAACTACATGTTTTACTGTTTAGCACAGCACAGTGTCTCTCTGTTATGGGTCTAAATCATACTCAGTTAAATTCAGAGTAAGCCACTAAGGATTTTCTTTAAATCATTAAAGCTCATCTGATTAAAATATGCAATATATATTTATTTTACAAATAAAATGCACTAAATTGTTGCAATGTAATATATGTTATTGTCTGAGTTGGTCTAAGAGGGCTCATGTTTGGAATTTCAAGTGCATAAATAGAAAAGCAAAACTTGCTATACTGCTACACAGTATAAAATAAGGAAAAAAGGAAATTCTTCATTAGAAAAACAAGTCTCTATATGAAATAAAAACTGTGGCACGGTATTCAGTTTAGAGTTTTCACTTTCTCTCACTGTTTATGTGGAATTCTTATAGAGTTGGAGGTTTTCTTTAGAGTCAGCAGTTCTGCTTGATCATTCTTAGTGATGAATGAAACAAAATTGACAATACAATTAATTTTATGTGGGATTTCATAATTGCACAATATAAATCTCACTGTTAAGATTTTTTAAGTCATTTTTGGGGTGGAAAACAAGGAATGTTGTTTAGTAACAACTGGTTCACATGTATTTACCAGCATTTTTTCTGAAGCTGCATAATGCAGGTAATCCGCAGTATACCAGTACAATAATATTTTAGAGCTCTTGGAGGAAACCAGTGAGTGTTTTAAAAATGTTTTCTACACAAAGGCACACTCAGATGCACATGCTACTAGACTGGAACCTTTGTCTGTTATGTTCTAGCAATTTCTTTTTCCTGTTTTTGATTATTAGAGATGAGGGTAAGGGTGTCTACACTACAAGCACTGTGGAACAACATCCACAAGACAGTCATCATATTTAGAGGAGAATCAGAAATAATATTACCAGGAAAAACATAACACACGTCTCATGGCTCAAGTATGTCTACATATGACATTAAATGAGGGTGGTCATTTTATATATAATATATATTGTCACATAAGTTTGCTTGAGTGAGCTTGAACATAAGTCAACTTGAGGGCGTATCTAGTAATTCCACCCTGAAACAAGGTTTGGCACTGTCACCTAATGCTTATCCTTCTTTTCTCCCTACAGATCAGGCAACCACCAGTCTACTTCTGGATTATTGTCTCCTGGCCCCATCCTTCTGGTCTGGCCTCATCTTAAGGTGCAAAGCCTCCATCTTTGACTCAGTCAAGACAGACTTTTATACCTTGTTGCTTTTAGCCTTGAATCTTACTTTCCCTTTTACCAATATACGAGGTTCACCTTTGAGGTACCTCAACTCTCTCTAACTGTCCATTTTATTTTGTTACAGTGGCATAGTAGGCAGAATTTACACTAGAAGATGTCAGAGCAAATTGACCTGACCTGAGTGGTGACTGAGGAGGTCCAGAGACTATGGATACAGATGGGGAACCAGTGAACCCAAGTGGCAGAGTCCAAGAGCCTTCTAAACACTATATTGACACTTAAGGATGATACTGAAATATTGAGACTTATCTCCTTATCTTTGAGCAAACTGCGGTAAGACACCATTGGGAGTGTAAGGATTGGGCACACATACTGACCTCTTTTCTGACAGGTGGGGCTCAGAGTGCTTACTATGACCTCGATGAGAAAGCTGCATGAACTGCAATCAGTTAAAATCAGAGATCTTTTCACAAAACCATGTGACTCTGGATTCGTAGGCTGAACAGTGGCATGAATGACGTTTCTGTATGGACCGACCCACATGCTCACAGGCATACAAGTTGTGGGGTAAGCTCGGGTGCTGGTTGAAGCTGGGTACCAATTAACTGCAGCGAATAGCAGAAATGGTCACCTGTGATTATTTGATAAATGTATTTCCCAAGTCTCTTGCCCGACAAGTCCACAGGCAAGCATGGAAAAACATGGATTCTCTAACTGAAAAGAGTGTCTCCAGCTGGCTATGCAAGCTGAAGCTCCAGAACTGCTGAATGAGCACCAGAAACCTGGAATGGATTGTGGCCATAGAAACATGGCCAGCACACGTGTCAAGGAGCAGGCCACCGGCTTAATAAATATTATTATTACTATAATATAATAAAAACATACATTTGATTTGAGTCTGTAACACCCAGTGTATATTTTTGCTAACTGTAAAAGATATCGCTGGTGCAACACATCTTCTTCGTATCTTGTTGTCACTTGACTTTTTTGTTATTCAATTTTATTCTTGAATAAAAGCACACTTGTTTTGTTATACCTTTGTGAAAGTGTTTATTTTATATTCCAGTAACCACTTAAATAAGATCAACTCTGTTTCTGCCTCTCTTGCGCATGCACACATGCATTCATGTATGAAAATATCATTATTTGAAAACACTATGCCATTTGAACATGAGTCATCATTTAAACATGTTCTTTTTTTTTTGATCTTGCCCATACTCCGTGTTATGGTGCATGGTACTGAGAATGCAGACAAGCTTCTTCTTTTTAAATGCATACTCCATCAGCATGGCACTATCAGATCTAAACACTAGCGTGAAGTATTGCTTGCCTGCTACAGTGACTTTAACTGCAGGTGAAACTTCTCGTCCCATTTTATTTATGGTGCCAAGTAGAGTTGTGTTGTGGTGCAGCAGTCTATTAGCCAGAGAAAGCAATGTGAATAGGTTGTCTATTGTTAAGGCTCTGCCATTGTCCAGAAACGGCTCCATAAGCTTTATGACCACAGTCTAAGAAAGTCTTTCTCCCATGGGATGACTGGGATCTTTTGTCTCCAATCCAAACTTTAGGCCAAATTTGTCAGGCTTGGAGGAGTTGTACTGCAATAAAGGACCACAGACCTTGAATATATTACGCAATTACATTAAAGATTTCATAAGATTTGACCCATAGTAAAATAACATATCGAGCATGCACAATTAGCACAGACCGGCCTATAAAACTGAGACTTGACTCTTCGTGAGTTCCCACCCGAAGATCAGGTCATGATTCTTATCCCTACGTTGCACTCTAAATTTCTGACTCATTGGCAAGGTCCCTATGAGATAAAACAAAAGGGTTGGTTGATCATTTGGTTAGACAACTGAATCTTCTACCAACTGAGCGTTTATTAGATCAACCTACTGAAACCATGCCCCAACAATGACTGGAACTCGAAGCAGCCTTCTAGTCTGCCCCGAAGGTAGTGGAGGAAAAACCAGGGAGGACCTCTCTAATTATGCATAACATGATCCAGGAACTGGGAGTAATTGTCTGAGAGTGACTGTATCGACTTCCTGAAGTAAAAAGTATAAAAGTAGAGCTTTAGGTGATTGAAGAGAGTTTTAGTCCATGGTCTAGTCCCACTGTCTTGGTCCCAAAGCCCTGATGATTCCCTGAAATTTGCAAGTTGGCAGTTGGCACTTTTCTAACGACTACTGTCGTTTTAATCAACATTCCAAGTCTGATGCCTATCCAATGTCATGAGTGGATTAACTCCTCGAGCGACTCAGAAAACCACAGTATCTGATTTTGCTTGACATGACGAAATGGTATTTCTTTAACAGTGTCCCCAAAGGAAAAAAACATGTTCGAGTGGACACTGGCAATAGTGTTCTTCCTTTTGGCTTGCACGGGGCACCAGCGACCTTCCAACATCAATCGTCTGATAGATAAAGTGCTACAGCCCCATGATGCCTATAGTGCTGCCTACCTGGATGAAGTAGTCATCTGCTGTATTCCTGCAAATGGTAGGATCGTGTGAAGCATGTTCAGTAGTCCTTCTGATGCAATGTGAAGCTGTGCTCCTTGAAATTAAAAAATGTTGTTTTGGGTTCACAGAGGCGATATATGATAAGTGGGGGAACAGTTTCGACTGCAGTGTTCTAAAGTCTCTACTATTCTACCTTGGTCCTGGCCGATAACCAAATGGCAGGTACAAGTTTTGTAAGGCTTAGCAGGATACTACTTCCATTTTGTGCCCCACTTCTCTGAAAGAGCCTCACCTTCAATACATGAAAAAGTGTGCCCCTAATGGTATGGGATGAAAAAGATGACACTGCATTTTGTGACCTTAAATAGGCCCTGACTTCGGCCTCCGTTTTGATGACTCCTAACTTTTCTTTTCCTTTCATCCTCCAGATCAACGTTTTGGACACAGGCCTAGGTGCCACACTGAGCCAAATTGTTAATGGGGTCAAACAACTGATATAGTACCTGAGCCAAAAGCTTTTGAACCAGGAAACCATGTATGCTGTGGTGGAATGGGAAGCTCTAGCGATCAAGTGGGCCATCCAGTAGCTATGGTACTACCCTCTTGACTGTGACTTTCACCCTGGTAACAGATCATGACCCTTCACATTGGATGGTTGTTGGACCTACAGCCATACAAATTCCAGGTTCCAAATGCCGGGGTCCTCACCACGCCAATGCCGACACTTTCTCCTGGGTATACAACCTCTTGATTCAGTTCTCCCAAACTGATGGGTCCGGGCTAAGGAATGGGCTGTGTCACACATGTACGCTTGTGAGGCAACTTGAGGGCTCATGTAGTTGCAAGTCTACACCATACCAAAGATTGGCACTGTCACCTAATGCTTATGCTCCTTTTCTTCCTGCAGATTCTACATATTGGTCTTCTGATGCCATTTCCAGGTTGTTGTATCCTGTCCTTGCCCCCTCTGGTCTGGCTTTCTCTTAAGGGGGAATGCCACCATCTTTGAGTAGGTTAGTGGTTCTCAACCTGTGGGGTGGACCACCCTAGGGGGGTGCGAATTAACAAAAAGGGGGGTGCGAAGTGAAAAAAAGAAAACAAGAATCAAAAATATGAAAAAAATCTGTTGAAACCAAAACAAATTAACTTAAACTACATTCTGATACTAGAACAATAAATGTTGATAAAAGTTGAAGTAGGTATAATAAAATATGCATCTACATTTCAAAAAATGTTGGGGGCACGATTAAAACTGTTATAAAAACTCGGGTCGTAAATACTTAAAGGTTGAGAAACCCTGGAGTAGGTCAAGCTCTGACTACCATCTGGAAAGACATTTATACCTTGTTCCTTTTTTTCTTGATTTTTTTCCCCTTAGGCCAACAAATATACAGGGTATGCCCTAGAAGTGCCCCAAATCTCTCTAACTGTCCATTTTGTTTTGCTACTACTATACCAGCTACCTTAACACCCAACACAACAGGCACAGATACAACTGCAGCAACACACACATTTATTTAGATGGGGAAACGCTTCCCAAATGGTTCCCCTCAGCAGCACAGTATAAAAGCACAATATACAATACAGTACTTTCCTCTCTTCTCTGTCTGTCGTACTGCCTCCAAAAAGAAGCTGGATTCTTTTAAGCAGCACTTGGGAGTATTCCAGGTGGCTCATTAGGGATGTCTGGAATTACTCTTAGGCGTGGCAGAAGTCAGAATCAGAATCAGAATATCTTTATTGACATTGTAACAAATACAATGAAATTACAGTAGGTGTAGCCCCTGCGGTGTCAAAATATAAATAAACATAATTACAAAAGGATAAGAAAGGATAAGAAGAAATAAGGTAGAACACAAACATTCAGCATAAGACCTTAATTGCACATGAAACACTATTGCACAAGATGTCATCTATTGCACTGCTACACTGGAGGTGATTAGGTGGCATTTAGTGCCCTAATAGCAACAGGGTAGAAACTGTTATTCAGTGGGTAGAAACTGTTATTCAGTCTATTAGTGTTTGTTATGATGCTCGTATATCTTTTGCCTGATGGCAACAGTTGGAACATGTCATGAGCGGGGTGTGAGTAGTCTTTCAAGATGTTTTCCACTTTCCTGACGCAGTGAGAGGTGTGCAGTTCATCCAGACAGGGCAAAGAAAAGCTGATGATCTGCTGGGCAGTCCAAAGTAGGGCTTCCGCAGCTCCCCCTGGTGGCATACATGGAACCCAGCAGGGCTGAGCTGACAAATAGCAAGTCCCATACAGTCTTGTGGGAATCCGAGGCACTGTTGCAACCCAGGGGGGCAATTTAAAAGCAATCCCCTTTGTCCTTCTTTGAAGGAGGAATCCTGGCCAAGTAAATATGCTGGCTGTCCTTCACAAAATACAGTATATACAGTATACAGTATATATTGTGACCGGTGTCCTGGCTGATCCACCTTACTTGACAGCAGCAGTGGCTGTCACTCAAGACAGTGGCTCCTCTGCTCTTTATTGCTGCAACGTAATGCCGGCTGCTGTGCGCTGATGCTGTCTTAGGTGCAAGCTGGCTCTTTCTTAAATAGTAAATGAATGGCAAAGAAACACAACTGCCCTTCGAAAACCCCTGCCTAAACAGTATTTCAATGGGAAATAAATGATTACATCTTGCCTAAAGAAGGGGCCTGAGTTGCCTCGAAAGCTTCCATATTGTAATCTTTTTAGTAAGCCAATAAAAGGTGTCATTCTGCTTGACCTTTCACTACAATGGGAAACAAACATGCTTTTAACCAGCCATAAGCTGCATCTTTGCTCCTTTACTGTGTAACATGCTTCTTGCACGATGCTTAGAACATTTAAAAGACCGAGCCCCGGCCAGCCAATTGCTCACTCTTCTGTCCTTTCTTACCCAGACCACGTCTGCAACAGCCACTGCTTCTGAGAGAACGAACCTGCTTGACAAAGAAGACTTTGTGTTCTTTTAAACTGATTGGTAGGGCCGGAGTGCATTGTTTGCCAGTTACTACCTGTGTGCTTTTGTGACGAAGATAAACGTCTGTTGAATAAACTGTTGTTTCTGTTCCTGCCTGTTCAATAAAGTTAAAATTCCTTGGAAACCAATGTCTCCTGTGCAACTCTACAAACCAAGATGATATATATAACTGCTCAAAAAAATTAAAGGAACACTTTGAAAACACATCAGATCTCAATGGGAAAAAGAAATCCTCCTGGATATCTATACTGATATAGACTGGGTAATGTGTTAGGAATGAAAGGATGCCACATCGTTTGATGGAAAAGAAAATGATCAACCTACAGAGCCCTGAATTCAAAGACGCCCCAAAAATCAGAGTGAAAAAATGATGTGGCAGGCTAGTCCATTTTGCCAAAATTTAATTGCAGCAACTCAAAATTGTACACAGCACTTTGTATGACCCCTGTGTTCTTGTATACATGCCTGACAACATCGGTGCATGCTTCTAATGAGATGACAGATGGTGTTGTGGGGGATCTCCTCCCAGTTCTGGACCAGGGCATCACTGAGCTCCTGGACAGTCTGAGGTGCAACCTGGTGGCATTGGATGGACCAAAACATAATGTCCCAGAGGTGTTCTATTGGATTTAGGTCAGGAAAGTGTGGTGGCCAGTGAATGGTATCAATTCCTTCATCCTCCAGGAACTGCCTGCATACTCTCACCACATGAGGCCAGGAATTGTCGTGCACCAGGAGCCACTGTACCAGCATAGGGTCTGACAATGGGTCCAAGGATTTCATCCTGATACCTAATGGCAGCCAAGGTGCCTTTGTCAAGCCTGTAGCGGTCTGTGTGACCCTCCATGGATATGCCTCCCCAGACAATCATTAACCCACCACCAAACTGCTCATGCTGAATGATGTTACAGGCAGCATAATGTTCTCCATGGCTTCTCCAGACCCTTTCACTTCTGTCACGTGCTCAGGGTGAACCTGTTCTCATCTGTAAAGCACAGGGCACCAGTGGTGCATCTGCCAATTCTGGTATTCTATGGCGAATGCCAATCGAGCTGCATGCTGCTGGGCAGTGAGCTCAGGGCCCATTAGAGGACATGGGGCCCTTGGGTCACCCTCATGAAGTCTTTCTGGTTGTTTGGTCAGAGACATTCACACTAGTGGCCTGCTGGAGGTCATTTTGTAGGGCTCTGGCAATGCTCATCCTGTTCCTCCTTGCCCAAAGGAGCAGATACTGGTCCTGCTGATGGGTTATGGACCTTCTATGGCCCTCTCCAGCTCTCCTAGAGTAACTGCTTGTCTCCTAGAATCTCCTCCATGCCCTTGAGACTGTGCAGGGAGACACAGCAAACCTTCTGGCAATGACACGTATTGATGTGCCATCCTGGAGAAGTTGGACTACCTGTGCAACCTCTGTAGGGTCCAGGTATCGCCTCATGCTACCAGTAGTGACACTGACTGTAGCCAAATGCAAAACTAGTGAAGAAACAGTCAGAAAAGATGAGGAGGGAAAAATGTCAGTGGCCTCCACCTGTAAAACCATTCCTGTTTTGGGGGTCATCTCATTGTTGCCTCTCTAGTGCATCTGTTGTTAATTTCATTAACCTGGGTTGTGCACTTTGAACTTGTAAATATTAGTATAATAAACGTGTGTTGGGTGACATAACGATGTCCGTCTGTCTGTGTCCGGGCTATTTCCCACAATATATATACTGTATATATTGGACGCTAGGGGTCAATGTTGCCCCTTAAATCCAACAGACATGCAGGATACAAGGTAAAAGCACTAAGAAGTTATTTAATTTTTTTTCTTCTTGTACAGTGCCCTCCAAGCACCACAGCCACACATAAACAGGCAAGTAAATAGACACAAAACACAAATCTCTCTCTCTCTCTATTTCCTCCTCCGACTCAGGCTCCCTGCTGGGTTCTCAGCAGTCCTTTCTATATTGCCCAACCCGGAAGTGCTTCTGCTCTTCTGTTCACATAACCTGCCAGCACTTCTAGGTCAGATGGAGAACTCAAGTTTTTAAATCAGCCTGGAAGTACTTCTTGGTTTCCATCCTCGTGGCCTACTAGTACTTCAGGGCTCGATGAGAACCTTGTTTCCCAGTGTCCTACAGCATCCCATGGTGCCCTGCAGGAATCTGGGGCACCGCTATAATGTATGGAAGCTGCCATCTAGAGTCTTGGGAGAGGCAATATCCCAAAATAATTGCTTTCCCTCCTCCTCCTAGTTTCTGGGAGTCCCAGCCAGGTTGAGCTGCTGGCCGTCTATCACAATATATCTATATACGTTGTGGGGAACAGCCTGGACACAGACAGGCAGACATCGTTGTAAGTCACCCAACACACATTTAATTAAAGTTACTATTTACAGTGAAGCACACAAAACCCACTTTCACCCCAAAGTTCAGGCCTCACACAATGCCTTTCTCTCTGGTCAGGCTCCACTCCTCTCCTCCCGAGCTCCATCTTTCTTCCTCCCGACTACAGCCATCAAATGGGGAGAGCCTCTTTTATGCTCACTCTGATGAGCTCCAGGTACCTCTCAATAACCTTCTACAGCCCTCCCAGGTGTGGCAGAAGTGCTGGCTGTGCACCTGGAAGCACTCTGGGTGTCCCTGGTCTTCTTTCCCCCAGCAAATCCTGGTGTGGCATCTGGGTGCCCCCTGGTGGTGACCACGGATCCCTGTTGGGTTGAGCTTCTAGGTTTTGGTCCCATGGTCCCCAAAGCCAGCAGGGCGGATGCCCCCTCGTGGTCTGGAGAAGTCGTAAACCCTCCTCTGGTCCTTCTGGGCATCCAGGCTGGGTACCACCCCCAGCCGCTTGCCATACTGCCCGTCTGCCAGTGGAGACCCACAGGGGCCAGTGGCCAGTAACGCGAGGGCAGATCTCCAACGAAGCGGGTCCTACTGCAGGTCCAGGGTCCGGTCCTGCAACACAACAAGCAGAAACAGGGGCGGAGATGCTGCCTGGACACCACCACCTGGCGTCATTCCATGCCACATACAGGCAGTGCTCCCTCCTCCGACTGGCACTCCGGGATTTGTCCCTTCGGCACTCCCTCCATGGGTTCCATGCCCCCCTAGTTGGGACATCAGATGGGACCGCTAGCACCCCCATCACCTCAGCGACCTTGGAGTTTGGGGGCCCTTCTCTGCACGTAAGCAACCTGCCTCACATCTGCCCTTATTGGAGGAACTGGCTCTCTTACCTCTATTCCTCCTCTTTCTCTGGGACAGCATGACGTTTTGGGTCTCCCTATCGGAAAGGTCCCGTCTGCATCCCTGTGGAGCAGTATGAGACCAACACTGGCTCGAGGCGTAGAGCACTAAGACCCGCGGTACTCATTAGCCAGCATCCTGCCTGCCCTCTTGTTCTCTCCCCCCTTACCACTCAATCGGCTCCTGCTGCCGCGTCCACTATCGGAACCCCCGCTACTTGAATCTGATCACATATTACATCACGGTTGTTTTCCCTGGGGTCTCTGTTATTCTTTACGGGGCCGATTTCACTTTCCTGCCCCGCCGCGTCCCTCTGGCTGAAGACTCCAGCGCCCACTGTCGCAGTGTCATCACGGACGCGACTGCCTTCACCTCCAGCTCCTTCAATCCTCTACGGAGGACACGTATCACCTGCAAAAGTGACTCTGCGGGCTAAAGGCACTCCTCCAGCTTGCGCAGAGTCGCCGGCAAGAACAGAAAGTCGCAGGAGTCAGCTGCTTCTTGTGGGGCCTCTCCTCCGGCCCAATTGGGTCCTTCCCCAGCTCGGGATGGACATTTCTTGGTCCCACCTCCATCCAATCATCGGCAGGCACACAACACACACCATCCAACCCCTTGCCTGTCTTGGGGAGGGACTTCCAGTCCGCAGCCATCTTGTCTCCCCTTCTCCTGGTGCGGTGGTGATCCTCATGGCAGCCTCGCAGCTGCAGTGGCCTTTGAAGCTGCAGCGACTCCTCCTCCACAGCTCTTTCTGATGGGTCCCCGCCTTGAAGCAGCCGGAGGGTCCCTGTTCGGGTGCCATTGTTGGGAACATCCCCCAGCCGCTTGTCACAACGTATACTAGTTATATACATATACTGTACTCCAGTTTAAAAAAATATAAAACATGTGGAATTAGTACAGATAAACACAATGGCATGAATAGTAATAATCACCATTTGTATGCAAATTTAGCGGAGAATTCAGTTTTGCAGACATATTTTGTTAAAGACTAAAGATTGTATTAGCCTGGTGAGACTGCATGTATATAGAATGCCATGAAGTTGAATAAGCTTTAGTTACATGTGGAGATGGGATATAGCAGACATAGTATTATAGTTGAGAAAAATAAATATGGAATAGAAAAAATGACACATACATATGTAGAATTAGGCAAAAATAAAAAGAGAGACGTTAGGACCCGAGTGCAGCCATTCAACGAGTGATACCTCAGCACTACACTAGTTCAGATTGAGTGGAACAGTGTGAGGTGTTTTTTTATGGTAGTAGGAATGCCAATTCTGCCACCAACCCCCAAGTTTTTCCCTGCAGGTTGGAGGGCCTACATGCAGGGACAGATGCAGATTAATGTCATACCCAGGACAAAGCAATTGCAGGTTAAGGGCCTTGCACAAGGGCCCAACAGAGCAGAGACCCTTTTGGCATTTTTTATGGAATTCGAACCGGCAACCTTCCGATTGCCAGTGCAGATCCCTAGCCTCAGAGCCACCACTCCACCTTTAAAAAATAACAAGTGTTGCATTAAATGTTAACAAAAATTAAATAATAAATTATATTAATATCATTAAATAAAAGTAATATACAGTAACAAACAAGAAAGAGATAAAAACAGGTAAATATAAAATTGTCTATACAAAAATAAGGCATCATAAAGAAGACAGAAAAAAGCACTAAACAAATCTTAAAGGTGAAAGCTGTTTTACACTGCTGACAAGAGTATAAGATCCAGAATAACTAAGAACAAAAGTGATCTATGTGTGGACTGTGTAATACTCTTCTGTTGGATAATGGGTGAAGAGAACACTCTTTTATTACCCTTTCTCTGGGTTGAGCTTCTTAAGGTGCGTCCCAAAGACAGGTCGGGGCTATAAAATGGCCCAGTATTTATAAATGTGTGGATGAGTACATCCTAAAATGGATTAACTCTACTGTATTCCTGAGTTTGTCACCTATTAGAATCTTCAGTCCAACAAGCTTGCCAATCCTATTCAACCAGATGCCTCAAAATAAAATCAATTTAAGATTTGATGGACGCAAAGTCCTACTCTAGACCACAGTACTTGGTAATGTATTCCTCATGTCTATTGCTCTTTAGGTGAAGAAAAACTAACATTTGTGCAAAAATCTGCTCTTAACAAGTTTCCAGCCTTGCTCTTGTTGAAAAATTTATTTTAAAGTAACAGCTGGAATCTACTGTACCAATGCCCCATATAATTTTAAACAATGCAATCATGTCGATATTTAATCTGTGTTTGTTTAAACTAAAAATGCTGAACTCTTTCAGTCTCTCCTCATAGCTTACACCTCTTGGTGCCAGAATCAGCATAGCTACTTTCCTCTGGACTTTTTCTATAGATGCAATTTTTCTTTTTTGTTAAATGGAAAATCGCAACTGTACTTAGTACTACATGTGAGGCTTTATTAGGGCATTATATAACTGAAGCATAACCTCCCTCAAAATGTACTTCACATATCATGATATATAATCTAACATCTGCTAGCCTTCTTGATCACTTCTGTGCCATTCTTGATGTAAATAGTGACACTTCCTTCTGTAATGATTTAGTTCATTTCACATTATCTGCTCTCCCACTTAGTTTGATATCATCTGCAAACTTAACCAGCTTATTGATTATATTTTTGTTTAGACTGTAATATTTTTGTCTAGAATACTACAATGTTAAATCTTAAATTGTTGTGATTGAGGGAGCAATATTCTTCAAAAGAGTGTTGCATGAAGGAAACTGGCCATTTTAGTACTGTAAATATGAACAGAGTAGAGTGGGAAAAATGGTCAAAAAGCAGAAAACCTCTCAGCCGGGACCAGAACTTATGACTCTGAAGCCATCAGGCAGCAGCACTAATCAAGCTACTACTGTGCTGCCTCTATCGTTCTTATACAAATATATTATTTTAGCATATTGCTCCATTTGGTTTTCATAGAATGCCAGCTTATTCTAACCTGGACAAAGATAGCTGCACTGTGAGGGTTACATTTTTTCAATTTCTCCAATGCCTTCACTACCATCCCACCATCTCTGTTAAGGGATAAGCTCAGAGATATGCAGGTGGATAATCATATGGTGTTCTCAATAATGGATTGTCTGTCAGGCCGAATCACAGATTGTCAGACTCAAGGACTGTGTTTCTGATATAGATGTGAGCAACACAGGAGCACCACTGCCTCATTTTCTCTTCACTCTGTACCCCTCTGAGTATAAATATAAAACCAGGTCATGGATCTTGAAGAAATTCTCAGATGATTCTGCACTTATGTGGTGTATTGATATGATGGATAAAACAGAGTATAGGAGTCAGGTGGAGAACTTTGTTTCTTGATGCAAATACAATTGTCTGCAACTTAACATTAGATACAAAGGAACTGATTATTGACTTTCTCCACACCAAATAGCCTCTATGTCCAGTCACTATTCAGGGAGTGGATGTCAAGCTCCTGTGCTCCTACCATTCCATGTCGTTCCACATTAATGACAGGTTGGACTGGTCTCATAACACAAATTAACTGTATAAGAAAGGGCAGAGCAAAGTATTTTATCATAGAAGACTTTGTTCCTTTAATGTGGTAGTGACATCCTTCAAATCTTCTACCATTCTGGCATGGCCAATGCAATTTTCCACACTGAGGTTAGATGGCCTGCAAACATCACATCAAGAGAGACTCACAGAATCTGTAAGCTAATCAAAAGGCAAGCTCAATTTTAGGACTTACTCTGGACCCCTGGATGTATTAGCAAAGGAGAGAATTAAAACAAAACTAAGTGCCATTATGAACAATTCTGCACATTCTCTCTCTCTGACACAATAACACTGAATACTTTCAGCCAACAAATTATTCAGCAAAAATGTGTCAAGAAATGAAACGGGGCTCCAACAGTTGTAGAAGTCACATGACCTGGACAGGCATCCCGGAAGAGGAAGAGATGGTTACTTACCCAGACAGGAGGCTCAAAAGTGGCAGGCATCCTGGCCAGGGAGGAGAAGGGGATCAAACCTAGAAGCAAAGACTAGAAGGGATGGACGGACAACCCACTGAAAAGGGAATCTGTCACTGGGGGCTTTTAACTCCCCCAGCATGCTAGATGGCAGCAGCCCTGGATATCAGTGTCCAGTAGGAAGCTAGCAGGGCATGTTGGGAGGTGTAGTCCAGCATAGCAGCCCTGCTGGGGTCACTGGGTGCCACAATAGGGCACTGCAGGGAGACAATATCCCTGTTATAATGGACTTTCACGTGACTTGGAAGTGCTCCCATTGGGCAGTGGTCCTGGCACCGGAAGTACTCCTGGGCCCTTAATAAAAGGGACAGCATTCCCTTATCCAGGTGAATCAGAGCTGGGTCTTCGTTTAAAGGAGGGCAGTGCAGTGGTGGTGAGAAATATTGTGGAGAGATAGAAAAACAGAACCTTGTGTTTGTGTTATATTTTCTAAATTTTCTTAAGGAGTGTGTGTAATAACCGTACTGTTATTTGAACATGGGACTCTTAGGGCCGGTTTATACTTCAAGTTCAGAATGCGTTTACGCCCACATCATGGCTGCCACACTTTCCCAGCATTAATTTCATGCATCCTCTGAGCAGATTCTCATAAAATAATGCGACGCGTGCGCGAGTTGCAGTACCAGCAAAAAGTCGGGGGGCACAGTGTGCTAAAAGACGCAAGAGTCTCTGTTTAAAATTTACATGTGATAGAGTGACAGAAAGCCTCTATGCAGATCCTACGTGGATCGATGTGCGCGCTTCGATGTTTGACGAATGGTTCGATGTGGTGAAGCAAAATGTCGACATACAGATGCATCGTGGTGCTTTTATATTCAAGCTTTGCATATTCCCGACCATAATGACACAATTCATTTTAAAAGTCTCACATACCATCTTTTGTGCCGTCTTTTTTTTTCAACCTCACAACAGCAACATAATGTACAATGCTGTATTTGAGCCACTGAGAAACCAATTAAGGACATGGTGAATACGTGTATTTTGTGATTAAAGTGGAAATTTTGGCTTTAATCTCGAAATGTCAACTTTAACTTCGTAGTTTACTTTATCATTAAAGCAGACCATCGTAAACGTCATCCCAGTTTTTAATCGCTACGGCAAGCAGCAATAGATCACCATACAGAACACATTAAATGTATGATATTCCAACTCTCTACACATTTAGAATCTATAGATTTATACTTGATATCACTTTCATGATGAAATACATTAAAGTGTGTATGTTACATTTTACAGATAAATCGTTAATTTCGTTTAAATAATGAATACTGTTAATAATTACACACATGAGGGTGACACGGTGGTGGAGTGGTAGCACTGCTGTCTCGCAGGGAGCCATGTCGCTGGTATTCCCTGCTTGGATTCCACACTGTGCTCCAGTTTCCTTCCAAAGATATGCAGATTTGGGGATATGGTGCCACTAAAATGACGCTAGTGTATGTGTGTGCTTGTATTCACCTTGCGATGAGCTGAGGCCTCGTTCAGGGATTGTTTCACACTCGTGCCCAATGCTTGCTGGAATGGACACATACCTTGATTTAATCAATAAACATCCTTTTCAGAGATATTACGGTAAGGTGTCATTGGAATTTTATGGGTGTTCTAGGCAATTCACAACACATAGAAGCCAAACCTGTTCTCACCGTGATAATATCTCACACTGCCACCAGCTGGATTCCTCCAGATTTACGTAAAGTACACGCTCAACTATAAACACTACAATGCTTGCATAGCAGGAGCGGCCGCTGCAGCATGTGTCATGTCGCGTGAAGTATAACCCCGGCCTTAGTGTGTTCGTGTTGGTGTTTGAGGCTCGCTGACACCCTGCTTTGTATAACACTGTAAAATGCCTTACTATGACTGGGTATGCCAAGTTCGTGGTTTTGTTTCTTTTTAATTTTCTTGCTTTTTAGTTATTTCTGGTGTGTGTTCAGACCATATTGTGTGTATATTTATTTACCTATCCAAAAACCATTTGTAAACAGACGTGTTTCCCACTGGGGACAAATAAAGTTCTATCTATCTATCTTACTCATATGTAAAAGAGATTAATCAGAAATATAAAAACAGTATGTTTTTTATCTTGTAAAACATACAGGAGAGAGTCACGCCAAAGGAACACCCAAAGGACTTAAAGAACAAAACACAAGCAAACTCCTGTTATCAACATGAACCTACTTTCACAGACATCTGCAATTATTGTTTGGGGATGTGGCTCTCTCATTTACCCATCCTGTATGTAACACAACAAAGCATTCCCTTTTTAAATCTCCCATCATCCTTATTAATCCTCCCACAAATTAACCATCACCTAATTTATTTCTCCTTCTATCCTTGTAACTTTAGACTTTAGATCAGGGGTTCTCAACGTCGGTCCTGGGGACCCCCTGTGGCTGCAGGTTTTTGTTCCAACCAGGTTCCTAATCAGTGACAACACCTGATAACACTGATCTCATTTAATTAGCTGGTATTTTTTTTCTTTTATTCGACATTCAGAAAAGCATAGCAGCATGATTTTTACATTTATAAGACGTTTATAAATATTTCTGCTTTTGCTATAGATTTAAATGCTTAACTCTCTTTTGTTGATTTCATTTTACTTTGCCCTTTCTCTGTGCAGTTTTCCCCCTTCATTGTATCTTAATAATGACAACTTAAAATGAGCAGAGCAGACACCCAGGCAAACAACACTGAATAATCAAAGGCTGCAGCTACTTTAGAGTCAGACCCACTAATTAGTAAATAATGGATTAATTAAACAATTAGAACACCTAGAAAAGTAGAATGAAAATCAAGATTAAAATACTGTTAAAAATAAAAAATACATTATTCCTATATAACTGCTTGGTACATTTTAATATTTATATATTTTTTTTAGCAAACTTAGTTTTCTAATTAATATATTGTTCCTTAAACACAGAACTATCAGAACAGAAATATCAGTTCACTTAATTAGCCTAGGAGTTCAATTAAAAACAGAAGCTGGTTGGAACAAAAACCTGCAGCGACAGGGGGTCCCCAGGACCGACCATGAGAATCCCTGCTTTAAATCCTGTGTGAGATTTTTTTAAAGCCCCTCTCAGACTCCCATCAGGCCAAACCTTGGTAAAACTATCAGGAACTAAGAAAACCCTCATAGCCTAAAATTCTGGCAGGTACAGTGTTCTCTAGCAGTCTCTAGTATCTTGATGCCTCAGAGCCTTTATTAGACATTAAATTGCTGAATTTTTGAAGCAAAGGCAGAGGTGTCTTGTCTGCTCTTTAAATTTTACAGAAACAATAGCTAAAATTTAGCAAACTGATTGCTATCTGAAATTATACAGGCAAAGTTATCTTGTCCACATGGGATATTTTTAAAGTTGTTACATTCTCTAATCATCTAGCAACATATTGCGTGATGGTTAGTACATACAAATATGAATTTTCGTTGTATTCTGTACACATGAAAATAATGACCATATCAACTTATCCTAGTCAGGGCCTATGTGGGGCTGGCTCACATTAGATTATCTAATCACAAGCCTTTTGAGTGAACATTGCATGTTTCTACTCAGGGTGACCCTGTCCATTTGCTGTCCCTGTCCATAACCCCAGAGAACCCCATGTTTTCCTGCATAATTAGTGAATGATTGGTGAGCCTGTTATAGGACAGATCTGTGCCAGATTTTGAGTTAATTTCCAACATGTATATATGTGAGCATGATAATCTCCTTTATAAGAAATATAAGAGAAAAACAAGAGCAATATACTTTAAATTGCTATCTCTATTTTCTATAGGGTCTTGGACAGCATTACAGGATTGTAAGATAAAAGAATGAAAGAGGGCCAATATAAAATTATAACATGTCAACAAGCAACACATATAGACACACAATTACACATATACAAATACAATAAAATTATTATATTTTACTTCAGAATACAGAACTCCTCTGTAAGTAATGGGAGAAAGCTGCAAACAACCTAAAGGTTCTTGTCACAAACTAGCACACTTTGCAACCTTATGCTATATAATGCATTAGATACAGCTATTCCTTTACACAACACTTTTACGGTTTAGGTAAATATGTCCGGTGCCTCCGAATCAATCAGATACTACATATGTCATTTGTGATCTCTAGGGAGTGTTATTGACAAATTTAAATGTTGGCTCCCAGGCAAAATTAAGAAAAAGAAAATCTATTCCTTTATGTGAGAGTTTTATTGGTTCAAGTAAATGAGTAGGTCTATTACTCTGTATCAATCAGATACTATATTTCCTTCTACATGCTAGCATACTACTGCTTGGTGTACATTATTTACATTACATCTTGAATCATACTGTATTGTATGTATTTATGTACAGTAAACGCTGTATGATCAAATGTACTGTACATGTATGTGTACCTAAATGAACATCAATGTGGAAAAATTAATTTCCATTAAATCATCTCAGTTGCTGCCTGCAATGAGCCCAGCTGACCACAGTCAGTCAATAGTCAGTAGTAATGAAACCACAACAATAAATTCTCGAAGAAGCAATAGATTTTCCAAAATAACACCTCCATTACTTCAGTTCAATGTCACTAATTCTTTGATAATTCTTTGGAATTAGCTGACTCCTCTGCAATAGATGATTCTAGAGTCTGCACACTTTATGCATGCTAAGGGCTTGACTAGTTCCTCGTAACAGACTTTCTAGATGTACACTGTCTAGACAAAAAAAAATTTGATCCCTTAATTGTTGGAATATGCACATGTTGGCTAACTAAATTGCTGCACTTCCATCATTTTAATGTATTCGTCTATCCATCCATTTTTTAAACCCATTTTAAGCAGGGTCACAGGGAAGATGGGAACTATCCCAGCAAACGTCAGGTGCAAGGAAGGAACAATCCCTTAAGAGGTTGCCAGTCCATCACAAGGTGAACACAAACACACTCATTAGGACCAATTCAACATTTCAAATCCACTTAACCTTTATGTCTTTGGACTGTGGGAGACTACTGGAGCACCTGGAGGAAACCCCTGTAAGCATGGTGAGAATGTGAACCCTGGTCTCCCTACTGCTAGGCATCAATGCTACAATTGTATCATGATGTTGTCCCTTTAATTTATCAAGTACTTATTAATTGAAACATAGTTCTTGCCTGTAACATTATGTATTTGTTTTTAGGGGCACTGGACCATCTTTACTTACTTTTTTGTTGAATTTTGACAACACAATATGCTTAACAATATAATCCTATTCTAAATCTAGATCTTCAATTATAGGGTACATAAAGAACTTGAAGCTTTTCCTGAGAACATCAGGTTCAAGGCAAAACTACCTCTGGATAGTATTCTTGCACATCCTCCTACTCACTCACTCACTCACATCTTATAGATTAATCAAAAAACATAACATATATCAGTTTAAGTAGAAAGCAGACTTGCCAAGGGAAATGAAGGAGTGTCAGGCTGGGACTCAAACCCAGGTCCCTGGAAATATGAGACATCATCATTAGCTGCTATGCCACCATGTTCTCCTAAAATGCTATTTAAAGAGTAAAAATCATTTTAGGTTTTCTGTTCAGGTTTGGCATTATTTATTCATTGACTCATAATTGCTTCAGTGCACTTTACAGGTTCTTTTTATCAGTTAGTAGAGGCCTTCTGATGAGACAAGACATATTTACAGAGACTGACATTTTGGCATCATTTAAACAAAACACATCGGTGTTTAACAGATGTTAAGGCTGGATACAGTGTGCATTGAGAAATAGAGGTCAGAGGTTTGAAATCAGGAGAGCAAATCAGTATTTAATACTATTACTGTCCACAAAGTTAATATCACATTGTAAGACAGGTCAGAGGTCTGTTCAGAGAGTAGGCAAAACGCATGCAGTATTTAGACCCTTTCAATTATTTCATATTTTGCCATGTTGCAGCATTTTACTAAAAATATTAAAATTAATTCTCCTTATATTTTCACCAATGTATTAAAAAAAACCTGAAATCTCATATTATGCAACTATTCAAACCCTTTACTTAGTGCTTAGTTGAAGCACTTTTGGCAGCGAATACAGCCTTGAATCTCCTGGGTATGCACGTCAAGCTTCATAAACCTGGATTTGAGGATTATCATTCATTCTTCTCTGCAGGTCCTCTAAAGCTCTATTAGGATGGATGGAGAATTTTAGTGGAAAGCTTTTTTCAGGTCTCTTCAAAGGTGTTTATCTGTTTATCTGGGTTCAAGCCCAGGCTCTGTATAGGTAACTCAGGGAGATTCTCAGAGTTGTCCCTAAGCCATTCTTGTGATGTCTTTGCTTTTTGCTTAGGGTCATTGTCCTGTTGGAACATTCGACCCAGTCTGAGTTCCAGAGTACTATGCAGCACATTTTCATTAAGGACATCTCTATGTGAGTTCTTTAGAGGCATTTTTGAAAGTGGGGTTCTATGTGTCTTCTACTCCTCCTCTCCTTCTACTCCTCTACTGAGGAGAGGCTTTTGTCTGTCCATGAAGTCATGAAGAACAGATTTATAGAATGCTGCTATGATGGCTGCCCTTCTGCAAGTTTCCCCCAGTTCCAGCCAGATTGTCCATTGGGTTCATGGTCACCTCTCTTGCCATGGACCTTTTCCCACAGTTACTCAGTTTGGCTGTGGGGCCAGCTCTGGGGTGAGTCATGGCTTTTCCCAAGTGCTTCCATTTAAGAATTATGAAGGCAGCTGTACTCTTGGAAACCTTCAATCTTGCAGAAAGGTTTCATTAGCCTTTCCCAGATCTCTCCTGTGTCTAAACCCTACATGCAAAACCTTCAACATTATGGTTTGGTTTTTGTTCTGATACAAATTATCAACTGTGAGACCATATATAGACAGGTGTGTGACTTTCCTAATCACATCTAATCAATTGATCTGATAACAGATGGACTTCAAACAAGGTTTAGAAACATTTAATGACAATCGATAGAATGGGTTGCACATGAGCCATATTTTAAGTGTCAGAGTAAAGATTCTCAATGCTTGTGTCAATTAATATTTCAGTTTTTCATTTTAATAAATAAGTAAAAAATTTTTAAATCTTATTTTTGCTTTGAGTGTTTATTGATCTGGCGAAATTAATTTAAACGATTACAACACAAGGTAGCAATATAACAAAATAGGAGAAAAGTGAGGGGTGGGTCTAAATACTTTGTGAATTCACTGTAAGAAAAGGAGAATGCAAAAGTCCAGAAAAAGTTAAAAAGCAAGAACAATGCAGGAGTTTGCAAAAAAGCACAATGGTACACCAAAAGCTGAAAGACTAACATTACCTTCAATATACATACCCTGTGAAACTGAGCCCTCCAAAGGAGTGGCATGCTTTTTGCCTTACACCCAGTGCTGCTAAGATAATAATAATGAAGGTACTTTTACTTCAATATAATAAGCATTGAATCAGGATAATTGACATTTTAAAATTAATCAGATTATGTAACGTATGCTACTTTTAACGTTACCCACGATGGTGCCCCCATATTTGTGCTACTGAGCTTACCACTGTAAATTTAGCTTATCAACATAAACTTGAAAATGAAAAGGAATAATGCAAACATCCGGACATTTGCACTCAGGAAATGTGGCTTTGTGGGTGCTTTCACTGTTTTCTACCGGAGGTTACTGAAAGCATGTGCGAAGTGTTCACATAGGAAGCAGCTAATAGACATGGAGTGGGGCGAGGGGGTTGAGATCATGTACTGATAGAGCGTTGCCAAACCCACCACACACCGAACCATATTGATTGGAACCCAAGTGCCGTAGGTGACATCTCAGCATCACACTGGAACAGTGTGAGGTTATTTACGGTGGATGGCGTGCCAATCCTTCACCAACCCCAAAGTTTTCCCTACAAGTTGGAGGACTTGCTTGCAGGGCTGGATGCAGTTTAATATAACACCCAGGATGAAGCCGCTGCAGGTTAAGGGCCTTGCTCAAGGGACTAACGGAGTAGAGTCACTTCTGATGTTTACGGGATTCGAAACCAGCAACCTTCTGATTGCTGGCAAAGATCCCTAGACTAAGAGCCATCACAGACATGCACAGACTACAAAATCATTAACTGTAACCTGGTTAAGGGTTAACATGGCCAAATAACTAGGGGCCTCAAGTATAATGCCATAAGCAGAATTCACACTAAATTGCCATATGAACAAAATTGTAAATGTGCGTACACAAAAAAAATCCAGATGCATAAATCTGTGCGTAAGTCAAGTTCCATCGCTTCCCCTTTACAAATCCCAATGAACATAAAATTTAACTCATATGCACGTCCCTAAAACCCCACCCCAACTCTTTTCAGAATTTTGCATATTTTAATATGCAAATCAATATAAATATCACCTTCCGTTCAGTGTTTGGTTCAAAAACAATGGAAAAGGCACGTGAAAAAAGAAGAATTTAAGCGAATGCGAAGTGGAGGGAAGGAAAAACATACTACTTGTTGGTTTACACAGTGGTATAAGCAACAAAAATGTGGCCTGAAACACTTGAAAGTACAATTGTCTGAAAGAAAACAGAAGTGGTCACATATCACAGTAGACATGAAAAGGCGAGATGCAGCCCACTGCCTGTTTATTCTGTTTCAGACAATATTACATCTATTGCATCTTACAATTTGATTACATCTTGCCTGAAGAAGGGGCCCGAGTTGCCCCGAAAGTTTAAATATTGTAATCTTTATAGTTAACCTATAAAAGGTGTCATTTTGCTTAACTTCTTACCACAGACAATATTACAAAAGCTGGCCCCCGTGCAATGCTGAGGTGGCGATGGTGCTACTGTGCCATGCTTTTCTTTGGGCACTGGCTGCACACACCTCTGCCTTGGAAACTCCTGGGAGGCCATCTGGCTATATGCTGATGAATGCTGTTCTGGAGTCACAAAATGCAATAGTGGATGCTATAAGTGATGTGGCCAATGAACTAAGGAATATAAAGGCTGTACTGTGTGATATTGACAACAAATTAAATTAAATGGTTAAAAATAAATACCGCATCTGACTACCTGTTTTTACATTCTGCTAATTACATTAAAACAAAGTTGTCTGATCATTTGGTGTGTCACGTCAGGTTCATACCACGTTTCCTCAGGTACATGCTTGCACACTGGGACACACTTTCTGTGCACTACAGAGCAGCACATTAATACAGTGGAAATGCTTTCTATTTACATAAGCAAATTCATTCTCTGAAGGTCCCTTTATAGTGTAGCCATGGCCGCCACAACAGATCGATTCTTGGCTCTTTATTTTGAAGTGACTCGCTATCCTTAAAAAGACTGCTTGCCTTTGCCACACTAGTTGGTAAAAACACTGCCATTTTTATAGGTTATCCAGCTATATATGATATGTGTAAGACCAGCTCATTCTTTTGGTGATTCATCCCTGGCTGATGTAACATGTTCAGCGCAGTTGCAACAGCAATGTGCGTGTAGTTGACTGCTCCGATTACATTTGGAAAACTGGATGTTGCTGTGAATTGCGCTTTTATGTTTTGCAGTTACCTATCTGGATGATGAGCAGATAATACCATCCCATACAACTGGCATAGCACGACTTAGTGATGTTTGTGAAAAATCCGATTGTCAGCAAGTTCCATTTGCGATGTCTTCTAACAACGCTAAAGCAGCCATGGGAGTTGCAATAGTTTGGCCATTCCGTGCACCATTACATTGTTACACAATGATTACAATCAAGTGTTAGTTAAGTTTACAAACATGTTTGCTGTATCATCATTTGCAAAATAATTTTAGAAACTGGCAGACTAATGCAGAATATACAATGAAGAAGAAAGATGAGTGTTAATATTATTTAATAAGGAAATGTACATTTCTAACTTTTCATTTTAGTGTTATTAATACAGTTATTAATTAAAAGCAGAAAGCTTTTAGAGTTGCTAATTTTTGGCAACTTTTGTCCTTCTTTAAAAAATAAATACAGCAGCAGGCTGAAGGTCTCAGCCTTTTCATTGACTTGAAACCATCTGTGAGTAATTTTTCTCTTTTTTGACAGTAAATTGTATGTAACTTATGAGTTACTTTTCTCCTACTTTTGATATGGATTCATATGCAACTGTATATTGTTTTACAAATGTAAAGTATTAAAAGGCCTTTTTTATAATCCCAGTACAGTTTTTAAATGAAAAATAAATAATTTAATATGCATTTAGCATAAATGTAAAAAAATTAATCACACAGATCCACACAATAATACATTGTTGAAGGGGGTAGTTAAAGACATGTTACCTATTGTTTTTCCAAGTGAGAGCTGTAATTGAAAACATTTCAATTCCAGGAGATGATATACCGAAAATAAAAGTTTACTGCCCCAGCCTTGAGATATCAAGTGATATTTGATTACATAAATGTCAATAGTCTGCTATATTTAAGTATTTGATTTGAAAAACAGGTCTGCTGTTTGTCCAAAACCATGCTGTGTGACTTCTGTTAATTGAAATCAAGATCAGGGGCAAAATATGGGGTAGTATTAGTAACGGAAATATCATTGTCATGTGTATATAGAGTGGTAAAATCACATTACATGACTTTGCCAGTCAAAGATTTCATTTACATAATCTGAGCAAGTTTGAGGCAGATGCGGTGTGCTTCACCACTCATGTAGTTTGACATATGGTGTGACTCAGTCCAACCAATCTGCGATTATGTTTTAAATTGTTGGAGACGGCTTATTTGTGTGATAGAGCTGAAAATCACTCACCCGGCAGTATAATGCATATAATGCAGCTATGAGGAATAAGAAACAGTTGTTTTGGACATGAGAAACAGAGACTCATCAATCTAATTTTACATATTTTACATACCATGACAGAATGAAAAAAATAAAAAGGTCAAGACTGTGGCTGACTTCATTATACCTGTAAAGCCTTCACACGGACATCAGCTTTATCAGGCCGCACATTATTGGCTGACAAAAAGTGGCAAACTCACAATAGTTTAGAAATGTTAAACTGCCCCAGAAAGTCATCACGTAGTCTTTTAATTTGATATACTGTGTGATTCCCAGTCATATAATCTGAAACACTTTCCCAACAAGACCAGTAACAGCAGTCGCCAAGTTTGTCTTTACCTATGACTAAAAGTCATGTAATGTGACATTCTCTTTACTGATGAGGATAATGTTAACTGGTCATTTGTCTCTAACCTGCTATTTGCTATTAGTGAGAGTACAGTGTCTCCTTCAAATTTTATAGTGTATAGAATAGAGGGGCCTGTTGCGATTGTGCCATTTAAATAAATAAATATGCGCTCATGCTTATGCAGAGTGTAGGAAAGGTGTGGTATTGTGGCAGAGCAACCCCAAGGTGTGAAATGGGATGATTGGCTGGGTGTGCATTCTTGTGTTGGCACACACTGTTCAGTCAATTGCCTTATTAGCGCTCAGGAAGCTGTAATCATGATTTTATTCTGGTTTAACCATTTGAATAATTATTGAATTTTAACTCATGGACAGACATTGCGTTTATGAATTATTTATCTATTGGAAGAACTACTGTACCTTGGCCACTGTATGGTTTGGTTTATAATAAAAACACTGAAGCATGTTTCACTTACTTATTGCTAGCTGTGTGTGCCCTCATTTGACCAGCTCATCCTTGGTTATGACTACTGGACAAGGAGTCATAGGACATGGAAGCCAACCTGAACCATCACACAATGCCGCAATAGTGCCAAAAAAGTATCTGTATATAAAATATACAAACGAAACAGGTAAGGAAGCCAAACTCTAGCTGCTCCTTGGCCTAGCAACACTTTCTCCACCTTGTGGGTGGCTCATCCACCTGCCCACCTCCCAAGTTTCACAATAAGCACTCTCCCTCACTTATGCCTCTCATCTCATCTTGATATGGTGTTCCACAAGGCTCTATCCTGGGTCCGCTGTTATTCTCAATCTACATACTTCCGTTAGTTCACATTATCTCAGGTTACAACGTGAGCTACCACAGCTATGCTGATGACACACAGCTGTACTTATCAATAGCACCTGATGACTCCAAGTCTTTCGATTCACTAACACAATGTCTTACTGGTATTTCTGAATGGATGAATAGTAATTTTCTCAAACTAAATAAAGAGAAAACTGAAATCTTAGTAATTGGCAATAATGGATTCAATGAGGTTATCAGAAATAATCTTGATGCATTAGGATTAAAAATTAGGACGGAAGTAAAAAACTTAGGGGTAACCGTTGACTGTAATCTGAATTTTAAATCGCATATTCATCAGACCACTAGGACAGCATTTTTTCACTTAAGAAACATAGCAAAAGTTAGACCTCTTATATCATTGAAAGATGCTGAGAAATTAATTCACGCTTTTGTTTTCAGTCAACTAGATTACTGTAACGCATTCCTCTCAGGACTATCCAAAAAAGTCATAAATCACTTGCAATGAGTGCAGAATGCAGCTGCTAGAATCCTAACTGGGAAAAGAAAATCCAAACACATTTCTCCAGTTTTGATGTCACTATACTGGTTGCCTGTGTCATTCAGGATTGACTTTAAAATACTGCTTATGGTTTATAAAGCCTTAAATAATCTCGCTCCATTTTATATATCGGAATGCCTGACACATTATATTCCAAATTGTAACCTTAGATCTTCAAATGAGTGTCTCCTTATAATTCCAAAAGCTAAACTTAAAAGAAGTGGTGAGGCGGCCTCCTGCTGTTATGCACCTAAAATCTGGAATAGCCTGCCAATAGGAATTCGCCAGGCAAATACAGTAGAGCACTTTAAAACACTGCTGAAAACACATTACTTTAAAATGGCCTTCTCATAACTTCACTTTAACTTAAATCTGATACTCTGTATGTTTATTTCATCATAATAACTATTCATGGTGGCTCCAAAATCCGTACTGACCCCTACTCTCTCTTCTGTTTCTTTTTCCGGTTTCTTTGTGGTGGCAGCCTGCGCCACCACCACCTACTCAAAGCATCGTGATGCACCAACATTGATGGACTGAAAGCCAGAAGTCAATGTGACCATCATCATCAGGTCCTTCCATGAGAACCCTAAATACAAAGAGGACTGTTTGACTAATGTTAGGTAGATTGCTCAGAGGGGACTGGGCGGTCTCTTGGTCTGGAACCCCTACAGATTTTATTTTTTTCTCCAGCCTTTGGAGTTTTTTTTTTGTTTTTTCTGTCCACTCTGGCCATTGGACCTTACTCTTATTCTATGTTAATTAATGTTGACTTATGTTTATTTTTTATTGTGTCTTCTATTTTTCTATTCATTTTGTAAAGCACTTTGAGCTACATTTTTTTGTATGAATATGTGCTATATAAATAAATGTTGATTGATTGATTGATTGATCTCTCTGTACAAGGCTTTTACCTAACACTGGCATCTATTTCATGCTGTCTCCTCCATCTGCTTTCTGACTCCAGGCTCAATGAGTCACTGACATGAAGTGGCCCTCACTAGCTTAAAACAGCTACATCACCAAGGAATATATGCATTGTATAATGAAAATGAGGTGTTTCTGTGATGAACAATGAAGACTAAAATTGAGTCTTTGAACAAATCTTCTGTCATAACTTCTATTAAAGTGCAGAATGCATAAAAATAAATACTTTTGCACTTCAAATCATCAAACAAGCAAAAATCACTTTGCTTCAAAGTTATGCCCAGAGCCAACAGGGTAACTTTTCTTTAGTGTCTAAAAAACTAAGAAGCTGTTCAAAAAAGAAAGACTTCAGAGACAGAGCTCAGCTTGTCAATGAAGGAAATAAATGACCACAGTGACTTGTTTCTCTCTCACACTAGATCCAGTAGAAATGAAACATTGGGCTCACATGTGACAGCATGATATTAATTTCTATCAATTTCTGGGGATTTCTAATTCACAACTTTTGTCTAATTTTATCTTAAGTCAGCACCCACACCACATGGACTTCTGAAAAGGTCATCCA
This sequence comes from Polypterus senegalus, assembly GCF_016835505.1. Lineage (NCBI taxonomy): Eukaryota > Metazoa > Chordata > Cladistia > Polypteriformes > Polypteridae > Polypterus > Polypterus senegalus. Next base: position 109,902,531 of record NC_053166.1, read on the forward strand.
CCTGGAACGAAGCATTTTCGGGCTGGCTAGTATTTTGATGGGAGACCAACCAGGAAAATCTTGAGGTGCTGCTGGAAGAGGTTTGGACAAGGCCAGCAGGGGGCAATTACCCTGTGGTCTGAATGTGGATGCCAATGTCCCAGTGCAGTAATGGGGATACTGTGCTGTAAAAATGGGGCTGTATCTTTGGATGAGATGTACAATCAAAGTCCTGACTCTCTATGGTCATAAAAGAACCCTGGGAATCCTTCATAAAGAGTAGGGTGTATCCTGATGTCTTGGCTAAATTGCCCATGATGGCCTAGTCATTCTGGCCCCCTAATCATCCCCTGTCTCTTCACCAAATAACAGCTAATGTGTGGTGAGCATACTGGTGCAAAATGGCTAGTGTTACATCACCCAGGTGGATGCTGCACATTACTGGTGGTTGTAGTGGCTCCCCACTCACTACGTAAACTAATTTGAGTAGTGAGAAAAGTGCTATAATAACGTACAAAATTATTATTATTATTATTATTATTATTATTATTATTATTATTATTATTATTATTATTATTATCTTGCGCCATTTAGCCAATACTGCTGCCCTGCTCCTCACATACTGTAAAAAGGTGGTACACTCTACCCATCCTTACATATCTTTACTGCGTGGTCACTAAAGACTTGCTGTTAGGTTGAATGGTACATACAGGTGTATAATCTCCCTTTTGGTATCTTGACATAGCAAATTAGAAGGCTTTGTAGTTTTGCTTTCAATGAGACCTCTTACTTTGTTCCAAGGTGTTCAATATTTTATATTGATTCTTGTCTGCACTAAATGGGAACTTGGATAATTTTTTCTTTTAATTACCGAGAAGGGAACAGACTTGAAACAATAAAATATGTTTAAGCTCTATGTAGGAGAAGTATTTGGACAAGGCAGCTTTATGTTTCATACACGTGTATTTATGTGCGTGTGCGTGCTTTCTCCATTGTCCTATAGTAGTTGTATGATGTAGGTTTGAGTGCCTGTGCTCCCCTGTTTATTCTGAATGCTGTCACATATTTAGCTTGGCTACTTTTCTACAGTTACTCAAAACAATGGTTGCTAAAGGTTGTGTCTCTCTGCTCTCTGCAAGTCTCTTTAGATAGCATTTAGGGAGTATCCATGTAGTACATCTCGCTATAAGGGCAGCAAGGGGCCCCTGAAAAGACCTGCAAGTAAATGTCTCAGACAATCCTCATCTCCCTCTCTGACAACCCATTTCCTTGTCTCTGAATGGTTATTTGTACACATTCTTAAAATGTCATCATTTTAAGTGCCATTTACCAGGACCACCCTTCCGTAGCCTCATTTCTTCTCTTTCATTCTCTTCTCTGCTGAAACCTACAACTTGGGGTCTAGCCATGCAGTTTGCTACGGTCATCTATACCTTGAGCACAGGAAAGGTGCTGTATTAATAAAATGTATTATTATTCCTTTTTGTTTGTCTAAATGTGTAAAATCAAGTCAAGGTCAAGATTATTGTCATTTGTACATAGTACAATGAAATCTTACTTTTGTCTCTCCTTAGAATAATGACAGATATATAATACAAATATCAAATATCACACACACACACATATATATATATATATAAGGAACACTTTTATATAATCAGAGTATAGCATATAATCAATGAAACTTATGGGATATTAATCTGGTCAGTTAAGTAGCAGAGGGGTTGTTAATCAGAGGGGTTTTAGTTTTAGCTGCTTTGTGTTAATGAAATTAACAACAGGTGCACTAGAGGGGCAACAATGAGATGACCCCCAAAACAGGAATGGTTTAACAGGTGGAGGCCACTGACATTTTTTCCTCCTCATCTTTTCTGACTGTTTTTTTACTAGTTTTGCATTTCGCTACAGTCAGTGTCACTACTGGTAGCACGAGGTGATACCTGGACCCTACAGAGGTTGCACAGGAAATCCAACTTCTCCAGGATGGCACATCAATGTGTGTCATTGCCAGAAGGTTTGCTGTGTCTCCCAGCACTGTCTCAAGGGCATGGAGGAGATTCCAGGAGACAGGCAGTTAGTCTAGGAGAGCTGGACAGGACCATAGAAGGTCCTTAACCCATCAGCAGGACTGGTATCTGCTCCTTTGGACAAGGACAAACAGGATGAGCATTTCCAGAGCTCTACAAAATGACCTCCAGCAGGCCACTGGTGTGAATGTCTCTGACCAAACAATCAGAAACAGACTTCTTGAGAGTGGTCTGAGGGCCCAACGTCCTCTAGTGGGCCCTGTGCTCACAACCCAGCGCAGTGGAGCTCGATCGGCATTTACCATAGAATACCAGAATTGTCAGGTCCACCAATGGCACCCTGTGTTTTTCACAGATGAGAGCAGGTTCACCCTGAGCACATGTGACAGACGTTGAAGGGTCTGCAGAAGCCATGGAGAATGTTATGCTGTCTGTAACATCATTCGGCATGACCAGTTTGGTGGTGGGTCAGTGATGGTCTGGGGAGGCATATCCATGGAGGGACGCACAGACTTCTACAAGCTAGACAAAGACACCTTGACTGCCATTAGGTATCAGGATGAAATCCTTGGACCCATTGTCAGACCCTACGCTGGTGCAGTAGGTCCTGGTTTCCTCCTAATGCACGATAATGCCCGGCCTCATGTGGCAAGAGTATGCAGGCAGTACCTGGAGGATAAAGGAATTGAAACAACTGAATGGCCTTCACGATCCCCTGACTTAATCCCAATAGAACATCTGTGGGACATTATGTTTCGGTCCATTAGGCGCCGGCAGGTTGCTCCTCAGACTGTACAACAGCTCAGGGATGCCCTCATACAGATCTGGGAGGAAATGCCACAAGACACCATCCGTCGTCTCATTAGGAGCATGCCCGACATTGTCAAGCATGCATACAAGCTCGTGGGGGCCACACAAGATACTGAAAAGCATTTTGAGTAGCAGAAATTAAGTTTTTGAAAAATGGACTAGCCTGCCACATCTTCATTTCACTCTGATTTTAGGGTGTCTACACAATTGAGCCCTCTGTAGGCAGAAAACTTTTATTTCCATTAAAAGACTTGGCATCCTTTTGTTCCTAAGACATTGCCCTGTCGTTATTTGTATAGATATCCAACTTCATATTGAGATCTGATGTATCTAATGTGTTTCTTTAAAGTGTTCCTTTAATTTTTGTGAGCAGTGTATATATATATATATATATATATATATATATACACACTCATCAACAAAAACACTATTTTCCCTATAGCTAAAAAGCTGAAATTTGACAAGATGGTACACCTTGAAAGTAATGACATTTAAAAATATCAGTATTTAGGGATAAAAACCTCCCCATAATAGAATAACTATATACAACAAAATCTCAAAAATGTTTTGACTGATTTGCTTGAAATTTGGTGATGTTGTAAAAAAAGAAAATTAACTTAACACTTGTTTTTTTCATTTGTTGATATTTGTCATTAATGATGCTTCAGCAAGTGGAACATTCCAACGCACCATGTCCCCCATTTCACCACTGCACTGACAGCAATCACATGGAGAAATAAGCCTGCCATTTTTTTGTAAATGGAGATTGTCTGCAAAAACAAAGTGAGAGGTGCAAAAAATGAGTTCAACGAAGCTTAAATAACATGCATTTAGCGAGTGCAGGCCAGATGCTATGAGCATCGTAAATTCAGCACGACTGATCAAGTAAGAAAGGTATTTAATACATAATCCCCATTCTCTTCATCTAATCTGCAATCTTGTGGGAATGCCAAAGTGGGAACTACAATTCTCATCAGTCAATTCACTGCTCTTGACAATTTCATCAGCGCTCACAAATTTTAAATAAGAGCATTGATAAAAGCGGCATGTCATCAAACATAGCAACTGATATAAAATTTTAATCAAATATTTTTAATCATTATATGATAGTTTTTGCAATATAATATAAGCATACTTCTAAATGAAGCTATAACAATGGATTATTACAATCATAAGGAAAAGGACTGAAGGTAACTAAAGAGTTAACTAAACACAGCTTAAAGCTTGAGAATGTAAGAGTTTCCTAATCGGATTTACCATCAAGGTAATTAATAAGGTTAAAATGAAGTAAATGAGCAATAAACATCCCCTTAAAAAGTGAGAACAAACTAGTGAGAAAGCCCAAACTTCCCTATATTATGAAGCAGTGATATGATCAATCGGAAAACCCGTAGGACACTCATATTAATGAAGCGATGTTTAGAATAATGGAAGTATCTACATGTATATGAAGTTACTGGTGGCTGTAGTTGATTGGCTACGATGATAGAATTCTGCATATTAAGAGTCAGATGACCTGATGTATTAGATAAGGTAATGGTAATAGGAAAAAAGGTAGCGAATTGTTTCCTTGATTGTTCATTCCATGGACAGACATTTGTGCAAATAAAGAATCATTCTGCATTTTCTTCTGGTATTCTTTGAAAATAGACAAAAGTTTTTCCACAAATTGCTGTGTGTTTTTTCCTCAACCATTTTTGGGTAACAATTTCATTGTCCTGCTGGATTACATTTATCTTAAAGTAGTGTTAACCTTTATGGACTTGGGACCGAGTGTTACCTTTTTAGTTTATTGACCACCCACAGACAGCAATTTGAAGAGTGTGGGTGTTTCCGCAATCATGAGTTGTGAGCAATTAGAAGAGGGGTCCACTTGGTGAAATGAGCACAATTAAAAATGGGGAAAAATATTGTGCAATGCTGTCAATTGTTTTGGCAAGCTGGGGCTGCGTCACTGGAACCAAGTAACTGAAATGAGGTTTGTTATTTTTCTCCTCTGGGTGTGTTTTCAACCCAAGGAGCGCCACTCATGCCCCACCAGCAGCAACTTGCAACAATCACAGTGGTTGAGAAACACTGTCTTGGAATATGTCTTTGATTGTTTTTAGACATGTAGCATTTATAAAAGACATTTTAATCTGGACCCTTTTCTGAGAAATGCGTTGCAAAAACTGGTGTATGCAGTATTGCTAAACACTTAAAAAGCAATGTTCATTTCTTTTTTATACACACTCATCCCGCCAAAACACATTAAACTCTCAAACCCAAATACAGTAGGTTTTTCTCATGTAAACTTTTTGGACTGTAGGAGGAAACCCACACAGACAGAACATGCAAACTCCACGCATGGAGGACCCAGGAAGCGAACCCGGGTATCCTAACTGCGAGGCAGCAGCACTACCCACTGCACCACTCATTTGATAATCTATGAAGCAAAATTCAGGTAGAGTGTGGGCATGATACACTTGGCCAATCATGTACTTCATTTTACTGGGTCCACCATAGGTAACAATAAATCTAAGGTAAAAGTATTACACTACATTTTTTTATCAATGCATAGCCTTGCAATTTTGAAAATGCCAATACTGTTGTCCACCTGCATATCATCATTACATTCTCAATACCAATCAATAATCAGTGTTAAATACTTTTTGAAGTTAAAAAATAGGAAATAAAAAAAAGAGAAAAAATAAAAAGTTTGAATTTAAATGATGGAGCCAAGCCAAGATTGAGCAGAATGAAGATGATGGAGATTATGTTTTTCAGAATTTTATAGGATTTTGCTTCTGAGTGAGTAAAAGCAATTGCTAACTTTTGTTGGTAGACATTTATTCAAATCCACTGTATACTGAAGTGGTAATAATTTCAGGTTTTGATGCTAATGGAAATTTTCAACTTTAAATCACCTTTGTAACATTACTGAATAATGCTTTAATATGGGATTTTGCTTCAATCATTTTCACAACAACACAACTAAGGACTGCATTTAGCATATTGCTGTGATGGTTGACGGGGACTGACTGGTGTCCTGGCTGGCATGAATCCCCATTCTCTTATCTGGCTGGAAGGTCGGAATAATGAATGCCAGCAGGAGACAGCCACCCAAGATTGCAAGCTGCCCTAACATGCTGGAACACTGCATTCCTGGGTCAGTATGCCCATTCATGAACCCGCAGGTTGTTTTGGGGATTTCAGTCACATGGTTCAGCCCTGCTGGGTTCCGTGGCTTCTGCCAAGAAGAGCTGCAGGGAACAGCTATCCTTACTTTTCAGGGGCTAAATCCTTATCCGGTAATTCTTCGTTCTTGTAATGTCCTCACTCTGAAAGTACTCCTGAGTCTGGCAGAAAAGGGGCCAACTCATCTCACTCAGGAGTTGGAATTGGGAGGAATATACAACATTTACCAAAAAGAGTGAGGAAAGGAAAAGGTGGAAAACAAAGCATTGTATTGTGTTGTGACTGGTAAAGTAAGACCTGTTTAATTAAACCCAGAACTATCATTGTTACCCTCTCTGGCCTGATGGGTATCAGAGAGAAGTGTATTCCTAAACCCTGTAGTTAGAAACAAAGAAGCACAAAACTTTAGCATGCGTTCAGCTTAGATGCAGGATTTAATCTTATTTTTCATAACCACAAACACATAACATTTATTCCAGAGCTAACACAATAAGTCCATTGTAACACCAGGTATGTAACACTAAATGAAACAACTCATGTTACAGTCTATATACCATATTTCCAAGTACAGTGGAACCTCGGTTTGCGAGTAACTTAGTTTACGAGTGTTTTGCAAGACGATCTAAAGTTTTTAATAAATTTTGACTTGATCAACGAGCGATGTCTTGCAGTACGAATAATATGGATACACTTTATCTGCTGAGCGTCATGTGATCACAACTGACCTGATGGTTTTTCTCTCTCGTGCGGTCGCGTGTCTGTGTCTGACTCTGTCTCTATCTCTGTCTCTGTCTCTGTTTCTCTCTCTCTCTCTCTCCCCTTCTCTTGAGGGCAATTGTCTCCTATTCTCCTTCTGAGTCTGCGTGCCTCACTCATATAGTCAACAGCCGTACGAGCTACTGTTTACTACAGCATTGTGACTGTGTGTGCTGTGAAGTGCGAGTCCCCGTCTTGCGCCCCAAAACACGAATCTGAGTCTCAGTATTTTAACAACACCAGCTTTATTCAGCTTAAAACAGCAACAGCACGGTTATTTATTGTAGCGGGATCTTTATAATGTTCCTTGTATCACCCATCAATGGCAGGCGCTTACAGCATGTCTGTGATCCTTTTGGATACGCTTATACGGCGAACTGCTACAGCGTTGGGAGACTGCGATTGCTTTGGGACACTCTTCCACGTGTCGTTCTGTTGGGTGGAATCCTACAAGAGTTTAGAAACTCACTCACACCAGCCATGATTCTTTTTAAAAGGTAAAGTGCAGGTTAATTTGTTTTATGTATTTTTACTTTATATTTTTTTAATCATTTTTTAATCATTTATTAATCATTTTTATATGAATAGTTTTGGGTTGTGGAACGAATCATCTGAGTTTCCATTATTTCTTATGGGGAAATTCACTTTGATATACGAGTGCTTTGGACTGCGAGCACGTTTCCGGAACAAATTATGCTCGCAAACCGAGGTTCCACTGTATTAACAATATTACAGAATACATATTTTACTCCATATAAAATAACACTAATAAAATTATCCAGCTGACATCTTTCTTTTTTTCTAAAACCCTATGATTGAAAGCTTATCAATTATCAAACTGCTCATATTCAATAACCACATAAACATACCCCAATACATTGCCATAAACTAAGACATAGCTAAACATCCTATTTTCATCAAGTTACACCAAAGATACTTAACTCCCAGCTTTGCATGTTATATTGTTATATACACAGATTCACAACACTCGTATATCTTACTCAGGTGTATTACATCTAGTTTGGAGGAATATTACCCCACCTGTAGTTAGAAACAAAGAGGCACAAAAATTTAGCTTGTGTTCAGCTGGGCTGCAGGATTTAATCTGCCGCGCTTGCCTCTGTGGTGTTTTAGGGTTCCTCCCTAGTGACTAGCTTGGGTATTTTCCTTGACACAGTGTTGACAGCAGAGCACCAGGCACCATGAATTTGACATTCAAAACAATCGAAAATATTAGCAAAAAATAAAAAAAATATTGGGGTGTCTTATTTCAACTCTTTAGTCTCAACTCAGTCAAAGGAGGTTGCACAGATTGGTGATGCTCTGTCTGTTGAGGTCTCACCAACCTATAGCATGGAATCTGGCTACGGAAGTTGGGGTGGTAAGTGTACTCTTCATCAAAACTGTGTTTGGTCCCTGCATGTTGTTAATAGACTGTTTCTCCCTTTTTGAGTTTCGTTTCCCTTTCGGACACTGTGTCAGGTGTGCTTCTACCAGTGTCAGGTCATTAATTAGCAGCAGTAGGTTCCAGTGAAGCACACACAGTGTTTTGGAACCTTTCTCAGGCTGTACTTTGTAAACTGGTCCGTCATCAACTCTTTCCATAACGCGGTACACTATTTGCTCCCAGTAAGCCCGCAGTATGCCAGGTCCACCTCTCTCTGTCATGTTTTTCACCAACACTCGGCCACCTGGCTGAAGGATTTCTTGCAGTTGTTTGTTGCAATTTCATATGCATTATGCATCCTCTTTGCCCATTTCTGTGCATACGTCTGTTGGTCAGTAGTCTCAGAATTTCTTTTAGATGGAAAGTCAAAGTTTGGGTAGGCTAGAATAGGGGGATTAATCAGCATGTCCACTAGCTGGGCTACTACACCCCTGTGCTCAGCTGTCCACGTGACAGAAGTCTTTGATAGCAACTGGCCTTTATCTCCCTTCCTAGTTCTGCCTTTACTTTTGCATGGCTGGTGGTGAGTGTTACCTTTCTCTGTGTCAGCAGGTGTTTGCAGCAGTTCAAACAGTGGCTGTGCCATCCAAGAGAAGTATTGAGTGAAGGAGCAATAATATCCAAGAAATGGCTACTTGACCATGTTTTGCGCTTTTGATTTCCACTAGTATTTCAATCCATCCCTCAAAAGGTACATCAGTCCCATTAGCTGCTGTAATTCTGAGAGTATCATCAGGCAAGACATCTTCAAGTGACTTAATTGTAGCATCTGGTAAATGTTTATCTAACCAGGACTTTGCCAATATAGTTACCTGAGCATCATCGTCCAATAACATATCTGTTTTGACACCAGAGAAAAGCCAAGCAAAATGACACCTTTTATTGGCTAACTAAAAAGATTACAATATGCAAGCTTTTGAGGCTACTCAGGCCCCTTCTTCAGGCAAGAAAACTGATAAGCATGCATCTTCTGCCTATCAGCTTGGCTACACGCTTTCTTCTTCTCACTCTGTGTCAAGTGGTGGCTGGCTTTTAGCTGGAGTCTTTTTCCCATAGCTGGGTACAGTGACAGGAGACTCTGGCTCTGGCATGGTCACTGGTGGTCCCTCCCCAGTGACCCTCTCATGTTTCCAGCTGGCTTAGTTTTTGACAGACAGCCAACAGCTCTGTGACCTTCCTGACTACACCTAAAGCAATGGGTCCCTTGGCTTATACATAACTTGCATTTCCCCTTTGTGCCTGACTTGGGTGGTTGCACAGTACTTGAGGAGCTGGCCTGTGTGGACACTGGGTTACTTGCAACAGGGGTGAGTGCCTTCTCGATGGTTTTAGCTAAGGCTGAGACATGCACTGTCAGTTCCTGCATGGCTGTGCGTTGTGCCTGTACTTCAGTCTGTGTTTGAAGAATGTTGGCTTGCACATCAGTGGGAGGCTGGCCTGCACATAGTGTCTCCCCTTGCTGTGTGGAACTGAATTTGACTTTTTGCCTTATGTGTCTGACCTAGGCATGCCTGCCTCTCAACTTCTTCAGTAACTGCCCCGGTTATTATTTCTAAGATGAAATCATCAGTTACACTCATGTTTGAAATGGCAGATATCAGGTCTCGTCTTACGTAAGCATATCTCTCACTGATTTCCTGATACAACGAATGAAGGAATATTCTTTGAACCAACTTTTCATCATATTGAAACCCTGAACTGCTCTGTTGGGAAGTGTACAATACACACTGTTTCAGTCCCATTAAACGGTACATGAACTGTTGTTGGCTTTCCTTGTTCTGTTGTTTTGCATTACTAAGCTCCTGAAATAGTTCTACACTACTCTTGTCTCTTAATTGTGCTGTAAGAAAACGCTTGAGCTCAACTACAGTTAACCCATGGTTGATCATCAGAATATCTTTAAAAGGTACCAGGTTTGATTATTTTTAAAACATTTCATATGACCTCTGCCTCTGTAAACCGCTCAGCTAGCCCTTCATCCATCTGACATTAGAGTCAGAGTCAGAAATCTGCCCACTGTGTATTTTAAATTCTCTATGAGGCAATAAGGCAGCAACATCTGACAACTTAATCACATCAGTTACCTGGTTGGCTACAACAGATGATATGTCTGCCCTGGTATTTGCTATTGAAGGAGTTGCTGCTGATTCAGCCTCTTGCCACTAACTTACATTCCACATCTACAGCCTCTGGAGGTCATTGCAGTTCTGTGATGAGATCATTGAAGACTAACAGGTGGCTCATGCCTCGGTCCTCTTCACTTTCCAGCTTGTCACTTTTCAAAAAGTCCCCAATGAAGTCGTAGAGTTCCATATAGTGATGTGTGAGTCCCTGTCTTACACCCCAAAACACGAGGCTGAGTCTCAGTACTTTAGCAAAACCATCTTTGTGCAGCTTGAAACAGGAACAGCACGGTTATTTATTACAGCGGGATCTACCAATCTCCTATACACAGACACAGTAATCAGGCAGAGTTGTGGCCAGGTTAGTGTCCTAATAATGCTGTTCCCTGTATTTATAGTGTATCTTGCATACCCATCAACAAAGGCTCTCATCTATCCCCGACAAAACTGCATCAATAGCAAGCTTCTTCACAATGCACTTGAAAGGGTCTCCGTGGATCCAGCTTTGAATCAGGTCCACTAAGCCCTGGATATGCCCATGTACACGGTGATCCAGATTAATATGCCACAGCCTAAACTGGCACTCCTTGACCACTGGACTCACAGCTGTGTGGAGGATGATCTATTGCTACAGGTAGTCATAATATATATATATATATAATATATATATATATATATATATGTATATATTGTGGCATCCGGCTGGGGGTGGAGCCCAGCCGGGACGCCCAGGAGAACCGGAGGAGGGGTTGTACTTCCTCCAGACCGCGAGGGGGCGACCGCCCTGGTTGTATTGGGGGCTACGGGTAGAGGGCGGCGCCCCAGTGCCTGAAGAAACCTGGAGCCCAGCACTTCTGCCACACGGGTGTGTCTGCAGAGGAATGGCGGGAAGCAGCTGGAGCAAATCCGTGTAAATAAACGTGTGTTGGGTGAGAAGAAACGATGTCCGTGTGTCTGTGTCTGGGCCATCTTTCACAGTGGCGTAGTCGGCAGGATGCTCTGTCTGGTGCAAGACGGGGACCTGCATCAACAAAACATTTTTCTGTGGATGCCCGGCACAGCAGTGGACCCCACACACTCACCGCGGGAGTGGCGTGCAGGTCCGAAGTATGGCCATGTTCCCCGGGTGCGGAGGCAGAAAACCGGGCGTTGCCAGAGTGCAGCGGGCTCCGAGAGTCGGGAAGGACGGCCCGGCCGGCGTTGCGACGCAGAAGGCCACACCGAGGCAGGGGCCTCGGAATGACGGGATCCGGGAGGTAAGTGCTCTGCCCTACGGTAATCAGCCCTGCGGGGTTGGCTTTACCTTGCTTTCCACAGGCAGGGACGATCCGGATCTGCGTCTGTGGCAGGAGCACGCTGGTCCACAGGCTGTCGGCAGCGCGAGGGCGGCAGCAGAGAAGGCTGCGAAATCGGAGCCAATGCAGCTCAAAAACGCGCAGCAGCTGCGAGGCTGCCAGGAGGCACGCCATCGCACCCGGAGAAGGGGAGACAAGATGGCCGCGGACCGGAAGTCCCGCCCACTGACAGGCACGGGATTGGCCGGTGTGTCTTGTGTGCCCGCCAATGACTGTACAGAGGCGGGACCAAGGAATGCCAGTCTCGTGCATGGAAGCGACCCGATTGGGCCAGAGGCAACAATTAGGCAATTCCTCAACAGCGGACGCAGCGGTGCAGACTGCCTGCGGAGTGAGGAGAGCGAGATCGCACAGGTTGGCAGGACAGGGGCTGATGAGTGCCCTGGGTCCTAGCGCCCTGTGCTCCAAGCCCGCGGCAGTCTCCTGTCACTCTACAGGGACGCAGACGGGGCTGGATTTGAGCTTTCACCATGTTCAGACCCAGACCGTCAGAGCGTCCAAGAGGAGATGGAGGAACCGAGGGGCGAATGCCCGTTCCTCCGATAGGATGGGACGTGTCGCTGGGTGTGCGTGTCCAGTGAAGGGCCGTCCTCTGCGGAGGCAGAGGGAAACCCCTGGGCGGGAGGAGGAGCCGCCTGTGAGAGCGGTCCCGCCAAGGACGACCGGACAGGCATGGAACCTGCGGCAGAGGAGCCGAACAGGCAAGTCGCGAGCTGTCGGTAGGGGGGGCGAGCGCTGCCGGTACAGAAATCGGTGGGACGCTTGGTGCGAGTGTCCAGGCAGTGCTTCTGGCCCTCCCTTTTGTCTTTTTGCAGGACCAAAGCCCCGACGAGCACGAGGACCGGCACCATTGGGAACCTGCCCTCCTGGAACGGGCTGCTCCACGGGAGGACTCTCCACCGGAGAGTGGATGGTGCCCCGGCTGGCGGGGACTGTGGAGGCAAGTGCGACGCAGACCAGAGGGGCACGTCGGCCGCGGAGGGGGTGCCGAAATGGGGTGTCCCAGGGTGCCATGATGAACCCTGGGTATGTAGTAGGACCCACTCCGGGGACGTGCTGCCCTCTCAGGATGTGCCACTCAGATCGACATGTCTTTGCTGGCAGTGGGGCACTGTGGCATCCGGCTGGGGTTGGAGCCCAGCCAGGACGCCCAGGAGGACCGGAGGAGGGCTTGTATTGGTGGCGCCCCAGTGCCTGTAGAAACCTGGAGCCCAGCACTTCCGCCACACCAGGAAGTGCTGAGGGAAGAAGACAGGGGACACCCGGAGGGCTTCCGGGTGCGCAGCCGGCACTTCCGCCACACTGGGGCGTGTCTGCGGAGGAATGCCGGGAAGCAGCTGGAGCCCATCCGGGTTCCTATATAAGGGGCCGCCTCTCTTCATTCAGTAGCGGAAGTCGGGTGGAAGAAGGACGGAGCTGGAGAGAGGACTGGAGGCGGCCAGGAGAAAAGCAATTGGACTGTGAGGCCTGGACTTTAGGGTATCGGTGCAAGAGGCACTGGGACGTGCACTGAATTGTAAATATAATTAGTGTAAATAAACGTAGCAGAGGGGGTTGTTAATCAGTTCCAGCTGCTTTGGTGTTACTAAGACTAAATGAGATGACCCCCAAAACAGGTTTTCATTAATTTTGCATTTGGCTATGGTCAGTGTCACTACTGGTAGCATAAGGCGATACCTGGACCCAAAGAGGTTGCACAGGTAGTCCAACTTCTCCAGGATGGCAAATCAATACGTGCCACTGCTAAAAGATTTGCTGTGTCCCCCAGCACAGTCTCGAGGGCATGGATGAGATTCCAGGAGACAGTTACTCTAGCAGAGATGGACAGGGCTGTAGAAGATCCTTAACCCATCAGCAGGACCGGTATCTGCTTCTCTGGGCAAGGAGGAACAGTATGAGCACTGACAGAGTTCTACAAAATGACCTCCAGCAGGCCACTGGTGTGAAAGTCTCTGACCAAACAATTAGAAACAGAGTTCATGAGGGTGGCCTGAGGGCCCGACTTCCTCTAGTGGGCTCTGTGCTTACTGCCTGGCACCATGGAGCTCGATTGGCATTTGCCATAGAATACCAGAATTAGCACATCCACCACTGGCGCCCTGTGCTTTTCACAGATGAGTGCAGGTTGACCCTGAGCACATGTGACAGACGTGAAATGGTCTGGAGAAGCCATGGAGAACATTATGCTGCCTGTAACATCGTTCAGCATGACCGGTTTGGTGGTGGGTTAGTGTTGTTCTGGGGAGGCATATCCAGGAAGCGATGTACACACCTCTACAAGCTAGACAACTGCACCTTGACTGCCATTAGGTATCAAGGTGAAATCATTCGACCCATTGTCAGACCCTATGCTGGTGCAGTCCTGGGTTCCTCCTGGTGCACGACAATGCCTGGCCTCATATAATGAGAGTATGCAGGCAGTTCCTGGAGGATGAAGGAATTGATACTATTGACAGGTCTCCACGCTCACCTGACCTAAATCCAATAGCAAACCTCTGGGACATTATGTTTCAGTCCATCCGACACCGCCAGGTTGCACCTCAGACTGCCCAGGAGCTCAGTGATGCCCTGGTCCAGATCTGGGAGGAGATCCCCCAGGACACCATCTGTTGTCTCATTAGGAGCATGCCCTGATGTTTTCAGGCATGTATACAAGCATGCTGGGGGCATACAAACTACTGAGTACAAGTTTGAGTTGCTGCAATGAAATATCAGCAGAATGGACTAGCCTGGCGCATCATTTTTTCACTTTGATTTTCGGGGTGTCTTTGAATTTAGCACTCTGTAGGTTGATAATTTTCATTTCCAATAAACGATGTGAAATCCTTTCATTCTTAACACATTAGCCAGTCCATATCAGTATAGATAACCAGTATGATATTTTTCCGATTGGGATCTGATATGCTTTTAAAGTGTTCCTTTAATTTTTTTGAGCAGTTTATATTGGATGAGATACATCTGTTTGGGTATGTAGGTCGGTTCAGATATATAAATCGTTTGGAATAGACTGGTTGGGATTTATGGGCAGGCACAGTGCAGTCACCTGAGTTTAGCATCACCATTTCACTTCATCACTGCTTCAACATTATTGTCGTTATTGTACATATTTCATACAAGAAGCATATGCCTGTCAGTCGCGTTTTATTTTGTAAGCAGTCTAGGTTGGGAGTCCTCAATTCCAAAGCACTCTTTTTCTTTTATTATTTAAAATGCTCGCACAGATAACTGCCTCTTTGCCCTGATCCGTCCCACCCCAGATCATTGCATCCACCTCAGGCACTCCCTCTTGTCCTTCCCAAAAGCCAAGCTATCAAAAAGCATTGACTGCAGCCTCAGTACATCCTATTTTTTCACCTCATGAAATGTTTGTTTATCACTGACCGAAATCCACACAGTGATGCTGGTATTCTTTTCATTAAAGGGCGTTCTATGTCAGAAAGGTTATGACTCCCTTCTGCTGAAAGGATGAGCCTCTATGGCAGAAAACACTGGAGTTGTGCTGTGTCTTTTCAATGTTGATCAATTATCACAGATCAGAATGAACAGAATATTCTTGCTTCACAAATAGCTGATGTTTAACTCTTTTTATAATTAAACTGCTCCCAAAATGCACACACATACATCTGGCCCCTCATATATAAGGATGAAATATAAAATGGTAAAATAAGATGCAGCATACAAGGGCAATATAAAGATATAGAGATAATAGGATTAAAATGTCCAGGCTGTCTAGTGAGCAGGTATACATAAATACTGAGTAGAAACTCAGACCTGATTAGTCAGCAAGCTGTGATTCACTGTATATGTTGACACCTTTCTCTCATGACCAACATTAAGATTTTCTGCAATTTGTGCTACAGTAGCTTGTCTGTGGGATTGGTTCAGATGGGCTAGCTTTCAAAACCCATATGCATCAATGCACTTTGGGTGTCATGTGTAGTCAACCTTGGGTCACAGAGATGCACAAGAGACTGGAAAAAAAAACAGGTTCCCAAGGCACAAAACCTTTATTACTGAGTCGGCAGGAACATACACAAGACTTTATTCAAAAGGGAATTATCTTCAGAAGGCAAGCACACGAGTCACGGTCCAGATCCTCTCTCCTGGTTAAAAGAACACAAAGTCTCCTTCATCAAGTGGGTTCAGTTGGTTCAGAGGCAGCAACTGTGGCAGATGTAGTTTGTGGGAAAAGGAGGACAGGAGACTGAGCTGTTAGGTTGGTTGGGGCTGGTCTTTTAAATGTTCGTATCCTCCTGCGAGAAGAACATTACATGGTAAGCCTGCAGCTGATCCCACAAAGGACGGGTAAGAGTGTGCTTGTTTTTCATTGAGTTTCTGAAGGGCAGCTGTGTTTCTTTGCCATTGGTTTACTGTTCAAAGGGACAGCTCGCAGTTAAGAGCGTATGAGCGTGCAGCTGCCGGAGCTAAGCAGCAGGAAAACAGAGCAGGGGAGTACTGAACTGAGTACTGGTTGCCAGCGTTATGGGCAGCTAAAGGGCATCGACATCAGCCATTCTATATATATATATAGTGACAGATAGGGGACTCTATTGCTCCCTTGAACCCATGTCCACGACTCCAAACACCAGGTAAAAGTCCAAAACTTGACTTTATTTAATCGCCACAGTGCACAAAGCACCCTCTCCTCCACAATACTCATATAAATCACTAACCAATACAATAAATCAATCCTCCAACTCCCAGAAGTGTTGCCACCCTTCCACCCAGCTCAGCTCACCGTCTAGGAGCTCCCATAGTCCTTATATATTCCCTGACCCGGAAGTGTTCCAATCCCCAGTCCATGTGACTCTCAATCCCTTCCGGGTCAGGTACAAGTCCTTTCTTTTCACCCCGGAAGCCCGTCGCTCTTTCTTTGACAAACTTCCAGGTTAAAGGGCACAAAGAAGTCTTCGGTCCTCCCTGCAGCTCCCTCTTGCGGCCCCTGTGGTCTTCGGGGCACCTCCATACTGCAGGGAGGGCTCCATCTGGCGGCTTGGGTATATTGGCCGGGATGACAAGCTGGCCACATCTCACTATATATATATATATATATATATATATATATATATATATATATATATATATATATGTCACGCGCGTGCGAATAGGAGACCGCGGACGGACCTCAACACGCTTCGGAAGACGTTCGCCGGCAGGGAGTGGCGGGTACTAACCTTTCTCCTTTGCTTTCTTCCAGGAACAAAGACGCTCCGCCACCATAAGCCTAATTCCCGCAGTACGTTACTTCCACCCTTCCTCTGCCATCTTTCTTGACGTCATCAGTCCCTTCCTCCCTCTCGGTTCCTTCCCAGCATTCCTCCACTTCCGGCTCCTCCTTTATAAAATGGCCGCCGACGCCTAGTATGGCGTCGCGCATATGAACTGCTTATGTTTATATTTTGACCTGCTTTGGATTTATTGTGGATTTGTCTGCAAAATACGGGGCCGGAAACCCCAAACCTTTATATTGTTTTCTGAGTCTGAGTTGAGTCTTTTACAATATATATATATATATATAATCTATATTCAATATAGTCAGTCTATATATCTATCTATATCCACCTGCTCACTCTGCTCACCAGCTCCCAGGCCTGCGCTATGTACTAGCCTCTTTACAGTTTTGCCGCTCACGTATGGGGATGCGGATGTACAATTTAAACAGATTTTTATTTCATGGGATTTGTTACATGTGCATAATAGAACTATTTTACATTGCAACAAGTAATTAACCACATTAAAAAAAGTAAACGTAATATTTTGAAAGAAAATTATGTTTCATTTTGCTTTAGATTTATTTGTTGTGTAATACGATTTAGTTCTGTTTGGCTTTGAAATTAACATGCAAACACTTTGGAAACTTACACTTTTACTGTAAAACTTCAGTAAAAACAATTGTTTTAATTAAATTTTCGTCAATATCTCATTGAATTTTGATTCTGTATTTGTTTGAATTTCGTTTCTTTCTCTCTAATAAATTACTTTTTTTGAATGTTTGACTCTGAGATTGGTTAATTTGTTAAAGCTATTCTAATGGGAAACTGTTAACATTTTAATACAAATGGCATATCAAGATCTCCTTTGTTGTCTAATGTTATTCACGGAAGATTACCTTTCTTGGATACATCCTTCTTTCTACAGTAATTAGAGCGGTGGAAGACCGGACGGTGTTAATGGTTGTAGATATTCTTCAGAATATTGTATGCTGATGTTTTCATCTTTTGCATGATCACCACCAACTGTTTCAACATAGTCTATTGATACGCGTTTAACCAATTTGCCATGTAACCGATCAACCTTTTTGGCATTAATTCGTTTCACTTTATTGTTTCTCGGTGCTAGGATTGCCTGTGTACTCATTTTTTCCTGTTGATAACCCTTCATGATGAAATTTTTCAATAGGATTTGGACATAACAAGTCTTCTTTAAATGGGAATTTAAAGTGAGGAAATCGTTTACTTAAAGTGAGGAAAACATTAAAATTTATAAGAGCTGAGAGAACAGGAACACGAATGAGAGGTGAGAGTAACGTGTGTGTGGTTGAATATGGTTGAGAGGAGGGTGTGACTTGAAAAAATCTCATGGCCAAAGTCTCGTCTCGTGGGCTGTAAAAATCTCTTGATGAAAGTCTTGTCTCGTCCCAGGATTTTTTTATATAATGCAGAGATATATGTTGTACAGTATATATTTCTTGGTTTTGCTGACATTAAGAATCAGATTAGTTTCCTGGCCCCACTGGGAAAGCAAGTACACCTCTTCTAAGTCACACATTTAGAGGTGTACAAAGAAAACAGAGTGGAGCTCAGCACACTACCCTGTGGAGTACTTGTGTTGAAAATCAGAATGGAAGATATGGTGCTGCCGGTCTTACTGAGGTCTGTTGATAAGATAGTCCAAAATCCAGTTGCAGAGGATGAGGATAACTCCTAAATTGAGGAGTTTGGTGGACAGTTTTAATGGCACAACAATGTTAAATGCTTAAATGTAATCTATAAACAGAATTATTGAAGCCGTTTTTTTTTATCATCATGATGTGCTATACCGGATGGTATAAAGTGCAAGCTGGAGGTTATCATGACTGGCTGGAATACTACATTTAATGTAGTTCAATATACTAAACTATTCATCTATTCATTATTGAATCCTCCTGATCATACTGTATTATAATGCACTAAAATGGCACAGTGCCTAGTGATGCTGCCGCAATGCTCCATGGACCTGGGTTAAAATTACACTCTGGACACTGCGTGCTTGGTGTTTGCACATTCTCCCTCTATCTGTTTGGAATTTTTCCTAGGTATGGTACTCCACATTTTCTTTTCATATCCCAAACAGGTGCATTTTATGATAATTGCATCTAATTGAATGAGTGTTTACGCATTAAAGTGTGTCTTGCAATGAACTGGTGTCTTCTCGAGAGTTGCTATCCTCTTTGAACCCATGGCTGTCATGATATATTATTGTTTCCTAAGACACGAAGCCTGAATAAGTGGTTCAGCAAATAAATGGATGAACATAAGTATGCAAGTCATTCTATATCATGAAAAAAGCACTTTAATGTTCCTGTAACTCATATAAAACAAATAAAAGCTTCTGTGCAGAGGAATACAAACACAAAAGAATAGGAAGACAAGGAGAAGTGGCCCTTCAAAGCTGAGTAAACAGAAGACACACTGCTGGGAATGAAGATGAGAATGAATTAAAAACAAAATGAAAAGCAGTATAACATAACAGGCAAAGAAAGTGCGGCATAGGTCATGCTTGAGTGGGATTTGACATAATTTCCTGCAGGATTTTTTTTCTTTTCATTTAATGCTGCATTATGCAATACTGTTGTAAACAAAAAATATTAAAAGCCAGGAAACTACATTTTATAGCTCAGTATTTGGTTGCTGGATGATTAACAAACAATTCATGTCACATTCCCTACAACCAATTTAATGTACTGCAGATACTGTAAAAGCATTTTTGAAATAATAATCCTTCTCAAATATTACGGCAAACTGAGCAAGGAAGAGGAGGAGGCCAACAGGGAGTTTTCAGGCTTGCTCTTAGCTATGGCCCCGATTGACAGTGTACATTGTGTGACCCATCACATACTGAGCCATTATTGTGTTTTATTAAAATTATAATAAGTACGAAGTAGCACTTGAATGATTGGGCTCCAGCTCACAGTACCCCAGCGGGAGAAGCATTTTTTTAAACCAGACAGAAGGATGCATACATTGCTATTATTATTATTATTTCTTGTGTTTCTGAGGTTGCTTTTTTGATATTTACAAGTGACACCACAGCTACAGAAAATAATTAGCCTTGCTTAAGGACTCTGTGTTTTAAATTTTAACTGATAAATTAAGTGGTGGCACAACAGATTGATCAGATGTCTAACAACCCTTACACATCAGTAAGATGTCTGGTGGAATAAATTCCGTGTAGTATTTGTATATTTATGTGGCTTTAATCTGGTCACACTAGTTACATGAGGGACAAATGCGGTCACCTCAGTTAACAAAGTCATATACTCCTGATGCCAGCTTCTGTGCCCCTGTGGAGGCCATGCTCTGAATGGGGGCCTTATTGTGACAAATCACGTAATTGTCATTTGAGTTGCTGGAGTCTCCTTTTGGGTCACTGTTCTAGGGAAGGTGAGTTTTTCACAGAAGGGGTCAGGATCTGAGTTCATGTGTCTGAATCCCAGTGGGGATGACCTATATGAGTATGCTGCCCAAGTCAGGAGACTCTAGTTAAACCATTTGCAATGAGGCTAGTGTTTATAATGATTTCTTCTGGGATATGCTTCAGCGTCACTATTATCCTGACGGTAGCTGGAATGCCAAACTAGATGGATTAAGTAAGTTTTCAACAATTAAACTGTTAACTGTGTGTCAAATATAGCATAGTCTGGTTTCATCCATGTGAGCCTGGGAGGCAGCTTAAGGGCTCTGATGATGGTCGTTACCTGTTGAACCAGGGGTTGGCGCTATGTTCTAATGCCTTCTCTCTTCCAGGCTGTGCAAAACAGAACACTGCCATTCCACCACTGACGTCACTTCTGTTGTCTGCACTCCTGGTCCTATCCCTTCCTGCCTGGAAGTCATGACTGGAATTTTGGCTATATTTTTGTCAGTTCTCTGTTGGACTCATGTCTGTTAAGACTTCTCTGTCAATTTTGTAAAAAAATCATCCAGTTAGAACAATTAGAACAATTAGAACAATCTAGACGAGAACAGGCCATTCAGCCCAACAAAGCTCGCCAGTCCTATTCACTTGCTTCCTCCAAGAAAACATCAAGTCGAGTTTTGAAAGTCCCTAACGTCTTACTGTCTACCACACTACTTGGTAACTTATTCCAAGTGTCTATCGTTCTTTGTGTAAAGAAAAACTTCCTAATGTTTGTGCAAAATTTACCCTTAACAAGTTTCCAACTGTGTCCCCGTGTTCTTGATGAGCTCATTTTAAAATACAAGTCTCGATCCACTGTACTAATTCCCTTCATAATTTTAAACACTTCAATCATGTCACCTCTTAATCTTCTTTTGCTTAAACTGTAAAGGCCCAGATCTTTTAATCTTTCCTCATAATTCAACCCCTGTAGACCTGGAATCAGCCTAGTCGCTCTTCTCTGGACCTTTTCTAGTGCTGCTATGTCCTTTTTGTAGCCTGGAGACCAAAACTGCACACAGTACTCAAGATGAGGCCTCACCAGTGCATTATAAAGGTTGAGCATAACCTCCTTGGACTTGTACTCCACAGATCGTGCTATATAACCTAACATTCTGTTAGCCTTCTTAATGGCTTCTGAACACTGTTTGGAAGTTGATAGCTTGGAGTCCACTATGACTCCTAAATCCTTCTCATAAGGTGTACTCTCGATTTTTCGACCACCCATTGTGTATTCAAACCTAATATTTTTACTTCCTATGTGTAATACTTTACATTTACTGACATTAAATTTCATCTGCCACAAATCTGCCCAAGCCTGTATGCTATCCAAGTCCTTCTGTAATGATATAACGGATTCCAAATTATCTGCTAATCCACCTATCTTGGTATCATCTGCAAACTTAACCAGCTTGTTACTTATATTCCTATCTAAATCATTTATATATATTAAAAATAGCAGCGGCCCTAGCACTGACCCCTGTGGAACACCACTCTTAACATCAGCCAGTTCTGATGAGGTTCCTCGCACCATCACCCTCTGCTTCCTGTGTCTGAGCCAATTCTGCACCCATCTAAAAACATCACCCTGAATTCCCACTTCTTTTAACTTGATGCCCAACCTCTCATGTGGCACCTTATCAAATGCTTTCTGAAAGTCCAGATAAATAATATCATAAGCTCCACTTTGATCGTATCCTTTTGTTGCCTCCTCATAGAATTCCAACATGTTAGTAAAACACGACCTCCCCTTCTGAACCCATGCTGACTGTTCAGAATAACTCCTGTCCTTGTCATGTGTTGCTCAATCTTATCCTTAATAATTCCTTCCATTAATTTTCCTGTGATGCTTGTTAAGCTTACTGGCCTATAGTTGCTTGGATCTGCCCTGTCACCCTTTTTATATAATGGGATGATATTTGCCATTTTCCAGTCCTTTGGAATCTCTCCAGTGCACAGTGACTTCCTAAAAATATGTGTCAAGGGTTTATATATGTACTCACTAGCCTCCTTAAGAACACGAGGATAAATATTATCTGGGCCTGGTGATTTGTTTGATTTCATCTTATTTAATCTGAGCAGCACTTCTCCCTCTACAATTTCCAAATCCCTCAGTACCTCCTTAGTAGTTGTGTTTACCTCTGGCAGGTTATCCACTTGCTCACTTGTAAACACCTCAGAAAAATGTAAGTTTAGGGCATCTGCTATTTCATTGTCTGTATCTTTTAATTCCCTTTACTATTCCTGATGAACTTGACCTCCTCCTTAACTGTTCTTTTACTACTAAAATACTGAAAGAATCTCTTGGGGTCTTCTTTCGCCTTATCTGCTATATTCCTCTCCAACTGTCTTTTAGCCTCTCTGATATCCTTCTTAATGGTTGCCCTCATGTTCTCATACGCTACGGTTCTCTTTGCAGTCATTAGTCTTATATGCCTTATACAGCAGTTTTTCCTTTGCAACTTCTTTTTAAATCTTTATTAATCCATCGTGGAGATTTTTTAGTTTCCTATTACTTCCAAATTTAGGTATGTATCTGTCCTGCATTACATGTAAAACATTTTAAACCTGTTCCACTGCTCCTCGACTGTCTCCACATTTAAAAGCTTATCCCAGTCTATCCTACTTAGACTTTGTCGCATCTGCTCAAAATTAGCCCTACTAAAGTTCAACTTAACAATTTTAGTCTTTGCATCTGTACTCTTACAAAATACTGAGAATTGTATTACATTATGGTCACTTGACCCTAGTGGTTCAATCACCTCTACACCCTCAATTCTATCCTGATTATTACAGAATACTAAATCCAGATAGGCTTCACCCCTTGTTGGTGCTTTAACATGCTGTGTTAAAAACAGTCGCGATTACTTCTAAAACTCCTGCTCTTGTGCTCCTCCATCTGTAAGGTTATCCCAGTTAATATTTGGATAATTAAAGTCCCCATGACTATAATATCCCCTGTAAACTTGCCTTTTGATATTACTAAAAGATGTGTGTTGAAATTACTGTCTGAATTGGGTGGTCTATAACACACTCCTAAAATGAGACCTTTTTCCCTAATATTTTCCAGGCGAAGCCACATGTCCTCACTAAGATGGGGCTCATCATCCAACTGAAGATGACTTACATTTAATTCCTGTTTGGCATAAACAGCAACCCCACCTCCTTTTCTGTTCTGTCTATCCTTCCTAAAAATGTGTATCCCTCTATGTTACACTCATCCCCATCTTTGTTATTTAGCCAGGTTTCCGTTATTGCTATAATATCATAATTGTGCTCTGCTACATACAACTCCAACTCACTTACCTTATTTTTGATACTTCTAGCATTAAGGCAAGCTATTTTTAATGTGTTAATCCTTCTATCTTTACGTGTTTGCTTAAAATTTACATTACTATGCATTTTTATTTCTACACCATTGTTTGTTCTTCCATGTATAGATCTAAATCTGGCCTGTCCTAAACTCCCTGCCCCCATCCCCTAGTTTAAACAATCCTCGACTAGCCTACACATACGCCTCCCCAATACATTGGTGCCCCTCCGGTTCAGATGTAACCCGTCACGGCGAACAGGTCCCATCTGTTCCAAAAGGAGTCCCAATGCCCCATAAACCTATACCCTTCTACCCTGCACCAAGATTTGAGCCACGCGTTAAGCCTTCTAATCTCCTCAATCTTACCTGGACTGGCGCGTGGCACAGGCAGAACTTCGGAGAAGACTACCTTGTCAGTTCTGCTCCTCAGCTTGGTACCTAACTCTTTGAATTTGGATCGCAGAACTGACAGACTACCCTTATGTATGTCATTTGTTCCAACGTGGACAATGACAACTGGATCCACCCGCTCTGGCCAAGAGCCTATCCACCCTTCCAGGAGGTCTCCCACCTGTGCTCCCGGAAGGCAACACACCGTGAGAGACTCTCTCTCTCTGGAGCACACCTGCGCTTCAATCCCCCTAATGATTGAGTCCCCAACTATCACTACCTCTCTCTTTTTGGGAACTGGTTTTGAGGTGGCCCGTTGGGGCTCCTCAACCCTGCCTACCACCTCAGAATTATCAGAGTCACCGTCCAGCTCCGCCAGGACATGATAACGGTTAGACACTTCTAATTCTGGGGTTGATGCCCCCGGACAGTGTGCACCCTTTACCTTACGCCTTGCGACCGTGACCCACCTATTCCTACCTGTCTGGTCTGGAATCTCCTCCCGCCACCTTAGGGGTGCACACTATCTCTAAAGGACACCTGGGCCAAGTCCGCCAATTCTCTATTACAACGCAGGTCAGCCAACTCCTCCTCCAGTTCAGCGACCCTGAGCTCGAGGTGCTGGATCAGCTGGCATCTCTTGCAGATGTAGCCCTCATAGACAACTGGCTCTTCCAAACCATCATCTAAAAGTCCAACATCCAACAGGACTTGCATTGCACTGGCCTCATTATTAAAATTTGATTTGGGATTACTAAGCTGCCTTAACTATATATTTTTTTTTCTTAAAATTAAATTTCTTCTTCTTTCAGCTGCTCCTTAACTTAAATGGTAACACTAAGATCTGCTACAGATATTTTACACCTTTTCCCCCTTAAGCTCCTGTACTGTTCTCCCTCTCAGCTGCCTGCCTTTCTATGAGGTTAACTTTACTTTTCTCTGTCTCTTCTAGCTTTGCGCTCTTCTTACTTATAAGCTCTTCACTCGCACTGTTTGTATTCCCCCGTATTAATGAACCAATACACTGTCGCCCACTTAACTGTTCTGCCTCTGGACCGCTAAGGACTGTTTAATCTAAAATAAACAAATAAATAAAACTTTACTACCTTATTTGCTCCTACTGCTCCTTGTGCCTGAACGGTGTCTTAACGCAGGCCGCTTACCTGCGCACTACTGAGTTTCCACCTTTTACTGCTTTGAAGTCAGCCGCGGCCTTTTTTTCTTTTCCTTTAAACTAAGGAATCGCTGTTACGACGACGCGGTTATTTATTTACAAATGCCGATATCAGTTACTGCTGCTTTCTACCCTGCCGCCTCGATGCTAATTCAAATACAGATAACAAGAAAAAGAACAAGTACAAATAACTTTTCCAAGCGCACTTCCAAACACCCAGCTACTTTTGCTCTTGTGCGGCGAAAAAAGCAAAAACCCTTCTAAAGGGAAAAAGCTTTAAAAAATTCCCACACGGTTCCTTAGAGGCAACCAAAACCCAAGTTTTTAAGAGCAAAATGTATTTTTTTAATGTAAATCTCACACCACAGAACAAACCAACACTCTCAACAGACTCTAGCGTTTGCAAAGCACACGTCAGCACAAAGCACACGTGACTCTCAGCTCTGAGCCAGTTCTTTTTGTTTCATATTATACAAGGTCATGGACATGCCCCAAGCCTTTTTTTCTGTGTTAGTTGTCTTCTCTTACACAGGACTGGATTAAATAAGATAAATAAGTATGCTCTTAGAGCATCATGGGAAAAGGGGCACCAAAGAAATTTTCCATTGCTGGATTTACCAAGGAACATATGGTGCAAAACTGCAAATGGTGCAGCTGAACCAGGTTCCACAAAAAGGGGCGCCCACATTAAATGAAGAATTACATACATAAATATATATAATAAAAAATAGTAAAATAATGATATACTGTGGAACCTCGGTTTGTGAGCATAATTTGTTCCAGAAACGTGCTTGTAATCCAAAGCACTCTAACTAACGGAATCACTGCTATATGTTGGCTCACTGGAATCTTTTTCTTTTTTTGCAACTTTAACAAGGAAACCTATCCAATGACAGTTGCTTTTGCATGAAGAGTCACTACACTTGGACACAAAATAAAAAAAAATGCTTTACACACTGTAAGGTTTCTAAACTGTTTTGGGATTCCAAGCAAGCAACCGCAGGCTCCCAGCGCTGTAGCAGTTTGCAATAAAAGAGAATCAGAAAAGATCGTGGTCAAACTATAAATTTACACCATCGATTGGTGAAGCAAGGAACATTATAAACGCAAGAGCACAGTATTACTTAGCCACTAACCTGGTCACGACCCTACCTGATTGCTGTGTCTCTGTATAGGAGAGCAGTACAACCCTCTACAATAAATAATCGTGCTGTTCCTGTTTCACGGTGAATAAAGCTGGTTTTGCTAAAGTACTGAGACTCAGCTTCGTGTTTTGGGGTGTATGACAGGGACTTGCACGTTACAGCACACAAACACGTGGTCACCATGCTATAGTAAACAGTATACGCTCATATGAATGTTGACTATATGAGTGAGGCACGCTGACTGAGAACGAGCATGGGAGATGATTACCCACAATCCCCACGTGACGCTTGTCGGGCAAAGCGTATATGTACTACTCATATTGCAAGACCTTGCTCATTTATCGAGTTAAATTTCTTAAAAATTTTAGCTCATCTTGTAAAACACTCTCAAACCAAGTTACTCGCAATCCTAGGTTTCACTGTATTGATCTTTGGAATACAACAAAATTAGAATCAAAATTAGGCTCATGTGATTGTTTTTGTTTTGGTCATGTCAGCTATCCCATTCAGTCCTCCACTGAGAGTGACTGCATCTCAGCATTGCCAGATGTATAATAATTAAAAAAAAAATAAATTGTATTTTATGGTTTGTCATTGTTTATACTGTATTTTGAATTGGATATACTGTACAGTATATGCTGCCTTTCTTTTGCTTTCTTCTATATGCCATTCCCTTTATTTCTTTAAATATATGTTTTACCAGTTCGTTTTAATTTTTGTCATATTATTTGTTAAAGAGAAATAAGAATTTGGTTTATCTGTTTTTTTATATTCCTTTCTGCACATATTCTGTTCCATGTTCTAGGGAGTAATTAGTTTAATTACAGAGGTGGCTCCTACATCTGCTTTTGTCAAACATGCCACATGTACGCATTTGCTTGGTGACAGGTTAAAGGGTGGCCTTTCTGACCATGTGACCTTTTTCCACTGTTCAGTAGACCACTCTATATTTTCTTTGTGCTATTTTACACACAAAATGTTTACTTATATATAGTAAAGAGTTTGTGCATGGAACCAACCATGTCATCTCTCTTTGTGAAATTCTCTATTAGATTTCTTAACAAAACGTCTTCTCTACACCTTACTGTAAGATGATGATGTCTTCTGAGACAACATAACTAAGCCGCTGTTCCTTATAAAATATTTGAGAGATGAGTTGTCTTTTTACATAAGAACACAAGAAATTGGACACAAGAGAGGAGAACATTCAGCCCATCAAGCTTGTTTTGTTTAGGTTATAGCCAAGCTGTTTCAATATGTCATCCAAATAGTTCTTAAAGGTTGTGAAGGTTTCTGCTTCAACTACATGTGTTGGTAGTTTATTCC
This sequence comes from Polypterus senegalus, assembly GCF_016835505.1. NCBI lineage: Eukaryota > Metazoa > Chordata > Cladistia > Polypteriformes > Polypteridae > Polypterus > Polypterus senegalus. Next base: position 109,930,211 of record NC_053166.1, read on the forward strand.
ATATTGCGAATAACTGAGTAAAGAAGTTCTTCCTGACTTCACTCCTAAATTCATTTCCCCTTAATTTCCACTGATGTCACTGGATCTACTTAATCAGTGCCTTTGGGGATTTTGAAGACCTGGATCAGGTAGGTACCTACATAGTCTCCTCCGCTCAAGACTTCTTCTTCTTTCGGCTGTGGGGTTGCCACAGCAGATCATCTTGTTCCATATGTTCCTGCCCTCTGCATCTTGCTCTGTTACACCCATCACCTGCATGTCCTCTCTCACCACATCCATAAACCTCCAATCAGGCCTTTCTCTTTTACTCTTACCTGGAAGCTCTATGTATAACATTCTCTTCCTAATATACCTAGCATCTCTCCTCTGCACATGTCCAAACCAACGCAATCTTGCCTCTCTGACCAAACTGTCCAACCTGAGCCGACCCTCTAATGTACTCATTTGTAATCCTGTCCATCCTTGTCACAACCAATTCAAATCTTAACAAGTTTAACTTTGCTACCTCCAGCTCTGTCTCCTGCTTTCTGGTCAGTGCCACCATCCCCAACCCATATAACATAGCTGGTCTCACTACTGTCCTGTAGACCATCCCTTTCACTCTTGCTGATAACTGTCTGTCACAAATTACTCCTGACACTCCTTCCACCCATTCCACCCTGCCTGCACTCTCTTTTTCACTTCTCAATCCCCGTTACTCTGTACTGTTAATCCCAAGTCTTCAAACTCATCAGCCTTCACCAACTCTACTCCCTGCATCCTCACATTTCCACTGACCTCCCTCTCCATTTACACACATGTATTCTGACCTTCAGTCCTCTCATCTCCAGAGCATATATCCACCTCTCCATGGTCTCTTCAACCTGCTCCCTACTCTTGCTACAGATCACAATGTAATCAGCAAATATAGTCCACAGGGACTCCTGTCTAATCTCATCTGTCAACCTGTCCATCACCATTGCAAATAAGAAAGGGCTCAGAGACGATCTCTGATGTAATCCCACCTTCACATTGAATGCATCTGTCACTCCTACTGCAGACCTCACCACTGTCACACTTCCCTCGTACATATCCTGTACAACTCTTACGTACTTCTCTACCACTCCAGACTTCCTCATACAATACCACAACTCCTCTTGAGGCACCCTGTCATATACTTTCTCCAGGTCCACAAAGACACAATGCAACTTCTTCTGGCCTTCTCTATACTTCTCCATCAACACCCTCAGAGCAAACATTACATCTGTAGTGCTCTTTCTTGGCTTGAAACCATACTGCTGCTAAATAATCATCGTCTCCATTCTTAACCTAGCTTTCACACTCTTTCCCATAACTTCATGCTGTGGCTCATCCATTTTACACCCCTGTAGTTACTACAGCTCTGCACATCCCTCTTATTCTAAAAAATCAGCACCAGTACACTTCCTCTCCATTCCTCGGGCATCCTCTCACTTTCCAAGATTCCATTAAACAATCTGCTTAAAAACTCCACTGCCATCTCTCCTAAACACTTCCATGCTTCCACAGGTATGTTATCTGGACCAACGGCCTTTCCATTCTTCATCATCTTCATAGTTGTCCTTACTTTCTCCTTGCTAATGCTTTGCGCTTCCTGATTCATTGTCTCTACATAATCCAACCTTTTCTCTCTCTCGTTATCTTCATTCATTAGCCTCTCAAAGTACTCATTCCATCTTTTCAACACACCCTCCTCACTTGTTAGTATGTTTCTATCCCACCGATTGGGTATGGAAATTTGTATTCTTGTCTGCATGTTGATCTGGCAAAATTTTACACCAGATGCCCTTCCTGATGTTCTCCTCTGCTTAAGACTAAACAGGGTTAATTTTCTGAGTGTGTCAGAGTTTAATATGCCCTTAAGTCCTGGGATGCAACTAGTTTCTCTCCTCTGCACAGCTTCAAGCTACCACGTCTATTTTGTAGTGTGGTGACTTGAACTGCATAAAATACTCCAGATGTGGACTCACTAGTGCAGTGACTTGTAAAAAGTACTCAGAAATGATACTTGAGTAAAAGTAGAAGTACTTCATCAACTTTTTACGTTCACTGAATTAAGAAGTACTTCAGCTAAACAATGCTTGAAGTAAAAAAGTACCTATTTTCAAAAGTACTCATGTTTCAAAAGTGAAAGTACATTTTTTAATAAATAGAAGGTACGATGCTTTGTCTCGAGAACACAGTACATTTAAATTATTCTTAAAGAACAATATTCACAACATTTTTCATTACAAAACTTCACTACAGAATAAAAAATCATGTAAATACAACCCTGTCTTTGATCGATACATAACTGTAGTCAGTTTCATGGTGATGACCTGAAGTGTGGTACTGGTGAATGTGGATATGATGTACACTGTACCTCTCTTTCTGGCATACCCAGAAGTAGTAGATGAGGTATCCCAACTCCAGCGAGAATATTACTAAACTAAAATTAAAAAAATAAGGATAAAAACTTATTAAACAGCTCACATGAATAGAAATGAAAATCTTCATTGAAGTAAAGATGGATTTTAGAAGGGCAAAAAATATAACACAACCATTTCAGAATTGTGGATTATCTTTTATAAGAACACTTTTAAGACATCTGTGGTTTCCTTTCTTAATTTTGTACCTAATTTTATATTTAAAGTTATCCACTTGAGCACTCATGTAAACTACAGAATTAACCACAATTAAACTCAAGGCATATTATTAACTCTCAAACATAACCAAATGTATATCAATTGTCTCATAATGTATATGTGTATTTTAATGCATTCCATTAGCATTAATTAATAGCACTAATAATTAGTGGCACCAATTCTACAGAATAACATTTTCCCACATATATAAACCAACAACAACAACAACAACATTCATTTATATAGCACATTTTTATACAAATGATGCAGCTCAAAGTGCTTTACAAGATGAAGAAAGAAAAAAGAAAAATATGTTACGGTACAGTAATTCATCTTCAATACATCATAATAAAATGACAATTACAATTCTGAGAGTCAAAATTATACAGAAAAATGCTCTAGACTCAGGTTCATTCTGTTAAATTGAAATACTCTCTCCTGAATTGCATAAATGACTAATAATAATTACAGCTGGGAGCTAATATAAGTCACACACTTTGCAGTTCAGTGGAAGAAAGAACAACAGATGTGCCACAATTTACCAGGAAAAAATATATCTGCTCAAAGTTCACCCTTGCACAGAAACTATAATATTCACTTAATAAGCCATCTGTACTTACCTTAGTTATTAATGCTCTTAGAGTAGATTCTTATCAGCAAGTTAGTGTCCTTTTAGCTTTTCACATGCTCAAATTCCATATTGTAGCAACAAAACTACCTATCTCTCTTTAAAGAAAAGCTGACACCTCTTTTATTAGCTCTAGCATAACAAGAAAAACCTCAGCATCACTTTGTTCAGCTCTCTAGGCTCAGAAGCACTCTCTTCACTGGACACGAGATCTTAATTGAACACTGAATCTCTCTTCTTCAGTTAACCATCAACTGACTCACTTTAGTGTTTCAGTAATTGGACTTGTAAGAATCCACTGCAACATTTACACACTGTATAACATATGATCTCAAGATATTACTTGTGCCCATAAAATCAGAAAGACACCGCTTTTTGGGATTTCAGGGTTTCCATATAAAAAGAGGAAAACACGCTTACTTAAACATGCTTCTTTAAATATAAAGGCAAATTCATGAAAGCAGTGATTTCTTTAGGTGCTGGCAGGCACATAAGACAGTGCTTCATATATAAATCACCTTTGCATTTAAAAATTCAAACTTAGTGCTCTAATACAGCTGTAGGAAAAATACACATGCAGTTTTAATGTCTTAACAGTGAGCAGGAAGAATGGGAACAACATGTCAAATGAGCATTGTAAGGCACGCAATGGTGCTTTTATTTCTGAATGATATATGACATTCTATTGGCTGTGCCTGAGCAATGCTGAAGTATGAATTAAGTTGACAACAAAACACTTGATAGGTCTCTTTCATGAATTTATAATAGTTTGCTCTGTTTAACGTATAACCGGGAACTGCTAGAAAGTGTCACAAAGTAAAAAATATACTATTTGACATAACAATGCATTGGGGTAAAATTAAAAGTAACCGTAAATGTAAAGCACAAATAGCTGAAAAATGTGCTGTACTTAAGCAGTTGTACTTTGTTATTTTATACCTCTGTTAGTGCATTATACAGTCTTAGCATAACATCCCTTAATTTACATTCAAAAGTTTGTATGATATAACCTAAATTTTATTTGACTGTTATTGCTTCTGCACATTGCTTAGATGATGAAAATGTTGTGTCAACATAAACCACTAAATCCTTTCCAGATGTTGCAATTTGTACATTTCTACATTAAACTGATTTTTTTTTTGTACATTTTTTTATTTTGCCGCTTCCTTAGTGTCACCAATTTAGTGTGATCAGTGAATTTCACAAGTTTACTAACTACACTAGAATCAAGTAATTAATATAAATATGTCATTAACAAAAATATATTAAAATATAAATATATTAATATAAATACAAAGTAAATTATGTCATATGCAATGTTTTTGTCAACTATTCCAGTTGCAAATCTAAAAGATTTGTTTGGCAGGATCTCTCATAAACTCATGCTGACTGTTAATTTGTATATTATTTTCATATAGATATTTTCCTAATTTATTTATTATTATAATTTCCATAATTATATTTGTTACAGAAGTAAGACTTATTGGTCTGGAATTACAAGGATTCATTCTGTCTCCTTTTGTGAAGTCACTGAAGTCACATTTTCAACTTTCCAGTCCTCCTTTTTCCCCTAAAGCTTATGAATGCCATGTCCAAGAAAACGTCTTTGATTGTTTTACTTCTAATTAAAACCATGGTAGCCAACATAATGAGCAACTGATTCTACCCAGCACATTTAAAAATGATCTAAAACATGATGCAATGTAAAATCCTTAATTATCTTAATGATTACATCCATGTTGAAGATCTTCATTTCAGTATAGTTTGTACAGTTCCTATAAATTTATTTGCCCCCTTGTAAGTTTTCATATTTTATGGTAATTTATTGAATCATAAAGGATTTATTTTGGCGTTATTGACACTGACCTACAGAAAACAGAGCTCTGTAAAGTGGTTATTAAATTACAAATATAAAACACAACCTAACTGATCAACTAAAGTCTTCATCCCCTTATGAATACTCTTTATACACGCTGTATCTTATTTATTCCAACTATTTTGTCAGCATTTACCATATTATTTCCTTTCCTAGTTGCCTAAGTATTTTCTGTTGAATGTTGCTTCCACTGTCTACTGAGAAACCGCTCGTACAAGTAACCACTCAATTTCACTTATCAGTGGCTGCAATGTTCTGCCTATGTCTACTTTCACTACTCAGTCACCACAAGCAGAAAAGAAAAAGCAATAAAAAAGAGAAAGAAAACTACTGTACATTCTTCCTACTATTCTACACTTTATCTTACCACTCTACACTCCTCTTCTTCTCAGGTTTCCCCTGCTGTCATCACTGCAAAAGACATTTGCAGCTTATTCAAATAGCAAAATATTTAAAAAGCTGCAGACTTGGACTTTATTTCACTTTCCACACTCAGGCTCTGTGCAGACAAGTTGTCTACAATATTTGCAGGCATTTTCAACCAATCTCTGGATCTGTGCACTGTTTCTGCCTGCTTCAAGACCTACACCATCATTCCACTAGCACAAAAAATCAAAGGTGGCAGGCCTGAATAACTACAGAGCAGTAGTTTTAACCTCTGTGGTAATGAAGATCTTTGAGAACCTTATTCTGAATTACCTCAAGAATGCTACAAAAAGACTTCCTGAACCCATTTCAGTTTGCAAACAGTGCCAACCAATTTGTGGATGATGCAATAAATTTAGGTCCTAGTTTATTTACCAACACCTTGATAAGCCAGAGGCATATATGAGGATCTTGTTTGTGGACGTTAGGTCTACTTTCAGTACAGTCATCCCAGAGCTCCTAGATGAGAAACTCGCCCAGTTCAGCTTGCCCAGTTTAATCTTCCATTGGATCACAGACTTTCTTACAGATAAGAAACTTTATGTGCAGTCTGACCCATTAACCTTTAGTACTGGTGCACTACTGGGATGTGTCCTTTCCAAACAACTATTCTCACTTTATACAAATGACTTTACCTCTGGTAATTAATCTTTGAAATCTTTCAAATTTGCAGATGACATCACAATAATAGGCCTCATCTCAAACAATGATAAAATGGAAAATCTGACATTGTGGTACAGCCATAGTAACTTGGATCTTAACATTCAAAATACTCAGGAGATGATCATAGATTTCAGGAAATAGCCACCTGCTCACATATCACTTGCTATAAATGGCTCAGCTGTTGGGATGACAGAGTTATTTAAGTTTCTCGGCACTGTGCTGTCACAAAACCTTAAGTGGGACAATAACATCACATGCTTTATTAAGAAAGCCCATCAGGTAATGTTCTTTTTGCATCAGCCAAGAAAATTCAATCTCCCTCAAGCAATATTGGTCCAATTCTATACAGCCATCATCGAGTCCATTCTAACCTCATCTATAACTGTCTAGTTTGATGGTGCCTCCGTTCAGGCTAAGGCCAATCTGCAGTGCATCATCAAAGCCTGTGAAAGAATCATAGGCTGTAACTTACCACACACTTAGTATTAACCTTACACTAAGCCAACCTCACAGCTCCATTGTCTGCAGTTTATAATGATTCACTATTTTACTGACACTATAATTTATTAAGGTGACCAGACATTCCGGTGACTGTGACAGTCCGGTTTTCAGGCTATGTATTCTGATAAATAACTGATAAATATCAAAATGTTCTGGTTTTAACAGGCTCCCCATCTAATAAAACATTCCTCTGCTAATACAAGCATCCTCATAATATATTTAGAACAGTTCATACAAAATTGCAAGGGGCACAAAAACCCCATAACCACCCCCATAATGTAATATGGGGGTGGTCAAAACTCTGATGGGGAAAGCTTCATTAAGACATTGTGGTAAATCTGAACAGCATCATGAGGTCAACTAAGAAGCAAACAAAAACAGACAGCATTGTTGTTTATTTGTTTACACTTCAAGCAATGTGCAGAACCCAAGTGTTCATTTGTTAAAGGGCTATTTTTCCCATGCCTTGATCCCTCTTTGATAATGATAAGATAAAGCAGCCATTAAACAATCCAGGATGGGCTTTATGCCTCTACATGCATGTTACACAATGTCCTGGTTAGTGACTTTAAAAATCTGGTCACTGTATGTTTTACCATCAAACTGCCACATTCACCTGATACCATAATGGTTACTTGCAGTAATAAAGTTTGCCTTTCACTTCTATAATTCCCTAACAATTTTCAAAATTTTACTGCCTTGCAAGTCCCATTTTATAAAACATTCGAGACATGCTCAAGCCAAGAAGGAATTAATTATAAAAGTTTTTTTTAGGTTCTTATTGCAAATTGTCACTATGTGTGAATATGGGGTGTGTGTGAGTCCAAGCTTAGAATTTTTAACAATTTTGCCAAAACTCACACGTCAATAAGGGGCCTTGGCTTGAGCTGGGAGAACTTTTTGCCCAAGTTGAGCTCCGTCAAGGTGGGGGATGGACAGCAGGCTGCTTGTGCAGATTGACGCATTTACAAAGCAAAAGACACTGATGGAGAGTTGCAAAGGGATTTAAGGTGGGCTGAGATTATGAGTTTTTTTGTAGGCTTCAGGGATTCTAGTGTTAAGAACTCCAAAACTGAAAATAACCTGCTGTGCCAAATTGCTACAAATTGCTACAATTTCTCAATAACAACTGCCATTCATAATCAACTCATGTGTCATTCATGCTTGTCATCCACAGACATTGCCAATCCATCACAGTATTTTTTAGGCTATGATATGCACTGATTCAGTGGACACATTTTATTGCTGCTGATGTTTCTTAAGACAACGTTTCTCAACCTTTAAGTATTTGCGACCCGAGTTTTCATAACAGTTTTAATCGCGCCCCCCTAACATTTTTTTGAAATGTAGATGCATATTTTATTATACCTACTTAACTTTTATCAACATTTATCTAACTCTATATTTATTGTTCTAGTATCAGAATGTAGTTTAAGTTCATTTGTTTTGGTTTCAACAGATGTTTTTTTCATATTTTTGATTCTTGTTTTCTTTTTTTCACATCTTCACGCCCCCCTTTTTGTTGAGAACCACTGTCTTAAGACAAAATCAACTGGAAAGCATATAAAACAATATTCCTTTTACTTTTTTGTCCACACATAGAAATTTCCTAGTGTGTCACTCTAGGAATACTGCAATTCATGCCTGTGCACATTAGGAAGCCAGACATTACAAGGTGCAGTTAAAGCAAATTTGCTATGATGTGTATGACATTTTAAAGTATATACTTAAAAATAATTCCACTGAAGATGGGAGAGAAGACCCACTTCAAGTGACAGCTTGACTGGTCAGTATGGAAAATAAAGTAAAATAATCCTTCTAACTGAGGAGCATTTTCTGCTGTAGTGCACTTTAGCTGTTTGATAATATAATGGTTGAAAAGGCCACAATCCGAATTAAAATGTGACAGCACCGGAAAATGATCTGTAAGACCTAGATAGCGCCTAATTATATCAAGAAAAGCCAGATGAATACATGGTCATAATGACTAATACAAACTGTCAAAGAAGGTTACAGCAAACAAGATAACTTGACAAGAGTTGCTTTTTCCAGCTTCGTCTATTAGATAAGATCAAGCCTTTTTTATCTTCTAGGGATCTTGAGAAAGCTGCTCATGCTTTTATCTTTTCTTGCCTTGATCACTGCAACTCACGGTATTCTGGCATTAGCAAATCCCTGATACGCAGGTTACAGTTGGTCCAGAATACTGCTGCTTGCTTTCTGGTCTGGGCAAGAAAGTCTGATTCTGTTTCTCCAATATTAGCTTCTTTACACTGGCTGCCTGTCAGTTTTTGAATTGATTTTAAAATCTTGTTGCTAGTTTTTAAATCTTAAAGCCTTTTTATCTGAATTGTGTGTTTTACAGCAGCTATCTAGAGTGCTTAGATCTTCTGGTTAGTTGTCTCTTGTTGACCCTCATACCAAGTGTAAAACTAAGGGGGACAGGGCTTTTGCAGCTGCTGCTCCTCGCCTATGGAACTCTTTACCTCATCACATAAAGGAGTCGTCTACAATTAAACTGTTAAAAATGAGATTAAAGACTCATTTCTATTCACTTGCATTACCTTGACCTTTAGTAATACTGATAGTTTCCTCATTGTGATTATGTAACATTACTTCTATTTATTATTTATTTTATTTATGTTCATTTATTTTACTTCTATTTACAGTATGTTATTCATGTTAAGTGTATGTTTTTCTTTTATTCTATTATTGTAAAGCACTTTGGCCACAGCATTCCTATGTTGTTTTAAATGTGCTATATAAATAAATTTGACATTGACATTAATATTGACATTGTGGATGCTCTCTCCCCTGGCCCTTCCATTCAGCTGGTGTCTTGGCCAGGTAATGGCCCTGGCCGTCCATCACACAATCAATCTCAATCCGGCCGGTGGCATGGGAGCAAGTGGCATGTAACCTTCTGTAGATGATACTGTATATCTTGTCAAGTGTTCTTAACACAATAATGCTACAGTTGACTGGTGTGAGCATAATAAGTTGCCATATGGTACCACCCAAGAATATTTAAATAAACCAAGCTTTTACCATACGAAATGGGAATGCATGTAGCTTTGAAGAGAGTATATTTTTATCTGTTCACTTGCCTTTGTCTTGTGTGTGTGTTTTGTATAGAAAATGACTTTGCTCATGGCTGATTTTAGAAGCAATTGATTTGGTTGGCAGCTGCACTCCTTAAGGCAGTACTTTGAGTGTAAAGAGTATAAAGAGCACTATTTAAAATATAAAAGAAGGAAGTTAGAATAAGAACAGTTTTCCTGTACTAGTTCAACCAAGACAAATTTTTCCTGTACTTTATCTTTAACTTGTGTGTTTGGTGACACAAGAATTAAAGTGCACATATTGACAGCAGCTCCCTGACCACACCTTTAAGTTATTTATTATTTTTCAAACACTTCACTACTGAGTCAGAAGAGGAGGTCTATACTTTCCTAGTGAGCCTATTTCAATGTTGGTGTAGTGTTGTTAATTTATCTATTATCTATTTTATTTATAATTTCAGTGAGCTGTAACAAGTAAAAACCATCATTTCCACAATTTAAATGATCAGTATTCAGACTACACTACATATACAGCTCAGACTGTCATTGTTTCTTTTGCAATTCTTTCATCTCCTTTTGCTGTTAATCTGGACAATGTTCCAGATGTCCTGCAGCTAAAAGTAACCATTCAATGCAATTGTGAACTTAAAAATAAGAAAAAATAAGTTTATTTGCCTGATTTCTACCATATGTACACTGCTCAGAATTTGCTTCCAAGACTTTGCAAATATGCTGTGCGCAGGGCATAATTATTTAGTAGCATATGAAGTTGCAAGCAGGATTCTTCACAAAAGTAAATTACTAAAAGCAAGTATAAGAAGCACACTGTATTAACAGATACATTTGTATGCAATGAATGAATTGTTGCAACAGCTAGCATCATAGTTGATATTAACTGTTAGAGCAGAAGTAAGCAGTTTCATGTTCATGACTAGAAGAGATAACAGAGTCACTCTACTTAAAAATTGCTCTTATATTGGTTGTTTGAGCTCCTAATAGCTTTTAATAAAAAGTTAAGTAAGTTAATCATTGTTATTAATGCATTTACTACATTACCTGGGCACTAAGTCACACCTAGATTTTACAGTATACAGTGGTGTGAAAAACTATTTGCCCCCTTCCTGATTTCTTATTCTTTTGCATGTTTGTCACACAAAATGTTTCTGATCATCAAACACATTTAACCATTAGTCAGATATAACACAAGTAAACACAAAATGCAGTTTTTAAATGATGGTTTTTATTATTTAGGGAGAAAAAATCCAAACCTACATGGCCCTGTGTGAAAAAGTAATTGCCCCCTGAACCTAATAACTGGTTGGGCCACCCTTACCAGCAATAACTGCAATCAAGCGTTTGCGATAACTTGCAATGAGTCTTTTACAGCGCTCTGGAGGAATTTTGGCCCACTCATCTTTGCAGAATTGTTGTAATTCAGCTTTATTTGAGGGTTTTCTAGCATGAAGGTCATGCCATAGCATCTCAATTGGATTCAGGTCAGGACTTTGACTAGGCCACTCCAAAGTCTTCATTTTGTTTTTCTTCAGCCATTCAGAGGTGGATTTGCTGGTGTGTTTTGGGTCATTGTCCTGTTGCAGCACCCAAGATCGCTTCAGCTTGAGTTGACCAACAGATGGCGGACATTCTCCTTCAGGATTTTTTGGTAGACAGTAGAATTCATGGTTCCATCTATCACAGCAAGCCTTCCAGGTCCTGAAGCAGCAAAACAACCCCAGACCATCACACTACCACCACCATATTTTACTGTTGGTATGATGTTCTTTTTCTGAAATGCTGTGTTCCTTTTACGCCAGATGTAACGGGACATTTGCCTTCCAAACAGTTCAACTTTTGTCTCATCAGTCCACAAGGTATTTTCCCAAAAGTCTTGGCAATCATTGAGATGTTTCTTAGCAAAATTGAGACGAGCCCTAATGTTCTTTTTGCTTAACAGTGGTTTGCGTCTTGGAAATCTGCCATGCAGGCCGTTTTTGCCCAGTCTCTTTCTTATGGTGGAGTCGTGAACACTGACCTTAATTGAGGCAAGTGAGGCCTGCAGTTCTTTAGACGTTGTCCTGGGGTCTTTTGTGACCTCTCGAATGAGTCGTCTCTGTGCTCTTGGGGTAATTTTGGGTGGCCGGCCACTCCTGGGAAGGTTCACCTCTGTTCCATGTTTTTGCCATTTGTGGATAATGGCTCTCACTGTGGTTCGCTGGAGTCCCAAAGCTTTAGAAATGGCTTTATAACCTTTACTAGACTGATAGATCTCAATTACTTCTGTTCTCATTTGTTCCTGAATTTCTTTGAATCTTGGCATGATGTCTAGCTTTTGAGATGCTTTTGGTCTACTTCTCTGTGTCAGGCAGCTCCTATTTAAGTGATTTCTTGATTGAAACATGTGTGGCAGTAATCAGGCCTGGGGGTGGCTACGGAAATTGAACTCAGGTGTGATACACCACAGTTAGGTTATTTTTTAACAAGGGGGCAATTACTTTTTCACACAGAGCCAAGTAGGTTTGGATTTTCTTTCTCCCTAAATAATAAAAACCATCATTTAAAAACTGCATTTTGTGTTTACTTGTGTTATATTTGATGAATGGTTAAATGTGTTTGATGATCAGAAACATTTTGTGCGACAAACATGCAAAAGAATAAGAAATCAGGAAGGGGGCAAATAGTTTTTCACACCACTGTATATGGCCCACTGTCTGTGTTGTTAATAACAATATAGCCAAAAAAACATAAAAGCATTAAAGCAAGCAATGTCAATATGAAGAAAGGCAAACCAATCTGTTAACAATGTTCAAGACTATTCATCAAAAGATATGTAGTACAAGTCAAAACCAAACTACTCAAACAGGCCCTAACAAAAGTATTATTTGTTTGCAGAATCCAATTCAAAACACACAGAGGTTTATTTCAAACTTAGGGCCAGACTGTGCTGCCATCTTTGATATAGATATGCAATGACATTACAAAGTAGAAACAATGGCACTCATGAGGTAATAACAATGCTACTTGTTGTGATGTTGTTAGACAGCATGGCAATATTAGTTGTTGTTCACAAGAGGGAGTAAAGAGCCAATAGGTGAAATAATGTTCCTATTGTAAAAACATAAATGCACTGCAGGAATGAAGAAAGAAAGCACTTACACTATAAGATGAGGAAGCTCTAGATGAAAATATTCAAAGCACATTTCTCGTTCCATGTGATTATGCATTCTGGTCTTGAAACATGCAAAAGTCATTAGATTTGAATATTCTAATGCTATTAATAATACTCATGGTGCTCAGCACTGTTTACAAATTTTTCATACTTGCCTGTAGTGACAGATACACGTATTGTTATAATTTATAATGGCAGCAACTATGCCTGACACACATCTTCAAAAAGGAGCCTTACATACTGGGTTAATGGTCTCTAGTTAACCTGCTGTGTGACAGGATTTTAAAGCTATTGCAATAATTTGTTTCTCTTTCACTTACTGTTTTCTTTTATTTTTCATATTGTTTTTTCAGCATTGCAATCATGAGATGTTCGCAGCAGCAGTGTGTTGTAATTGGATATTCTTTTTTGGTTGTAATCATTTTTTTATTAAATAAACAACCATAAGACAGAAAAGAAAAAAGCCTACCCTGCCGAAAAGGGTGAATATTCTGTCAAAATCCATTTACCATAGAAAAGGAGAGGAGAGTTATGAAGTCTTGAATAAACCACAGCAGCAAAGTAAAAAGGCAATAGTTAACAGAAAAAAAACAAATTAAGGCATTGAAGCAAATTAGGATTTAAAACAACTGAACACCAATAGTCCAAGTTTCAATTGCATTGCTAGAGGCATCATTAATCTGTGCTGCAGAAAAGTCAAGGTGTGTAAAACTGTAGAAAGAGGACTGCCAATTGTCCACAGTAACATGCTCAGGTGCCTTCCAGCTGGAGGCATGAATTCATTTGGCTGCCAGTACGCCAAGAGTACTTTATGTTCAGGAGGTTTAAGAGGAAGCATGGAGAGGTCTAAAAGAATAAACATTTAAGGTAACAGAGGAATATTTAAAAAAGAAAAGAAGATAGTAGGTGACATATGTGGGTCCAAAGGGAAAAGACAGGAGGGCAGAGAAATGTGCCAAGTAAACCAAAGGAACACAATTGTCTAAAAGGATCAACAGCGAGGCTCATCAGATGATGCTTAATGAGAAGTAATGGGTACTAAAAATGTTCAGAAATTCAAATATAGTAAGGAGAAATTAACTAATTTGAGGACTGAACAAACTGCCCTTGTTAAAATGATGATTTGATGTTCTGCATTTGTGATATCTTGAATTGTTATACTTTTATATATGATATCTATTAAGAACAAGTTTAAGCATGTATTAGATAGTGTTTCAGGAGGCATGTTTTACTTTAGTGACAAGAACAAGTGTGCTCTAATACTTACCTAACAAACCCTGAATCTTTAGGAGATAGTGTTAAGTACTGACTCAGGATGTAAAATTTGTGGTGAGTTTGAAGGGGTGTGGTGCTGCCACTGCACCTCATGGCCTGGAAGAGGGGCAGGAGAAAACACATGAGACCATGTGTCTAGAAAGCCAAGACATGAGGGCAGGTTCAAAAAAGGCAATTTGTGCATCAATTGATCTGAAATGTGGTTGCTTACGATTGGACATTCTGTACCAAAATGCCCCATTAGCCAGTCAGGCTAAAACAAGATTGGATGAACTAAGGGAGCTGCCCACCTCCATTGGTCCATGAATTGTCATAGGAATTGTATAAGTTACTCTGCCATTCTAGCTCTTTCTTGCCATCTTACCACAAACAGAAGACCACCTCTCTTGCCATCTATCTATGATGAAAACAATTCTATCTTGGCAGTTATACTGAGACAGGCAGGCAGCCTGTTTCAATACTCTATTCAAAGGTCATGTGGTAGCCAAGCTGGACATAAGATAAGTCTGAAAGCCACCTATGGATGCAGGATGCACAGCTGCTTAGGCTGTAATGGTATTTTTGTCACATTCCTTTTAATTTGCGTATTATTTTGGGCATGCTACCTGTAATATATACTTAATTAAATGTGTAACTCTTTCTTTTGCCTGTACTTTCACTCTGTACAATTGCCTGAGGTTATATAGATAGGTTATAAAGAAGGGGAGATGGTGTTGCTGAAGTATAGTACTTGTCCACAGAGTGGTAAGTGTATGGGATTTGAGGTATTTTGTTAACGTCTTCATAACAAGGAGTATAATGGGGAAAATAGGGTCAACTAGGACTCTATCAAGACAAAACAGCGGTGTAGGATGAAGTCTGTGTAGAATTTGTGTAGAATTTGAAGGATTTAAAAAACAAAAACTAACATTGGAGGGGGGGAAGAAAAAGGAGAAAGGTCTTTGGACCAAATGGAAATCAAAGGGCAGAGGCTTGTAAGATACTTTACAAAGTAAAGACTAGAGAGTAGAAACTTTTTTTGTTCTTGGGTGAGAAATAGCAAAATGCAGAGTGCAATGAGTGTTTTGGGAGATAATTGGTTAGACAAACTCCACATGTTCTAAGCACTGATTTGAACTGTAGGAAGAAAAAGAAAGTTGAAGTAAAGAAATTAAAAAACAGCTTGTAAAGACTTGAATATTATGTCCTGTACTACCAAACGCATCCCTCAGCACATTGATCCCATACACTGATAAAAAAGGAAATACACATGGCTGCCCACTTATTGGGAGAGTAGGATAATGAAATATTTGATTGAGAGAATAACATCTTCCAGAGGATTTTGCCAGAGTTTGAGGCTATATAATATATATATAAAATATGTACAAAAGAAAGTTTGGGGGATTTAGAATTTAGTGAGGCGAACAGAATGCCCTGAAGAGAAAGTAGTGACTAAAAGGATGAATTCTATAAGTAGCAATAGATGCAAGTTGGAAAGAGAACACAGCCATGATCAAATAGGGTGGAGGTTGAAAGCCCAGTGCTATAATTGTAGGTCAAGCAGCAACACATCCCAAATCAATCTGTCTGTGACCAGAGCTAAATGCTTAAGATTTGGTCCTTCCTTTCTATAGGAACCTTGCAATTAGTGGGCTGACTTCAGACCAAACTGTAGTAGAAGGAGAAGTGGCACCACAGGATTTACGACAATAAAGTGAAATACAATATTAATTTTGATAATCGTAAATGATACTGAAAATAAAGATAAAGTTTGGACCTGTTGTGTTGGTGTTGGTGTTACCAGTGTTCCCTGAAGGAGGTGTTTCATCTTGCAGGGTACTCTGGATATCATCGAAAGGAGTCGCAGCACACAGCTTGATGGCAACTCCAGTCGGTACTGGGAACTGAGAAGGACAGCTGTGAGGGTTCTGAGGGCAGATAAGGAGGCATTTGTTAGAGGAATCTGTTGGCAAGTAACACACTATGGGTCTAATGACCCATGTCCTGCTTACAGAGCATTGCACACATCTGAAACTGTTCCTTGGAGAGTCGCAGTCAGGGAGGCTGATGGAATGATCCTTAACGACACTGCAATTGTGACCCCCTGGGCTGGCTACTTTGACCAGCTGTTTAAACCTGATCTTCTGGCTAGGACGTTGGATATCTCTGGGTCCACGGTTCTTGAGGCTTATTATCCAGGGTATCTGTGGTGTCTATGGGTGAACTTCTCCAAGATGGTGGTAAGGCCATCCTCCCATCATTACAAGCATTCTTTGCTTGCATTTGGGAGACTGTCATTATCCCAACTGACTGCAAGACGAGACTTATCATCCCTATCTGGAAAGGGAAGGGTGATGATCGCCTGGATTGCAGCAACTACAGGGGGATAACACTGCTCTCTGTGCCGGGTAATGTCCTTGCTAGGGTTGTCCGCAACAGGACCGGTGATCACCTGTTCACCTACCAGCAACTGGAGCAGTCTGGTTTTATGCCTAAGACGTCTACCATTGACCGCATCCTGGCATTGAGAGTTCTCACTGCGCAAATGCAAATATCGGGACAGTTTCTTTGCAGCGTTTGTTGATTTTCATAAAGTGTTCAACTCGAGTTGCCCTGTGGGACATCCTGAGACTTCACGGGATCCCATCAAGGTTGCTGGAATTCATGGCCAGCCTGTACACTGGTACTGTGAGTGCTGTGCAGAGAGGAAGCAGAAACTCTGCATTTTTCCCAGTTGTTTCTGGGGATCATCAGGGGTGTGTTCTTGCTCCTACTCTGTTCAATACTTGAATAGAATGAGTGTTGGGCAAGATCGGGGATCCAGTGGCTTTGGGGCATCTGTTGGTGTTCAAAGATTCACTGATCTTGACTTTGCTGATGATGCTCAGATCTTCATGGAGTCAATGGAGGCTCTGATCAGAGTTCTCAAGAGACTGAGCGAGCAGTCAGACTGTCTGTGCTTGCAAGTGTCCTGGATGAAAAACCAAGGTCCAGGCCTTTAATGACTTCTTAAGCATAGCCATCAGCAGTTTGTCTGTCTACAGAGAGAGTGTCGACCTTGTCAAGAGGTTTACATTCATGTCTCTGGGGACTCTTTCTATGAAGTCAGTAGACGGATTGGGAGAGCATGAGGGGTCATGAGGTCACTGGAAAGGGGTGTGTGGCTGAGGAAGTAATATCAACTTCTAAATATCTTAGACTTCTAGACTCAGGGATAAAAGATTGCAGGGAAACTTCACAGCACAAATCATTAAGAAGGAAAAGAGGAAATTTAGAACAAATGATTTTGAAATCAGACAAAGCTTAATTTGCTAATGATGTTCTTCCATTTTTTCCCCCCAACAATGGTTTTTTTGGAAGTTTTTTCTTGTCTTATTTGGGAGTCAAGGCTGGAGGACTGTCAAAAATGGGGACTGTTAAAGCCCATTGAGGTTTTCTTGTGTGGGTTTGGGTTATACAAGAAAGAAATTGTTGTTGTTGCTTCTGTAAGTGACGGGTCAGAACTATAGCTATTAATTTTGAATGTGAGTTAATAAGCGATGGGGGACCATAAATCAGAGTAGGGTACTACAACAACAGCAACATTTATTTATATAGCACATTTTAATGCAAATAATGTAGCTCAAAGTGCTTTACATGATGAAGAAAGAGAAAAAAGACAAAATAAGAAAAATAAGACAAAACTCATTAAAATAGAATAAAAGTAAGGTCCGATGGCCAGGGAGGACAGAAAAAAACAAATAAATAAAAATAAAAAAACTCAAGACGGCTGGAGAAAAAATAAAATCTGCTTGGGTTCCAGACCATGAGACCGCCCAGCCCCCTCTGGGCATTCTGCCTAACATAAATGATCAGTCTTCATTGTATTTAGGGTTCTCATGGAAGGACTTGATGATGATGGTCATGTGGACTTCTGACCTTTAATCCATCAATGTAGGATGTGAGTGCTAGAGGTGTTATTAAATGATTTATTCATTATCTGGGGATCTTTTGAAATGTAGCAAGATTTTGTGTGAATAGAAGTTGTGAAGGAAAAAGATTGTTGATTCTAAAAGTAAGCCCCCAAGACGTAATAGTGAGTACTAGTACAATGAACTAAGAATTTGGCTCTTTGAATTCTGGTGTTAGCAATCAAAAGTTCATAATCTTTATTGACGACAAGCAGGCGTGATCTACCTAGGGATGAGAGTTTCTTTGCTTGATTATTTTTTGAAATTTAGTACATGCCAAATTTAAGGAAAAGGAGATAGTAAGGCCCTGAGTAAACCCTTTAATTGCCTCCCAAATGGCTCTGCATTATCTACAGAACTAATATTGAACATCAGAAACTCATCTAGTATGATAGCAAGTTGTTTGCAAAACAATTTCTTTTTCAGAAGAGACATACTAAATTTCCACCTCAGAGCATGAGGCGTAAAAATATAAGCTGTAACTGCAAATAGTCAAATTTGTGGTTGGATAAGGTAGATGAGTCCAGTGAGGCATCTGAAACTAACAAAGCAAGGCTATGTAATATAAAAGTAAAATCAATACAAAACTATACATTGTAACAAGAAAAGAAAAAAAGAGAATTCTCTGGATGAAGGAAGACGTAGATGAAACAAATCTATTCAAGTTATGTCTGTGAACAGACAAGGTTTGAAAATGAGAAAGATGACTGAATGACTCCAGTAAAAAGAACAAAACTGGGAGATCAATAATAATGAGCATCTAAGCCAAAACTGGTGACTATAATTTGAGGTTGAAAAACAAGAGCAAAAATGGAAAGTACTAAGAATAAAAGATAAGCTGGCAAAAACAATAAGAGGTTCCAGATTTGAATCTGCAACTCGGATGAGCAAGTGTTGTATTAAGTGACATTTATTCCAATGCCTTGTGATCAAAGGCCACAACCTCTAAGGACATGCCCCTAACAAAAAGTGTGTTAGCTCCAACAAAGGGAATATAAAATAATGGAATTCAGGAATTTACAAAATGGGGAATGAAACAGAAAAAAAAAATTCATAATTAAAGCAGAAAGTATAATTAAAACAAAATTGACCCAGCCATTGCCACCGATTCCAAATCCTTAATTTGTAAGCAACAATGCAATAGCAGGGATCAAGACAAAAAAATTACTTGTGAGTAAATTGTTCTCAAAATTAAATGTTTAGGAGCCAAATTACTTTATCAGTCACCAAATTATAGAAAAAAGTAGTTCATTTTTCCATAAAAAAGACTTACTGTGTCCTCTACATGTAGGCCTGTCCTCTTCTTTTATAGCTTGACTAGCAAAATACCCACGCTTCACAGTGGAGAAATAGTGTGTTAAAGAAGTTAAGAAAAAGAAAAGGAAACATTTTAAAAATTACGTAACATGATTGTCAGTGTAATTGTTTTGTCACCGTTATGAGTGTTGCTGTCATCAAGGATTTGATTATCATTATTTCTTTCAATCAGGTTCATATTTTGTGTTATGTTCAAGTTATATTCCGTGTTTGACAACCGTTGTAAAAATAACAGGCTTCATTCATCGAAATGTTGCGATGTCCACGGCTTTATTTAATGTTAGCTCAAACCCGGCACTTAAAAGTTTCTCTCGCACTTTTGCTGAGTTTGTGCCAAACACTATTCTATCCCTGACTATCTCATCTTCGTTTGCATAAGCACAGTCCTTCACCAGAAATTTTAACCCCGTTACAAAGTGATGAAAAGTCTCGTTTATACCCTGCATCCTCTCATTAAACTTGTATCTCGCGAATATCGTATTCATCTTAGGCATGACAAACGCCAGCAGCAGCATGCCTATGAACCTAATTTAAAGTTAAGCTTTACATCTTGCTTTCCTATTCATTTGCATAAGCACAGTCCTTCACCAGCAATTTTATCTCTGTTACAAAGTGATCAAAAGTCTCATTTATACCATGCATCTTCTCATTAAACTTGTATCTCACGAATATCGTATTCGTTGTACGCATGACAAATTCCAGCGGCAGCCTGTCTATGAACTTAATTTAAACTTAATGTTTACACCGTGCTTTGTTTCCGCAGTAGCTGCACTTATGAATATGCTTGTATGCGTCACTCGCTTCATATTTTTTTGCTGCCTTCTCAATTGTGTAATGCGTTTTTTGTTCAGCGCCCTTTGGAGCTCTTCCTTGTTCTCTGCGTACTGCGTTCACAGTCAGTTCACGTGAGCCGCTCGGAGTACATGCATCTAAGGTTCTCAGCTGTGCTTGTGCTATCTTGTGCGATCTTGCCATGTCCACGGCTTTATTTAATGTTAGCTAAGACCCGGCACTTAAAAATTTCTCTCACACTTTCGCGGAGTTTGTGCCAAACACTAGTCTATCCCTGACTATCTCATCTTCATTTGCATAAGTACAGTCCTTCACCAGCGAATATTTAGCGGCGGCGTGTCTATTGGATTGCTGCCAATGGACGGCCTTATATGGGCAGGCACTCAATTACGTGGGAGGCGTGACGATGAGGGACGCAACTCCGCCTCACGCGACCGAGCTACAGACTATGGCCGTATACAGTGGTGTGAAAAACTATTTGCCCCCTTCCTGATTTCTTATTCTTTTGCATGTTTGTCACACAAAATGTTTCTGATCATCAAACACAATTAACCATTAGTCAAATATAACACAAGTAAACACAAAATGCAGTTTTCAAATGATGGTTTTTATTATTTAGGGAGAAAAAAAAATCCAAACCTACATGGCCCTATGTGAAAAAGTAATTGCCCCCTGAACCTAATAACTGGTTGGGCCACCCTTAGCAGCAATAACTGCAATCAAGCGTTTGCGATAACTTGCAATGAGTCTTTTACAGCGCTCTGGAGGAATTTTGGCCCACTCATCTTTGCAGAATTGTTGTAATTCAGCTTTATTTGAGGGTTTTCTAGCATGAACCGCCTTTTTAAGGTCATGCCATAGCATCTCAATTGGATTCAGGTCAGGACTTTGACTAGGACACTCCAAAGTCTTCATTTTGTTTTTCTTCAGCCATTCAGAGGTGGATTTGCTGGTGTGTTTTGGGTCATTGTCCTGTTGCAGCACCCAAGATCGCTTCAGCTTGAGTTGACGAACAGATGGCGGACATTCTCCTTCAGGATTTTTGGTAGACAGTAGAATTCATGGTTCCATCTATCACAGCGAGCCTTCCAGGTCCTGAAGCAGCAAAACAACCCCAGACCATCACACTACCACCACCATATTTTACTGTTGGTATGATGTTCTTTTCTGAAATGCTGTGTTCCTTTTACGCCAGATGTTAACGGACATTTGCCTTCCAAAAGTTCAACTTTTGTCTCATCAGTCCACAAGGTATTTTCCCAAAAGTCTTGGCAATCATTGAGATGTTTCTTAGCAAAATTGAGACGAGCCCTAATGTTCTTTTGCTTAACAGTGGTTTGCGTCTTGGAAATCTGCCATGCAGGCCTTTTTGCCCAGTCTCTTTCTTATGGTGGAGTCGTGAACATTGACCTTAATTGAGGCAAGTGAGGCCTGCAGTTCTTTAGACGTTGTCCTGGGGTCTTTTGTGACCTCTCGGATGAGTCGTCTCTGCGCTCTTGGGGTAATTTTGGTCGGCTGGCCACTCCTGAGAAGGTTCACCACTGTTCCATGTTTTTGCCATTTGTGGATAATGGCTCTCACTTTGGTTCGCTGGAGTCCCAAAGCTTTAGAAATGGCTTTATAACCTTTACCAGACTGATAGATCTCAATTACTTCTGTTCTCATTTGTTCCTGAATTTCTTTGGATCTTGGCATGATGTCTAGCTTTTGAGGTGCTTTTGGTCTACTTCTCTGTGTCAGGCAGCTCCTATTGAAGTGATTTCTTGATTGAAACAGGTGTGGCAGTAATCAGGCCTGGGGTGGCTACGGAAATTGAACTCAGGTGTGATACACCACAGTTAGGTTATTTTTTAACAAGGGGGCAATTACTTTTTCACACAGGGCCATGTAGGTTTGGATTTTTTTTCTCCCTAAATAATAAAAACTATCATTTAAAAACTGCATTTTGTGTTTACTTGTGTTATATTTGACTAATGGTTAAATGTGTTTGATGATCAGAAACATTTTGTGTGACAAACATGCAAAAGAATAAGAAATCAGGAAGGGGGCAAATAGTTTTTCACACCACTGTATATGTACATAAGTAGGTTCCAGTTATGACCGTTACACGTAGAATTTCGAAATGAAGCCCGCTTAATTTTTGTAAGTAAGCTGTAAGGAATGAGCCTGCCAAATTTCAGCCTTCTACCTACACGGGAAGTTGGAGAATTAGTGAGTGAGTGAGTGAGTGAGTGAGTGAGTGAGTGAGTGAGTGAGTGAGTGAGTGAGTGAGTGAGTGTGAGTGAGTGAGTGAGTCAGTGAGGGCTTTGCCTTTTATTAGTATAGATTATTGCATTTCTCCATTGTGGCTAACCTCTGATGACCGGTCTTTTCCTCAAACTTTATAACTATGAGCTTTGTAAGAATATCAAATTGATATAATCAAAACTGAGTGTCTGTTTGTCATACTCTAGTCAGTATCACTGTCCATCAAAACACCAATGTTATTTAGCCATACTGAATACTAAGGCCTTCTCTTTCTCTTGTTTGAGCTGCATCAGTGCCACACACAGGACGTAAGATCAAACTGTTTAAGAGAAGGGCTTTCTGTGGTTGTCCTACATGAGCCCTCCAACACTGAGACAATAAGTTGCATGGTTTTGCTTTTTTGCACAGAAAAGCCTTGTTTACACTGTACAGTTGATAAAGGTACATTATCTCAACTAAATGCCAAATACTCCTGAAATCTGTATAGTAAGGGTCTGGTAACACTTTAATTTAGGTACTGCAAAAATATACCTATTGGTCATTTACTCATGTTGTATCATGACATAACACTTAGAAAACCACAGTAGATCTGTTGTTCATCTTGCTACAGGTCTTACTGTATACTCAATATGTAATATCACGAGAAATGTGTCCAAGTTAAGCCATCTCAGACCACTGAATGGTGAAGTTTTGTTAGTAGACCACATTGCAGAGATGAACATTTTACTGATGCTGTTATGAAGTGTTATGGAGACCCAAAGATGTGTTTATTATGGTTTTGTTACATAGTAGTAAATAAGTAATAGATGCATTTTTGCAATACCTAAACTAAAGTGTTACCAAGGCTCTTTTATCAAGATGACCTCCGACAAACTACTTCAAGACATGTCTGCACTCTCCACTCAATCTGGACAAGCTCTACATCACATCAGTAAAATGAAAGTAAATCTCTCCTCTTACAAGTGCATTCTTCCACCAGCTGCACCCATGGAAATGCTGGCTCCATCTACCCCAAATTGCACAGATTTTATCTTGCCACCAGTTATGCATGCTTGCATTATTAAATACAAATTTTTATTGTTTTCAGTTTTCCTTGAGCAAGTCAATTTTTAAGCTCAGTGAATCCAACAAGACTGCTCAAAGGAGAATCAGAGGAAATATGTCAGCAGTCAGTACCACAGTTTGTAATAACTAAGATGTAATTTGCCTTTACAGTCCCTCAGCATTTGCACTTTAAGTTTGTCTGTAACACGCCCATTATCCTACATTTTTGATAAATCCCTTCTGTCCTTTTTCAAATATATTTTGTAATTACCCACACATGATCATGCAGGCTTTATTAAAAAAAATTCAGTTCTTCAAAGTCATTCTTGGCAGTTTGTATACAGTTGCAAGAGGTGGCCTAGACTAATGGTGTCTCCATGGGGACACAACTCATAAATTGCACACTTGAGAATTTTAATCCTTGTGACTGTTTTTTTTTTTTTAATGATTCATTTCCTTGAAAAGATCAGTTTTGCCTGAAATCTCCTGATTGGGTTTACAACAAAAGTTTCAATACCATACTTATTTAAATCATTTGATTTAGATGGCCTTTTAGATGCACTATTTTTAATACTCACCTTCAAATCTATGTGAATTGTGAGGATTGATTATAGTAGTCAAACTGCCAATTGTAGATGCTGCAATTATCCTTTATGTATCGGCTAGTGCATAAAGGATTTGCAGAAGCCTGCATTATATAATGCATAGTCTCCAGTCTTGTTTATTTTTTACTAGTAGTCACTGTCATATTCAGTGATGAAGGCACATACACTTTAGCCTCTTTACCATAGGAAAAACATTGAAAATGTTATTATAGTGGAAATTAAAAAAATCAAGTATATAATACTTGATCATGTTTTAATTTTAGGCATTCAAATTATACCTTAATATGCAAAATGTGCAAAAAAAGCAACAGCTTGCCACGACTGGCATTAATTATTGTATTAAACTTGCACTTGGGTTTCGGTGTCTGTTAGTCTAAAATCTAAAATGTCATCAGTTATGAACAGATTTAAATATTGTCAATGATCATCTAAATCCAGTAAATCAGCTTAGAGATCCAGTGAAGAGAATTTTATCTCACACCATGTAGATTCAGAAGTAGCACTATAAGCCCACAGTTTGAGCAGTATTGTCTCCTTTGTGTGATTTGCATGTCTCAGTATCAGTAGAAATATAATCCGTCTCGCTGGCACTATCACATAATAAATTGTTTTGTACTCCCTGTGGCCTCAAAATTGTCCAGTCAATCAAGCAGCTGATGTTCACGCCGTGATAAATAAACTCGGGTATGATGATGAATGCGGTGCCTACATATTAATGATGAGTTAACTCTGTGACTGTGACTAGAGGTGCATGGGGATGGCAGTAAAGGGATTGATAATGTACTTAACTAATGGCAGATCAAAGATGGCCAAATATCAATTGAGGAAAAGAAAGTTATGGTGGCAGTTGCTAATAGAGACTAAACTTTAAATTATTGTCATAAATTGTAATTTTGTGTTACATTTGCAAATATTTTAGTCACAGTCTGGAGCCCTGAATAGAAAAAGAACAACACAAATTTTACAGCAAGAAGAGGAAAATGCTGAAACACTGTAATGCTTGTTATTATAATGTGCAACATCCACAGCCAACAGAAGCGACCCCTGAATTGAAGCCACATGTACATGGTGATAATAGAGAAGATCTAGCAGGCAAGGGCACCGCTGATGTGAATCAAAACCCTGCAGTTCTACAAAATAATGTTAAGCTTTGCCACATTTAGTTTGAGAAAAGAGACATGAGATAGTGTGAAGTGATAATAAAAGTAACTAATAGAATGCTGTTGTGTGGAATAGGATACATTTAAAAAAAAAGACTAATCTCCCTATTTCAGGCTCCCTCCAAAACCCATCCAACCCCAAACTGCAACCCTGATCAACCCACAAAAAAAAAAACAAATCTGGAAAAACCACACTGTATAACTACTAAAAAAGCAAGCAATGATAAACCTAAACCTTCTTCAGCTTCTAATATTTACATTCACAATCCATCCTTAAATTTCCCACAGAAGCTAACCCACTCCACAGAGCATAAGACAGCTCAAATAATTAATTCTAAGCAATAACAAATAAAGTTCTACGCCAATCCTAGTACATTAGTTAAAACTGAACTTGATAAAGGGTGTGCTGAATATAAACAATGCAATGCAAGGTAATTAAAGGGTGAGAATATGATCTGAAATTTACTTTCAGTTTTGCAGGGTAAAGAAAAAATGGCTGAAGGTCAGCAGCATGCAGGTTTTGAACAACTAGCACCATGGCCTTCCTGCACTGTAAAAAAAATGGATCCAGGAACCTTCGAAACTCATATTTTGATCTTGATGTGCCTCCTTCAGTATTAGATAGCTGAGACTGGGGACTGGAAGCATCTGCATGGCCAATATTTATCCAATGAGCCCAACTGATATTGTGGACAAAGTTCAAAAGATTTGGGAACCATTTGGTTAAGAAAATAAATTGAATTGTCCACACTCTTTAAGCCTTACAATTCTTAACTAATCTCTTAGAGCTCTGTCTATTTGATTAACAAATTCATTTTTAAGTCAGCAACTTCTTAACAGAGTGCTTTTATCTCCAAGTTTTAAAACTTGGATATCACTATGCAGTTTCATCTGATCCTTTTCAATACTTCTCATCTTGTACCAACAGGCATCCATTTTGTCACTTGATTCTGATGGTGGCTGCCACAGCTTCTTTGGCAAGTTAATAGCTGAGTAATGAGGCTTCTGGCTTGAAGAAGATATTTGTTCTCCCTGACAGTAAGAAGCACAAGAATTGCAAGAATTATGGAACATGGAAAGTATGTTTTGTGCTGGTAAGACAGAGCTCAAGCTCTAGCCAGCCATCACAGTGAAGTGTCATGTGACTTCCTCTATGACTGGATATTCTTATTTATTTTTCTTGCATTACTGACATTTATTCTGAGGTCACTGACTTCAGTTTTGAGGTCTGCCTTTCATTCACCTTTTGTTTTCACAATGTTAAAGTATTTTTTTTCAATGCCACTTTGAAATGAATGTTGGCTCCATTTTGTGTTGTAATGGCATCATGGTCAAGCATTCCAGTATCTGATATTGCATTGTGTTACAAAGCTGTCATTTAAAGATTTCAACTTTCCTAAAAGTTTTCACTGATATCCTTTCTCATCTAATTAAATAGCTAAAAGCCAATTTTTGGATTTTTTTTCTGTTCTCTCTTCTTACAAAGTTTATTTTGTTTCATTTATGATAGTTGCAAATTTTGCTACTTTTTTGCACTTTTCTGGTCATTTTCTAGGTGCACTTGCTTTGTATTAAACTTCACTTGGCTGATAAGCCAAATCTTATTGAGGACATCTGGCTTCAGCTGAAAAGTATTAGGGACAGAGGCTCTGTTTCAGTGTTTTATACACCGCCAGTGCAGAATGTAAGTTTGTAAAGGCCGACCCCTTTCCCAGCCGGCAGCTTCACCTCCAAGACCTGTGGCCTGGATAATTTACTGAGGTTGAATCTAAATATTAAGCCGCACCTCTAACAAATAAACTTTTTTTTCCGGCAATCGACGGTGTAAATACAACCACAACAGAAAAGCAGATATGTAAAATTAAACTGATTAATTGTATTAAATGAAACAACAACAAGAAATATGCAAAATAAATAAATAGAACATAAATAAAAAGATTATATATATATATATATATATATATATATATATATATATATATATATATATATATATATATATATTTATATATATATATATATATATATATATACTGCTCAAAAGAATTAAAGGAACACTTTTTAATCAGAGTATAGCATAAAGTCAATGAAACTTATGGGATATTAATCTGGTCAGTTAAGTTGCAGAGGGGGTTGTTAATCAGTTTCAGCTGCTGTGGTGTTAATGAAATTAACAGCAGATGCACTAGAGGGGCAACAATGAGATGACCCCCAAAACAGGAATGGTTTAACAGGTGGAGGCCACTGACATTTTTCCCTCCTCATCTTTTCTGACTGTTTCTTCACTAGTTTTGCATTTGGCTACAGTCAGTGTCACTACTGGTAGCATGAGGCGATACCTGGACCCTACAGAGGTTGCACAGGTAGTCCAACTTCTCCAGGATGGCACATCAATACGTGTCATTGCCAGAAGGTTTGCTGTGTCTCCCTGCACAGTCTCAAGGGCATGGAGGAGATTCTAGGAGACAAGCAGTTACTCTAGGAGAGCTAGAGAGGGCCATAGAAGGTCCATAACCCATCAGCAGGACCGGTATCTGCTCCTTTGGGCAAGGAGTAACAGGATGAGCACTGCCACAGCCCTAAAAAATGACCTCCAGCAGGCCACTAGTGTGAATGTCTCTGACCAAACAACCAGAAAGACTTCACGAGGGTGACCCAAGGGCCCCATGTCCTCTAATGGGCCCTGAGCTCACTGCCCAGTAGCATGCAGCTCGATTGGCATTCGCCATAGAATAACAGAATTGGCAGATGCACCACTGGTGCCCTGTGTTTTTTACAGATGAGAGCAGGTTAACCCTAAGCACGTGACAGAAGTGAAAGGGTCTGAAGAAGCCATGGAGAACATTATGCTGCCTGTAACATCATTCAGCATGAGCAGTTTGGTGGTGGGTTAATGATTGTCTGGGGAGGCATATCCATGGAGGGTCACACAGACCGCTACAGGCTTGACAAAGGCACCTTGGCTGCCATTAGGTATCAGGATGAAATCCTTGGACCCACTGTCAGACCCTATGCTGGGACAGTGGCTCCTGGTGCACGACAATTCCTGGCCTCATGTGGTGAAAGTATGCAGGCAGTTCCTGGAGGATGAAGGAATTGATACCATTGACTGGCCACCACACTTTCCTGACCTAAATCCAATAGAACACCTCTGGGACATTATGTTTTGGTCCATCCAATGCCACCAGGTTGCACCTCAGACTGTCCAGGAGCTCAGTGATGCCCTGGTCCAGATCTGGGAGGAGATCCCCCACAACACCATCTGTCATCTCATTAGAAGCATGCACCGATGTTGTCAGGCATGTATACAAGAACACAGGGGCCATACAAAGTGCTGCGTACAATTTTGAGTTGCTGCAATTAAATTTTGGCAAAATGGACTAGCCTGCCACATAATTTTTTCACTCTGATTTTTGGGGCGTCTTTGAATTCAGGGCTCTGTAGGTTGATCATTTTCATTTCCATCAAACGATGTGGCATCCTTTCGTTCCTAACACATTACCCAGTCTATATCAGTATAGATATCCAGGAGGATTTCTTTTTCCCATTGAGATCTGATGTGTTTTCAAAGTGTTCCTTTAATTTTTTTGAGCAGTTTATATATATATATATATATTGTGGTCCCCGGCCAGAATGCCCAGGAGGACCAGAGGAGGGCTTGTGCCTCCTCCAGACCGTGAGGGGGCATCCGTCCTGGTTTTGTTGGGGGCCTCGGGTACAGGGCTTGGAAGCCAGGCGGCGCCCAGGTGCCTGAGGAACCCTGGAGCCCAGCACTTCCGCCACACCAGGAAGTGCTGGGGGGAAGACGACAGGGGACACCGGACGGCTTCGGGTGCGCAGCCGGCACTTCCGCCACACTGGGGTGTGGCTAGGACTGATTGCCGGGAAGCAGCTGGAGCACATCCGGGTTCCCATTTAAGGGGCCGCCTCCCTCCAGTCAGCAGCGAGAGTCGGGTGGAAGAGGACGGAGCTGAGAGAGAGGACGGGAGGCGGCCAGGAGAAAGGCACTAGAAGAGTGTGGCCTGGACATTGGGGGAATCGGTGCTGGAGGCACTGGGGTGTGTGAGTGTACAAAAAAGCCTGTAAATATTGTAAATAAAAGTGTGTTGGGTGAACATAAGATGTCCGTCTGCCTGTGTCCGGGTCCCAGTCCACAATATATAACCATCCACCACAGCAACAACGTGACACCACCGTATATAAATACTGTACAACAAAACCTCCCTTGCCCCTGTAACATATAACAAACAACGAATAACAATGAATGATAAATGGAATGAATGATCGTTAATTATTATCCGGTTATAAAAGCTTTCCTGCAGATGGATGACTGTACGAGAGATAAGTGAGTTGTTTGAATTTCCTGGCAAATGGAGCAACCTCACCGTGATTCCTTTGCATGTGGTGGATGATGATCCAACCCCGGGGTCTCTGCAGATGAGTTATGGAATACAGTCCAGCGGAATGAAAAACAAACTAAGGTAAAAGCACGATGTGGGAAAAAAAACAGCAGGTAAGTTGCTTCATGGTTCTGAAAAAATGGTCTCCTTCTTTCTCCTCTCCTCTCTCATGTTTCATCCTGTGCTGGATGTAATTGATTGATAGTTAACAGGTGTTTTCCAGGTTTGGGGCTGCAGTTTACTTCCATCATCCGTCCCCCTTTGTATTTACGGGGACGACATTTACTGACGCACACAAACAGAAAATGGGACAATGGAAACAAGAGGCACTCAGTACTAACATTTGACACTATTACTATGTAGCCCCGCTACAAGCTAAAGGCACATCATATTAATAATATCAAAAAGGCAAGTTTACAGGGTGATATTGTAGTCATCTGCAGTGGACTGGCACCCTGCCCAGGGTTTGTTTCCTGCTCTGCGCCCTGTGTTGGCTGGGATTGGCTCCAGCAGACCCCCGTGACCCTGTAGTTAGGATATAGCGGATTGGATAATGGATGGATATTGTAGTCATGGAGGGTTTTAATTACCTGAATATTAACTAGGCTAGCCTTTTAAATAGCAGAGCGCACGAGCTTTTAGACGTAATCAGTGCCTACTTTTTAATATAGTATGTTAAAGCATCAACACAGGGGGAAGCCTGTCTAGATTTAGTATTTGTGATAACAGGGATAGAATGGAGGGTGTGGAGGTGATTGATCCACTTGGGTCAAGTGACCATAATATAATACAATTTTCAGTGTTTTGGCAGAGTGAGGATGCAAAAACTAAATCTAAGTTTAACTTTGATAGGGCAAATTAGAAACAGTGGCAGCAAAGACTAAAAGAAATAAACCAGAATGATTGTGAAGACTGTCAAGGAGCAGTTGAACAGGTTTAAGAATATTTTACATATAATGCAGGGCAGGTATATCCAAAAATGTGGAATTAGTAAGAAAAAAAAAAATCATCTGTGGCTTAATAAGGACATGAAAAAGAATCTTCAGTAGTCCAGTGTAATGATTCAGGGGTTTTTGAAGGAACAGAACACAAGCCTGTACTTGTTTTGCTCTGTTGTTTTTTTTTTTAAGTGTTAATATTTTTATCATTATATATTTGATATTCTTGGGTCATCATCTTGGAACTAGGAGAGCCTTTTCCTATTCGCAACAACCCAGAGCTGCCACAGTATGATGATGAGAAGTCAAGATATATGGCATCATTACAGTGACTGTATAAAGGCTGGCTTCACTGACTTCTTGGCATCCAAGATTGTGAATATTTTGGAGAATCTTTAGCAGATATAATACATCTTTGTAGAAATTAATATTTTAATGTAGGTTTTTTGGCAAAGATGTTTGGCTTGTAGTATATACTGGGCTCTAATATTTTGATTTTAACTTTCTGGAAACAACCTTGCTATGTTTTGACAATTTTTTTCTCTCTCCATGTTCTGGTTTGCCTTTTTTCAGCATTGACAGAAACCTAGCAGCAGGAGGAGGAGTACAGAAAGTTAATCAAAGACTTTGTTAAATGGTTCGACTCAAACCACTTACACCTTAACACCAGCAAGACCAAGGAGCTGGTGGTGAATTTTAGGAGGCCTAGGCCCCTCATGGACCCTGTGATCATCAGAGGTGACTGTGTGCAGAGGTTGCAGACCTTTAAATATCTGGAAGTGCAGCTGGATGACAAATTGGACTGGACTGCCAATACTGATGCTCTATGAAGGCAGGCTCTATTGTAGGATTAAAGTTGGACAGTTTAACATCTGTGGCAGAGCGACGGGCACTAAGCAAACTCCTGTCAATCATGAAGAATCCACTGCATCCATTGAACAGTGTCATCTCCAGGCAGAGGAGTAGCTTCAGTGACAGACTTTTGTCACTGTCCTGCTCCACTGACAGACTGAGGAGATCGTTCCTCCCCCACACTATGCGACTCTTCAATTCCACCCGGGGGAGTAAATGCTAACATTAATTTTATTTTAATTTTTTTCATTTTCTTCATTTTTATTACTATTTAATTTAATATTGTTTCTTTGTATCAGTATACTGCTGCTGGATTATGTGAATTTCCTCTTGGAATTAATAAAGTATCTATCTATCTATCTATCTATCTATCTATCTATCTATCTATCTATCTATCTATCTACCTATCTATCTATCTATCTATCTATGTATGTTTTCACAAACTGTTAACATACCTGCTTTTGTTTTGTGACACCCTGGGTTACACAAACACAACTGAGCTGAGAATAAGGCAAAGGTTCCTGTTATATCTGTTGTAAAATTCAAATTAAGCTCAAAATTACATTTTTATTTTGAGAAGGGGCAGAAAATATGTCTAAGAACCACAAAACATCATAGCGTTAAGGATCTTACCATTACAAAAGTGCATAAGCCAAGAAACTAGACAAGCAAGCCACAAGATGAAATAACAAAACGGGCAAGCAAATCTCATGGTCAAAGAGCATGTAGGTATCAGAATTCCAGAAAAGGTAACCACAACCAAGTGGCCAAGCCAAAATGCAAAGCCAGGATAGTCAACATTCTTAATAATAACTTTTCCAATTTCTTGCCCCTACTTATTCCAGAAAATTTGATTGGTATTTGCAGAGATTTTTTGGTCAAATTAGGATGTGTTGAGCTGAGCGCAGCCATCTTATATAGGAAGAAAGGAACTGACCTCACAATGTTGCATCTCACATTGTGTGACCAGCAGCTGCCATAAAAATGGTAAGCAACATGTCTGCTCCAGACATAAGTCCACATAAATGGTGCTACTCACAAATAAAACAGATACCTAAAATTGTTACACATTGATGTTATCAGAAAAAAAGGAAGTTATTAACATGTGAGTTATGATATCCTGACACACAAAATGGTGGTAACTATAAAATCATAAAACAAAAAATTGAGCCATCCATGCAATCAAGTGCATAATATGGCAATTAAATAGCATCTCTGATATTACAATGAAGATAAATTATTGATTATGCAAAACAATCAGCTTTATTGGCACAAATCTGATGCTTTGCGGCTAGAAGGCATATATTCTTTGCATTATATACACTGTATCAATTGTGTGGTTGTACATGTGAAAGTTTCTTTTCCATGATTTATACCCCTGGTGTTCGTGGACAAAATATAAGTACTTAACAGTCTCAATTTATTGCCATATGAAATACAATTTTGATTTTGGTAGTGATCATTTTGACTTTAGCTAACTACTCACATTAAAGATTCATTTAGCTCTATGGTTTCTCTGCCAAATCTGTGTCTCTAATGGAAATAAGGTGTTGTAATGACAGTATACAACAGAAAAAAATTTCTATGGCTGAGTGTGCCAAGGCGCAATGTACAATGCATATCAGAAAACTAGCACATTCATTGCCTATGTATGTGTATCTGCAATAAAACATGACACCCGGCCGTTTGGGAATTCTGAAGTGATCACCAGTAGGGACTTGTGTGTGATTATATGGTAAAAGAAAAAAGATAAACATTTAAATGCTAAAAAAATAACAAGCCTAGATCAAGCCCCTATTGATGCCCAACTGTTTGTATGCAATGGGTGACAGAAGCTTCTCAATAATTATGCAGGAGCACAGGATTTATGTGCTCAGCTCTTTTGAACCTGTAATGGAATCAAATGCACCCAGCAGGCACCTGGCCCCTAAAATTAAAATAAAAGAAAACAGAAGTAGAAAAGCACCATTTTCACAGTCCCAGTGCAAGCCTCAAGACATACGGGGTCTCCTTGTCTATAATATTAAAAAATGTTTAATGTTCAAAGAACACCCAGTACTTGAAAGTAAATGATTACTTTTCATGCAATTCTTTTTTGGCATTGCCCCATCAACCAGCAGCATGGCTGTTTAAATCTCAAACCATATATAAAGTATTTTTACAGATTTTCAAGACACTTCTTAAGGTTAAATGTGCCTATGTGTGCCATCTTGTGAATCATATCCACTGCTGCTTAGTTTTCTCTTTCCCTTCTATGGAGCAGATCCACTTATGGAAGCTGCCCATTTACTTGTACAGAACATAAACACTACTATCATTTTGATGGTTGGGGAGAACATAAAATTGCCAACGCTATCAAGGCCTTCATTAAACAAAAGAATAAAGACATTAAAATAAAATAGACATGCTAACACCTTAAACTGGGGCCATGGGATTAATGTAGATTTGTTACAAACCTGCATCCAACATTTAGGGATACATAATGAAAATTAAGAGTTCTTTTAAAAGACAGAATGATGATGACAATTAGATGATTCTTTATTGCCTATCTAC
This sequence comes from Polypterus senegalus, assembly GCF_016835505.1. NCBI lineage: Eukaryota > Metazoa > Chordata > Cladistia > Polypteriformes > Polypteridae > Polypterus > Polypterus senegalus. The sequence continues at coordinate 109,964,287 of NC_053166.1, forward strand.
TGTCCCTCATATGCCAGGCTATAAGATATAAAATGCTTATAATAATTCAGATGAATTTGTGACTTCTACTAGAACACAGTTAATCTGCCTGGCACAATCAGTAAAAGTTGCTTCATTTTTGTGTTTTCTAACAGAGCTAAAGTGAGAAGTTTCTGCTTGGAGGTGCAGGAACATCATCTCCATAGTGTAGTTGGCTGATAGTAACCTACTGGGCTAAAGCAAGTAGCATTTGTTAGCTAAACTACAGATTTTCAAATTCTGCAAGTGTATTGGAAAAAGAGGACGTGGATTTGACTAATGAAGTGACTACACTGTGAATGGTGAACACTACACAAAAGTGTACAATGCAGTACTGTATATTAGCAAATTGTAGTGTATTTGTTTAATGTACTTATTATATGGTGTTTTTAATACAAATTTTTGTTTTATTAGCAAGTGTGTACAGTGTTCTGCGATTGTGCATTATTTAAAGTAAATTGCATAAATTGGGTATCAGCAGTGACCTGTTAATCTGCTGCTTAAACTTAATTTTCTAAGACTGTATTTCACCTAATATATCAATCAATCATTTTGAGCTTAGCATTCTATGCATGGCTTTGATAAAGTGTTCCATTAAAACAGACAAAGAAAAAATCTTTTTACAGTTAACCTTCATTGCCACAGAACCTCGCACAGTGTACTTTTAATTTACCAGGCTAACATTCTGGTGTGGTGCAGCTGGAGAAAGTGGAGCTGCAGTCCAGGATGGCATGGCATATACAGATTACACTTCCATTATACTAAAGTATTTCTTTAGCAGAGAATACTTACAACTTAAGGAACATGGTGGTGCAATACTTAGGCACTTCTAACTCATATAGTATCTTTAGGAGGCTGTGTTTGAAACCTTACCTGTGTAGAGATTGCATGTTCTTCCATAGTCTGTATTATTTTTTTTATTTAGATAACCCATTTCCCTGTCATATCCCAAATATATATATGTACAGTATATATATATATATATATATATATATATATATATATATGTGTGTGTGTGTGTGTGTATGTGTATACTTATATACAGTATGTGTGTGTAGTCATGATTATTAGTAACATTACGCTGGTTCATATGCATTCATAAGTAAGAACAACAGGGACACAGTTGGAATCCTGTTAAGGGTAAATTTCACACAAACATTAAGATGTTTTTCTTCACACAGAGAATCAGAGACATATGGAATAAGCTTCCAGGTAGTATGGTGCATAGTAGAACTTTAGGGACTTTCAAAACTAGACTTGATGTTATTTTGGCAGAATTACATGGACAGGACTGGCAAGCTCCTTTTGTGCTGAATGGCCTGTTCTCGTCTAGATTGTTCTAAAGAGTGTGGCCTGCAATGAATCTGCATTCCATACAGAACTTGTTCCTGCCTTGCACTCGATGTCTATGCCGATGCTCTAGATCCCGGGGCGCTATAGTGGATCAAGTAAAATTGAGAACCAGTACAGGTACAGTATGTACTTATTACAAATTACAAGTGTATGAAGATAAACACAAGGGAACCACTAAAACAGTACAGCACAGAAAATCTTTTTAAATTATCACATAATAACCAGTAAACAGGCTTATCATTTAATTAGGGAAAAAAGACTAACTTGTCAACTAAAAAAAATATGCATTTTGGGAATGGTAATGTAATTAATTCTACTATAAACATTTAAGTTTGTAAGAAAATAACTTCTGTAATCACTGAAAAATATTGATTGATTATTAAAAATGCTTGAGTATTCACGTATAACCTGACTAGTGCATAACAAAAATATTAAGCAGGACACTCTAAAAAAAGATGAATGTCTAAAGTAGTTGTGTTGTAAGTGTGTCTCTTTAAGCAATTGCTCTTACAAAATCAAACAGATACTCTATCTTAAACCATGATCCAAACTGAAAACTAAATATTTGGTAACTTTTTTCCAGTATGCTGGGAGGCTTATTTTTTAAAGGTTTTTTTTTTTTTTTTTTTTTGCAAAATAGTCTTTTTTCTTATTTAATCACTACTGTATTCTTTTCTACTTTAAAATACATCATCCCTTTACCCGTAATAAGACAATTGGCAGATTTAAATAAATGTTTTATAACGTTCCAAAAGGGTTAAGGCTACACATAACGCCACGAGAGCTCTAACCGCCTTACCTTAAAAGCACTAAAAGAAAGAAGAACTTAAAAGCTCTTACCTGTCGATACACAATACTGTAACAATCCCCACTGTGGTAAACTGATTGCTTACATCTACAACAGTCACGGCTTTGCACATGAAATTTCCAAAGACCCAGTGTCGATCTCTGACTAGCTGGTGAATAGTAAACGGCATGACAAGGAGGAACAGCATGTCAGCAATTGCCAAGTTGAGCACGTAAATGTCAGATACCATTCTCTTTTTGCAGGTGGCCACCGCGTAGATCACTAAACTGTTGGCAGCGACTCCGACTATGCAAAGGATGCCGTAGATGGAGGGTAAGATGTGCATGACAGTGGTGCTGTCCATCGCCGCGTCTTGGAGCCAAGTCCCATTCAAGCACAAACCGCTCGAATTGCCGTTAAAGTCGGGCTCCTTACATGAAAAATGGCTTTTATTCATCCTTCGTACAAATAAACGAATAAGTGCCCAGATACAAACGGAAATCCACACATTAAGTTTACTAAGTGAACACTGGAAGAAGCGATCACGCACTGCTGAGAATCATTATCGTTATGATTATCAGACTGCACAGTTGCGCCTCCACTCGTTTTTCCAAATGTTGTAAATTCAGAGAGAAAAAAACGTGATGAGATAACTGCTCGAAGGAAACTTACTTCTTTCGCGATGTCAGTCTCTCACACTATGTTCATTTGTGTGTATTTAAGCGTGTGCGCGTGTGCGCGCTGTCGCTACAAGTAGTCTGTGTGCGCGCACTTTTCCTAGCGCGATTCTTACTAGGTTCGGGCACACGCAAGCAAGTCGTTCTTCTCTGCCACCTTACTTAACATCTTATTACCTTCCTACGACGCTTGAGAACTGGTGTCAGACTTCGTCTATTCCATGGTAGCATTATACTTGTTCTTTTTTCAAATACTGTATGCTTATTGATGACCACAAGGAAAGTTTTCGAAGGTGCCTCTTTTAGATGCCTAGCGTGATTCCTTAAATTTAAGAAGTAACAGTTTAGCTAGATTATGATAGATGGCTTTTGCAATATCTTAAGTACTGTAACAGAAAAATACAACATCTATGTAAATAGAATTGAAATGCAGAAACAATGAGGCATAAGAAACAGTGCACTAATGGACTGACGCATTTTGTGTTAAAAAAGAGACAAGTAACAACACATGCCTTTACTTAGAGAGTATGCGTATTCCAGTCCAGTGTTCTGGGTAATGTAGAGACTTTACTGACGGCAGAAATGGACATCAGTCTACACCCACACACAAATTCAATCAGCAGTCATCCCTTAAATATATTTTAAAATGTAGAAGGATGATTAACCAGAGAAAATCCACATTAAGACTGGGTAAACTGCTAACTTTCAGGTAAGCAGTGCCTGGGAGACATTAGTCAGGAGCTGTGAGGGTAAACATTACACCCCTCTGCCACCTAAAATTACTTATGCTATATGCAGTGGAATTGATATGTGATCTGCTATATTATGTACATATATAATCAAACAAGCTGGAGTGAAAACAAATTTTATATAGTAAGAAACCAGGTACAATATGCCACATGAAATGAATAAATGATATGCAATTATTATTATGAGGTCAACTGTAATTTGCATATTTGTAAGGCCATCACAGGAGAAGTGCTGCCTCTTTAAGTGATTTGCCTCCTTACATTTGTTGAGCCTTTTATGTAATCAGGTAATTAATTTCAATGTGACCGCCAATTAAGGCCATTATTAGATTCATAACAAAAGACTGAAAAGTGAACATGTTTTTAGACAGTTAAGGTTTGGTATATGCAAAACAACACATAGTGCAATCTAGTATTAAAAAGCTGGGCTGAGCTGAAACATGAACTAAGATCAACCAAAAACAATTTGTGTAACTGTGGATTAATTTCTGATTCAGTAATACAAGAGCTTCAGAAGCATTAAGCAAGCTGAGTGTGCTGTACTGGCCACTGCATACTATAGCAACCAGAGAGGCCGCCTGCTGGCAAGATCCATACTTGGGGCAAAAAAAAAAAGACACAGGATGTTACAATAACACATAAGGAAATTTATATTAAAAAATCAATACAGCACCATTCCATGCATTCACCCATTGTCTGAACCTGGTATATCCCCAACAGGTAGTCATCCTGACAACATTGGCAAAAAAGTAAAGGAGCAAACATTGTTTAGGACACCAATCTATCATGGGGCATATTAGCTTATACACATTATCTATATGATCAATTCATGTAGTATATGATTATAGCGTATGATGCCTGTTAAAATGAACAGCACAAAACACATAGTAAAATGAGGATCGTGTGTGTTCTGTTGTTTGGCAGTACTAAAATGACCATGTTAGCAGGTAAGCAGAACACAATGGAGAACTATGAAAGGACTACAAGGACTACAGGATTGGTTCCTGCCTTGCGCCCTGTGTTGGCTGGGATTAGGATGGGCATCAGCAGACCCCCGTGACCATGTGTTCGGATTCAATGGGTTGGAAAATGGATGGATGGATGGATGGACAAGCTGTGAAATGTGAAGGTCACTAATGAAGATGAGTAGAGCCATGTGAGTTTGTAGAACAGTAGTGGTCCAGGAATGGTTGACCACACTCTTGGTTTTTCACTAGCTGGGCAATAGTTGCTAGTTGTCTGTGGCTTTTAAGCAGGCACTGACATGGTTTTAGCATTTGACTATTGAGTCCTCTGTTTTGATTCCTTTGTACTTGCCAAGATCATCCATAGATTTTTTGACTTAGGTAATAATATTGTGTTGCTTTTGTATTTTTATTTTTAATGCTGATGATTTCATTTTGTGTTTAACATTATACTTTTTAAAATGTGTTTCTTTGTGCAGCATATCACCATATTTGTACCATTTAATGACTTATCAGATGCCAGCTTATTTAAGTCCAAAAGACTGCTGTAATTCCTTATAATAACGGCTAGAGAATCGAGAAAAGACTAAAACACAAAACCATTTTGTTAAGAATTTTGGGTTACCAACTAAAAGCACTCCATTTGGAAAGTTCGGTTGCTTAATTTACCTCATCTTCTCTCAAGGTAGGAGTTTCTATTCTAATACATGCCAGCCTGAAAAACAAAAATATTAACAGTAATTTGTTCTATTCATTGAAAGATGCTAATTTTGGGCAATCTTCTGGCATTAGTAACTCCTTTTGTTTGTTTCTGAGTACTGTGGAAAGTAGAAGGAGCTCTTGAGCTATTCCAAACATATAAATAAAAAATGTGAAAAGATTACATTTACAAACATAAAAAATGTATTGAAAATTTAAAAGTAAATAAACATAACACAAGATAATTTAAAAGTAATTAAAACACCTGTTATCTGTGAAGGCCTTACTAAACAGGTAAACCTTCTCTGCCACCATGGATAACTGCTGCCTTATCCAGTTCTGTACGTACCAAGCATTCCCACTTTCACCTCTGAGTCTTCTTCTCCCAAATCATTGAGAGAAATCAATTGGTGAAGTACAAACTTTTTTTGCACATGTATTTCAATAAAGGATTTGGATACTTTAATTTATTTAGATGATTTGATAATCAAGTCAAGTCAAGTAGAGCTTTATTGTCATCCTAACAATATACTTACAGTACACAGTAGGACGAAATATCGTCCTCCAGAGTCAAAAGGTGCAATACACAAGATATATATATATATATATATATATATATATATATATATATATATATATATATATATATATATATATATATATATATATATATATATATATATATATACTATGATAAAAAAAAGAAAAACATATGCAGTGTTATGTAGTGCTATGTAATCCAGAGAGTGTAAGGAGTAAAGTGTCCAGTGTGGAGGAGGGCAGCATGGTGTTCAGGAGTCGGACTGCTTGAGGAAAGAAACTTTTCATGAGGAAAGATGAAGAGTCTCATCTTTAAAATTGACAAAGTGTCCTGAAACATCTCCAGGACTGCAGTCTGAGAGTGTAAAATATATATAAATATAAATATCAGTTTCTCCAACCTTAGGTAGAGTATCTGGCCTATATGTTTCACAGTAATAGACTCCATCCATTAGAGGACAATGTGAAAGCAAGCAGCCTTGTACAGTATGTTACTATGGGCACTGTGTTCCAAATCAGAGCAAACTCCTAGCACTCCTGTACAGGCTGCTGAGAGAAAAGACTGTCTGGTGGATTAAGAGAATAAAATGCTTTTTAGGGCTGCAAAAGTTTCTGACTAATGACAGAGTGCTGACCTTGCCTTTAATGTTGGTGTGAAAAGCTTATGGAATTTGTGCTGTCATTCAGCATATCATGCTAAAAGGGAATGAATATCCTGTTGCATATGAATCTCTCACACACTCTAATGCTGAGCTGAAATATTTACAAATAGAAAAGGAAGCCCTGGGATTGGTGTAGAGAGTTAAGAGATAAATTTGATATTTGTTGGGGATGTGATTCAATCTGTTGACAGACCACAGACTCCTCCTGCCTTTGTTTGGGAAAAGAATCACCTTTCCACAATGGCAGCTGCATGTATTCAGCTCCGGGGTATAATTTCTTTGTTATTGGTTGTTGTATGGCTTATTGTAGGGCTGAATACCATGGATTGTAACATTTCCCCTTACCTGAGACTAATGATGCAGCAATGGAAACATTGTCTACCAACATTTCTACTCAGCTGTCCAAACACCAGGAGGAATCATCCCTGAATGTAACTCAACTGGCTAGCCCATGCCGCACATTTAGAACCAGTACTGGTGTGAGCCATGGTTTTTCAGTTTACTATGGAAGATTTTCCAGTCAGGGTCAAGTAACCCTTCAAAAGGAGGAATCAACTATCAAGAAAAAAGAGCTGTGTCCTTTGGGAATTCTGTTTAATTACTCTAAAGAAACTAAGAAAAGCAGTGTTGAAAAAACTCAACACAGGACAAAAAGCAATGGCATGCAAGAACATTTGGTGGCTAAATTTGGGTGAAAACATTGTGCACATGTGTAAGTAGTGTATGGATTGCTAAACAGAACAGAAACACCAACCAAAACACAATTTCATCCTTTGGAATTTTGAGGTGAGTGTTGGAAATGTTGTCTTTGCTGACCAATTTCACATTTATGCTGGTTGTAGATGTGTGCAGAAAATGGTTAGACGTATGTTATAGATAACTACCTAAGATACCATCATGAGATTGAGAAGGCTGTTTGCTTCTGATAGACTACCTGTACAGACAGTAACCAATAGTGGTACAGCTTTTACATTGATGGAATTCCAGTCATTTGTGAGGCAGAATGGCATCTTGCTCAGTTACTCTGTACCAGGTAATCCCCCAACAAATGGAGTGGCTGAGTAGACTCAAGCTCATAGCAGGCAGTCACCCACTGCCTTGTACTTTCAGCCTTCCAGGCTCACTGGAATACCAGCCTCAGTGTAATTGTTGCTGCAGCATCCTTCCATGTCCACATCATCGTGGGAAAGGGGAATATCAGAGCTCCCTCACCAACCCTCCTTTACAATGGCCTCCTTGCCAGACAACGGAGCAGGGTCCATCCTGATCAGGATGCCAGATCATCCTTTACAACAAACATGTTTGCAATGGGTGGGAGTTTCTTAAAAAACAGTTCAGCTGACACTATATGACTGAGGCAGTACCTGCAAAAGGATTAACCTGATCATTGTGCTACTAATAGACCATTTGTGGTGGGTGATCCAATTTAACTCTTCAATACATAAATGATAACGGGAGTGGCAAAAGGTCTAGTGTAATACAGTGTAAGGGACATTAATTCACTGTGACATTCAGATTACAGTTGCTCTGTCTGATTTTAATTTTTGTATTTTAGTTTTGTTTATAATCTGTGCTTTATCTATTGTTTGATGTCATTGAGTGTTTAGAAAGGCGCCTACAAATAAATAAAATATATTATTATTAAGTGTCATGTAGATTTTGGATCACTGAATGTTATGAATATACACTGTTGTACACAATATACTGTCGTATTTTTCTAGAGTTACATGTTGTTTATTCCCTTTTCTTTAAAAAAAAGAGAGAGTTACGCTTTTAGACATTTATTGGTATGCCACGTTACAGATATATTTATATTTGCAATCTCTGAGGGGAGGAAATGTGACATATTGAGTTGATATGACTAGCTTTTGTTAATGTACCAATTCTCTTGTACCTGCTGTGTTTTTTAATTAAGATTTTCAGCATGTGTAATGTGAGAGTTTGTTAATGGCAGACAGACAATGAGGTAGCCACATAAAGCAGAACCTTTATTGGTTTCCCCCATACTACAGTAAATTGATGCACGTTATAAAGCAGCATGGAAGAAGGAAGACTTAAGCTCATTAAAGCATGGAATGTGAATGGAAAGTGGTTCTCCTGGTAATGCCAGAATGTGAATGAGGAAACATTACACATGGAAGAAGCCCAGTGCAGATCTGGTGGTTGAGGGCATATTAGAAACAATAATATCAAAAGGACATCCAGGGTTAAGACTGCTAAGCAATAAAAAGATGTCAATCTAGAACCATGGAGACAAAGAACGTGAAGGATTACCTCTGTTTACCTGACTGCTGAGGCTAATACTGAATTGGAAAAAACTAGCAAAATGGTGGCAAAGGGGGTGGGTTGTGTTGCTGTTTTAGAGCACATGAACTCCATTTGGGTTCCCACCCGCAGAGCCTTTTGTGTGGAGTTCACACTTTCTTCTCATGTTTTTCTTTGTTTCTTAGATCCAAAACAATCCTGGCATGGGATGTTAGGTTGCTTTTTATTTTCCAGTTGCTTCCCATCTTGCTTCTTGAATACATTGTGGTTCTGAATGTACGTCAGGTTAAAAGATTATGTATGAAAAAGAGTGAATAACTATGCCCCCTACTAAATTAGATGACACATTTTTAAACCAGTTTGCATGTTTTTCCTGTGCTCATGTAGGTTTTCTTCTGGAAACTGCATGGATCATCAACTTGTGAAATCTCACATGTATTAGTTATTTCTTCATTTCTTAGACAAAAAAAAAATAAGCTACATGTAACCACATTAGTGATCATCTCTTTTTCAGGGTACAACTCTGAAGGAGTGAACTGTATGTACGATGTAGTCCTGGATCTGATTTTAATACATTCTGGTATTCTGGTTAACTGTTGATTCTGACATGAGCCAGTATAAATACATGTTTCCCATGATGGACTGACATCTCATTTGGGGTTTACTCCTGCCTGACCTATTATGCTGTTGTGTTTGGTACTAGCTCCTTGTGACGAAGTAATACAAACAATCAGTTCATAATATGAGTAGATGCATGTTTTTCAAAATGTAATAAACAAATACTTGTAATGTAATGAGAAGAAGCAAGTACTGTAATGATCTTGCCAATTAATCTATTTGACATTTTTCTTTTATCATATGCTATATACTAGCTAACTAGAGGAAAATGTAAAAGATCATCGCACATTTTGCATTATTATCCTTCAAATAACGATTATAGCCATTATTAAAACAGAATCTTTTAAAATTTTCAACATTTTGATATCCATTTCAGTATGAGAGCAGCTGTTACTTGAAAGCAGAGAGGGGAGGCAATTGTGCTGCCAATTGGTAACATAACCACTCTTATACAAGGATCACTTAATTCACAATTCACACAATTCAAAGGGTCATGGCTCAGCTGTATTATCATGCAGTGTGCTTTGCACAAGGTGGGTGGGATAGCAAACATATTACATTTGAGCTTATAATACCATTCTATCATAACTTCTTTTTTATGGAATATCAGGTATGACCAGTTCATGCCTTGTTTTAAAAGCATCCTTGCCGCTACCTTCAGCTATACTTGCTGGCAGAACTACAGTATTTGTAGGCCTTAAACAACTATGGACTTACTGCATGAGCATTAGCAGGAATGACAAAAAAAGGAAACAAAAGTTTACAAAGTCAAATGCAGATCTGAGGCCTCATGTATAAATGGTGCGTACGCACAGAAATGTTGCGTAAGAGCTTTTCCACGTTCAAATCGCTATGTATAAAACCTACACTTGGCGAAAAGCCACGCACTTTTCCACGGTACCTCATACCTTGTCGTATGCAAGTTCTCCACTCAGTTTTGCAGACTGGCAGCACCCAGCGTCAAAGCAATGCTACTGCTCCTGTGTGGTTACTCCTTATTTTCCTGGCGCAGCTTTATAAATACACTGAAATTAACCGCATATTGTTTATTAATGTAATGCATCTGATTGTAATTAACTTGTAACAATATAATGGTCCAGGGAATTGCCATAGTATTCCAAATACCATAACTGCTTTAGCGTTGTTACTCTCACTGCACCTTCTTCTTCTTTTTCTTCTTTCAGCTGTTCCCGTTAGAAGTTGCCACAGCGGATCATCTTTTTCCATATTACTCTCACTGCACCACTCGAAGTATTTATGTCACTGTATCTGAGTGTGAATCACAGCAGCAGCTGATCAGAAAGAGAATTATCGGTATACCGCTTCAAGCACACGCTACCTCATGGCAAAATGTTTCAAAGCCTTTCCTGTACTGACCTCGCGGTTCAGAAACAGTTTCATCCCAAGAACTTTAAACGCACTCAATCAATTGCTCCTTGTAGAACTGTCTGTTCCTATACAGTAGGTAGAATTACTTTACTGTAAACTTGCACTACAGTTATAATATCGCATAACCTGAACCACTTTATAAAGCGCCTATTTACATATAATGACAATATAATTTTTAAGATGAAATGCAGCAAAATATGTTTATTATATTATACAGGTAAAACTTTAACTCCATTTAAATAATCTATATTCTTCACTGGGACTGGCGTGAAGGATAGAATAATTAAACATGTACTACGAAGATATTTCAATGATCCCTAAACGTTTTGAGGAATCGGCGCTCTAAGCTTACAGATGGCTTAACGTCTATTACAGAGCTGATTGTGTGGCGATCGGTTACTTGGAGAAAGAAAAGCAAAGACTGTAGGGGCGGCCACACCAATATATATTGAATATAAAACAGAAAGAGAAAATAACGACACAGCTAAAAATGCAGTGGCAAATTTCGACAAAAGTTAAATGCTTGTGTCATGAGCATGAGGCAGCTATGCAGTGTCCGCAACAGTCGTGGCCATCCACCGTGCATAAGATACCATTTTGACATTGGTGGTCGAAGGAGCCACCAATTCTTTCTCTGCCCAGGGCCGCCACAAGCCTAGAGCCGCCCATGAGTACTGCTGCAATAAATAATTTCATCGATGGTCGCACACAATCACTGTGCCGTAAAAACCCATGTTTAATAACTCCTATTTAAATACTCCTATTATCATGAAAATTATATCACGTATACATCTCAGTATTTTAGCAATTCAGAGAGCTGTAATATCACGAACGTAATGGATTCTGTGTCCAGTCGGAGGAAGAGAGTCGGTTTAAGAAGCAAGTAGTGATTCACACACAGAGCACGTAGAAGATCACATACAAAACAAAGCATTTAAAGTGCTACTTTAATTATGATGTGATTTGAGAAACTGGTTAATTAAAAGATTTTAAGATGACGTTTATGATGTTCTACTTTAATGACAAAATAAACTACATGATTAAAGTGGAAATTTTGAGATTGAAGTTGACATTTTGATACTGATATCACTGATATCTGAGCTTTGAAGTTTCTCCAACATGCTATGTCACTCAATCAACTTCCTTTTGTTGATTATACCATGGTTTAATTAAACAAATAATATGTTTTTCCTTTGCCTTCACTTGGTATTCACTGAAATTCTTAGATTTTCTCCCGTGCTTTTCCCATTGTCTTTTCACAGAAGGCTGAGCTTAAGGGCGGTTTATATTGATTTGCATATTCAAAGAGGCGTAATTCTGGGAGGAGTTGGGGCGGGACATAAGGCACGTGCACGAGTGTTACTTTTCACGCTGACCAGGATTTATGTAGCGGAAGAACGTAGAAGTTGGAGTATGCAGATTCCTGCATCTAGATTTTTCTGTGCAGAAGCACATTTCGGCTTTTGTGCTTACTCCATGTTATAGTATGAATTCTATGCATGGCATTATACATGAGGCCCCTGGTCTTTATAAGAATCAGCTTACACATTTGGGAATTAAAAGCAAAAACATTAAGGTAATCACAAAGAGCACTATCAGACATCTTGTTTTTGTAACAGGTTAAACTAATCTAAAAATTTAGAAAGTGGCTGAAAAAAAACCTTTATTGACAGGATGACAATTTTACCCATGGTCAATGATGACTTAAACAAGTCACAGCCAGTATTTTTCTCCAGGCATTCTGGTTTCCCCCATTTTCCCAAAGATTTGACAGCTCTAATTTGGTCTGGCTTGAGTGTATTGCTTTATATGACACAATCATTCATTTTGGAATGCTCTAAGGATACAACTATTATTTCAACTGTTCTGTGTGAGTGACACAATGTGTTTCATAACACATAGAAAATGTGTGTCCTGGTTACCTGGGCAGTGTGCACTGTGAGGTAAACCATTAAAGAAGAAAGGTGTCTTTTGCTTCTCCTGTGATTGATTGTGTTATTGAACACAGATATTTTATATTATTAAATGTTATGGTACCCAGGATGTAATATTGCATGTACAGCTGAAATACCATAAAGGATTGGTTTTTACCTGATGCTCAGTGTTTACAGGCTAGGCTACAGTTTGCAGACTAGATAAATGACGTAAAGAGACATGCCAGTTTGGGAAGCCAGTATTAATTAGGTGGAAGTACAACTTGCCCATTTCCAGTAAACAGCAGACCCCTTTAACCTTATCAGAAACAAAATGGGGCCACTCACTCTCCTATCCACTATTTTGTCTAATGGTTGTCCTTTTAAAAGAACAGGTATATAAGAGATCAGACCTTTTAAGGGCTAGTATAGGTTTAAGAATGTGTGGACTCTAGAAGCCATTAGAACGAGTTGCAAACTACTTTAAATGCAGGGATCATTCCTAACCAAGAGTGTGGGACTATCCAGAAGTTGTTTAAAGCTACTAAGAGACCATTATAGCTTAAGTTTATTTTCCATGTGAAGTTTTGTGTCTTTCTTAAGTGAGATCTATCTTTAGGCAGGCCAGTGAAGGTTCTGGCCTGGCATATGGATCTTTTAGAGGCCTCATAGTCTTGTCAATATTTTGTGTGCTTCTCACCACAACAAAGATAAAGTACACATTGACTCTGGAGTCAGAAATTGAGATTGGAGCAAAAGACCACTGGTGTGAAGCAGAGACAATGGTTGAGGTAAAGAGAGAGATAAAGAGACTGGAAGTAAGAATGAGAATATTGTGATACTTTTGAGGTAGGTAAGTGAGTAATCCACTTGACTGAGAAGAGAGGTGATTAAGAACCTTGCAGCCATGTCCTGAGTTTCAGCAGGAGTTTTTTTGCTTTCATTTTCTTTGTTACTTAATTTTCTTTCTTTGGCCTTTCAAGATAAACTCAACAGGTCTTTGATGCAGATTTTCCCTTCTATGAGTTACAGATAACAAAAAAAAAATTCTTGTGGTCAATCTGCATGTTGATCTGTCTTCACTGTATTAAAACATTTACTAAATGCGCTGCAATAATCAGGCTTCTTACCAGATCACTGTGGTGTTTAGATATAGCCATGCTTGTCATTACAAAGGTAACAAGTCAAGACCAGCATGTTCATGTACATCAAACTGTGATGAAGTGGCTACTACTGCAGCAATCTCAACGTAGGAAAAAAATGTATACTGCAGACTCACAAAACTCAAAGGAGGCCTCAGATTCAAAAATTCGGCCTGCAGACCTGCACTCCAAACAGGTCTAAAAAATACTAAAGAGGCATCCAAAACTACATGGTAAGCCTTGCTTCCAAAGATCAAGAAACAGGCTTTGTGGTCTGCATAGCCAAAAAAGAGGAGAAATTTATAATTCTCAAAAAGAGAGAGAGAGAGAGAGGTGGGAACCATCAAAGCCCAGGCCAACAATAACAAAAATAAAATAACTTATTGACAAAATATTTCAAATAAAAAACAAGAAAAAGAATGTCAAAAATATCAAAAAGTTGGCTACAAGAGGTATACCAAAAGAGAACAAAGCCGGATCCCAAATCAAAAAGAAAAAGAAAATAACAGAAAGAAAAGCAAGTTCAAAACCAGAATAATGAAGGAAGAAACTATACAAAAAATCAGGGAATCCAAAACTGAGGTAAGCATCAACAGTATGAAAGTTATTTCCTCAGCAATAATACTCAGGTAGCTCAGGCCTTATACAGGTTGAGGATGGTTCATCAGCTGTAGCCTCTGGGTGCCCAGACAAGAACAATAATAAAGCAAACAATAAACCAAATTTATGTATATGCTTGACAAATAAACAGTAATTCCAAAGCATAAACACAATAGTAGAACAAAATATTAAATAAGAGAAACAGAAGACTCACAAAGAGTAGCAAAAAGCAACAAAATACACAAGCAAAGGGCACACAGAACAGCAATAGAGTGGTAGATAAACTATAATAACCAGCTGTCTGGCAGTTACACGTGGTCAAGATGTCTGTGTTGGTTTTTCTTTGCGTACGCTGATACTTCCCTCACATCCCAAAATTGTACAGATTAGGTTGATTCACAAATGTATATTGGCCCCATGTGAGTGTGCTCTGTGCCTTCCAGGGCTCCTAGTGCCTGGAGAGTTTCTGGCCTTTCAGGGCCCAAAATGAGATGGCATAAAATGTGTCATTAAAAAGGTGGATGGATGAATGGAACTGTAGTCACTGAAGACCATCTGCAAATATCCACTCTCGTTTGATTACTTATGTTACCATTATCAGGCACTTACAGAATGTAATAAATATATACATGCATATATATGATTTAAAAAATCTGCCTATATATGTAATATTTATTTGAAGCTGAAGAAGGGGTGTGTATTCCAAAAGATAAATAAACTTTGTGAAGAAAAACACAATTTAATAACATCACATTTACCTGTGCTGATGAGATCTCAGAAATAAAGTGCCTTCTGAACCTGTCACCTGTTCACTGTAATAATTAACCTTACCTTTATTTGTTCATTCAAGCAGTATTATACCTGTTGTGCCTGCCATTTCATGCTCCTAACAAAATGAAAAATTAGGTCAAGGCTTTGTTCGCTTAACAAATCTATAGCATATGCTTAGCCGTTCTGAATGCAGCTTGGCTCTGTGATGCTTATTATTTGGCTAGGGATTGAATGGAATTAAAAAAGGAAATCTGTCTTTGATTTGCACACACATGTCTGAAAGTATCAGATGTCAATGGTTTACTCTTGACATGTATCATCTAAAGAAGATAAGCCACCTTAACTGACATTAATTTGCATTTAGCACGTCCACTATCAGGCTCATGTTTGACATTGGAATAAATGTGCTTTAGTGTAATTAGGATCCTATCTCTTTTAATCCCTATAGCAGCTAAGTTATTAGGCAACTGAAATGCAAAACTAAAAGTCGTGCATACCATAGTTGCTTTTGACCAGGTAATCATTTGTTTATCAGCTTTCCCAAGCTTAATGTTTATGTTGTTTTATGATTTCAGCACACATTTGCAATTTGTCAGCTCATTGATAAAGTATTGATACCATAGATTTTATAAAGAACAGTATTCCCAAGAATGCTTAATCAAATTTAGAATTGCAGGAGGCCATAGCATATGTCTTCAGCGCTGATCACAAAGCAAGAACCAGCCCTGGACAGGACGACCACATGTTGCACTAATAGTCATAAAATAGTGTTCAAAGGTCGCCAATCCGCCAAGAAACTGATAGTTTGTTTTTTTTTTTTTTAACCAAAGTACCATTTAACTGATTTAAAAATATGACCAAGACATTACTAATATTACTAATTTGTATTACTGCTTGAAAGGACTTATTTATTAAATATTTTTCACATATGCCCCACATTTAGTTGCGATTACTGTAGTGTTCTAATGGTAAACTCTTATAACTCATCTTTAATTAATCAGGTCTAAATGCAAATTTATTATTAGAGAAACCAATGAAGTTGTGTTTGCACAGCTGAAACCTGTCATTCTTTTCATTTGGGTTACAAGGTATTAGCATTCCTAAAGTTCAATTCTATGTTTAAAATGGCCAAAAGGAAATGGCTTTTTCAAAAGAGAATGTCATCTATTGTTGTTTAGCAAAATGAAGGTTATTTCATGTGACAAATCACTAAGACACTGAAGATTTCATACAAAGTGTCCACTACTGTCTGAAGTGAAGATGGCAAACTGAATCTAATCAGGACAGATAAAGAAACCCCTGATGCACAGCTTCAGAAGAGGTTTAAGTACATCAGAGTCTGCAGTTTGAGAAGCAGATACTTTACAGTTCTTCAGTTGATTTTTCATAAAATGGTAGACGCCAAATACCTGTATCGTTTGCAAGGCTTCTTTTTCTATCAATAAAATGAAGAAACAATAGCACATAATTGAAACAATGATTAAGGTAAATGGATGTAGTATGATTATGTCATTTTCTTAATCTAGACCAGGGCCATGGGATTTGGGCTGGAGCCTATTACAGCTACCATAGTTAAGAGGCAGGAGCAAACTCCAAGCAGGCCACCAGTTTATTACAGGGCGCACACACACACACATGCACACATACTCACGTACACACACACACACACACACACTAGGACCAATATAGCATCACCAATTCACCTAACCAGCATTTCTTTGGAAAGTGAGAAGAAACTGGAGCACTTGAGGAAATCACAAGGAGAACACGCAAACTCCATGCAGGAAGGACCTGGGACATGAACCCTGGTCTCCGGGACTGTGCCATCATGCTGCCCTTTAGTATTCACAATGCATCACTTTTTCCACATTTTGTTATGTTACAGCCTAATTCCAAAATGTATTGAATTATTTTTTTCCTCAGAATTCTACACATAACACCCCATAATGACAACGTGAAAAAAGTTTACTTGAGATTTTTGCAAATTTATTAAAATAAAAAAATTGAGAAAGCACATGTACATAAGTATTCACAGCCTTTGCCATGAAGCTCAAAATTGAGCTCAGGTGCATCCTGTTTCCCCTGATCATCATTGAGATGTTTCAGCCCCTTAATTGGAGTCCACCTGTGTTAATTCAGTTGATTGGACATGATTTGGAAAGGCACACACCTGTCTATATAAGGTCCCACAGTTGACAGTTCATGTCAGAGCACAAACCAAGAATGAAGTCAAAGAAATTGTCTGTAGACTTCCGAAACAGGATTGTCTCGAGGAACAAATCTGGGAAAGGTTACAGAAAAATTTCTGCTGCTTTGTAGGTCCCAATGAGCACAGTGGCCTCCATCATCCGTAAGTGGAAGAGGTTTGAAACCACCAGGACTCTTCCTAGAGCTGGCCGGCCATCTAAACTGAGCGATCGGGGGAGAAGGGCCTTAGTCAAGGAGGTGACCAAGAACCCGATGGTTACTCTGTCAGAGCTCCAGAGGTCCTCTGTGGAGAGAGGAGAACCTTCCAGAAGGACAACCATCTCTGCAGCAATCCACCAATCCAGGCTGTATGGTACAGTGGCCAGAAGGAAGCCACTCCTTAGTAAAAGGCACATGGCAGCCTGCCTGGAGTTTGTCAAAAGGCACCTGAAGGACTCTCAGACCATGAGAAACAAAATTCTCTGGTCTGATGAGACAAAGTTGAACTCTTTGGTGTGAATGCCAGGCGGCACGCTTGGAGGAAACCAGGCACCGCTTATCACCAGGCCAATACCATCCCTACAGTGAAGCATGGTGGTGGCAGCATCATGCCTTGAGGATGTTTTTCAGCGGCAGGAACTGGGAGACTAGTCAGGATAAAGGGAAAGATGACTGCAGCAATGTACAGAGACATCCTGGATGAAAACCTGCTCCAGAGCGCTCTCGACCTCAGACTGGGGCGATGGTTCATCTTTCAGCAGGACAACGACCCTAAGCACACAGCCAAGATATCAAAGGAGTGGCTTCAGGACAACTCTACGAATATACTTGAGTTGCCCAGCCAGAGCCCAGACTTGAATCCGATTGAACATCTCTGAAGAGATCTTAAAATGGCTGTGCACCGATGCTTCCCATCCAACCTGATGGAGCTTGAGAGGTGCTGCAAAGAGGAATGGGCAAAACTGGCCAAGGTTAGGTGTGCCAAGCTTGTGGCATCATGTTCAAAAAGACTTGAGGCTGTAATTGCTGCCAAAGGTGCATCGACAAAGTATTGAGCAAAGGCTGTGAATACTTATGTACATGTGATTTCTTTGTTTTTTTATTTTTAATAAATTTGCAAAAACCTCAAGTAAACTTTTTTCATGTTGACATTATGGGGTGTTGTGTGCAGAATTCTGAGGAAAAAAATTAATTTAATCCATTTTGGAATAAGGCTGTAACATAACAAAATGTGGAAAAAGTGAAGCGCTGTGAATACTTTCTGGATACACTGTACTTCTGTAATAGAAAAGCTGTTTTGAATAATAGCATTGTAATAAGTACAGCACCATATTTCTGCTTACTTAATGAATCTTGACTTAGTAACATCGGCATAGGTTGTGTTTACCTTCCTCCACACATCAAAGATTTTTTACTCAAACAGTTGGCCTTGAAATGAAAAGGCAAACTAATTGTTACTTAAAATATATACAAGATATTACACACTTTGAATTTCTCATATTAGAATTTAAAACAGAATCTTCCACTATTAAATTATTGCAGCATGCTGCTTTTTTGTGGCTGAATTTTACTCAAGCTAGGACATAAAGTAGGATAAATTATTTTTTATGGAATGTTGTAACATTGACTTTAGCAAACAAATTCTGTTCTCACTTAGGTGTAGATTTTTTACAAATTATAAAAGGTCTGACATACTCACAAGTATATGATAAATCTAATTATTACTTTGAGTGTTGATATTCAGAACTTAATTATCTCTCCTCGAAATTAAACAATTTCATATCACCACTTAATTATGTTTGATCTGCACCTGCCCTTAACAGATTAGAACAAGAGCAGTATCTCGCTACATCAAACTTCATTGATATTGTGAGTGTCAGGTTTATGCAAAAAAGGTGTGTTTTATTATTTATCGTATTTATTTTCTCCATATTTTGGTGGCATCAGTTAAGATTTCTTTAAAGAGAATAATACTTTTAGTTCTTATGAAGCCAGCATGAGGAAACGACTACAGTAATCTGTTATCGCTCATCAAATGGGAACTTAATAAAATACTTCCTTATTTAAAGTTACACTTTGATTTTTGTACAGTTACTATAAACAATAAATGATCAACAAAAGGACAGGCATAGGTTAAAGATAATACAGACTGGCTCAAATTGGTATTAAATTCTTAATAAGTGCTCATTTAATTTGATGTTTTCATCATCAAAGCCTTCAACACTGAGATACAGTATAAATTCTAGTGCTGAAACAGAAAACTTACAATATGCGTTTTGTGCTCTTGTAACTTAAATTAATGTGGTGAAATTTTGACTGATAATTGATCAATTTCTAATTTCAGAAACAAAAGCAGAAGAAAACTACTATTGATAAAAATGAGTGGTTCTGTATATAAATCATGGCTAAATCTTTTTCTCACTTACTGCTAGTCATCAAAACAGGAAATGTGTGTTCTTCACTTCTGGATCATCACATTTATCCACTAAGTCTATTCAGATACCAATAATTCTAAATCTTCTTCTGTAGATAAAGAATTACCAGATCAGGTACAAATATTAGCTTCCACTCCATTCAGTACTCAACCTTTTGTCTTAGAATGCCGACCAAAGCATTTTTTAAATGTTCTGAGGTACCACCATTTTGTTTCGGTCTTAAATTGCTATGTACTGAACTCATATGAGATAAAACTAAAGGTCACCATTCTTTATCTAGTTTTAGCAAGGTATTATGAATGTATTTCATGCACACATCGTTAATTTTTTCTAATGTACAGTACTCCGATTTTGTTTTTTAATTAACTACTTTTTAATGTATGAACAATAGTGTGGTTGATATAAAAAAAAAATAAGTAATATTTCCCTACTTTTAATTTACAAAAAATATATAGCTCAGAGGTTGAGTTTCATGTGTGTCAGAAAGGATCTTCACAGGGTCACAAGCAATGGGTTGCATGTTATTGGCTTTGATAGATTCTACTGTGTGCGATTAAAAAAGGATGACATGATCATTGTGAACTACCTGATTTATTTGCAATGTGCACTTATTAAATTTATTCACTTACAGTTTCTGTCCATTAACTGGAAAAGAAACACTGTTTAAAACTAGCACAAAAGAATAAAACAGTATTAGATAATGAATTACAGAACTTCAATCTTAGAATATTTTAATTTAAACAAACTCATTAATGTCCATCATTCAACCCGCTATATCCTAACTACAGGGTCACAGGGGTCTGATGGAGCCAATCCCAGCCAACAAGGCAGGAAACAAACCCTGGGCAGGGCGCCAGCCCACTGCAAGGTGCATACACACACACACACACACACACACCAAGCACACACTAGGGATCTAACCTGCATGTCTTTGGGAGGAAACCGGAGTACCCGGAGGAAACCCACACAGACACAGGGAGAACATGCAAACTCCACGGAGGGAGGACCTGGGAAGCGAACCCGGGTCTCCTAACTGTGAGGCTATAGCACTACCCACTGCGCCACCATGCCACCCCAAAACTCATTAACACAAGTAACAAATGATAAATAACTTTAAAAGATTTGTGAAATTTTCTGTTGTGAGACTGCATTGGTGAATGAAATTCACATTAGCTGGTGTGACATGCGTTAGCTGGTGTCGTACATGTGCACACAGGAGATAGCTTCAGTGCTCTGGTGACGGAAATCTCCCACCAAACCAGGGGTTTGTGCTGTTGTTTAATGCCTTCACTCTTCCACCCTCTGCAGAACAGAAGATTAAATGCCATTCTACCACTGACGTCACTTCTGTTGTCTGACCTCCTGGACCCTCCTCTTCTTGCCTGGAACTCATATAACAGGAACACAGCCTTCTTTGTGTCAGTTCTGTATTGGACTCACGTCTTAAAAGAGTTGACAAAATCTTTGCAAAAAACTTCAACTAATCTTTTTTTGTTTTTGCCTTACAGTTGCCAGGCAGGGTCACAGATGAACCCCAACCCTTTTTTTGTGTTAACAACACTTACTAAAGAGTACTAGTCAAATATACTCAAATTTGAAATGTCACCCGATGCTTTACTTTTCCAAATTTTTACCTCCCAACTTTAAGAATACTTTTTGTCATTTTAAGCTTATTATTTCAATATTCATATCCAACAGTATTTGTAAAGAGTTTTCAAGTAGCCTCACATAAGTCATCAGACTTTACTATTGATTATGCTTTGTGGATAGATCAGTCCTTTTACAGACAGGCCGACACCAATGTTCAAACACTACACATGTTTATTTACAATAAACATTGTTCCCCACACAACCCAGTGTCCTTTCACCAATTACCCTAAGTCCAAGCCTCTCAAAAATCCTGTCCTCCTTCACCATCTCCACTCTTCTCATCTGAGCGTCGTCCTTTTCCACCCGACTCCAGCTGGCGACTGGAGGCAGGCGACTCCTTTTATGTCCACCCGGACATGCTCCAGGCGCCTCCTGATGAGCTTCAGAAGCACTCCGGATGTCCCTGGTAATACTTACGCCAGCACCTCTGGGTGTGGCGGAAGTGCTGACGTCCAGGGCTTCACAGTCTTCTGGGCACCCCCTGGCGGCGGCCACAGGCCCCTATGGGGTTGAGCTTCCATGATTAATTCCCATGGCCCCAACACAAACCAGGGCAGCTACCCTCTCATGGTCCAGGGGAGGCATAGTCCTTTTCCCGGTCCTTCTCAGTGTTCCGGCTCGGCACAGCCACCAGCCACCTGCCACAGCTTGCATATTAATGCAAAAATAATCATTGAATTGACACACTTTCATTTTTTAAATAAATCATAAAAATATGCATTATTATGTTTTTTTAGTTGTCACACTAATAAACATTAGTTTGATTTAGAAAAATAAAATCCATTTAATGTTTACTGGTTTGGATTAGTAATTAAGGATGATGTTTCAGTAGCTCTGCCAATTCTGCTTCTCTGAGATGATACATTTCCATTAACACAATGCATGTTGCATGACTGAAGAAATTTGCCTTGTACTTCAAAACATTAACAAATGTCTGGCCAATATGAATATTTAAAAACACAAACTAAATACATAATTGGAACAGTGTGTAGATGGATGTGTGTCCCATCAAAGTCTGACTCTGACTTTAACTGAATTGGATCAGAAAATGTATGATTGGATGGAGAACTGTAGCCACTTTTGTAACAATCCGAGGAAACATGTGAAGTTTCCATTCTTTTATTGTGACTATATATGTTGCGATCTTGAAGGCCAAAAGCACAAAAGTCTCAATAAGTTCCAAATGCATATCCCCAAAAATGCCCACTAGAAGTGGATATTACTTTCAAACCCTGGCTTGTAATAAGAGCAAGCACTGAATCTCACAAAATTAAATGAAACTCAAAATTCCAAAAGTATTTCAAGGTGCAAGCACAGCAAAAATACAATTAACTACAACTAACTCACCAACTTCAGAGCGCATTCACACTGAAACACCTGTGACCTGTTGACAATTAAAAGTCAAGCAAAATGACACCTTTTATTGGCTAACTGAACAGATTACAATATGCCAGCTTTTTTTTTTATTTTTATTAATTTCATTACAATCCATACATAGCAATCAAGTTTTTACAAAAAAGAAGAATTATGTTAAGAACAGATCGATCCCCACCCCTGAGAGAGAGAGCAAGCCATACTGTGTAAAATTTAAGGCTTGTAAACATACCTAAATTAATAAATTCTCTGTGCTTTATAAACTTATTTTAAAATATTACTGATTAGATCCTGCCATGTTTTGAAAAAGTCTGTACGGATCCTCTAACTGAGTATTTGATTTTTTCCAATTTCAAATAATATAACACATCGGTTTCCCACTGACTTAAAAGAGGAGAGTTTGGGTTCTTCCAGTTTATCAGAATAAGTCTGCGTCACAAAAGTGTAGTGAATGCAATCACAATTTGTTTGTCTTTCTCCACCTTAAGACCCTCTGGAAGAACCCCAAACACAGCTGTTAATGGGTTAGGAGGGATTGGGAGTCCAAGGCTGTCTGAAAGGTAATTAAAATTTTTGTCCAGAATAATGTTAATTTGGTGCAGGCCCAGAACATGTGACCCAGTGAGGCTGGGGCTTGGCTGCAACGTTCGCAGGTTGGATCATGCCCTGGAAACATTTTGGAGAGTTTTAGTCGAGACAGATGTGCTCGATATATGAGTTGTATAATTGTATGCTTTGCGCATATGGAGCTCAGTGAATTCTCTGCATTGCTATTTTCCACTCCTTTTCTGATATATTAATTGAGAGATCTTTTCCCAGTGTCCTCTTGGATCTTTGAAAGGAAGGGATTGTAAAATGATTTTATATATTGTAGAGATGGAGTCTAATTCCTTGAGATTGAGCAATATTTTTCCAGCGTGGATGAGGGTGCAAGATGAGGAAAATCTGGAAGGTTCTGTTTAACAAAGTTCCTGATTTGAAGATAGTGAAAGAAATGTGTAGCTGGAATGTTAAATTTGGAATGTAATTGTTCATAGGATGCAAAGACGTTGTCTATATAAAGATCTCTAAGCAAGTTAATTCCAAATTTTTCCAGATATTAAAACTGCATATGTTTGTGAAGGTTGAAAGAGGTGGTTCTCTTGCAGAGGTGCCACAGATAGAAGCTTCTCCGTCTTAAAATGCTTTCTACATTGGTTCCAGATTCTAAGTGAGTGGAGCACAACTGGGTTATTAGTGTATTGCCGATAATGTGTTTATTGGAGCGCAGAGCAAGGAATACAAAGAAGTACTGCAGGATTTTACTTCTATTGCGGTCCAAGCCTGTGTATGTTCTTCTATTTGTGTCCAGGTTCTTATCGCCTGTATATTTGCCCCAGTAATAAAACTGGAAGTTAGGTAGAGCCATGCCACCTTCTGCCTTTTGTCTTTGTAGGGTCGCTCTTTTGATGCGTGGATGTTTTGAATTCCAAATAAATGAGGTTATTGTTGAATCTAATTGCTTAAAGAATGATTTATTAATGTATATTGGGATGTTTTGAAATAAAAAGGAGCTTAGGAAGAATATTCATCTTAACAGTGTTAATTCTTCCAGCTAGTGTGAGATGAAGGGTTGACCATCTATGCAAGTCTTGTTTAATTTTTTCCATGCAGACGACAAAATTTTGTTGATAAAGAGCTTTATGTTTACTTGTGATGTTTACCCCGAGGTATTTAAACTGTTCTGCAATGATAAAAGGTAGGGTGTCTAATCTAATATTATATGCTTGAGAATTCACTGGAAAGAGTACACTTTTATTCAGATTAATTCTGAGACCAGAGAGCTTTTGAAATTCTGTGAGTGCTGCTAAGACTGCAGGCACAGAATTTTCTGGGTCCGAAATATACAGTACCATATCATCTGCATATAATGAGATTTTCTGTTCCAGTCCTTCTCTGCTAATCCCCTTTATCTGGTCAGTATTTGACAATGTATTGCCAGTGGTTCAATGGCAATGCAAACAGCAGCGGTGACAAGGGGCATCCTTGTCTAGTGCCACGTTCTAGTTTAAAGTAGTCTGAGCAAATGTTATTGATGCAAACTGAAGCTTCTGGGTTAGTATACAGTAATTTAATCCATGCACAAATGTTCGGGCCAAACCCAAACTTCTCCAATATAGTAAAAAGGTATTTCCATTCAATCATGTCGAATGCTTTTTCTGCATCCAATGATAATAATATTTCTGGGGTGTTTGATTTAGTTGGTGAGTATATTACATTAAACAGGCGTCAAAGATTTGAAGATAAGTGTCGGCCCCTAATAAATCCAGTTTGGTCTTGTGATATTACCGAGGGGAGCACTTTCTCCATCCTTCTAGCTATGATTTTAGAGAGTATTTTAACGTCGTTATTCAGAAGTGAAATTGGTCTGTATGATGCACATTGTAATAAGTCCTTATTTTGTTTTGGAAAGACAGTGATTAGTATATGCCAGCTTTTAAGGCAGCTCAGGTCCCTTCTTCGGGTAAGTTTGTAGCTAACATTAAGATTTCCAAACCTGCAGCACTTAAGATAGACTAAATAAAGATTTATAAAAAGTTTACAATATATTAGAATTCAACCTAAAAAACTCAGCTTCCTTACAGAGTAGAGATGCGGCTGGGCCTTTTGAACACTGGTTTTGTATTCTGACTGATACTCACTTTAAATCTATGATTGTCCCAAGATATTTACAACTTTCAATACTCTCTACTGCCTGGTCTTTCAGGATTGTTTTTTGGGCTGAATGGTGTTTCTTTGAAATTAAATTATTAACTTTGTGGATTTTGTAATGTTAAGCTGTAGAAATGACTCATCACATCTGATGACAAAACCATACTCCACTGAGTAATGACTTATGTTACTGATGACTCAGTATTTACAACTACCTTGGGACAGATACTGTGCTATCTAAATCTCTGAAATGAATAAACCTATTTTCAAATTTACTGTGATGGCCATTACTTTCTACAACAAATGTAAAAGAACACAACCTGAAGGGGACTATTGATAAGAACAGCATGTCAGATAGCCTATCATTCAGTTGAGTTCAGTGTAATAACTACTCAATGAGCAACTCTAGCAAGTTAAAGTCCAAATTAATATCTTTAATAAAGCTTTTCTGCAAAGAGGCAGAGTAGATGGTATTAAAACAGATGAGAATTCCACAAACAGGAGCCTCTTATGAGTATTGATGTCCTTCAAATGGTTATATAACAAATGAAGCATCCTGTAGCACTCTATTAGCCAGGTTGACAAACTGAAATTGATCCAAACTACTCTGGTAACTGATAGGCTCCAGCTTCTCTATGACCCTGCTCAGGAAAAACAAGTTTGAAAATGCATGAGTGGATGGATGGATTTCAGTGCTAGTGATGTCACACCCACTGATATAAAGCCATTTAAGGTTTTGGAGTCTTTATTTATAGTCATACGAATTGCTAAATTCTGTTTCTACAGCTTTGAGACCTCTGCTTGTCTAATAATAAAATTAGATAAAAATGAGACTGAGCTTCTTTGCATAACATTAAAAGAGTCTACCACTTATGTTATTTAAATTCTCCCTACATTTCTTTCATCAAAAAATATCTCTAACTTACCAAAAACCAATTGTTTCAAGCATTTTACTCGCTCAGTAGAATTAGACTGCTCAAATCTTAAGTAGCATTTATTAAATTATTCATCTAAGCCAAAGATGCTGTAAAAAACAGAAACCCATTATACGATTTTCACTTTTTATTGATGCTGGCCGGGCCAACTAAAGTTGTACTGCCTGATTGGGCAAATCTCAAATTAACTGTGGACAATTTCTGTCCAATTTTATCGTTAAAATCAAATGTAGTTATTTTGGTAACACTTAGTTTAGGTATTGCTCTGGTTCTGAAATCTGTGCATGTGTATTTTAGTTTAATACAGTCTCTCACTGAAAGCACTAACTCATCTCATTTATTACATAAACACTGCCCATTAACTTTGATTATAATAGAGAGAGGAATGCAATGGGCAACCTGTTATTTTCTCCGCCTCAACTGAATACCCCCATGTTTGCTTTGTTTTTGTGTCTTGCATTTGTTGCTCAGTAAATGTGGTCCTGTTGACTAAAAGCTGATAGATCTGGAAGAAACTCGCTTGTATTGAATTCTCCAAGGTGGAATATAAACCATTTCTATGTTACTGTGATAGAAGAAAAAAAAAAACAGTACACAAAACAATTAAAATAAATAAAAGAAGTGGCTCCATAGCAAAAATATATGATAAATATTTTTTATCCCCTGAATACAAACCTACTGCTAATTTGTTTATTGAATTTTTTAACAGCATATAACATTCCATACAAGAATGTCAAACTTAACAAAACTAAAATCAGATCAAACCCTACCCATGAGAAAGAGAGGAAGGCCAACAACCAGAACAAAACTGTTAAGTGTAGTAAAGAGAGAAAGGAAACTTTTCCCCCAGTATATATATTTATTCTAAAGTGTTATTGATTAGGTTCTGCCAGTTTGTTTAAAAAAAACTTTTGAACAGATCATCTAAGTGAGAATTAGATTTTTTTCTAATTTTAAATAGTATATAACATCAGTTACCAACTGACTAAAAAAAGGTGGGTTAGGATTCTTCCAGTTGAGTAAGACAAGTCTAAGTGCTATTAGTGAAGTAAAGGCAATTACAGTTTGTGTGTCCTTCTCCACTTTAAGCCCATCTGGGAGTACACCAAACACAGCTGTTAAAGGATTACGAGGGATTGTGACACCAAGGCTGTCTTGATAGGCATTTAAAGATTTTGGTCCAGGATGTTAATTTGGTACATGCCCAAAACATGTAGCCCACTGAAGCTGGGGCTCGATTGCCATGTTTGCAGGTTGGATCTTGCCCTGGAAACATCTTGGACAATTTCAAATGAGATAGATGTGCTTGATAAAAGATTTTAAGTTGAATAATTGAATGTTTTGCACATATGGAGTCAGAGTGAATTCTGTACATGACTTCCTTCCACTCTGTTTCTGAAATGTTGGGTAAGAGATCCTTTCCCACTGTACTCTGGGATCTTTAAAAGGAAGGGACTTTTAAATATTTTACACTATATATTAAAGAAATGCTGTCTGAGTCCCCAAGTTTGACTAATATCTCTATAACTGTAAGTTCAAAAGGGTGGAAAAAAGTGGTTATCATGTAGAGGTGCCACAGATGAAATATTATCGAACTCAAAGTGCTTCCTACATTGGTTCCATATTCTGAGTGAATGAAGGACAATTGGGTTCTTAGTATATTGGCAATATATGGTATTTACAGGTGTACAAAGCAAGGAATATAAAGAAGTGCCGCAGCATTTCATTTCTATTGCAGACCAAGCTAGTGTGTGTTCATCTATTTGTTTCAATGTCCAGGTTTTTACAGCTTGTATGTTTGTGGCCCAGTAATAAAGCTGAAAGTTAGGCAGAGCCATGCTGCCTTCTGATTTAGGCCATCGTAGGCCCACCTTTTGGATGTGTGGATTTTTCAAATTCCAAATAAATTAGGTTATGATTGAATCTAATTTCTTAAAAAAAGATTTGTTAATGTATATGGGGATGTTGATCTTCAGAATGTTAATGCTTCCTGCTAAAGTAAGATGGAGGGTACACCATCTATGTACATCTTGTTGAATTTTATCCATGCAAACAGCAAAATGTTGTTGAAAAAGAACTTTATATTTACTTGTGATGTTGTCCCCTAGGTATTTAAACTCATCTGCAATGATAAAAGGGAAGGTGTCCAATCTAATGTTGTTTGCCACAGAATTCACAGGAAAGAGCAAACTTTTGTTCAAATTAATTTTAAGTTCAGATATCTTTTGTAATTCTGCTAGTGCTGTTGTGGCTGTAGGCACAGAATTTTGTGGGTCTGATATACACATTATCATATCATCTGCATATAGTGATATTTTCCTTCTCTGAAGATCCCCATTATCTATGATGCATTTCGAAAGAAAACAGCCAATGGCACAATGGCGATTGCAAATTGCAGTGGTGATAAGGGACATCATTGTCTAGTACCGCATTCTAGTTTGAAGTAGTCTGAAATAATATTATTAATATAAACTGAAACTTCTGGACTGGTATAGAGTAGTTTCATCCATGCACATAGGTTCAGGCCAAACCCAAATTTATGCGAAGTGGTGATCATTAATGGTAATCCCATTCAACCATATCAAATGCTTTTTCTGCACCCAAAGATAATATGATGTGATTTTACAGTTCATTGGCAGTGTGTAAAATGATCAGTGTTGCAGTAATTGTGATGCTCTTTGCATAAAAAAATATGTGTTCCATTAAAATTTCACTTTTCCTTGGTGAATTGTGAGGTTTCCTTAAAAGGTGTAGCAAAAAAGTATTTGGCATCCAGGGGTGCATTAACCCCCAAGTATGTTGCAGTTTAAGGGTTAAGTATGGATTTAGAAATCTCCATGGGTCTGATAAGTTATGATCAATTAGAAACTGTGTAATTTATTTTTGCAGATTTAAATGTTGTCACCCCTGTAGATGAAGACCTATCCAGGGCTGGATTTTAAACACAATTAAAGTCTCAGGCCATTATAATTTCATGAGTGTTCAAGTTAGGAATGGATGCAAATACATTTTGGATGACATCTCTATCATCCACATTGGGTACATAGATATTTATCAAAATCACATTACAAGTAAATAAATTACCCATAATCATCACATATCGCACTTCAGGATTTGATACTGAAATTGTTCTTTAAATTAAAAATCCCAAACCTCTAGTTTTCTTTGTATAGTGTTCTTTGCATTACCGGGCAAAGTCTGAGTGACATGCAAAACGGCTGTCGACCTATAACAGTTTGCCTCTGTTTTGCGCTACCACCACCCAAATTGACCTTAACCCAACGGGAATCATCACACCACTCAAGAAACAGATTGTAGGCAAACGTTGTCTTCAAGTGTATCCTGTAAAGCCTTGAAAAATGAACCCTTGAAATTTGTGATGAGAATTAAGCTTCCAAACCCTAAGTGGGACATTAAAGGGGCTCCACATGTGCTGGCTTGTTGGTCCTAGGGGTATGATTCTCGCTTAGGGTGCGAGAGGTCCCGGGTTCAAATCCCAGACAAGCCTGTCTTTGGTTGTTCCTTTGCAGTTTGCTTCTTCCGGAAATGGTGGGAATCCCCTCATGAAGCTTCCAGTTAGGTGAGAGAATACTTTCTTCCTCTTTAGTTCATGATTGAGACCTTTGACATTCCAGCTCACAAAGTTTACTGTCTGGTCATGGAGACATTTCTTCTGAACTTTTGTTGTCATTCTGTAATCTTAAATTAAGGTTGTACATTGTTACGTATGATAGCTTTAATCTTAATTACCAATACTTCAAGGAGTTATGGCTATGTAGTCTATTGTTGTATTGGCACTTACAATTGTCGGGATGAAAAGGATAGATCAGAAATAGCTTGCTCTCTTCATCTTCTCCCCTCAATGCCCTGCCCCCCATTTTGCCTCCCCAAGTGAGGCTGAACCATGCTTCACAAAGTCCCAGTACTCTGACATGCCTAGAGACACAACACGTCCAGAACAAAACAAGCCCTTGCTAAAAGAGGAGGAGATCTTTTTCTGGTCATTGCTGGAGTACAGTACCCTTTTAGGTCTTCTTCCTACTTTTCCATACAAAATAATCATTCACTTTATTATACTTTTTTTTGCTTTAATTGATTTTACAAACCATAAGAATATCACTCTTGATCAAGAAATCTGTGTAAGGAAAGACTTTTGAAAATTTAATAAGTCTCTGTATTTACTCTGATTTTATGGAAATCAATGTCTTTGTTGAAACTAGTCCCAGCACTACACCAAATTGGCAAGGGGCCATTTGCAGTATTAGAGGGCATGTGGTGTAATAAAATCCTAAAAATTCAACAAGTAAAAATACAGATGACAGTCTGAAGGGCTCAACATAATATCTGATAATACCAGGCCAGATTAAAACTCTACCATGACAGTTTTCGTTAATTTTACATTACTGTGTTTTGAAACAAAACCATGCTCAAAATGTGCTAGTGAACTAAAGATTTTAATGATTATTAAAAAAAGCTTAAAAAAGCATTTTCTTAACCATCACTAACTGAAGATTCCAAAGTGCTTAACAGACCTTTACTCATGAATATTGGTAGCATTAGCTAAAGCTTTATTGAGCATATATGATTCCACAGCCTGTGTTGTACATTTTATCTGCTGTAGCAGATGAATTTCTGAATTTGCCTATGCATTTACATTCATACAGGAAATTATTTTCTTTAATTAAGCCTTTACATTTTGTTTCTTAAAAATGTTTTGGACTTCCTTAAATTCATGAAACACTGTTTTGTAGTCATGGCCCTCATGACATTAAAGGCAGAAAAGCACATGCACCATGTATCCAACTATGTACAACATCACAGGTACTAAACATCCCAAAACAGAGGCAGCCACGTATGTCACTATCATAATGGTGAAAACTAAGAATAAAATGAAACAAACATAAAGAGACATTATAGTTTTGCAATCATGGCACCAGACATGTTCTTCACCTGTGGTGATATTCAGAAAAACCAGCCCCAGACTGACCCTCATATGATTCAGGTAGACATCTTTCTTCATGAGTTTCACAGTGGGATGTCTGTCTCTCACTCTTTCTCTTTCCTTCTCTTCTGATGCCTGTAAGAAGTCCTCCATTTGAGATATACAGGCTCCTAGTTAAATTAAAGTACTTGGAAACCAAATTTCTCCATAACAATAAACAAGGCAAGGTTATCATTGCACTTTGCCGCAGAGTTTGCTGAGTTCCATGAACTGGTACATATATATATAATTAAAAATTGTCCTTAACATACAAAACCAAGCAACACTGATCATGAAAAATATGACCATCTTTAAGTGGTAACATATAAATCAGAGGACATAGCCTCAGAATCATTTTTTGACATTTGGAAACAGTGATGTAGCACAAATAAAACAGAGCAGGATTGAATTGTTGTGTGTATGTGAATACATTTTGGCTTTGCATATGCAGCTTCCATTTGAATTACCTATGTGCAAGAAGAACCCTAATGGTCAATGTCAGTTATGTGGCATTACATGGGACAGACACTAATTTATTAAACTTTGAAAAAGTTGAGTAGCTGTTTGGAACCGGTATTTCACTTTACAAATAGACAAGGAGCTGGCACATGTCAGTGAGGTTGAAAGTACCAGCTTAGATATATACAGCATTAGCTTGAATGAGACTTGTTAATTGTGTTGTTTGTTTCCTACCCTGGTTTTTCCCCAGTTCTAGTGGCACAGTGTCGATGTGGATGTACTCCAAAGCCTCCTTTTAGATGATGTGCATTTTGGAATTGCTCAAATGGTTGAAATATTTGCCTTGAAGTGGCTTTGAATCACAGATATTGAAACTGTGAACATTCTTTATGTACACTTGGTTGCAAATGTTCAGACAACTCCTGGGGTCAGATTTATAATTGAAAACAGGCCTGAAATGTGCATACACGACCTTCCATACAATTGTTGATGGGACACCTTGTGTAAATTTACAACTCTGAAACATCCATACACAACATTTGTATAAACTGGAAAATAATGACACCTTCTATAAAGTAGGGAAATACAGCCAAACCAGCTAAATGATGACTCACACATAAAGTAATTCATCAATGAGTTGCTTAGCACAGCATAAACTCCTTGGATGCAGGTGGTGTAGCCTTGATGAGTCAGCAGGCAGGCTACTCTGCCAGTCAGTTAAGTTCTACAGTATCATGACTGCAAATGTAAGAGGTTGATTAGCATAGTCCATAGTATTGTTGTTTTAAGGTGGCAACTGGGCAAGGTTAGGGTCATGTTCAAGTACACACATGGCAAGATGATTATGACTTATAAAGATACTCATTCACCTGATTTGGATTAAGGCTTAGCTGGAAAGGTGCTCAAAGTTTTGCACATACTACATTTTGTCTTATTTTTTATTTTTTCCACTCTCTTAAACGCAGGATTAAATGGTAATTAGTTGTTAAAATTTTCAGAAATACCAGTGTTCTCCCTAGCATCCTTTAGCCGGGTGCTCTGCCCGACTAATTTAGTTGAGCGCCCGGCTGTCATCTCACATGGCATTGTGAGATGACAGCCGCAAATCTACAGGCACAGGCAGATCTAATGATCTGCAGAGATGGCAAGGGATGAGCGGGCGAGTGGGCAAATATTTTGGAAGCAGGATCGCAAGTTGCGAGGGGAGAGGCGCAGGACGGGATGTTGTCGATCACTCGATGCTAAAGCTAATAGCGGGGATGAGGTGGAGCGAAGTTCACAAGCAAATAGTATGGGGAGGTGGGCTTTCAAGAGGGGGGTGTACATGGTAGTAATGGGGTGGAGCAGCTTAATACAGCAGCAAGGAGTATGGAGAGGTGGGTGGGCGAGAGGGGGCTCTACATGCTAATAGTGGGAGCGGAGCAGCAGTTAACAAGCAAAGAGGATGTGGAGGTGAGTGGGAAAGACTAGGACTGATAAAATAAAAAAAGTCTAGTGGAACCAGCCTGTCAGATATCAGATAAAGGCTGTCAGGAAGTGACGTCTCTGTTCTCAGTGTCAGTGCAGTCTGTGTAGTGGTGCTTAGCGTACAGCTGCTCTCTTCTTGTTCAGTACAGAGCAAACCAACATATATATATACAGTTGTTAAAACATTAGGTGTGTTCTGTGTGCAAAAATCTGTGTACCACTCACTGTGGTTCCTGTTAAAGTGATTCCCTCTGCCATTTTTATATTTGCTCATACTGAGGGTTTTGTTAAAGTGACCCCATCTGCCGTTCTTATATTTGCTCATATTTGGACCTGCGTCCATACTGCAAAAAGTGTGCAGAAACCTTTGCAGCACACACTGTGTCCTGAGCAAAAGTTTGCCACTGAATTGCTGAGGGTTTTGTTCAGAAGCATATTAGGGTGAAAAAACAAAAAATACAGACAAAGTGAAGAAAAAAAAAATATACGTCAAGAATAAAGTCGACATGTTGACTTTTTTTTCGACATTTACACTTTAATCTTGACGCTTATGTCAAGAATAAAGTCAACATTTCCACTTTATTCCAGATATTTCAACTTTAATCTTGATGCATATGTCAAGAATAAAGTCGACATTTCCACTTTATTCTCAATATTTCTACTTTATTCTCGCCGTTTATCTCGAGATTAAAGTCGACATGTTGACTTTATTCTCATAATTTGTCATTAAAGTAGAATATCATAAACTAAACTTCATCTTAAAATGAATATTTAATATACTAGATTTTCTCAAACCCCGTCATAAACTATGTAGCGCATGGAATGCTTTGTGTTAAGTGTTCCCTGACCCATGTTAATCGCTACATGCTTCTTAAACTGACTTTCTCTTGCACTAAGAGGAGGCAAAGGCAGCGATCACCACACAGAATACATTAATTTCATGATATTCCTGCTCTCTGAACATTTACAATGCTAAGATAAATACTTGACATCATTTATCTAATCATGTGGGGGCATGGTGGCGTGGAAGTTGCACTGCTGCCTCGCAGCAAAGGAGGTCCTGGGTGTTCCCAGCCTTGAATTTGCATGTTTTTCTAGTGGGTTTACTCGGCGTGCTTCAGTTTCCTTCAAAGTCATGTAGGATGTGGGGTTTTGTGATGCTAAATTGACCCTGCTAGTGTGTATGTGTGTGCTCATATTCACCCTGCGATGAGCTGATGCCCCATTCAGGATTTGTTCCTGCCTCGTACGCAATACTTGCTGGGATGGGCGCAACCCTGAATGGATGGCATAATTAAAAATGTATAAATGTAGATTTTTTAAAGTTCTGAACACTCCATGGTCTAGGTTTATTACTAGTTTTAATTTCACAAAGACATTTATCATGTGGTGACTGGTTATGTGGAGAAAGAAAAAGGAAGGATAGGAACTGGGGTTTTGGTTCATCAGATAGAGACAGCATGCATGCAATAAAGAAAGCCCACTCAGATGAACATCCATTGAATTCTGTGTTTGTGTTTCCAGCCACCAGATCACAAACCCAACATTTACACAATATTTCAGTTAAACCTGTGCGATACCCATTCATACATCCAGTTTTTTGGAGCCTCGTCACATCTGCCATAAAGTTCTCTACACTGAACGTACACCTGGGGACCCCTCACTGGGAGGGACCAGCACAACCGCCACACCACCATGCATGCTTAATACCTGCTTTAATGCATTTCATCATGAAAATGATATCAAGTATTTATCTTAGCATTGTAAATGTTCAGAGAGCAGGAATATCATGAAGTGAGCGTATTCTGTGCGGCGATCACTGCCTGCGCCTCCTCAGTGCAAGAGGAAGTCAGTTTAAGAAGCGCATAGTAATTAACAACTCAGTCGGGGAACACTTAACACAAAGCATTTAATGTACTACATTAACTTATGACGGGGTTTGAGAAAATCTAGTAAATTAAACATTCATATTAAGATGAAGTTTAGTTTACTACATTCTACTTTAATGACAAAATAAACTGCGAGAATAAAGTGGAAATGTCGAGAATAAAGTGAACATGTTGACTTTATTCTCAATATATAGTTTTTTTTCTTTACTTTGTCCGTATTTTGTTTTCTTCACCATGACCCTAATATACTTCAGTCTTACTCATAGGTACTTTTAATTTTTTCCAAACGTTTTACCAACATGAGCAAAAAAAGTGTTCAGAAAATAACACTGCTCAGTTATTTCAGAAAAAAGACGCCACAAACTAATGAAGGTGCAGCGTCAACTCCTCATGTGGCAATTTCAGACAATGATTGCAGAGGCTGGTCCATTGGGGGAAATCTCTTCAGCACACACTCTGCCAATTGATAAATCTAAGCAACACTTATCCGGCATAAACAAACAATGGTTTAAAGATCTTAATTGGCTAATAGTCAAAAAAAATGGTATGTGGTGCTCATTGTGCATGAAATATTCAAACACCCCCAAAGAAGGAGTTACCTTGGATAAACGTGCCATGCACAAGAATTCGAAGAGAAAGCTTGCTGGACCTTGAAAAAAGTAAAACGCACATTAAGTCTTCTGCTGACCTATTAGGAAAGTGTGTACTAGAGCAAACTGGAATCAGTCAAATTGAAAGATTTGTATCTGTGTTAAATAATTTACAGAGATATGCCTTTGTGGGAGCTTTAAGATCCATGCATTGTTTGGCAAAAAATGAGTTGCCACATATAACGTTGTTTGAAAAGCTGTTGGAACACTGTAAAGAAATTGGTTGTTCCTTTTAACAATGTCTCAATGTTGGTAAAAATGCACATTACACCTCTGAAAGAATAATGCAAGAGCTTCTGGAGGTCTTAGTATCAGAAATAAAGTCTAACATACTG
Organism: Polypterus senegalus; assembly: GCF_016835505.1. Classification (NCBI taxonomy): domain Eukaryota; kingdom Metazoa; phylum Chordata; class Cladistia; order Polypteriformes; family Polypteridae; genus Polypterus; species Polypterus senegalus. The sequence goes on from NC_053166.1 coordinate 110,000,488, forward strand.
AAAAACTATACACGCTGAAAATTTTCTCAATATTCTGTGTGATGAAACCACAGACATCTCAGTTGTAAAACAATTAATTATTTACATTAAATATGTTTGCCAGGTCACTAAAGAGGTCAGAATTAGTTTTGTATCAACCCACAATATGATTGATGGCAAAGTGGAGACCATAACCAACACACTGAGTGAGACTATGGACACTCTAGGCTTGAAAACTGCTAATATGGTTGGACTAGGGTCAGATGGAGCGGCTGTTATGATTGGAAAACAGAAAGGTGTGGCAAAATTGCTTAAAGATAAAACATCTGGACTCTTGAAAGTGCCCAAGCAGCAACTGCTGTACCTTATTTAACAAAACTGAATGACATCTTAAGGCAGCTGTTCTATTTCTTCCAAAATTCTTCAGTTAGGATGGCTGGTTTAAAGGAAATTCAAAATATTCTGAACATTCCACAGATTAAGCTGAAAATGGCCAGTGACACTTGATGGCTGTCTCATGACTCTGCAGTACAGTCACTACGACAGTGTATGATGAGTGTCACAGCTGCGCTGGAAAGAGAGGCCACTGAACGAAATGACGTCACACCTGAAGGATTAAGCAGATGTATTAAAACATACAACTTTGTTTCCTCCTGATGATGTTTTCAGACGCATTACCTTTGTTGTCCAACTTATCTAAGGCTTGGCAAAGGCAAGATGTCAATCTTACCAAAATTAAGTCAATTTTGCTCGCCACAAAATTGCCCATCATGGAGTTGAAAGATACTCCTGGGAAACATTTTCAAAGCCTTCATCAATGTCTGGCAGAAGAATGGTCAGATCTCTGCATTGTTTATACACAGAGTGATGTAATGTCATTCAAAACTGCAATATATAATAAACTAGCAAAATATCCACGCTTCGCAGTGGAGTAGTAGTGTGTTAAAGAAGTTATGAAAAAGAAAAGGAAACATTTAAAAAATAACGTAACATGATTGTCAATGTAATTATTTTGTCACTGTTATGAGTGTTGCTGTCATATATATATATATATATACACATACATATACACACATACATACACACAAACATATAAATATATACATATACACATACATACATACAGATAAATATACATATATATACACACATACACATACATATATATATATATATACACATACATACATACATACACACATATATATATATATATATATATATATATATATATATATATCCACATATGTGGATATGAGGTGTGGCAGAAAAGTAATGAGACTGATTTTTTATTTACTTTAATTCTTATTTATTTTATTTTTATTTTTTTCAAACATCAATGTTATCCCCTTCAAAGTAGTTCCCTTGGGCAGCTACACACCGATGGAGCCGTTGTTCCCACTGTTGGTAGCAGCGCTGGAAGTCTTCAACCGGTATGGTCTTCAGCATGTCCGTTACACTCTTTTGGATGTTTTCTAAAGTCCCGAAATGACGTCCTTTGAGGACAATACTTGTGCCTCTTGGTTTATATCATAATAATTGTTATTTAAAATTTTTCTTAGGGTTGCAGGATTCTGAATTGGATACTTCTTAAATTTAATAAAAATATTCTTGCACAATTGTCAAACCTTAAAAAGGAAGTCATATTGAGCATTGGAAAATAGTGCACATTTAATTTTCCCCACCACTAAATTTCCCCATCCCGCTCCACCCGGCTACTTTTTCATGCCACCCAGCTGGAAAACATTTCTGGGAGAACACTGGAAATACAGTAAACCATATCTAAGTTTATTCCCTGTGATGAGATGTGTTAATTCTTTTCACATTAAACTTAACAAAACATATAATTTGACCAAGCATGCCCAAACCTTTGCACTTCACTCTACGTACTTCAAAAAAGTATTCAAAATATTTGCCTTTTATACAAATGGTGAATTCGTGATTAAGCCATTAACACACCTACTCACTATATAGTTCTACTTGTGGATTTCAGAACTCACATGGGAATGGCAGAGGTGCATGAAAGGGCATTACTAACAGATATAAATGTGGGATTTTAATCAGATTTATCCTCTGGGTAGAAACTGACCATAGCAAAGATAATGTTTCAGCTCAAATTAGCTTCAAAAATAAAAATACCTTTAAAATAGAGTCTACATTAATTTATCCAAAGAGGGTCTGTCTTTATTTCTCCTAAAATTTTACTATTGCTCTGTTGGCTCATTTACAAACAGCACTGCAATTCAAAGTTTGCCTTCAATTTCCAGAAAGCATTTTTTTTTTTGCAATTTTAATACAGCACGCATAGTTTGCTTTCACCCATAGAACCTGTGACATCTTCACATTGAGAATACAGTACTAGGGAAATAGTGAGATTGCCTGTTCAAACTTAAATGGACTTTTAATATGCTGGAAATGGCATATTCAAACAGCACAAAAAGAATCATAGGGAAAGGCATACAAGAAATAGTATAAAAGATTAGATAAATGATTGTTGACAAGAGATTTTCAAATATTTTTTGGCAATACCTTGAGCCCTGTGCCTTAGTACATAAAATGTGCATCTGTGGCATTTTAAAATTTTTATATTCTAGCACATCTTTTAGCATTCCCAACAATTTCATAACATTTATTTCCTCAGCTTAGACAGCCTCCTCTTATGTCCGGAAGACATGAATGTGAAATGGTAGTTGAAGTTGAACCAACATGAGTTAGTGTGATGTTCAGTGGTCTGCCTTGCCCCTAATGCTGTTGTGATGAACTCTGCCTGCATGTGACCTTGAAACAGAAAAATAGATGGAGATGAAGGAATGATGGCCATGTTGGTTTAGGAAAATGATTCAGTACTATTTAAGTAACAGCTTTTACTAATGACTTACTTTATCAAACATACTCTAAGCAGATTGGTCACTATTCATTGAAACAAAAATTCAAATTCATGTCTGTATAATATGCCTCAGAGTCAGCCTCACTCAAGACCAATACACCTGGTGGCACAACCAGGTGCTATAGTGTGTTGCAGCAGTGCTGGAAAGTCCCTGGAAAAGTGTTAAGGTCCTTTCTACCCCTTCACCTCAATGTTCCGCAATAAAGTTTGTCTTGGAAGGTGAGGGTCAAGCCAGAATTGTCCTATCAAGACCAGATACTGGACAGCTAGGTGGCATGTGACTAGAAGATGGGGGCAGACTAAGGTCAGCTTCCCAGCTGAATTCATGACAACCAAACTTCACACCAGACCTTGTGGTATAATCAGCCTCACTCTAGCTCATTTATATTATCAAACTTACAAAAACCTGAGGTATGCTGAGCTTGTAGCCAAAATGGCTGGAAATTAAAGGTCCGATCCATTAAAGTAGACAGCAGAGGTTTCATAGCCACATCAAAACTGGACAGCAAACTGTCAAAGAACTCTCCAGAGCTACTGGGCAGAGTAGTCAGTGGCTCTGGATGAAGAAGAAGGACTCCAACTGAGATTCAAGTGAGTGTATGACATCTAGGAGGTGAGAAGAGGACATTAGGATTCACTGCTAAACCCTCTAAAGGTGGCTTGGGCCTATCAGAGAAAAATGTAGGAAAGAGGATGCTAACTTAAAAACCCAGAAGATACCACCACTCACATGGCCACCCAGCAGAGTCTTTATGTTGATTCCACTGGGAACAACATTGGAATTGTTGCTGTTTGCGTAATCAAAGGCTATTACAGTACGGGAGGTATCTTGCATATTTTAGGCAGCATGTGTCAAGCATGCAACTAGGAGTTTCAGTCCTACACAACAAATATGAATCTTTTCTTTACTCATAAACATTCTGCTTTTTTCCATTCACTAATTAAAGAGTTACACTGAAAATGCCTGGAGGCTACTATACAAATGTATATACAGAATCAAATTTCTTAGCCTGTTCTTTGATTGAATTGACCCCAGGTAATGTACTTTGATTTACTGCTTTTTTGACTAATTGACAATATATATATATATATTTGTAAAAATGTTTACCTTACCCTTATTCTTGTCACATTTGCCTGCAGGGATGGCCTTTGTGAGCAAACTGATACAGGATGATTTTGCAGGATTGGCTTTGGAACCATATTTCCAGCTTTCTTAACTGAATGAAGGTAGGGAGCTCCATATCAGTACATAAGGAAGCAAAGATTTCCTATGGGCACTGCTCTCTAGTCCTTACATCCCATTTAAAGCACACTCTCATGTAATCCTAGAATATAATGAATGTAAGCAATTTGTTTAAAAAGGTGAAAAACATATAGCAAGGCATCTGGGGAGACAACACTAAGCGGTTTTACTTTGTATTACCTCAATAAAAAATATTTAGTACGGGCCAGAGTAACAAACATCTACTGCACAGGGTACAATGTATCAGGGGATTCTTACATTTTGTTATTGCAGAGTTTCTTAAACTTTCAGGGAACTTGTAAAACTAATGCTATCTACTGCTAATGTACTGGCTTTCAAATGTTTGAAGTGCCGCGTGAGATCATCAAGCAGCAGCATCAGCGGTGGCAGCAGTGGGCGACGGCAGCAGCAGCAAGCCAGCAGCTGATTGAGCAAAGAGGAGGTAAAAAAAACTGTATTTGTTTCCAATTGTATCATCGTTTAAGAGGGGGGGTTTCAGAGGAGCGACCATGTCTCCTTGGGGTGCGTTCAGCCCCCCTGTTCACAACATGAGCGGCAGAGACATGAAGTGGCTGGCGCATAGCGTGGGCAAGGGGGGGTTGGTGAGCAAAGCGAGCAGGGGGTAAGCCCCCTAGTATTTAATAAAATAGTAACAAAGGCTTTAACTAAACAACAGTGGGACAATATGCTGCCAACTACCAGTTTTTGAGAGGGAGCAGCAACAAATCATTTTTGTATTTTTCCATTTTCCTTTGAATATCTCTATCATTTAAAGCTATTGTGCACTTTATCACAAAATCAAGAAGTTTTTCCCTACTACTGAAACCACTGGCTAATTCTTCATATTTCAGAGGGTCTGTGATGGTCAACTAGCGTGTACCTCACATTTCTTTTCATAAGATGTCAGTCATTGAAATAGCTAGATTGCATATAATACAATGATAATGTAAACATTATCTACATACAGTTACTACCACCGAAGGTTTACTTGCCCAGTGACAACAAGAGCTTCCTGCATTTCCCTTACGACAGCGTGGCTGTAGATGACGCATTAGTGAAGTCTGATAACATGCAGTTGAGGACATGTTAGCTAAGTAAGTAACGTTAGCGGGAGCAGACAAATAATGGTAATATAATCTTAATAAATCACAAAGCTATTGCAAAAACACAAATGAGTATATCTGATATAGTACAACCGATACTAAGAAGTTCGATTCATATTGAAGTTACTTACACATGCTTGGCATAGCCTTGTCATCAATGTGTTTTCCTTTTTGACCCTGTTTCAATGCCGGATTGTTTAATCTTCCTCATTACTAATGAACGACATGACAAACATTACCCATAATACTTTTATATTTGGCTACTTCACAGTTATCTACAACGATAGGTAGATAACGCCACTCCAACAGCGAAATCTTTGTAGTAAATGTTTGACAGTTATGTCTCATGAGATTTAGTGAAATAATTCCATTAGTTTAGAACTAGCACGAAATATGATGGGCATTTGTTGTTAGTTTCTCGCACCTATATTATTATTAACTGTTTTTGGAACTGAAACTGTTACAGAGGTCTGTTTCATGTTTCCTTGAGATGTAACTTGAATAATATAAAATCTGATATTTTTGTTAGTCTTATATAAGCAATCTAAAGATTTTTTTATAACAAAGTCTTAACATTACTATTTCTTTATGATGAAAGAGGGATATAATTTCTTATAGAATGTACTGTATTATAAATCTGCTATTGAGGCAATAAACATGATAATATGACATGTCTTGCCACTGCATGGGCTGAAGAGAGTGGAAGTTTTGGGGGAACACACTGTGTAAGGGCTTGGGGTACCTCCCTAGAGAGAGAGCTGAGTGACAGGGATTAAGTAATGGTGCATGGAGAAAAGGGGAAGGGGTGGTCGGAAGTGGTAGTTGTTGCTGGAGCGAGAAGAAGACAGCGTCAGGTTCAGAAAGGGAGCGAACAGTTAAACAGCAGGCAAGGAGTAGATAGGAGGAAGGTGAATTATTTGTCATTTTAGAGGGGTCCCATGACCATAAGTAAAACTCTGCACTTGTCCTCCTCCTCGTTCCTAATTCAAATATTCCACCCTTTGTGTATTAACAAAAGTGGTAGACATCCTTTTTCCTCAGTCCTTTTCAATCTCTCAGTCTCTCTTGAACTAATAGCATCTGGTATTTGATCCTGCAAAATGATTTCCCCAACTTGTATTAATAAATTCTCTCAAAGGATGTCCTTGTAGACAGACATCATCATACTTTTTTACATAATGCTCCCTCTGAACCACTATATTTTAACAGTTTTCAAAACTGGTTGTAAAATTAATTAAAATAGCCTTCACGTCTCCCACTTAAACCACTCCAACATTGCATTGTAATCCCAGCCTCCATTGCTTGAATAAATTCATTCTAATATTGCATTTAGATGTGTCCTCCTCTCTCATCTAACAGCTCAAAACTACAATTGTGTCTTAAATGATTTTAATGACTCTGTGTACTCCGGATCACAACTTTTTTTTTTTCAATTAAAATGATGAATGTCATTCCAGTCTTTAATTTTGTTAAATCAATAATTACCTTTTTTCCATCACCCAAATGCTGGTCTGAGGTTAGATCTCTAATGTCCTCAGTCTTATCGGATGGCAAAAGCTCTAAGTTCTAATGGAGGAACTGAATGCCAGTTATATTATTTGGCATTTACCTTCCGACCAATCTGGAGTTGCATCAACTTCCTCACATATCCTCTGGTCTATCATGGTTCTAAAAAAAATTAATTGTACTGCCTCCTAATTCTTACATTTTCCTATGCATTTCTGATAAGGCAAAACACTTGGCAATGTGATTGGTTCCATTGTTTCTAATGCAGTTTAAGTGTGGTGTTAAGTTGAAAAACGTCTGGATGTATCTCTGAGATGGCATATACTCACTTCCCCTATCTCCTCTCCAATGGGCTGATAGAGGGATTCAGACATAATAGTCTCCCTTGTTCAGATATTAAATTCCCTTTAATTTTTTCTTCTAAAAGTAATAATGTAGACACTACACTGCTCCTGTTTATTATAACATTCATCTGATTATTGGCCATATGCATTATATTTATTTAAATGTTTATTTTTGGTCAAAACAAATTTAAAATTAAAAACTGCTGTATTTGGCTTGCTGGTACTCTAGCTGAAAATATGGTTATTCTTATACATAAAACAAACAGTCAGCTACATTTACAGATAAAGTGTTTTTATCCAGAAAAGCCACTACTTAAAGAATGGAGACCTACAGTTTACAACCTTAAAAGTGCTTCTTTCCACCCACTCTAAGAATTAGCCACTGTGATGATTTTTGTGACATTTTTCTATTGGTGGGCTTCTAGTTTACAAACCTGAGACTTGTTTATTGATCAATTCCCACCATTAGAGTTGAAACTAGGAGGTCCTACACATGAGATACTGGGCCACTCAAACAAAAGTTACTTGATGCACAGGCATCTCTAAGACAATGGTGTTTAGTTTTCTTATAGCACACACAATTCTTGGTTTGTCATCACCTCATGCTAGTGTGCAAGCAAACAGGCAGGATAGAGGGGGCCAAGCCGCTATAAGCAAAATTAAATGGCCTTGAGCTCATAAGTACAGGCAGTTTTCTAGCTGCTTAGAAGAAATAAAAATACAGGCAGAAACCTTTAATAAAGAAAAGATAAACAATTTTACTTCTATTTTATATTTTGAACAATGCTTCCATGTGTTTTAGCAAAGGCTGTTCTATTAATTTTAACTTTTGAATTAAATTATTTGCTTTATTGAGACAACTTTTTATTCTTTTTTTTCAAATCCTGAGTTTGTGGGACACTAGTTAACCATGAGCAAGTCACTTCACCTGCCTGTGCTCCAACTGAGAAAATAAAATGTAATCAATTGCATCTTATATGTTGTAAGTTGCCTTAGAAAAAGGTGTTAATCAAATAATAATAATAACAATTTGCACATATGATTAATCACTGGAGTACAGTTACCTACTAAAGACATCAAAGAAAATACATTATGGAGGAAAGAATAGACCTTCCACTTAAAGCTTTGAGTTCCCTAGATTGAATGGTATCATCTAAACAATGGCCACTTTGCACAGATGAACATATAAAATTAGCCCACTGTATAGCTGTGGCACAAACAATACCAAAAACGGTCAACAGCTGCCAGTTTGAAGATGGCATTACTACTCTGTCCTCAATCTTGAAGACTGCAGAAGATTAGCTCTACTAACACAACACAAACACTAAAAATTGTAAACTGTTCTAGCAATATCTCTCTATTATATAAAAAAAACTTGGACCAAGACAAGACGTGACCTTCTCAGAAAGACACTTTCACATTCCATGAGACTAGACTTTGTGCCAAGAGATTTAACCACACCCAGGGCCGGAAAAAGATAAAGGGTACATGGCAAAGTAGAACGCTGTAAAGAATTCAAAAACATTGGCGTGATACACATGTAGAGCAGGTTAGAGATAATGGAAGTAGGAAAATTCAAGTACTAGTCTCTGCAGAACACTGACCCGAGTGGGCGGATTTCAAGTACTGGAAGTGTATTACAGTGGGCGGTTTAAAGCGTTGTTCTGATTGGCTAAAACAAACCTGGATGGATTTCAAGCAGAGTAGGTGGGTTCCATTGGAGTTTCTGATTGGCTAAAACGACAACTGGGCGGATTTCAAGTTAAGTATCTGATTGGCTGTGTGACTGGACTTCTTATCATACCGGAAAAATAATCTTAGTCTGGATGCGTGCAGCACAGCGTGCAGAAACAATGGCGGTGTAATGTGCCTGCTTTGCTCTGCATTAAGCGGTACAGTTCCAATTTATAACCACACACATCCACACGCGACCTCCAGCTGAGCACGCTTTTTTTTAATCAACCTACCATTCTTCCGGATGTCAATGTCAGATACGCTGCACATTACATTTATTCTTGTCACTGTGCATCTTGCTAGTAGCAGGTTGGACCCCCTTTTACTGTTTACAATGACACTGCAAGTCCCCATCTCAGTTGAATTAAACATTGAAATCACACAGCACAGGACTTGGCATGAAAAACAACGTATAAACCACAACCAAGACAGGTAAAAGTTAGTAAAATTGACAATCATGTAAAAGATAAAAATATAAAGTGCTTAAAAGTGTAAGGTGTAATGAGTGCCAGATTACAGCAGCCAGTACATGTATTATGAACAAGATTTATGAGTATGGATATTAAAGACGATCAAAGTTATTATTGAACGACTGGAATTCTTTTTGAAATGAGCTGTTCGGCAGTCTGTTAGTGCGTATTTTGATTGACGTTACGTTTTCCTGAGGGCAGAGGTTTGAAGTGTTGATGACCGGGATGAGACGTGTCCTTGATGATGTTCTTTGCTCTGCTATGGTACCGGGTGTTGGCAATGTCCTTGAGTGAGGGAACCATTTGTTTTAAAAGCTGGTGTTAGGTTTGTGGAATATCTACACATGAATAATCGTATAAAAGGTAAAGTGCATGAGCATTGCATGGAGACAGAATATTATATAGGAGCTTAATACACATTAATTTGAATATTGTAGCAGAATATAAATATATATTGGGCAAAAGAAATATTGGTATTGTACAGTCATGTTACTGTACTAAGGGGATGGGGAGGTAGACAGAATGTACACATAACACAGTGACGAGAATAAATGTAATGTGCAGCATATCTGACATTGACATCTGGAAGAATGGTAGGTTGATTAAAAAAAGATCGCGTATGTGGATGTGTGTGGTTATAAATTGGAACGGCACCGCTTAATGCAGAGCAAAGCAGGCACATTACACATCCCAACTCATCGCATTTTAAATATTGAAAGTTAGTGGCAGAACCAAGCCGTTACAGTTGTATTTTGCAGGTTGTGTTCCAGTTTCCATGTTTTTTGTCACCTAAAAAAGGTTTAACAATGATTAGATGCTTGAAACCAGCCCGTACAACTTGGGGAACGTCCATTACGTTCTCTGATTGGATGCTTGAAACCCACCCATACTGCTTGGGGAACGCCCATGTTGTTCTGCAGAGACTCCCTTCTCGGAAAATTTGAAAGTCTCAAAAAAATGATAGTAAAGATTGCATTAGCTCAAACAAACGAAAAATATTACTTGGTGAAATAATGGAACAGCGAAAACAGATCAAATAGTGTTTGAGGATGTTTGGGGGAGAAAAGAGACAAGGCAGTGAGACAAAAGGACAGCTTCTGTACAGGCTTTTGAAATGTTCAAAATGCTGCAAGAAATACAGATCATGTGGTACGGCAGCAAGCCAGCAGCTGATCGAGCAAAGAGAAAATCTTTATTTGTTTCCCATTGTATCACTGTTTAAGAGGGGTTTCGGAGGAGTGACTGCATCTGTGACAGGTGTCTGGTCACATTTACAGGTAATCATAGACACCATTTAAATATCCGGCTACGCCACCCAGTTTTATTAAGAGATTAGGAACTCCTGAAATTTACCAATAATAGCACACAGGTTTCTTTAAATTGGGCGGTGAGTAAACACACAATGAAAGACACAACAATAATTTCAGGAAAAGCAACAGTAACTTCTATTACACTAGACAATAATAAGTACATGGAAAAGGTAAATGAACATAAACAAAATCTAACAATATCAAGAACGAATTTCCTTTTTTTAAAAGGAAAACACACAGTCCACACTCTAAAAGTCAGTCAAAAACAGAATTGGAGGATACAACCTTTAGTGCTGCAGAGTCCAGTTTGTACACTGTGTTACTCGAACAATTAATCGTTCAACTGTCCACCGATGCACTCTGTTCACTGGACACTCGTTTCCCAACAGAAGTTTTGTCAAATCGTGGAATCCCTGTCAGCATCTCCTCGTTGTTCTTTTTCTCCACCCTGGGCTCCTTGTGTTGCTGTGACCTAGGCATACCTCATTTCTCATCTGCCAGCTTTGCTCGGTCCTTTCATGCAGCTTCCCTCTCTCGCTGGACCCACAACCGTCTTCTTGTGGAGTTGTCTCTTCCTCCCTCGGGGTAAGTGTTGCCGTCCGTGTCCCTCACGTCACACCAGCCATGTACCCCAGTCTGCCAGTGAGCACCTGTGCTCTCTGCGAGGCTTGGCAGCATTCTCAGTGGACTGTCCCTCTTTTGCCTTCTCCTGCCCAGAAGTTTAATTTAAATCTCCTTCAGTCCCAGCCATTATCAGTTCTGGACAATCAGATTAAACAATGGCACATCTAAATTTCCTGGCTTTAACAATTAATGAAGACACAAGTTAATAAAATGTATTGTTACCAACCATTAATGAGTACAGATCTGCTGATTAGAAGTCAATATTGTCAAACATGTTAATTTCCAAGTTAGGTAAATACAGTAATCCTCCAAGGAAGGAGCAGTTCTCTTATCACAACTTGGTATTGTTTGTAATCTCAACCAGCCAAAAACTTCAAAGTGGTGACTCCTTTGCAATACAGCAAATACCTACATCCTGCAGACAGCCTTTTAACTTCTCACCCCCAGTCCCAACAATGGGTGCCTAATGAAACCACCCAGTGTACAAAAAAGGTCCCCCTCTGACACATCTCCTTGGGGTGTGTTCAGCCCCACTCTTCACAACATAAGCGGCAGAGATGCAAAGTGGCTGGCGCATAGCGCAGGCAAGGGGGGTTGGCAAACGAAGCTAGCAGGGGATAAGCCTCCTAGTTCTAATATATTTATGTTAATGACATATTTCTATTAAAGGCATTGACTCTAGTGTAGTTAGTACAATTGTGAAATTCAAAACCCTTGCAACTATGTTCAGGACCTAGTAGGTTTGAAAATTACATCTATTATATCTGCTTTATACTACACCAAGCTAATCTGTAAATAAAAAAAGTATCTAGACCACAGATTCATTTTCAATCCGAAAATGATAGAAATTTGGATAAAAGCCTTGTGTGAACCTGTAACCACTGTGGCCTAAATAAAAAATGCAAGGTTTAGACTTTTTAAGGCCCAGGATTAGTTCCTGCCTGGTGACTGTTGAGGCTGGCGTAGGCTCTTGTTTACCTTAACTGTACAAAAATAAGCATAGAAACTGATGCATGACAGGGTGGATAAATATAAATGAAGTTTTAACACATAGTCAGATTATTTTACATGAGCAGCCTCAAGAAGGGCAAGTTGTATAGAAAATTAGTTTTGCAATCCACTACAATGATCCACTTTCATTGCCTGCCCTACACTTTGTTATTATCATAAGGCTGGCTTGAAAAATTGGTAGACATTCCTTCTTAAATGAAGTACTTGATTTGTTTCATACTTGCAAGAGAATGGGAACCTTCACTGCTGGGTTTAGAATAGCCATGCACATCTCAATCAATCTCATGAAATGTTCCAGAATATATGAGTATTTGTTTTTAAACTGGAAAGCGCACCATCTATGAATAGTACATAAATATTGACAGAGAACTCCTCATAGGATTCAGTGAAATGATTAAAGAGGACTTTACAGCCGAATAGAATTCTCACACTTTTAGTTTTCAGTGCTCAAACCTATGCCAGGAGCAGGTTGTTATCTGCTCCCAGTGAAATTACATTGCACTTTTCATACCTGCCTGCTGTCTTATAGCTAGTGGCTCTAATTAAAAGTAAATTCCCCCTGCCACAAGTGATTGCAATTTTAAATTATTGTGACCTTCCAACCTGCTTTTAAATGTGGACATTAATTGGAAACTACTTCCTGTATGTATTTTTAAGAATAGAGGGAAACAATAAGATTATTGCTTTTAGGTGGAGATTTTCTAAAACAGTGGCACTTACCTTTCATTATGCAATATAAAATCAGAAAAAATATAGGACAGAACAAAGGGGTGCAGAGAAATTGAAAACAGTTTGGTACAAAACATTCTATTTTTACATTTTGCTTTTGAGCCTGTGGATTTCCTGTATTTTTTGCTGCACAGTTTCATTTTGAATGTGATAATATATAAATTATTAAAAATAAAGTGCAATTTCCAGAATGAGATAAGGCTTGCAATTTTCTTCTCTCAGCAGACTCAGGAATAAATTGGCTACAAAAATGCTTCTGATAGCTTTCGATGGGTCTTGCAACAAAATACAGACTAGAAGAAAGCAGTGAGTAAAATCTGTGCCTGACAAAATGGTGAACAGGTCACTGCAGAAAACAAGGAGGATAAATTACAACAGAAAACATGTAGGGAATAGATTTTCTATACTTCAAAAATTATAACATAATTTCAGTGATTAAAAAATCAATTTGTTTTTAGACTTTGGAAATATTTTCTGAAGGGAAGTGTTACATATTAAAACTTTCCACATCTTGCTTGTTAACTTATCATAAAAGTATAAAGTCAAAGAAGGTGACTTGGATTTTTAGGTCCCCTTTACTTTTATTGACTTTCTTATGCAGTGGAAATCATGTTCTCGTTTCAGTTCACGTTATTTTTCTGGGTTGTTCCTCAGGATTGTTCAACTAGATACACCTAAGATGGATCATTTCTTTTAATCAGGTTAGCGTTTGTTAAGTTTCTCAAGTTTGCCTTCTTTGATTGCCTTTGAAATACATTCTAGGTGGACTAAAGTTACAAGTAATACCTCAGGTCTAATGTGCACTGGTCTGCCTTATGTCAATTTTAAGTTTGCGTGCTTGTGCTGTGGTACTTGGCGTATCTATTAAGGGAATACAAAAAACACTTTTTATCAAGTCATATATTTCTTGTGTAGAAGACGTAAATAAGGGAGAAGCCAGGAGGTACATTTGGAGTCTTTTCTTTGTGCCATACAAATCTTCTCTAATTATATATGAATGATTCGTTACCATTTATATACTACTAAAATCAATTTTCTGTGTTTTACAGCAATACTGAAATAGCAGATACAAGTGAAATAATTTTAATAAATGGTGAACATTTTGTGGGCGGCGCAGTGGCACAGTGGGTAGCGCTGCTACCTCACAGTTAGGAGAACCGGGTTTGCTTCCCAGTTCCTCCCTGCGTGGAGTTTGCATGTTCTCCCCATGTCCACATGGGTTTCCTCCCACAGTCCAAAGATATGCAGGTTAAGTGCATTGGAGATTCTAAATTGTGCGTGCGCACCTTGCCCAGGGTTTGTTTCCTGCATTGTGCCCTGTGTTGGCAGGGATTGGCTCCAGCAGAACCCCGTGACCCTGTAGTTAGGATATAGCAGAGATGGATGCTGAATATTTTGCTGAACGCTGATGCTGCAGAAATGATTGAGAGTTAACATTATAAGAACACATAAACAAGCAAGGATGGTGCTTCAAAAGTGCTTAGTGTCCAGATAAAAGAATAAGGTGCAGTTCTTTAACAATAAATAATCCATAAAACCAATGCTTCCATAATTTATAAATAAAAACGGACTCTGAGTAGCTGCTGTAAGGCAAGGCAGGATCAAGCATGGGTCAAACATGTGCTGAAAGAAACTTCTCAGTCCAAAAGTTCATTTTAAAAGGTTTAGTGAAAATTCAAAACAAACAGGAAAAAAGAAAAAGGTTGATACACAAGTAGAATAAAAAGCAAAAAAAAGGGAAAGTGTTTCTTATGTTAAACTTCAATTGTTTCTATACTTAAGGATTAATTATTTCGCTATGCTTTACTTCTCATTCAGTACGTTCTAAACGTACGGCTCTGCACATACAACTGAGCACATTAAGGCACGGTTTGAAGCTGTGTGCCCTCCATGCTTTACTTTCGGCAAGGCAGGTCACTTACTAAGCCTAATCTGTAGTCAAAGTGACAAGAAATAGTTAGAATATTCCAATTCAGTTCAGCTTGTGTGGGCTTATAAGAACCTCCCATAGACTGAAGCCCAAGACCTCAGATTCACCTCTTCTCTCTCTGACACCTCCATAGGTACCTGCAGAATAAAACTCAGAATCTAGCAGCAAATATTTCTTCTCATCTATTTAGAAAAGACTCAGCAGACTTCATCCCTTTGCTGCAGGTGCTCTGACTAATGATCCAGAGAGTGTCAATGACACAGCTGAGCTGGTCACACCTGCACGTTAAACAAGTACTCGGCTCATTTCATCATTAAACACCTTGTGGTCGCTTTGCTGCAGCAGGCACTACATCCATAAGCCTTTGTTGCATTGTCTTTTATTTAAAATCCTGTACCAGAGCCCAAATGCACAGCTCCACATTGAGTGAGAGAGAAAGGTTTCCGTCTGCTGTAAATATCAGAAGGCATGAAAGATGAGCAGAAAAGTTGAAAAACAGAAAAGAGTGAAATGTTTAGCTCAGTTGTGACTGTATTTTCAATTTGATAGTGACAGGTTAACTATTAGCTAGGATGGAGGTGTGGTAATGGTTGAAGTATTTTCTTAGTCTGAATACTGCGCAGGGTCATAGAAGTTCAGAAAAGAAAATAAGTGTTTTCCCACAGTTTCAGGGTTGTGAACATGGCAATAGAAAGACAGAGAAAACAAAAAAAGGAAAATAGTATGTTCTTTTTTGTTTCAGAAGTCTCAGTAAAGGAGAGGCACTTATGTGAGTCTCCAGCTTTGCTTTTGGACCTGCTTCATAAACTTCAATCGGTGTATGTCATAGACCTTGTGTCTTATAGCTTTGTTTCTTTTCAATACCGAAATAACCTTAGTCTCCTACTCCCTTTGCAGATGGATGCTGACCTGGCCATCCAATAGCATCCTTGGTTTGGTATCTATTCAGGACCAGAAAACTTCAGAAGATAATGAAGTGGCTCAGAATATGACAATCACATAGTTCATGTGACCAGAACATACAGTATGTAACACACACTATCTAAGAATGACAAACTGCAATGTATAAAACAGAGCTCTTTTGGGGAAGAGTGAGAGTGAAAAACTGGATTATTCTTTGTTTAAAAATTTTGGGAGAACCAGAAGAATAGTCATGAGATATGATCAGCCTGACTGGAGAGCAGATTAACATAACTAAAAGGAGAATTACAAAAATCCAAGAAACCAATAATTCAGAATTACCTGAATCTACGAATAAAATAAATAATAACTTACACCTTGAAGCAAACTCTGTCATCCCATACAGTCACTCGTTTTCCTCCTCCATTCTGCTGAACAGTACAGGAACACAAGTACTCTGCTAGGAGTCTTAATCCACTACTCAATAGACACTTATACAACTGCAAAATTCAAAAGATGACTTGAACTGCGTACTACATTTATTAAAAATGTCCTTAGGTTAGAAATATTTAAAAAGAAATACAGTACATTTAAACATTTCAACAAATTTGACCTGCGGTGGGCTGGTGCCATGCCCGGGGTTTGTTTCCTGCCTTGCGCCCTGTATTGGCTGGGATTGGCTCCAGCAGACCCCCGTGACCCTGTAGTTAGGATATTGAGGGTTGGATAATGGATGGATGGACAACTTAGACTAGAGGAGGCCATTCAGCCTAATAAACATAGCTAATCTTATTCGCCTGCTATTTCCAAAATATCATTAAGTTTTGAAAGTCTCTGAAGTACAACTCTCTGTTACACTACTTGATAATTTATTTCATTTGTCTATGGTTGTCTTTGTGAAGAAACACTTCATAACTTGTATGAAATTTGCCCTTTACTTTCCATCTGTGTCCCAGAGGTTCTGTTGAAGAACTTAAAGTAATAATTGGGATCCATCATACTAATTTCTGTCATAGTTTTTAAAACTTCTATCACATCAACTAGGTTACTCTTCAGTAGAGAGAGTTTTTATAAAATATTGTGACAAACATGGCACAGTAGATGTAAGGCCTCCAAATGAAGATACAAAAACAGGCCATACCAGAAGAAACTGCTAACTATAGGCTTTGGACAAGAATGAAGAAAACTGGTTTAAAGTACAAACATAAATTTAAAAGTTCCAAAATGGCTCACAAGAGGGAGAAACATGGAAAAACTCAGATGCAAAAGGCAACACAAATCATTAATAAATTAAGAATATTTATTCAGACAAAAGGAAAATAACAAAAAGTGCCCAAAACAGCAGACAGGGTTTGTCTACACAACCCTAAAGCAATCCTAGAGCTAATCCAAAAACAAAATCCAAAGACAAAGCAAGATAGTAAAAGAAAAAAAGAAACATCCAAAAACAATATTTAGTGTATAACACAAATCCAAATAGATTTCAATGGAAACGCTATGTGAGCTTCCCTGGGATAAATAACAGCGCCTAGTGGATCCACACACAGGCAAACTTTAAGGGACAGTACACAAACAACCAATAATGATGTAATTATTCAAAAGTAAAAAAAACAACAATGAAACATAAAATACACATTAATATAGATTGCTGTGTATGTAACAAGAGCATTGTAAACCATGTACCTCATTTACAAAACTTTGCATGGATTTTGCGTGAAAATATGTGCATGCCAAAAAAACACATTTCTATGCAATTTATAAATTACAATCACCTTGTAAATAAGTGTCTGTGAACATGCTTCCAACACCACATTGAAAAATCCACATACGGTATGGAGCATGTTAATCAAGCTCATACAGTCATGATGCTGTAGAACTTCATTGACTAGTAGCACAACTCCTTCTAGACACATCGAGACCCCCACCACCTGCACCTGGCTGTGCTCCAACTACGAGTGTGCAAGAACATGGGCAATATCCTAGTGTCTCTCTCTTCTGTGGTCTCGGTGTCCCAGAAAGGCATAAAGTGCCAGCCATCTGAGTGGGAAGCCTCTCTCACCTGACACATGTAATGATGCAATTGCTGTTACAATGATTTGTACAGGTCATATGAAACACTGAGGGTTGGGCCAGTTACCCTACCAACAAACCATCCAAATTGCACAATACAATTACATCTGTCAAAGCTATTTTGCCTCAAAATAAATGAATCTTGGGTTGACCCAGGGATTGTTTGCCAGCCACATCTTTGGATGACTTGTGCATTAATGAAATGTAACTGCTTTTGGTTAACAAAAGCATCTTTATTCTTACTAGGTGCCCTTTTTGTAATATGAGCACATTAAAGTACTCAATTACATTAGGAGAACAAGACACTGCAGCAAATTGCTTTTTTATGTTGGCAAAAACATGTTATGTTTTTATGTATGTACACCCACACCTGGATGTAGTGCTTCGCCTGTTGGTTAATTGCTTTTAGCACAGCAGACATGACAGAATGAAGTTTGGCTAAAGTAATCCAGATCGGTATCCCTAAGATTTGACAACAGGCAGCTGATATAAAATGAAAAAAATTGAAAAAGCTCTTCAGTGCAAATATGTGGCATTGGGCTCTTTAAAGGGAATTAAATACAATCTGTGCATCATAGTCATTGTTCATGAGGTGTAATATATTTGTCACATAAATGCCCATTATATTAATAGCCCAGCAATATGTATTTTTTACACATGAGTAATTATTTAGCTGTTTTGGCTGCATTTCTCTGCTTGATCATTTTCCAGTTTGTCCAAAATGTTACATACAGATGGGTTAGAGCTGCCATAAATATACACATGTTCCCCCGTCAAGTTTTGTTTCATAAATCCCACAATGTTTGTGCGTAAATTTTTGTAAGTATGTAACTTGCAGAAATTCTTAGATGATTCTGTACTCATGGGGTACATTGATAAAGGGGATGAAACAGAGCATAGGAGTCAGGTGTAGAATTTTGTTTCTTTGTGCAGAGAGGAATTGTCTGTATCTTAACATCAGAAAAATTAAGAAAATGGTTATTGACTTGTTCCGTACAAAATAATCTCTATGTCTTGTTACTTATCAAAGAGTTGATGTAGAGGTGGTACACTCCTACAAGTACTTGAGGGTCCACTTTAATGACAGGTTGAAACACAGAGGAACTATATAAGAAAGGGCAGAGCAGGCTCTTTTTCCTTAGGAGACTCTGTTCCATTAATATGGGAAGTGACATCCTTCACATCTCCTACAACTCTGTGATGGACAGTATCATTTTCTATGCTATGGTGTCCTAGGCTGGTAACAACACTTCCTGAGAAGCCCACCAAATCAACACACTAATTAATAGGGCAAGCTCAGTTATAGAACACAAACTGGACCCCCTGAAGGTAGTAGTGAAGGAGAGAATTAAAACATTATGAACAATGTTGCACGTACTCCCTTGAAACATTAACACTGAGGGCTTTCAGCAAACAAATTAATTAGCAGAAGTGTGTCAAGAAATGCCAATGTGGGGTGCTTTATACCTATAGCAATACTTCTGCATAAAGCCTCACTGTGACTGTGATAGCCAAGTCAGAAGATTTAGTTTCTTTTTAATTTTCTTGCTTTATATTCATTCTGGCGTGTTTTGAGACTAACATGTGTGTTTTGTTTAAAGAATTTCTGTAAGAAGCCAAATTTCCCACTCCGGACAATAAAGTACTATCTATCTATCTATCTATCTATCTATCTATCTATCTATCTATCTATCTATAGATAGATAGTCAATGTGGTAAAATAGTAGTAATATCTTTAAGATTCTGGAATATTGGTAATGTTGTGCTGTGATCTCATAGAGAGGCCATAGTCACTCCCTCGCAAGTATTGATTGCTCATTAAACTTTGACAGAGATTAAATTATTTTTTCTTATGTTCAATACTTCTATATCAGAATTATGACCACAAATTCAGCTCTGGTAACCTGAAGTGGTTATCATTGTAAAGTAATGAACAGTCCCAGTTATATATCTCTTTATTACAAAAAAAATCCTGGAAAGCAAAAGCAAGGCGACGATACGTGATCTTCTCGGAAGTTCTCAGAAGACATTTAAAAGACCCGCGAGACAAAAGAGACTTGCCACGGAGCGTCTTGCGGGGACCGTAAACATGAGACTTGGTGCCAATAGATTGTCCCATGGACATCTCACGGGGACATGGAACATGAGATTCTTGCAAGACATGCCCTACTTACAAAAGATATCATATAAGAGCACACCCTTCAAAAAACACTTAGTCGTGTAAAAGCACGTAGCACACACACATTCTGTGCTCTCAGCACATATAAAGCGTATAAGGACAATATGGAGAATAGAGACCCAAAGGCATTAGAGAGAAAAAAGGCAAATAAGAGGTTATGAAAGCTGTGGAATTTGAAAGGTTCAAACAAAAGATGGCGTGATACACATGCAGAGAAAGTTACAGAATATGAAAGCACTAAAATTCGAAAGTATTGTAGCATCCCAGCCAGGTTGAGGCCTTTTTGGTTTGAAGTGACTGTTCGGTCCAATTCAGGGAGGGCAGAGTACAGCATGGAAAAGACTGATAGCAGGGTATTGATTGATGTGGTAAGGGGGGGCGAGACCCCGGGGAGGAGGGGTTGGAGAGGGTGCTAGAAAGTTGTGTTTGGGGTTAGGAAGTCGGCGATTGTTCAAATAAAACGTTTGTGACACTTTATCACATAAGTCGCTACAATATCAAAGAAAAGATAGAAAAGATCGCATTACTGTAAACAAAAGGTGATTAATTGAAAACCAGGTGTAATTGAAAAAATAGCAGGACAAATCGAGGTTAGAAATAAAGGGCAAAGAGTAGACACCAAAGCCTTTTCGCATTCGCATCATTCAATACACAAAATGTGGATTTAGACAATAATGGACCATACGCTCTGAGAATCTGTGGTCCCGGAACAGTTAAAGCAATGACAAGCTGAATTTCAAAGAATACAATATTCGGTCAGGTGTATATTGATGATCATGGAGAAGCGATGCAAATTTTAACAGGCAAAAAGAAATGTAATGTATATATTCCGGGAATAACATTACACACCAAAGGAGATCGTGATATGCCATTCGTATTAAAATGTTTACAGTTTACCGTGAAAATAGCTTTTGAAATGACAATCAATAAATCACAGGGACAAACATTAGAAAAAGATTAGATCAGATTAGATTATTTATTAGAGAAACAGAAACAATAGTCACTCACGGGCAGTTATACGTTGCGTTGTCACAATGTGTCTCCAAAAAATATTGTTTTTAATGAAGCTTTAAAATAAAAATGAAAATAATTAAATTGAAACAATTCCAAAGAAAAAAAAAATGTAGTTGTATATCCAATTAACCAAACACAGGGGTTGGCGAGCGAAGCTAGCAGGTGGCGAAGCCCCCTAGTCAGTTAAGAATAATTCTTGGTACAAGTCCACAAAACACATGTAAACTGGTAGTGCAAACTCCCATACACCCTCCAGGACCCTGCCAAGGGTGTAGAGCTGGTAAAATTATTAATAGTCACATTTCAGAAAAAAATATTATTAATCCGGTTCTACAATGATACCCCTTCTGTAAAGCTCACAACAGTTGTGTTTTTAATATATGTTAATTTAAAAATGGATATTGATAAAAACAAAACTTAGTAGAATTGCCTCCATACTTTTGCCAGTTATCTGGAAGGAGCCACAGAACAAGGTAGTGTAGAGCTAAATATGAGTTGCAAGTACAGTTGAAACATACAAAGCTCCTTTACTAATCAGTCCTTATAAATGACAGGATCTACCGAAGCAGATTGACAGCCTGGACTGTGGGGGCATTTTATGCTAATGGCAAGTTGAGGACTTTATGTCAGTAGGAAGATGTGATTGCTGATAAAATAATGACTTGCTTTGATTTTTAGTATGCTCTCTACATACAATTCATCCAGAGTCAGTTGTTTATTTCTAGAGTTTGTTTGTGTAGTTTGAAATTGTTTATTCATAAAACTGATTGCAATTGTAATTGCCTGATTTTCAGTTCTTAGGATAACATGCCACAGATTAGTAGATTATGGTATCTTCTCTTACTTCTGAAAGCAAACTTTAAAAAGTGTATCAATTGATTAACTTCTCATGCTTTTTGAAAAGCAGAACAGTTATCGGCATTCATCAACTTCTTTGTGAATTGTTTTATCATGGGCAAAAGTGCTATCTACAGTATCCAGACAGCAAGAAGGTCATTCAGTGTACCACAGGTAGTGTTTCCTAATTATTAATATAAAAATTCTTACATATATTAGAACTTAACAAAATAAAGACTTTGATCAACATGCTATAACCAGATCTCCAGTGAGCCATTTACTCAGGTGTGTCTTTCTGCAGCTCTGTGCTGTATATATGGGACTAGCAAAATACCCGCGCTTCGCAGCGGAGAAGTAGTGTGTTAAAGAAGCAATGAAAAGAAAAGGAAACATTTTGAAAATAACGTAACCTGATTGTCAATGTAATTGTTTTGTCACTGTTGTGAGTGATGAGTGTTGATGTCATATATATATATATACATATCTATACATATACACATATATACATACATATATATCTACATATATACACACACATATATACACACATATACATACATACACACAAATACATATATATATATATACATACATACACACACACATATATAAACATATATATACATATACATACATATCTACATATATACACACACAGCTATTTCAGATCAGTGCAATACGCTGTTTGTTAAAACGGTTGACTCACGCTCTTACGTGCAATAACAAATCAAATCATTCAGTTGTCTTTGCTCATATGTCATTTTAGAGCTGGGCGCCTGGCATCTTTTTGGCCACAAGTTCGTTTCTGTTTGGTGTGAGGTTCTGTGTTGTGGAGATTCTCAGGATGGATTGCAGGTGCTCATCAGTGAGGCGACTCCTGTGTGCTGTTTTGTTAGTCTTTATCACTGAGAAGAGCTTCTCACACAGATATGTGCTACCAAACATGCACAAGGTTCGAGCCGCATGTAGACTGACTTTTTTTGTTCTTCAAAGTCACCAAGGCGCCGTGCAAACTCAGTGCGCAATAACTCTAGCTTCGCAATAACTTGCAGCATCATAAGGTAGACTTGATTAACGCGGTAAGTGTTCGGCAAGGCAGCTGAAGCGCTGCATTATGGGATCTGTAGTTTATTGTGTTACAAGCGCTTCATATACCCAGGCTTTAATAACAATAATACAGTATATAAAATGATCTCGCGGGCCGGATATAATTACACGCCGGGCCGGATGTGGCCCATGGCCCTTGAGTTTGACACATATGGACTAAATAGAACTTGAAAAGATATATTTTTCAAATGTGATCGCAATTCAGATAGAGTTGACGCACTACAGCCTGCATGCCTCAATGAGTCATCCTCCCCTCGCTCTTACTTTTTTACCGTTCATCTAATGAATACACTGAGTATGGCTTTACCAAAACAATCATTGATGGCGAATAAAGTATCCATTATTCGAGTATGTAGAGCGGGATATATATATATACATATATATATACCCGCGTATCGCAGCGGAGAAGTAGTGTGTTAAAAAAGGTAGAAAAAGAAAAGGGAACATTTTAAAAATAACGTAACATGACTGTCAATATACAGTATTTGTTTTGTGAGTGTTACTGAGTGTTGCTGTCATCAAGGATTTGATTATCATTATTTCTTTCAATCAAGTTCGTATTTGTAGGATGTGTTGTGTTCAAGTTACATTCCGTGTTTGTCAATCGTTGTAAAGATGACAGGTTTCATTTATCGATTCGTTTCTTACTGCATCAATAAACAGACCTGACACACTGCATGCACAGGTTTTTTTTACACTGTCTTCCTTTAGCGGGACATTGACTTTTTCCAACGTGTGCTTTGTTTCCACAGTAGCTGCATTTATAAATATGCTTGTAAGTATCAGACGCTTCATATTTTTTGCTGCCTTTTCAATTGTGTAATTCGGTTTTGTTCAGCTCTTTGGAACTGTTGCTTTTATCTGTGCACTGCGTCAGTTCACGTGAGCCACTCGGTGTACTTGCATCGAAGTTTCCCAGCTGTGCTGGTGCCATCTCGTGCTATGTCCATAGCTTTATTTAATGTTAGCTTAGTCCTGGCACTTAAAACTTTCTCTCGCAGTTTCGCTGAGTTTGTGTCAAACACCACCCTGACCATCTCATCTTCCACTCCATAAGCACAGTCCTTCACCCGTGAATATTTACCCGTGGCAGTTTGCTATTGGATTGCCGCTGACGGACGGCCTTATATGGGCAGGCACTAAATTACAAACGCCAGAGGCAGCCTGTCTATGAACTTAATTTAAAGTGTAGGTTTACATCGTGCTTTGTTTCCGAAGTAGCAGAACTCATGAATATGGTTGTATATGTCACTCGCCGCTTCTTATTGTTTAGCTGCCTTCTCAATTATATAATGCATGTTTTCTTGAGCGCTTTTTTGAGGTCTTCCTGGTTTTCTATGTACTGCGTGATTACGTGGGAGGCGTGATGATATCACACGAAACTCCGCCCCCACGGCGTTGAAGCTCATCTCCATTACAGTAAATGGAGAAAAACTGCTTCCAGTTATGACCATTACGCGTAGAATTTCGATATAAAACCTGCCCAACTTTTGTAAGGAAGCTGTAAGGAATGAACCTGCCAAATTTCAGCCTTCCACCCACACGGGAAGTTGGAGAATTAGTGATGAGTCAGTGAGTGAGTGAGTCAGTGAGTCAGTGAGTCAGTGAGTCAGTGAGTGAGTGAGTGAGGGCTTTGCCTTTTATTAGTATAGATTATGGGGACAGAGGATACAGGTTAAAAAATGGGGATATTGTGTGGTCTCATTTATTAAATGACAATCATTTCTGCTTTCAATAATCGCAGACCAGATGGAGAATAGCAAGGTTAATTTCACTGGTGGCATTAGGCTGGTATTAGATAACTTTAAATGAATTTGTAGGTCAACTTATTTATGATTATATGTAGTTTTTTGCGAACTGTAATTTACTACAATTAGTTGAAATGCTATATACTGTAATAATGGACCAGTAAAAATGCATAACATTTTAACATTTGCATTACAGTGCCTAGAAGTATGGAAAGTTTGGTTTCCACAAAGGCACAGCCATGTCAGGTATGTAGTTCAATGGTTATTACTAGTGATGAGTGAAGAGCATGGTGATCACTTCGCCTTGGGTTCAAAGAAATCAGAAGTGTTTGTAAATATCACTGAACTCGGTAAAATGCAATGGGGAAGAACTAACTGAACTAGATTTGACTCGATTATAATAGTGCAATCATCTTTAACGTTTCCCTGGGGGCTAGAGAAACGTCTGTCAACTATAATGGACCGATTATTGTGGCTAAAAAGGTGACCTGAGCTATGTGACAGTAGTGCCAACCACTGCACCTCCATGTCTCTGTGAGATTAAAGAAGAAAGAATGCAGTCAGAGATGCAAAATAATTTATTTTGTCAAAATGAATCAGAAATGCTGAAATTGTAGTTAACCCTTTTAGGGCGGATGTCGACTTTTGTCAACGGGAGGGGTCTGTGATCAGGAGATCGAGCAGGAGAGTGTGGAGCCGGCATCAGTTGATCGACTGCCAGCTGAGCGCAGCCAAAGCACCTACGGCAAGGTTCGTGTTAGAGGAATACCCAGATATTGATCCATGGGAGCCAAAGTGGGTACTGGACTTGACAAGACAGCATGGCTTGCTGTTGGACATGACAAATTACCAGCCGCTGGACTACTTCAGGCTGCTTTCTCCTGATGCTGCTTTTCAGCTACTGTCAGATGAGACAAACAGGTATGCAGAGCAATTTTTTGAATCACAGGCTGTGCTTGCAGCGCATTCTAGTTTTTCAAAGTGGAAACTCACAACAAAAGATGAGACGAAGAGCTTTGTGGCATTACAAATAATGATGGGACTAGACTGGTGACATAACTTCAGGGAGCATTGGTCCAAATGTGCTTTGTCCCCTGGTGGTTTTGGACAGGTTATGCCGTGTGATAGGTATGTGCTGCTGCAAAGTTTTATTCACTTCTGTGATAATGAGAAGCAAATCCCAAGGGGTGAGCCAATCTATAACCCCATGTATAGTTCAGCCCCTGCTTGACATTGTGGAACCAACATAAAAACAATTTTATCAGCCTGGCCATGATTTTTCTGTTGATGAATCTTTATAAAATACAAGGGACGCCTTTTTTCTGCCAATATATGCCAGACAAGCCCACAAAGTATGGCATAAAGGATTTTGTACTGGCAGAAGCAAACTCTGGTTTATGCCTGAAAGTAATTACATATACAGGAAAGTATTTCTTTCAAAGAGAGAACTGTCCCTTCACAGTTGTAGCCAGACAGGCTGAAGATGAAAAGAGGTGACAATGTGGTTTTTATGCGGGCAGAAAACTTGGTGGCAATGGCATGGCACGATGTCAAACAGGTGACTTGTCTCTCTACAGTATGCACTAACAATATATGTGAGGAAGTGCAGCAACAGACAATTGAAAAGGAAACACCAGTGCAACACATATTGTAAGCAGTGTAATGTGGCAGTGCATGCAATTGGATGCTTTGAGCGATATCATACTTTGCAGGACTTTGCTGTGTAACATGTATGTGATATGTATGTGAAATCATATAGTATGCAGGCTCATACAACATGCAAGACAGTAACATTTGTCAAAAGTAAATATTTTTTGTTGATTTGATATGTTTAACAGTTGCTTTGTGTTCTTTTTTTAAAAGTTAGTTTTTGGAAAAAAATTCAGCCCTGGGAGAAAAGAAACAAAAAAAGTAGCCCTAAAAGAGTTAAAAGTCAGAAGAAAAATGTAAATCTTTGAAAGGCAGAAAATTCAAAGTGGCATGTCATGATTGAAGTCGATGGCTCATTCTATTTTTTGAAGTCGCACTGAAGGCTCTCCAAACTGTCTGTGCTGATGCTTTGCACTTTTTCTTTTATCAAAAAGATAGAAATGTGTTGTAAATACTAATAAATCTTTCATTATTATTATTACATTATAGAATCTTCTGTGTTGTTGTCAGCCTCCTTCAAGGTTTGTTTTTTATCTCCACGTGGCTAATTATGAATCCAATGGGCACATGCCATCTTCTCTAATACTCGAAGATCGACCTGCACATGTGTTAATGTATATGTTTCATAAAAATACATTTTTTTGAGAATCTGCATTATTACCTTGCTGTTCTGCAAGTAAGTCCCACAACAGCAACAACATTTATTTATATAGCAGATTTTCATACAAATGATGTAGCTCAAAGGGCTTTACATGATGAAGAAAGTGAAAAAAGACAAAATAAATAATAAAATAGAATTAGGGAACACTAATTAACATAGAATAATAGTAAGGTTCGATGGCCAGGGAGGACAGAAAAAACAAAAAAACTCCGGACAGATGGAGAAAAAAATAAAATCTGCAGGGGTTCCTATGCCATGAGACTGCCCAGCCCCCTCTAGGCATTCTACCTTACATAAATGACCTCACAATTAGTCCTGATTGTATTCAGGGTTCACATGGAAGAACTTGATGATGACGGTCATGTGGACTTCTGGCCTTTAATCCATCAATGTAGGGACATCGCACTGCTTTGATCAGGTGGTGGCGCAGATCACCACCACAGAAAACCGGTAAAAGAACAGAAAGAGTCTGTAATGCAAATGATGAGCATTATATACATCAGCATATTGGGGTGCTGGTTTCATTAACACTAGAATCCCTAAAGTCTACAAAAAAAACTTGTAATCCCGTGCCACCTTAAATTCTTTCGCACCTCTCCACCTCGTCTTTTCTTTGGCAAATGTGTCGATCAGCACAAACAGCAAGCAGCCTGCTATCCCATCCCCACCACCGATGCAGCTGAAGTTCACCCAGCTGAAGTCTCTTTATCTGGGAGTGAGGTGCCTGGAGTTCCATCCATCCATCCATCCATCCTCTTCCGCTTATCTGAGATCGGGTCACGGGGCAGCACTTTGAGCACTTTGAGATGCCCAGACTTCCCTCTCCCCGGCCACTTCTTCTAGCTCTTCCGGGGGAATCCCGAGGCGATCCCAGGCCAGCCGAGAGACATAGTCCCTCCAGCGTTTTCTGGGTCTTTCCCGGGGCGTCCTCCCAGTTAGATGTGCCCAGAACACCTCACCAGGGAGGTGTTCAGGAGGCATCTTGATCAGATGCCCAAGCCACCTCATCTGACTCCTCTCGATGCAGAGGAGCAGTGGCTCTCCATAGACACCCTGCGGAGGAAACTCATTTCAGCCGATTGTATTTGCGATCTCATTCTTTCGGTCACTACCCACAGCTCATGACCATAGGTACGTAAATCGACTGATAAATTGAGAGCTTTGCCGTACAAGCTCCTTTTTCACCATGACAGACTGATGCAGAGCCCGCATCACTGCGGACGCCGCACCAATCCGTCTATCGATCTCCCGCTCCATTCTTCACTCACTCGTGAACAACACCCTGAGATACTTGAACTCCTCCACTTGGGGCAGGATCTCACTCCCAACTCTGAGAGGGCACTCCACCCTTTTCCAGCTAAAGACCATAGTCTAGGATTTGGAGGTGCTGATTCCCACCCCAGCTGCTTCACACTCAGCCGTGAACGGCCTGATGAAGCAAACAGGACAACATCATCTGCAAAAAGCAGTGACCCAATCCTGAGCCCACCAAACCAGACCCCCTCAATGCCCTGGCTGTGCCTAGAAATTCTGTCCATAAAAGTTATGAACAAAATTGGTGACAAAGGGCAGCCCTGACGGAGTCCAACTCTCACCGGAAATGGGTTCGACTTACTGCTGGCAATGCGGGCCAAGCTCTGACACTGGTTGTACAGGCCTTATCAGGGGGTCCGGTACCCCATACTCTCTGAGCACTCCCCACAGGTTTCCCTGAGGGACATGGTCGAATGCCTTTTCCAAGTCCACAAAACACATGTAAACTGGTTGGGCAAACTTATGTACCCTCCAGGACCCTGCCAAGGGTGTAGAGCTGGTCCACTGTTCCGCGACCAGGACGAAAACCACATTGTTCCTTCTGAATCCAAGGTTTGACTATCTGACGGACCCTCCTCTCCAGGACCCCCGAATAGACTTTTCGAGGGAGGCTGAGGAGTGTGATCCCTCTGTAGTTGGAACACAACCTTCCGGTCACCTTACTTAAAGAGGGGTAGCACCACCCCAGTCGGTCAATTCAGAGGCACTGTCCCTGATGTCCATGCGATGTTGCAGAGGCGTGTCAACCAAGACAGTCCTGTAACATCAAGAGCCTTGAGGAACTCCGGGCATATTTCATCCACCTCCAGAGGCCTGCCACCAAGGAGTTTTTTGACCACCTCGATGACCTCAGTCCCAGAGATGGGGGAGACTGGGGAGTCCCCAGGCTCTACTTCCTCGTTGGAAGGCATGTTAGTGGGATTAAGGAGGTCTTCGAAGTACTCCCCCCACCGACCCACAACGTCCCGAGTCGAGGTCAGCAGCAAGTCATCCCCATAAATATACAGGGTTGACACTGTACTGCTTCCCCATCTTGAGACGCCGGATGATGAGCTAGAATCTTTTCAAAGCCATCTGGAAGTCGTTCTCCATGGCCTCCCCAAACTCCTCCCACACCCGAGTTTTTGCCTCAGCAACCACTGAAGCCGCATTCCATTTGGCCTGCCGGTACCTATTAGCTGCCTCCACAGTCCCACAGGAAAAAAGGGTCCCGTAGAACTCCCTCTTCAGCTTGACGGCATCCCTCATCACCGGTGTCCACCAACAGGTTCAAGAATTGCCGCCACGACAGGCACCGACCACCTTATGGCCACAGCTTCGGTCAGCTGCCTCAACAATAGAGGCATGAAACATGGTCCATTTGGACTCAATGCCCCCACCTCCCTCGGGACATGGTCGAAGTTCTGCCGGAGGTGGGAGTTGAAGCTTCTTCTGACAGGAGACTCTGCCAGACTTCCCAGCAGACCCTCACAACACATTTGGGCCTACCAGGCCTGACCGGCATCCTCCCCCACCATCGAAGCCAACTCACCACCAGGTGGTGATCAGTTGACAGCTCCGCTCCTTTCTTCATCTAAGTTTCCAAGACATGTGGCCGCAAGTCCAACGACATGACCACAAAGTTGATCATTGAACTGAGGCCTAGGGTGCCCATTAGAACACCCCTATGCTTGAACATGGTGTTCATTATGGACAATCAGTGATGAGCACAGAAGTCCAATAATGGAGTTGTATAGGGTAAATAATATATTGTTATTTGGAATACGTACATTTCATGTGTTTTCCGTGACTACAACAATCTGGGTAAATGTAGGATGACAAGAAATGTTGAACACATACCTAAAACAGAAACATTTTTCTTGGTAAAGTACAAATGACAAACTTTTAACATGAAGTCCAAACATCAAATAAACACTTTCACAAAATTTACAAGTATAATAAAACAAAAGTGCTTTTATTCAAGAATTATAACCAAAGAAAAAGAAATCAGGTTTGGGTACGACACTGACACAGCTACTTGAGTGGTGCAGAAGTAAGAACTGCTGACTCATAATCAAGATGTTGCTGTTTTGATTCTGGGCACGTCTTACATTTACTGTTATGAGTAGTGAGCTGCTCTTATTGTTACTATTATAGAATAAAAATATACATTTGATTTGAGTTTATAACAACTGGTGTAAATTTATGGTACCTGTAAAGGTTATCATTTTTTTTTATTCAGATTTATTCTCTCAGTCATGTTCACATTCCCCAAAATCTGACACTGCTGTTTTCAAATAAAGACATGCTATAACAGAGGTGAACTCAGATAAGGATGAAGGTTCTAAGTCGGAGAAAGAGAACAGAAGCCCTCCCTGCAAGGAATATCCACTCACGCATAAGAACAACACAGCTGCACCAGCCGTAAAGGTGAAAGGCGGCACCATTTAGATGCAGCAACAGGTTGGTCATCCTGCAAGTGAATCTGCCACATGCATGTCCTTCAACGAAACGGCGGAGCTTGCAGAGCTCACCAAGGTATCGTGCAAAGATTCAATTGCGATTATGTTTCTTGACGGTCTTTATATAAAAAACATTTATATGTTATATAAACTCCACATCAAATGTTGTTTAACTATATTTCTTTACTTATCTTCCTACAGCGTAAAGTCACAAGTAGACTGTAGAGCTTCCTGTGATTGATCGACATGGGCATGCTGATAAAGTACATGTGCAATGCCACTCCTTATTCAAGAAAACATCAGTTACAAAAAGTGTGATGGCAGCTTCCACCTGCAGCCCTAGACTTTTCATTACGCAAGCGGCTCTCCATGCTAGTGTTTAGATCTGACAGCATATGTGCCCGAAAGAAGAAGTCTGATTTCATTCTTGGTACCATTGCTTGCGTACTAAAGTCTCAGCATGGCACAGAAATTTCTAAGGAGACCATCTTTACTGGATTCATTACATCCTAGTAGAACACACATGGCTGGTTTACTGCAGATGCTGATGAGGGCACACAAAATATTACCAGCTCCCAGCTGCCTTCTGTTCAGGACGTCTATAACAAATGCTGGCAAGATTATTGCATATTCAGCTATCAAGCACAGTTGTTTTTCTCATTCCTCCTTTCTGGAAAACAGTAAAGGACCCTCTGTGCCCAATGTTGTGGGTGTTCCGTGATGTTTTGGTGTTCCATGACTTACGTCAATCGTCAATCCTACATCACGAACAGCAAGCAATGACAATGCCCATAATAAAAATAAAATGGCATTGCAGGAAAATGTATTTTTAAATAAAGTCTTTAAAGTTTAAAAAATAATTCCTTGAGCTCTAAAACCCTTGGAATGATTATCTTCATTATTTCTATGCTGAAAAATATAAAACAAAGTCAAGATCATGACAATAAAGACTCATAATGGTATGTCATGAGTATCATAACATTTAAAGGAGAATGCTATTGGTACACTATGAATGTTCTATAACACAGCTTGCAACAGAGAATGTCAGTTTATTGCAACTCTCTCAGAACAAGAACTACCACACACATCTCACTACCAATAATCTTGCCAGCATTTGTTATAGATGTCCTGAACAGAAGGCAGCTGGGAGCTGGTAATATTTTGTGTGGCCCTCATCAGCATCTGCAGTAAACCAGCCATGTGTGTTCTACTAGGATGTAATGAATCCAGTAAAGATGGTCTCCTTGGAAATTTGGAAATTTCTGTGCCATGCTGAGACTTCAGTACGCAAGAAATGGGACCAGCAGCCTAATAGTACACATTATGACTCACAAAGAGAGTATTTCAAAGCACATGCTCTCTCATACAATGCACTACACATATGTTATTTGGAACTTAGAAATTAGGAATGAAATTTGCAGCATCTGCAAATATGATTACGATTACTTTTATTGCATTTATACTGTGGGTGGAGAGACATTTCTTGTGTTTAGTCAGCAAATGGAGATTCTTACAAAAGAAACAACTTTGTTTTAAAATAAGTGTCATTTTTGTGGCAGATCTATGAACATATTCTGTTAATCATGCACAAATTTATTTATGATTAGATTCAACTTTATTGTCATTGCACAAAGTACAAGAACCTTGACAGCAAAACAATTTGTTTTGAAGGACTGAATTTGATTAGCAACAGTCGTCACAACAACAGCAACACCGTTTCAGCACAAGACATGTATAACTTACAAGCTCACACTCTCCAGTTTAGTGTCCTTAATCTACTTAAGCATGCATGAATCTGGAGAAACCCACAGAGGCAAAAGGAGGACAAGCAAACTACTCACACACAGTAACCAGGATCAGATTTAAACCCTTTTAACTAAAACTTTCAGATTCTATCCTTATCACTTCTTTACTATGCCACAAATTCTAAAGATCTCTATATACTTATTTATTTAACCATATAGACTTTTTTTTCAGTTTCTCTCTTAGATTGCCTGTTTTAAGTGTTAATTGTTAGTCTTTAACAAAAAATTTAAAAGAAAAATACAAAGGTTGCAAGGTCTGACTAGTAATATTTGCTGATTGTGTTGTTGAACATGTTCGTGAGACATGAAATGAACACTTCCATGACAATTAACTTGAACTTCATTATTTTTTAATGTACATCCAATTAACAAAGTCAGAAAGCTGTACAATTTAAAAAATATAATACAATAGCGGACATAGAACAGTTGCTTTTCACAGCTATTGTTATGTTGCTTAACTGTATACATCTAAATTGCATCATGGTCAAGTGATTAGTCATACTACACAACAGAGTCACCAGTATGTGCCAGAAGGAGCACATTCAGTCTGATTGGCATGCCACATTGTGGGTGTTTAGGTAACATATGTTCAAGGCACACTCACTGCCTCATGAGACTGCTCACAATACAAGACAGACGACTGAAATTTCTGACATGAAAGAAATTTTTCTGATCATATGACAGCCCAATTGTAATATGCAATCGGGTATTGCAACCATAGTACATGTGAAACAGCAGATGATGAAACAGAAATTCAGGTTGACTCAGAAAATCAGCTGATGACTGCAAATTGGGCTAAAGAGTATATATATATATATTGTGACAGATAGGGGGCGCTATCGCTCTCTTGAATCCCTGTCCACGACTCCAGACACCAGGTAAAAGTCCAAGATTCGACTTTATTTAATTGCCACAGTGCACAAAGCACACTCTCCACCACAATACTCATATAAATCACAATAATCACTAATAAACAATTCCTCCACTCCCAGACGCGTTGCCACCCTTCCACCCAGCTCAGCTCTCCGTCTGGGACCTCCCACAATCTTTTTATATTCCCTGACCCGGAAGTGTTCCAATCCCCACTCCATGTGACTCTCAATCCCTTCCGGGTCAGGTACAAGTCCTTTTCTTCACCCTGGAAGCCTGTCATTTCCCTTGTCCACGCATGCTTCCGGGCCGTAGGGAAAATACCCATTATTCCTCCCAGCAACATCTCCTAGTGGCCCCCATGCCATCCAGCAGGGCAACGTATAAAAAACTACATTGTCCATGATGCCCTGCTCATCTTCTGGGGACCTCCATACTGCAAGAAGGGCTCCACCTGGCGGCTTGGGGGTATTGGCCGGGATAAACGGCCAGCCATCCACCACAATATATACAGTATATGCCTAGTGTAAGTAGATGATTACATCATGTGCATTTTTAGTTGTTTTAGTATAGACAAAAATACTTTAGCAAACAATGTGAAAATGCTATTGTGGATGGAGATCATTTTTGTTTAAAGATGCCATTTTTAAGTAGAAATATAGTAATGTAAACTTAGCCTTAGTTTAACTACTAGGTAACAAATATCCCAATTTGAAGGCTTCGAAAGAATATAGCACTGTACTTGTAAATACATGTGTTGTGGCATACTAGCTGGGTGTATTGTTGAACCTAATTCTTCTCAATAGTTAGCCTCAGTAACACACCACTTTGGTTATTGTTATTCAAAATCAGGAAGAGAGGGAAAAAAGAGAAAGCAGAGAAAAATGTAATTGATGCTCTTCTCTACCAGTCAAAGTAAGCAACTAGCACACTGTAACATAGCTAATCAGATAATTTTACTTTGGACAGCAGAAAGGGGAAGAAGAAAGATGGCATGAAGGCAGAGAGAAACGGTGTGGAGAGTTGATGTGATCATGTAGGTAAAGATGGAGCAAAGAAAGCTTATACTAAAACAGAGAAAGCTTACAAAGGATTTTTTTTTATTTTATGTTCATCGCAGGCCCGGTCTTAGGTATTATGGGGCCCTAGGCGAAAGGGTGATCCAGGGGCCCCCTGGAAGCTCTGCGAAATGCGTGAAAATTAGAGCAAGGAGACATTTTCTTGTAACGTTATGAGGTCATCACCCTGCGTCCCTTTTTCACCCGGAGTAGTTAGCTGCTACAATTTAGCCAGTTTGAACTGCTGGCCCACGTGATTTAAACATGCGAGGAAAGGGGCGGGCCGGGGGCCTGGCCGCCGTCGATCCGGGGCACCCCAGATGCCGGGGCCCTAGGCGGTCGCCTACTTCGCCTATGCCTATGGCCGGGCCTGTTCATGGCAATATAAAGTGTG
The DNA here is from genome assembly GCF_016835505.1 of Polypterus senegalus. Lineage (NCBI taxonomy): Eukaryota > Metazoa > Chordata > Cladistia > Polypteriformes > Polypteridae > Polypterus > Polypterus senegalus. The sequence continues at coordinate 110,035,406 of NC_053166.1, forward strand.
AGTTAATTCACTGGAATACCAAAATATCTCGGCTTTGAAAAAGTTGTCGAGGACTACAGCCATGATAGATGGCTGCCCCATTGGATTTTGCTAGCTAAAAGAAACAAGTAAAAGGAACACTAAATTTATCATGCACAAAGGCAAAGATATCAGCATTTCCAGGATATCAATGTTAAAGGTAACAAAAGTGCCAGAAGGCTGCCATGAGTAGCCTGTGGATTTGTGTACAGCATACGAGTTTCAACTAAATGCACCAATGATTTTTTTAAATTTTTATTGTTAATTTACGTGTATTAATACCTATGAGTACTGACTAAAGTATAACTCTGACCAAGTAATGGAACTGCAAACTGAACCATGGGAATATTTACTGAGCATTTGTTTAATAAATATGTTATTTTTGTAACATTTCCATTATTGTGTGCAACAATCTGTGTGTGCAGAGACATACAAATATGTGAATAAGTGTAAATATATATGTGCCAAAAAGGAAATATTATATATTTAATTTAAGGGAAAGTGTTTCCAAAGCATTATTTACATTATTTTAGCACCAGGTATAACTATAATTAATTCATTGAACCTGATGGCTAATTAATTTATTTTGTGTGTTAAATAAGTATCCCACCAGTAAATTATCCTATGTTCTAAATAACAAACCAGTTTAACAGTGGGAGGTTTACTTTTGTTCTTTTCTTGCTGTTATTTCCAAAGGGTTTATTTGGAAGTTTGTCTCAGTATTATTATAGCAAATTTTATTTCTGTGCCTTCCTGTGCAGTTCTGAAGTCTTGAAGTTTTTATGCTACTTTTGTGTATATATATATATATATATATATATATATATATATATATATATATATATATATATATATATATATATATATATATATATATATATATATATATATATATATATATATATGTTTTTTCTAACTAGTTTTATTAGTGAAGCTAACAACACTGAGTTAGTGGGAGCAAATAACTCGTTAGTTCAGAAATGCCGTGATATCTCACCAGTAGAAGCCCAGAGATACAAGAAGCTGCACACAATTTCTTAGGTAGCTCTCACACCAAAGGAGAAGGAAGAATATGGCAGTGTCCTGATAATGTGAAGAAACATAAACTAGTGGAATATCTTAGAGGGCCTGCAGCAGATATTATGGGGTTCATTAAGGTTGGAAATCTTTCAGCTACTTCTAATGACTACTTCAAGGCTCTGGAGATACAATTTGGAATGCATCTGATACAAAGGTGGTTCAGAAATGCCTTCCGTGAAAATGGATGAAGATAGTTCTCTGATTTCATCTGCCTTCACATTTAGCAAATAATTCAAGAAGCTCTTCCAACTGACATGATGGCTCTTAGGCTGTGTGAACTAACTTCATTCACTGAACTTCTGAAAGAAGTGAGAGAAGAGAATATGATTTATAATAGAAATACTGTTCAGGCCAGTGGACCTGTTTCCTCTGTGTCCTCAGACAAAACTGATTCAGCTGATTCTGAGCTTGAACTCATATGCTATCTGCAGCTTATCTACTACTGAGAGTAATATCATAAGCTAAGCCGGAGATAGAACAATCATCTTCTGCTATAAATATGGAGAAGATGATCACTTTAAATCAGACTGTGCAAATGAGGAGGACTTTAAAAAGAGGAGAACTTTAAAAAAATTAATCAACATCTCATAATAAAATGAAAATAGATTGGAAATTACCCAATGGCTCAGTACAGAAATTGGCTCAAGCTCCGGAAAAGACAGGTTCCACCAAGTGCAATGAATTAAAAGAAAATAAAGCTGTGCTTCCATCTGGGTTAATGGAACCTAGCTCTGCCCTTCCTATACAGATAGATGACTTTTATTCTGAAGCTTTACTTGATAGTGGGTCTTAAATTACTGTATCAATCCTTTTAAAAGAAGAACCTAAAGCATCTACCTTTGACGGTAATTGAAAACTTGGAGATATGGATCTAACTTCACAGTATTATTCCTATGATGGCTTCTTGTCTTTAATGCTTGAGTTTGCAGGATATCTAACTGAAGTAACTAAGACCATTGAAGCACTGGTGCTGGTGTGTCTGGATCTAGTAATGAAGGGCAAAGTTTCCATTCTAGTAGGAACAAAAGATGGGGAAAGATTACTAGAACTCCTTAGTGGCTCATCCAGTCATGAAAGATGCATATGAAAAGATCATGAGGATAACAGCTGGTCAGACAAAGCAATTTATGTAGAGGTACGATGTGGTTTTTCCAAAACCTGTATCTCCTGGTGAAATGGCAAGAGTTTAGGGGATCCCAAAATATCCAAGAAAGCCCTCTACAAAAACACTGTTTGTAGATTATTTTGAAGAGCCACATTTTCCATAGGCACTACAAGTGAGGCCAAAAGTACAGAGATCTGCAATTGCACACTCAAGAATGATTACAGTAACTGACAAAAATGTGTTGCTCAGATCTGTCTAATATCCCCTGCCCTTGTAAGATGAATTCTGAGTTAGATGACCTTGTGGAGATTCCTCTATGTTTAAACATTAGAAGAAAAGACTAGCTCAATAGCTGCTACAGAGTAAAGATGTTTTTTTTCTGTCATGAATTTAATATGAGCTATGTTATGAGTTCCCAACATGTAATCAGGCTAGCTGAAGATAAATCATTCACGGAAAGATCTGAGTGGCATACCCCAGCTGAAAACGAAGATGTAAAACAGCATTTGGGAAAGCTGAAGAAAACTGGTATTATTACTTAGTCTAGGAGCCCTTATGCCTCACCCATGGTAGTAATGCATTTAAAGACAGGACAGATATAGATATGTGTGAACTACAGAACCTTAAATTGGTATATAATTCCAGATCAGCACACTTTGCCCAGAACTGATGGTGCTCTCCCCTACCTTAGCAAAAGAAATTGGTTTATTGTATTAGATCTCAGACATAGATACTGTCAGATTCTTCTTTGCGAAAATGACAAGAAAGAGACAACTTTTTTTTTTTTTTACCGTGTCCTGTTCGGCTGTGAAGCAATCAGAATTGATGTCTGAATGCTGGCGACTAGCCTTACAGTTTTTCTCTCAGGTGGAGCGTTACAGCTTCTGCTGACGTCACGCCTGATACCAAAACTTTATTAAAAATATTTTTAGATGTTTTAAGATTCGAACCGGACACGGAGACAAAAGTGAAAGAAAAAGAAGAGAGAGAAGGAAGAGATGGAGGTAAAGGGGGAGGGGGGGGTTTCGTATAGAATAAACAATAAATGAACCAGAATCCGCTTCTAGACCTGCAGAAAGAGAGGGGAAAAAAAAAACCACAAGACAAAAACATTGCTGCATCAGCTACATGAAGATATATAAAAGTAAAAATGTTTGCTGACAATCATACAGTAATTATTACTGAGGCATTTAAGGCCACCACAACCTTAGATCATGTGCTGAAGATGTCCAAGTCATACTTATGAAATCACCATGTGAGCACCTGTGTGTGTACGCACGCTTGTATGTGTAAGGTTTCTCTATAGGAGCATCCAATAGTGAGTGTGAAGGGCCACAGACCTGCCCCCAAAAACGTGCGGAAGATGGAGGGAGTTCCAAGCCCAGAGATCCAGAGGTCACCCCAGAGCGGAGACCCCAGGGAGGCCGTCACCAGAGAAGCCCCAACCCCCACCGAGAGGCGCAGAGGATCACCCGGGGTCACAACCAGCAGCCGGCAGAGTCCCGGAGATATCAACGGCAAGCCCTCAGGCCCGCCCGCAGCCGCTCTCCCGAGTCGGCCGGGCCCGGAACCCAGCAGCCCGGGACCCGAGGCGACCCACCCGCCGAGGATCCAACAGAGCCCAGGGAACCAGATCCCACCAGGCAGCCACCGGGAGCGACCAGACAGATGCTTAAGGCAGGGGAGGGTAGGCAAAGATGTTGTAGTATTGCCAGATGTCCCAGGAGAGGGAGGAGTCCAAAACCCCACCTGACATATACAGTCACACACAAACACAGTCATACACTCCCTCCCTCATGCTCTCACATACACATACAACCCAAGACTTACAAGGATGTACGCCAGACACCCATTCACACTCCCCACACACCCTACCTAACTCTGGTCCCGGTGCTGCCGTACCTGAGGTACAGCCATTCCTGGACGTCAGAGTTAGCCCGTTCCGCAGGGGTAATAGTGAGCAGGCACCCCATCCAACGTAGAGCAAAGCAACCCACCACTCCAGACCACAGGCAGACGGCCAGCTCCCACTCCTAGCCTCCAGCCCCGGCAGCTAACTGAGAACAGAGTGTGATAAGACCTCTAGTCTCCCTCCGCCTGCTCTAATGTAGTGTTGGTGTGTGCTGATAAGGTGCATTTTGTGGTTGGGGGCAGGCAGTGCCGGCACCATGTGGCCTACACCAGCTGATGCCAACACACAGCCCCACCTCCCCCAAAACTCTCCGTGACTAGGTGCAGTTTAAAATTGGAAGTGGACACCGCACTCGGAGTGAGGCTGAAATTTCCCCACCGGATGCCGTTGAGTGTGCCCACTCCCAAGGCCCTAAGTGTGCATTTGTGTGGAATGTTTTTGTGGAAGTGTTTAATGTGCAAATAAAATTGGGGTGTAGGCTGCCACAGGACTGCGGAAACGGGATCCATACCGCACCCCCTGACTTACCCACACCCCAAGGCCCTATGTGCATGTTTGTGTGATGATGTGAAGGAGCAGGAGGAGGGAAATGTCTGAGGATGGGGAGGAACGGCTGAGGGGCCTGAGCCCTCCAGGGAGCCAGCTCCCCTACTGGCCCCAATAGGCACCTTTGTTCCCAAAATCCACCCGGGCACGGAGGCCCCAGCCTATCTAGCCATGGCCCGAAGCAGCAGCATCACAGAGCCCCACGGAGTCTGAGGCCACCAACCCACACCACCCCAGCAGAATATTTACTCCCATCCCCACATTTACTCAACATTCAGATTAAGTAAGACATAAGACACCCAGGATAAAGCTGGATCCTCCCTCCCGGACATCCCTCCCCATGGTGGAACTGCCGCACGTTCCGCCCTCTTCCCGGCAGCGTACATGCCAGGACCCAATCCCCAAGGCCCCACCCATATCCCCATCCGGGACGGCCGCCCCAAACCCTAAGCCACCAGGCCCACACCCAGACCAACCCAGGGGCATTGCGCCACTAGGCAGCGACCGCAGCCACCGTCAAGACCCCCCTAAGGCCCTACACACAACCACCAGAAGCCCACCCCCGGAGGTAACCCAAGCACCACCAGAGTCGGGCAGCAGCCCCCAGCCCAAGACCCCCCTAGTGAACCCACCCCAGGGATCCTCCAGATACTCCAAGCTCAGACTCTCCACCACATCAACCACAGCATCCCGCAGGACCATATCAATGACCCTCCATCATCGCTATGTGATGGAACCGATCAAAGGAGCCCAGAGAGATTGATTTGAAGTGGAGGCAGAGGCTGTCTCAAGTGTAATATGATCCAATAAAAGATTTCTATACTGGTTAATGCAAAGATTATCTTTGTTTTTCCAGTTTATGAGGATAGTTTTCTTAGCGATGCATATGGCAGTGAGAACCACGTGAACCAAATTTGTTTCAATCGGGACATCCTCTAGGTTCCCCAGCAAGCAAAATGAGGGGGAAGTTGGGATATCACATTTCAGACACTTTGACAGGTCTTCACATACTCTATACCAGAATCCTGAACAGGTGGACATGACCACAGTGCGTGGATATAACTGTCAGGAATGTTGTCTGTGCAGTGTGTGCAGGTGTCAGATGGCACAAATCCCATCCTGAACATCCGATGACCTGTATAGTGTACTCTGTGTAGAATTTTGTATTGAATTAGTTGTAAATTGGGGTTTCTGATCGTTTTAAAAGTTTTTAAACAGGTTTGGGACCAGAAAGTCTGATCAAAGCTAACTAATAGATCCTCCTCCCATTTGCCTATAGGAATTGCTATTGTATCATCTATTTTGGTCAATGTTTTATATACTTTAGACAGTAATTTGGGGTGTTTGAGATTACAGAAGTCTAATACCCTTGATGGTGTTTGTAATTCTACTTTAAGCTTAAATTTTTCTTTAACTACTGATTTAATTTGGAGATATTCTAAAATCTATTCTTGTCTATCCCAAATTGGGAGACTATTCTGTTAAATGGAATGAAATCCAATCCTTCAACTATGTGTTCCATGTATAGAATTCCTTTACTTTTCCAGTATGGGAGGTTCATCATTTTATTGTTTTGCAATATGTCAGGATTATTCCAGATGGGTGTGCGTCTGCATGGAATTAGTGAAGACTCCGTCATTTTTAGATATTCCCACCATGCTGTCAGTGAGGTACTGATATTAATACTTTTAAAGCTTTCATGCTTTCTTATTTTTGAGCTAATAAACGGTAGGTCCGAAAGCTCTATAGTATTGCAAAGTGTCTGTTCTACATCTAACCAGGACTCATCCAGCGGGTTATGTTGCAACCATCTTGGTATATATTGGAGCCTGTTGGTTAAGAAATAATGATAGAAGTTGGGTAGATCCAACCCTCCTCTATCTTTGGTCTTCTGTAGTGTTTTTAAGCTAATTCGTGGAGGTTTATCCTTCCAAAGGAATTTAGTGATGGAGGAGTCCAGGGATCTAAACCAATCAGATGATGGCTTGTTTGGGATCATAGAAAATAAGTAATTGATTCTTGGTAAAACCATCATTTTAATTGTGGCAACCCTCCCCATAAGTGATATCGGTAAGGATTTCCATCTAGCAAGATCATCTTCCACTTTCTTTAATAGTGGGATGTAGTTTAGTTTAGTTAGATCTGCCAGCCTGGGAGACACATGAATGCCCAGGTATGTAATATTCCCTGATTCCAATTGTGTATTAAGGGAATTGACAAAAGAGAAATTAATTGGAAGAACTGTGGATTTTAACCAGTTTATTGAATAATCTGAAACTCTTGAAAAGGAGTTTATTAGTTCAATTGCCTGGGAGAGAGAGGATTGAGAATTCTGAAGATAAAGTAACACGTCATCTGCATAAAGACTGATTTTATGTTCTATGTTCTTACACTTTATGCCTTTAATAACTGTAGTTTGCCTGATTGCTGCTGCTAGTGGTTCAATAAAGATAGCAAATAGCGAGGGGGAGAGAGGGCATCCCTGCCTGGTCCCCCTCTGAAGACAGAAGCTATCTGATGTTTGGTCATTTGTCCTGACGCATGCTGTTGGTGAACTGTATAAAATTTTTAACCAGTTTATGAAGAAGTTTCCAAAACCAAATTTATGTAAAGTTGCAAATAAGAACTTCCAGTTAACTCTATCAAAAGCCTTTTCTGCATCGAGAGATAATATACTGGTTTCCATGTTTCTGCTATAAGAAAAGTCTATTAAGTTGAGTAATCTACGTGAATTTGTGGATGAATGTCTCCCCTTAATGAAACCAGTTTGGTCTGGATGTATTATGAAAGGGGTTACCTTCTCTAATCTTTTTGCAAGGGCTTTACAAATTATTTTCAGGTCAACATTAATAAGAGAAATTGGGCGATAGCTGGTAGGAAATATAGGATCTTTGCCTGGTTTTAACAGGAGACTAATGTTGGCTGAATTCATGTTTGGCTGTAGTCTACCATTTTCTTGTATTTCACACATCATTCTGAAGAATGTTGGCGCCAGAATGATCCAGAATTCTTTGTAGAACTCTGCTGGAAACCCATCTGGACCTGGAGCCTTCCTATTAGGCATGGAGTTAAGAGCTTCCTGAAGCTCATCTGATGTTAATGGCGAGTCCAGGACTGTAGCTTGGCTATCTGATAATTTAGGAAGTATTATCCTGTCTAGAAACTCATTGATCTCATTATCTGATGGGTTAATCTGTGGTGAGTACAAGGTTTTGTAAAAATCTCTGAAAGTGTTGTTTATTCTTTCAGGGTCATATACTATATTCCCAGTTGAGTCTTTAACAGCAGATATGGCAGTTTTCTCTTTGTTTATTTTTAACTGGTTGGCTAAAAACTTGCCTGATTTATTACCGTGTTCAAAGTTTTCTATTCGTAGTCTTTGTGCTAAAATTGTGTTTTTGTCAATAATTCCTTTAAGTTCTAGTTTACTTTTACGCAATTTGTTTTGTAATTCTTCTTCTGGGGATGCCTCTAGAGACTTAATGATTTCTTCTAATTCCTGAATACGTTTGTTTTCTATTTTTTTCTTATGTGATGAGAAGGAAATTATTTTACCTCTCATCACTGCTTTCCCTGCCTCCCAGAGAACAGATGCTGATGTTCCAGGAATGTCATTGTGTTCTAAATATAAAGCCCACTCTTTTTTATAATATTCCACAAAACCTTCATCTTTAAGCAGTGACGTATTAAACCTCCAGTTTTACCTGATGGGATTGTTTTCTTATTTAACAGAGTTAAAGAAACTGGAGCATGATCGCTGACAACTATAGGGTGTATCTCAGTGTCTGAAATGTCAGCCAATAATGAGCTGCTGACTAGAAAATAGTCCAAACGTGAGTGAGAGTGATGAACATGTGAGAAAAAAGTATACTCTCTACGGCTGGGATAAAAGATCGCCATGCATCACAAAGCCCATAATCACTCATATACTGTTTGACTATATTAGTGGAATGCCAACTGCGCTGAGTCCCAGCTGTACTGAGCCTGTCTGAAGAATGATCCATCCAAAAATTAAAATCTCCGCAAGTATAAGTGGACAGTCCAAGTGTTCGGAGAGTACAGAGAAAAATTATGAAAGAATGCGGGTCATCTATGTTTGGACAGTATATGCTAACAATACATAAGCTTTGATTTTGTATAGATAGTTTTAGTATTATAAATCTACCATCTGGATCTGAGACTGTGTCCAATACTTTGAAATTTGTATTTTTGTGTATTAAAATAGCTACACCTCTTTGTCTAGAGTTATAGGCGCAGAGAACAGTGTGGGAAACTCAGATGTTTTAAGTTCATCTGCAACTGTGGCAGACCTATGAGTCTCTTGTAATAAGACAACATCTGCCTGCAGTCTTTTAAGCTGATCAAAAATCTTTAATCTCTTCTCTCTAGAGCCAGTTCCATGAACATTCCAACTGACAAACCTTAGTGTACCCATAGTTGTGTGTGTGATTAGCTAATGTATGGTGCCTTCAGGTGAGTTAGTTAAGTAAATAAATGTATAATTTAATCTGAAGAAAAAAAAAAATAAAAAATAAATATATATATATAAATAAAAATAAAGCAATAAATAAGTAAATAAAAATATATGCATAATAATGCTAATAACAATAATAATATTATTAATGCTGATGATAATAATAATATGAATGCTGAAAATAAATAATAATAATAATCATTCTGATAATAATACTAAAGCTGATAATAATCAGACAATAATAATAATAATAATAATAATAATCAGACAGAACCAAAAGTGTTTGTGGTTGTATGATAAAATGTAATAATTATAATCTAGTGTTTGTATGCGCGCGTTGTGTGTGTGCTGACGCAGTGTAGGAAAGTTGTGTGACAAAGAGACAACTTTTAACTAGCCAGTTGGGTTCTTCCAGTCTGAGAGGATGCCTCAAGGCATATCTGGAGCTCCAGTGTGTTTTAATGAGTTATGGAAAGAACTGTAGGAGATATACATTTATTTGAGGTTTTGCTGTAATTGCTTGCATATCAAGAAGTGGTGGACAGTGGTGAAACCTGATGTAAAAGAGCCAGGAAAGGTCTGCTGTAAGCCTAAAGAGGTATTTGGAGAAAGATGGAATAAGTAATTTGAGGCAGCTGACCAGCAGTTTTCATTACTAGAAGCCTAGCACACTCTGAGAAAAATACCTTGTACACAAACTGAAATGTGTACGGTATATGGTGGACAAGCTACATGACTACAGTATCTGTATGGAGGAAAGTTTGAGCTACAAACAGATAACAATATTCTGACTTACACACTAACATCCACCAAATTGGATGTTGCAGGGCATCAATGGTTCACAGCTGTGTCTGGTTATGATTTAAACCTCAAGTATCGATTTGTCTCGTTGTACACATAAGAGCCCATTGGAAGGTGAGGATTGGACAAGCATTTCATCTAATGTGGTGAGAGACCTATGTCAGCAGTCAATCCTACCTATCCTTCATTTAACAGAGTTATTATCTATTTATGTGTCTATATAAAGATAGTTTCTGCAGCATACAGCAACCAGGCTACATTAAGCACTGCATCACTAGCCAGGATGAACCTCTCTGATCTGTCAACCTCGCAGCAAGAAGACCCTTTTCTAGGTGAGGTGTGAAATGTATATGAGAAGGGAGATATTCATAAGGTAAACAAGAAAAAATATAAAGATATCTCTTTACTTATGTGAGAATGGGAAAGGTTGAAGATGGAAGATGGAATGATGTTCTGCTACACAAATTCACCAAACAAACCAAAGCATAAACAGTTGCTGTTGCCACAGAAATGTCACTAGATTATACTCAGATCATTGCATGATATCTCTGGAAGTTTGGGTCTAGATAAGACCTATGAATTTATTAGAGATCACCTTTCAGCCATCTGAGCAGCAGTGGACCAATGGACTTAGTGTGTATGCACAAGCGTTTCCTTCCAAGATCAGAAGGCATCTACTGTAGCAAAGGGACAGTGGTAGAAGTACTTCATTCACTATGGTCAACCCAATCTTGTACATTCAAAGTCAAGGAAGAAATTTTGAGAGCCTGTTCATTCATGAGTTGTTGGATTTGTTAGGCGTGAAGAAAACAAGAACCAGTCCATATTATCCTCAGAAAATAACAAAATAAGTATGTCCTTCTCAAGTTTGGAGTTTTTTATGAGATCTTTGGATGGTAGATGAGTTTTCAGAGATGGATGACTAGTTAGAAATAGTTTTTTCTACCTCCTAGATATTTTTCCAAAAAGTTGAGCTTTGCTTGCACAGAGCAACTTTGAAGTAGAACTTTAAAGAGTCAAGACTGTAGCAAAAAGGATGTGAGGTCTCCTAAAGGCTCCATGGGGAGAATTTGGGCTACTAGACCCAAAGTTCCAAACAAACTCTTATAACTTCCAAAATCTATAAAATGTGCAAAAATTACCTTCTAAGGAAAGGAACCACAACACCTTTGGCTAGGAATGACAAGACAGCAGAATCTTTATAAACAAGAGCATTTATTCAGAAAATCCTCAAAAAGAACAACAAATGGCAAAAAAAGGAGTTGCCTAAAAGACAATCCTAGCAAAGCAAAAATTCTAATAAATCCAGAAAATCCATATTCAGTGTAATGCACTCGAAAGAACTCCAATGGATGAGTGAAGTATTTGCACTTTGGCATCTTAAGATAAAGGCTGATGGTAGTTCTTCAATGGTAACAGCAGGGTAGATCTGCCTCTTGGGGTTCCACCCACAAAATACAAGGGGCATAGTGAAACAATTCATTAAAGATATGTATTAAACAATTTTAAAGAGGCAGAACATAGTTAATAAAAATAAACAACACCAAGAAAAATAACACAGAAACATGAAAAAGAATGATTCATAGTTAGCAAAAACAACAGAAAATAAATACAAAAAACTGACTGTAATATAACAGCAACTTACTAATAAAACGGTAAAGCAACAAAATGTCAATGTTACACTAAATCTTTGATGCCAAACACATACAGCATATTCCTTGAGGCATCCTGAGAATGAAAAAAAGTATCGGTGGCATCAAACATTTCTAATGAGGTTTCCAATTTTTATCAGTACACGATAGTCAATGAATGGTACAAGAACGGCAATGATTCTTTTTGAAACTTGTAAATTGGTAAGAAATATATATAATTTAAATGATTTTGTTCTAAATGAACCCCTTAATAAAAACATTTTTTCAGTACATGCAAGTCAAAGATTTTACTAGCAGAAACAGCTCACTTCTGTAACCTTACCCATTATTAACTACAGGGGCTTTAAAACAAAGTACTAATACTGATAAAGAATTTTAAAATGAAACTAGCACTTTAATAATAGTGCACCCCTAGACAATTTGAGGCACATTTAAGAATATGACCTTATTATTAGATTCTCATTAAACAAATTGAAGTCAATCCTGGATAGTATAAACTCTTTTAATGTGTGCAAGAAACAGTGTGATTGAGCTGAGGATTGTCCATGGGATCCTTCAATTTAGACTGCATTGCAGACATTTTCAAGCACCCATCTCCCCATACCACATGTTTTAACTGCTATATGCCCTTTGTTGAAACTTTTTTGCACCTCAAGTTTTACCAATTTATCAAGCAGTTTTGGTGTTACTATTAAATTTCATCATGTTAGCCCATTTTTGGTAATCCAACTGGGATTATATTTTCTTAATGAGCAGACTGATAAAATAACCTTCACCACACTACTGGTGCACCATCTCATTCAGCTTATATAAAGAAATTCTATCCCTCCTTGAACTGTAGAACTGATGTTAGAAGAAAAGGCTTAACAGCATAATCAAACTTACTTTACATTGCTGTAAAGAATTTTAGCCATTTTAGTATCAGCTTCAGACTATGTTTTACTTTTTTCTTTTTTCTTCCTCTCTTTTACTTTTTTGCTTAATGAGAAAGGGTGGTGTTAATGTAATTACTAGGCAATGTGATTAAAATGTAATGCTGTCTATACAGGTATTTTTACAACATCCTTACTACTGTGCATCCTTCTTTCCATGTCAAATGTCTTGTATTGAGTTATTGGAACTGTTTTCTATACTATAAGATATTCATTTCATTACGTTTCAAGGCAAAATAAGGAAAAAGGTGAAACTCCAGAAGTTCAAACCCGTTACCAAATATGACAAGTTTGCCTTTTTTAGTGACTAAAAAATGTGATGAAAACACATAGCACATAGTAATTTTCATTATGACACAAAACAGAATCAGCTTGCAAGTAGAACCTAATGAAGAAGATCTGATTTCTCATATGTGATGCTGTCTATGCTCCAAAATGTAAAGGTCATTTGACTAATTTATGACAAAAAGATGATGTCAATAGACATGCATAGAAATGCTAATTTTGTAAATTACAGGAATGAACTGATTAAAATTCTGTCTGCTCACCTATTTCGTTGTTTGAAGGTCACTTACTCTCATTTGTTGGTGCACCAGGAGTGAAGCCAGCTAAAGACAATTACATCTCTGCTCTGTAAGTAGGGATGCAAAAAATAATCTTATTCAAATACAATTTTTGTGTATATATAATTAAATATAAATTGTGTGTCCAGCTTCTCATTTTAAATAATAAGGAAGAGATACGACAGTAAACAATACATATACATAAAAAATGATTACTGTTGTACTGGTCCTTTGGTTAATTGATCTTTTTTTAATACAGTCAGTAGTTGGTTCAAGCAAAAATGTAAAGAAAACATCAAAAAGGCGATGTATAATTTGCAAGGGAATCACATTTCCAAAAAAGAAAAAAACATCATGTAACCTAATGCTACCCTAAACACAAACACATATCTGAAAACTGATGGCAGGAAACAAAAGCATTAAAAAATCACAGAAAAATTAATAGCTTAATTTTAATACTTGGTTTAGTATTTTGAAACAAACTGCTGTGAAGGCTTTTATATTTATGTCTAAATGTAAACTAAAATATATATCTGTATGTGAATGATTAAAAAAATCACCTATAGGTCTAAAGTAGACAGTGATTTAAGGCATAAACCACATTGACATCCTAAATATTGATTATATTTGCTGCAGACTACACTTCATGATAAACAAATTTCCAAAAGTAAATAACAAAAGTTATGTTGTGTTTGTGTGTCATATCTATTAGATCCTCTTTATGTTCAAGATAATAGTTGACATTTTAGTATTTTTATTCTCCTGTTAATGGTAGACCTTTGTAATGATTAAAATGAAGTCAATTTGTTGAGTCTGTCTTTCAGCCAGAAACTGTAGCAACTTAGACTTACTCAATATAAGCACATTAGACTTGAAAAGTATTTACAGGATGTAGAGTTCTTATTTGAAAATGACCCTGTGTCACAAAATAGCAGTCATGATGTCATTTTGTAGTTTTCATGATATTAACACTAATTCTTCAATAAAAATACAAAAAAAACTGTTCCAGACTGTACCACGATAAATGAATTTCCGCGAAGTAGGATTCTTTATTTATAAATCTAAAAATTTTGCAGTTGGAGCATAGAAAACCTGTTTACGACCTTCTAAATACGTTTTTTAACATTATTAGAGCCCTCTAGAAAAGAAATAACACCCTTTAGTCAAAAGTTTAAACTGTGCTCCATGACAAGACAGAGATGACAGTTCTTTCTCACAATTAAAAGAATGCAAACATATCTTCCTCTTCAAAGGAGTGCACATCAGGAGCAGAGAATGTCAGAGAGAGAGATAGAGAGACTGAGTGAGAGAAAAGCAAACAATCAAAAATCAACAGGTGCTGTTAGAGCATTTAAGTATGCAAAGCGCCGTGCAGGAAGCATATCGTATATCATTGAGGAGTTTTATTTAATATGTAATATGTGCTCTGATTGGGTAGCTTCTCAGCCATCTTGCAATAGCGTCCCTTGTATGAAATCAACTGGGCAAACCAACTGAGGAAGCATTTACCATAAATTAAAAAAAAATCTGCGAACCAGTGAAAAATCTGTGATATATATTTAAATATGCTTACATTTAAAATCCGCGATGGAGTGAAGCCGCGAAAGTCGAAGCGCGATAGAGCGAGGGATCACTGTATTGAAATAGTAATAATAGTTACATTCAAAGTAGTAGTTGAAGACAAAGAAGGAAAACCTAATAAGGTCGGATATTATGCTAAGCTGCCATTTTGCAACAACATCAAAAATAATAGTGTAACACGCAGATGGTTGGACAAACCAAGACACAAACACCAAATGAGACTCCATCTTGATAATAAGCAAGTTTATTTAACAATGAATGATCCACAGCTGTACCTTCAAAAGAATCATGTTCCCACTCTTATAGCCATGGTGAACGCCTTCATAAAATAATACTTACTGAATATTTAAGCCACATCTGTCCCTACATTACTGTATTCACTTTTTCAGTGTTGCCAATTGTCGTCCAGTGTTGCATCTCTGTGATACCTCCTTATCTTCTGAGAGGGTGTATTTATCCATTGTCTCGGGAGTTGCCGCATGCCTTCTTGAACATTCCCAGGCTTGAAAAGTGTAATGCAAATGTTTCAGGAGTCTCCTGAATGCAGAGCTCATCACACCTTTGTGATGTTTTTCTGTCAATTACCCATCCACCCCTGCTTATCTTCAGAACAATATGCTGGCTACTGCAATGCAGTTTGCATCCATGACAACCTGTGCGTTATTGCATGCAATGAACATATTCCTGCTCACCCACAGTTGGGGCAGTGATCTTTATGTGCAAGCCTTCACAGCAACAAAGCCAGGAAAACTTGTGATTTGCAGGAATGCATCTTGCTTTAATATATCTTATATAGAAAAGTGAGGAAATGTATAAATCTGCATATTACCTCTGTGACGGACAGCCGGGTCCCATGCCTGGCCGGGATGCCCCTGCTGCATATGTCCTGGGGAAGCCACCATGGAGAGCTCAATACCTCCCCCGGGACGCTTGGTGGCAGCCTCCCCGGCCGTTATTCGTTTCCCCGTCTCCCACGTGGCTCTATGGGACATGGAGTCCTCCACAGCCTGGTTGGGAGATGTAGTGGCCGCTAGGGGGTGCTGCCGAGGGCCAACAACCCAGTTGGACGAGTTATCAGCCCCACCTGGAGGTGCAATCAGGGCCAGCTGGTCAAGTACCTGGAACACTTCCGGGTGGGCTATAAAAAAGAGCCAACCTCCCTTCATTCGAGGCCAGAATCGTGAGGAAGAGGACGAGGTTGCCTGGGAGGAGTGGTGCTGCCAGGAAGGGTTGTTTGTGCTGTATTTTGTGCTTTTGGAACTGTGTTGGGCCTGTGGGACACGGGAAAGATGTGCCCCGCGGCTGAAGAGAAAAATAAAAGCCTGTTTGGTTTACACGTGCCTCTGTGTAAGACTGTGCCGGGTCAGGCGCTATATAGCGCCTTTTACACCTCATATAATATAGAATCAGTGATTTGTTGTAACAAACCCACAATCATTACTACTGCAATGCTGCATTGTCCCTCTGACTAAAAAATGTTTCTTATTAACATTTTTCATTTCATTTTGTAATGTGCAAAATTTGTTACAAATAGCATTGTGAAGTTGATATCGTTTTGCAGCTTCTGCCTGAACTCCATCTTATGGTAGATCCTAACAAGTCAGGACAGTTCACAAAGTCTGCTTAAACCTGGTGAAGATGGAGTAGTTCACTAAATTAGGAAAATTGATAAAATGCTTTTACTCAGATTTGCCTCACTCTGAAACTTTGCCTCAATCTGGAATATGGGCACAGCTCTCATTCCAGACTTGTTTGTGCTCATGAACTTGACCTCATTCATGTTCTAAAATCATACTCAGCAATTATGTTCTGGTTTATCTTTTCCTGTTGTGCATTTTTCATATTGTTATGACTAGGCCTAATAAATCCAAAAAGGCTTTAGTTAGGCCTAAGACTAGCAAACCTGTTTTTAATGTATTATAATTGAAAAGGTCCACATTACAAAAATATCCAAAAACAATGCAAAAATAAGATACAAAAAGAACTCAGAACCAAACAACTCACAACAAAAATACATTTTTCAAAAAGGTACTAGTCCATAATTCAAATTATAGAATCCTTTATGTAAAGCAAAAAGTCAAAGGCAGACAATCCAAAAACTGGACATTGAATGAAGTGTGTTGCCATCTTATACAGGAGATTATAGGACTTGACAGGACTGAATTCTGAGTAGATACTTTAATATAAAAAGTGGGTTTTCTCAAAACTAGGAACTTCTTGTAGCCAGCTGCATCTAAAATGTGGAGGAAATGATCGTGTGGAGGAAATGATTGTTTATTTAATCATATTCTTGTTTTTTTAAATATTATTTTGTGAACCCTATTATCATTTTTCGCCTTGTTTTTCTTCTGTCTCTGATTTATTTGTTTAATATTGTTTGTTTATTATTTTTCTATTTTGTGCTATGTTTGGATTATATGTATTAGTTTTTCTTATTCTTTGCCCTGTCCCCTTTATGAAGTGCCTTAAGAAGCATGGCCATTGAATGTCACAGCTATGTGAACTCCCAGAATTATGTATAAAAAACCTTCAGAGGTAATAATTTTTTTTTATTGTTTTTGATTTTGATTCCTGTCATTTAATTCTTAGTTTTATTTGGATATACAGGTTTTGACCCCTGCCTCATTTTAAGGCATTGTGATTCATTGGATTTGCTTCCATTTTTCTTTTTTACCCCTTATGTAATGTTTTTATGTTCTGTTTTGAATCCTAATAAATTATTTAAATAAAAAAGAACTTTGTTTTTGTTTGCATTTTGAACAGAAGGTTTGGTGAACCTTGGTGAAATGCTAGTCCAGCTTGAGTTTTATTGAGGTCTGCATCCCTCTTGAAATTTTTTGAAAGGTAGGATCACAACAAAAATAGCTGACAATCAGTGTCCGAATTTATGAAGCACCTCAAAAATTCTCTTAGGAAGTATACTAAAAGTCTAACCAGGAATAAAATTTCTCCTTCTCCAGAGTACAACATTTGAGTATCAATTTTATGATACCACAAGCTAAAAAATAGCACTCATGATGACATTTTGTAGTTTTTTGATTATAGCGCTAAGGCTTCACCTCAAAGATGAGTCATACTTTCAGAAGAATCACATTCTGCTATGGCCAATGGGAATGCCTCGTAAAATAACATTGTAAATTAACATGATTGTTCCTATGTTGTTATTGAAGTTGTGTTCACTCCTTCAGTGTTCCCAATTGTCTTCCATACTGTGCCTGTCTCCATGATCCCCTGTTATCCTGTATGCACCTGCCTTCTTGAGCCTTCCTGGGCTTGTAAAGTAAATCATCCAAGGGTTTGCTGAATGCAAAGCTACAAAAACAACATTTATTTTTATAGAACATTTTCAGATAAGAAATGTAGCTGAAAGATGTCAAAGAAGTAGTTACATGGAAAAAAATGCACACTTACATAAGACAGATTTATTGTATAAGTAAGAGTACTATAGGTTTAAGTATAGTTTTTTTTTTAAGTCTCTAAATCCCAGTATGATGATAAACTCAGTTGGACAGGGTGGCTACACAAGACTTTGATCAGGCACAGAATGCCACAACAGTAGAAAGGAAAAAAAATGAAAAAATGAATAAAGATTGCAGATTCTTTGAAGAGTAATAATTATATGCCTATCTAATTTAGTAAGGATCAGAGAGCACAAAGAGCACAACAGGTACAATGTTTGCTCTGAGGGTGCTGATGGAGAAGTATAGAGAAAGCCAGAAAGAGTTGCATTGTGTCTTTGTGGACCTGGAGAAAGCATATGACAGGGTGCCTAGAGAGGAGCTGTGGTATTGTACGAGGAAGTCAGGTGTGGCAGAGAAGTACTTAAGAGTTGTACAGGATATGTACGAGGAAAGTGTGACAGTGGTGACCCCTAACCCTAATCTCTCTCTCTCGTTCTTATCTAAGGCATGAAGCGGAAGTAGAAGCAGACAATGGCCGACAGTGAGATGAATCGTGTTGCCATCGTCGTGGAAGAACTCCAGGCACTCGACAAAAAGATTCAGAAACTCCTGTCCAAACGAAGGTACCTTAGGGATTTGAAGGCTCGGCTGCTGGATAAACTATCCTCGACATCTGAAGTCGACGTAACATCAACCCCGCATCATGCCGCTCACTTCCAAGGACAAGTAAGCTTCACCACCGCGCCGTGAAGACCTCGGCGTGTTTCAGCTATGCAGGCGGGGGTTCAAGGCTAGAACACCTCCATCGGCACAGGCGAGCATCTCGACCCTGAACTTGGTTCGATCCTCTCCTCGTCTCCAGTTTGCCTTCAACCCCGGGTGATGTAATCGTGGTAGGTGATTACTACAGATTAAACAACTGGCTGAAAGGCGAAACCTCAATATCACATGCCCTAATCGAAAAACTTTTGTTTCTTGCTTTCCCGGTGCTCGAGTCCGAGATGTGATGAGACGTGCACCGACCGTCTACAAGAAGCAAAAGAGGGCAGCTGGATCCATTGTATTACACGCCGGCGTAAATGACATAAGGCACCGACAGTCTGAGATTCTCAAGGCTGACTTTGCAGCACTAATTAAAGACACGAAGGAGAGGACCCCATCGGCAAAGATCTTCATTTTGGGTCCACTATCTCTTGTTAGATGATCAAACGAATACTACAGTCGGCTGCTGGGATTAAACAACTGGCTGAAAGGCTTCTGCGAGAATCAAGACATTGGGTTAATCGACAACTGGGACCTCTTTTGGGAAAGATCCACTGTGGCAACCCCTCAAGCAGGATGGCCTGCATCAAAGAAGAAGAAGAAGAAGAGAGACCAGAAAGCCAGGTTCATCAGGTGTTGTAGAAACATAAAGATGCATGTCAGTTGGATAGCTTTCACCTTTTTTTTTAAATAATCTGGTCTAATGGGAGCATACAGATTGAAAGTAACAGTGAGCCCACAATAGATCCTTGTGGTAATTTGTATACAATATCTTAGATCTCTGGTCCACAATCACAACAGCTAACAAAGAATTTTCTGTCTATGAAACAAGGATGAAACCAATTTAAGAAACTGCCAGAGAGGTCCACCTAATAACTAAGGCAATTTATTAGAATACTGTGATCTTTGGTGTGAAATGCTGTGCTCAGGGCTAGTAGAACAAGAACAGATTTGTGGCCTCTGTCTGTATTAGGATGTAAGAAATTTAGTACTTTAAGTAGTGAAGATCCTGTACTATTATTTGTTCTAAAACCTGACTGAAACTTACCAATAATAGAATGTTTACTTAAATAGTAATTTCATTGCTGAAAACTACTTTTTCAGAAATTCACTTATGAAAAGCAGGTTAGAAATAGGTCTAAAGTTGTCAAGTACAGAGGAGTCAAGATTATTTTTCTTAAGGCTACTACTGCAGTCTTTAGAGACAATCTGGCATGACCCTGGCATCTAATGACAAGCTCACTAGGTCAAGTACATTATCAATTAGTACATATGAGATTTCTTTGAAAAATCCTGTTGGGACTGGGTCAAGGACACAAGTGGGGGGCTTTATTTGAGAAGTTACACCAGCATTATCCTTAATAATTTTAGAAAAATCTAACGGCTCTCGAAAGACTGTTTTGTTATATTCAGCTGTATGTGCCTTTTATATTTTATAGTAAACAGTTTAGTTTTCCTTTATTTACACTCAGTCCTACGCATTTTCTCTTAAGATCCGACACAGCTTTCCAAGGTATTTTAGTGCTAAAGGATTTATACACATTTTTTCTGGGGCCACTATGTCAGCTGCAGCTCTCACCTTAGAAAAAAAAAAAACACTTTACTGATACTGCTGGCCTTAGGACAACTACTAAATATGGACTGATATTGAAAACATTAGCACACTTAGATGCTGCAAATTCATTAAAATAAAGTTTTTAACAATATGCTGTTCTTTACTTCTAGTTACCAGTTGTGACAGATTGGGGAGGCTATCACTTAGCACTCATCCCGGCCAATACCCCCACACAGTATTTCTATGTTAAACAGAATGCAGAAATAGTTATTCCAATATCCATGACATGCCCATATGTCAACCTTTAATCCTTTTGAAATTGCTAAGTCCAACTTGTGTTATCCCTTATGTTTGGGCTGGCTGACATGCTGGCTAAGATGTAATGAGTGCAACAAGTTAATAAATTCTTTTGCTTTACAGTCACACTGAATATCCACATGAAAACTAAAATCCCCACAATTAAGAACCTATCATAATTAGATATTATTATAAATACTAAGTCTGAGAATTACTTAATAAAGGATACATTATGTTTTAAGAGTCTATAAATGGTTAATATGAGAGACTGTGTCACTCTTTGAATAACTACAGCAAGATGAACAAAAGCATCAAAACTGGTATCTTTACAATTTAATCGGCTCAAGAAAATACTTGCTAAACTGACACCTTTTTCACATTAGCAAACCAAATGAACACAATTGTAATTCGGAGGTACTGTTTCAATTAAAGCTGCTGCAAGGTCACTACTGAGCCATGTTTCACTCAAAGTAAGAAAGTCTATTTTCTTATCATTCATAAGATTATCAATATAAAAGGTCTTACTGTTGTGAAAGCTAAGGGGTGCCACTGAGCCCCAAACCTCAAACACACAAAACAGTCCTGGGTTCAAATAAAGGGGAAGTTTATTACAAGAATACCTTCTTCCTGTGTGGGAGCAGAGGTAAAACAAATACTTGCTGGCTTCAGGTGGGTGAAGTCAGCAAGCAATTGCTGAAGGTAGAAACCAATTCAGAATGCCCTGCTACATCGTGTTGTAGCTTCTGGGTTTTCAGGTGTCTGTAGTAAGTGTGAAGCTTTAGTATCTGTTCTTCAGAAACCTTCAGCTCTTCAATGATATTTAGATGCTCACAACCATTGTTCTACATTGTTTCTGTGGGATCTTGTGGACAACAAAAAAGTAGCAATAAGCCAACACACAGGGTTTCTGCACTAGACTATTCTACACAACATCCATCCATTATCCAACCCCCTATATCTTAACTACAGGGTCAACGGGGTCTGCTAGAGCCAATCCCAGCCAACACAGGGCGCAAGGCAGGAAACATTCCCCGGGCAGGGCACCAGCCCACGGCAGTTCTACACAACACTATACAGGAAATGGCCACTGACAGGAGCATTTCACTGTCAAGCATCCATCCAGATTTGTTATGAATTCTACTGCATTTCTTAACATCTTAATTGCATGAGTTATGAAGAAATACTGAAAATAGCAAAAGTTAAACTCAGAAGACAACTGATACAAGTAATAAAAATTATGAAGGGACTAAAAACCATATCATTTACACAGGTTAAGGATTGGTTAGCAGAAAGTTTGCATAGATGTTATCCCGATAGTGAAACATATATCATAACACCAGTTACTGACAGTATGATTGACAGCAGCATCACTGGGGGGCATGTAATCTCATCTCAATATTGTGTGAGAAGTTCAGCCCGGACACAACCAAACGGACACTGACAGTTTAGAAAAACACACACTTTTATTAAACTAATGTCCCCAAACACCAGTCCCACACACACACAGTGCTCCAGCACCACAATAACCTTCCTCGGGCCTTTTCACTGTCTGTGGGCTGCTTTTCTTCCTGTAGTCACGGGAGCTTTGTCCTGCCCCTCCTCCCGACTCTAGCTCCTCGACTGTAGGAAAGCGGCCCCTTTTATATCCACCCGGATGTGCTCCAGGTGCTTGCTGATGACCTACTGGCGGCACTTCCTGGTGTGACGGAAGTGTCGCACTAGCATTCGGAAGTACTCTGGGCTTCCCTGGAAGGTCCTTCCTCCACCTTCCCAGGTGTGGCGGAAGTGTCGATCTCCCGGGCACGACGCTCAGGGCGCCCCCCTGGTGGAGGCCACAGGCCCCAGTGGGTTTGAGCCTCCTTGCTCCATCCCCATGGTCATCTCATCATCCAGGGAGATTGCCCCCTCATGGCCCATGGGACGTATAGACCACATCCAGGTCCTTCCAGGTGTCCCTGCTGGGTCTGGCCCCCAGCCTCCTGACAGAATTGTTTTTGAAACCCAAGGTTAATAAGAAAGCTTAGGTGATCACGATGAGCTCTTTTTTGATTCAGAATAGTGTGTTCATTTATATGTGGTCCCGAATACTTCAAAAATGGATTGTGAAATTCTGCTTGTTTTTAATATACTAGTATTAAAAAGGTGTGACTAAAGTCAATTCAGCTTATTTTTGCATGGCTTTCTCCACTGAACTATGAGTGAGAGCACTGTAACAGGTTTATGGGTAAAATACAAATAAAAGGTTTACACATTACATAATACACACACAGAGAAATAATGAGTAATTTAATTTAATTTCAAACTGCATTACAATATACGGTATTTCCATTAGTATTATTGTTGAGTTATGACCAGTTGACAATGGAGAAGAGGAAAAGAAAAACTCCAGTTTGAGGATCCCTGGAGAAAATAAACATCTGAGGGGTCCACTGGTCAGTTATAACAAAGTCAGACACAGTCACAGTCACTTGCTGCCCACCCAGTTCTTTGGTATTTTACAGTTTATGTTTGTATTCAACAATGTAATAAGAAGGCAGAATTGCTTCATTTCCAGTTTCCAGAATTAGAGCCGTGCCACAGCAGCACAGCAAAAATGAAAAGCAAAAGAGAGGACAAGTAACAATTTATACTTATTGTACTACTAATATTTATGAACAAATGACTAACAATCAGAGATGCAATACGTACAGCTAATCAGCAGCTCTAATCAGGGTATGCTAAACTGAATTACAAAGTCTACAGCCTGGACTGAAAAGCCGAGGCAGAGGTGGCAGCTCTTATACGACCAGACACATCGTTCCTCTGCTTTGGGGTCTGTATCTAATGGCTAAGCCTCCCACTGTGATTTTATTAATTAATATAGAATCTGACTGAAAGCTGCTTATAGAATGGTTTGAAAGCCCATAATCATTGCCAGTGGAACTAAATGTGTGAATTAATTATTCAGTATGTTCCATATTTACTGTACATACCGTAGGCAGAGTGGGCTGTCATTCGTACCTCACAGTGCCAGTTTCTATGTGCAGTCTGTATGTATTTACAGATTGAATGGCATCATGTCCTATTATTTTATTACTACATCATCAGCAAGAGCGATTCATCATGCATTAAAAAATGAAGAATGGGTTTATGGCATGTGCAGAACATGACACAGCAAAAGTGGCTTATCTCTTTGAAAAATATAAAGCTTTTATTAAAAATTCAATACAGCGTAATCAGTTCAGATATATTGTTATGTGTATAAAGTACAATGAAATTCATATGTGCTCTCTTCACAACAAAACTCTGTGATAAAATGGTAATTACTGTTTTCCTTTTGTTTTCACAAGGATGCTTCATAAATGTGGAAGGCATGTTTTCTTAAATTTAAAACTTTGCCGTTTCAAAGTGGACATATTTGGTAAGTTCTAAGGCTTTGTCTACCATATGTAGATGCAGGGTTCCATAGAGCTCCACTATAACCTGCTAGTACTTTTAAAATTTATAAAAAAAAAACCTCTTCACTTTAAAACACAGTTTTATTTGTAAAAGTAATATATAACATGATTGTGAAGAAATATCTTCAACTTGTAAAATTCTGAATGTATTCTTTAAAATATGTTTCATGTACACATTATGTCCAACTATCTGACTATATAATATAGCTGAATTAAAATTACTCACACCTGCCATTAAAATGTGTTTTCAGTTTATATTCACACAACAATGAAATGCTGCTGCTTACTTGTAGTTGGAATGGAAACAAACTGCTTATTGTAAAGAGAATAAAAATGTATAAATTGCTAAATATGATTTATAATATTTAATGTGTGTGTTTTATTGTAGTGTTTCATTTTAGAATTATATAGATGTAGCTTTTAAGTGAAAAAAGCTAGCATTACTTTTGACAGGAACCTAGCAGAGAGTGCCTGGCACATGCAGTTTCATGACAAGATATACTCATCTCTTGTTTTTAACAAGAGAGGATAACAGTTTGATATGCATGCAAACTGACTAAGGAATTTTGGCATGCAATTATCTATATCTATAGTTATCTATAGTTAAGATCTATTAGAAAGTAAATGTTTAAGGTCTGATCAACTGACCAACATATATATGGTTGTAATGATGCAAAATTGGGGCTTCTTGGGACTTGTTTCTTATAAGTAGCTTAAAGTAACCTCACTAAAAAGCAACTAGATCATGGGAACTTATCAGTTGTCCAGTTTCAACTAATGCAACATCTTACATAAAATAGCCATCAAAGGCACCCTATAAAGGACAGGATTTTAAGAGCATTTTTTCAGAGACATCATAACATGTGAATTTCCCCTTGGGATTAATAAAGTATCTATCTATCTATCTATCTATCTATCTATCTATCTATCTATCTATCTATCTATCTATCTATCTATCTATCTATCTATCTATCTATCTAACTGCTAGTTAGAGAAGACAACTCTGTTTGCCATCTTCCATCCTAACACTCACAAGCATTACACCTGGCTTAAGAAGACAAAGACTGCAACAACTAAAGCTGTGGTCACCACATGACATTAAGCTTGCTGTGTGATCCTTATCTGAATCTTTCATTTCATTGTATTTTTTTCATATCTATCATTTATGCCTACTGTTTCTATAAATAAACATAAGTAATAAATGAGTAAAAAAGTTAGAGTATTATTTTGCTGAATTCATCTTGTTGTTTGCTGACATTTAGCAATGACTAATGATTGTTAATAAAATGAGTTGTTTTCGTTCAGGGTTTTTCAGGGGTAAAGATTCAAGTACAGCCTGCTGTGACTCAGCAAGGGAGGGCTTTTAAGCAAGACTGTAGCTTCTGTTAGATTATTTGTGCTGCCATTTCAAATGCAGCTATCTGGATGAAATCCCAGCTGGAGTGCAGCTCTTGAAGTGCCTCTTGGCCTTTGCTAAGGTATTTTGAATTGTAGCTCTTTTATAGGAAGTTACCCTTGGCCTCTCTTGAGGTATTCTTGTTTTGTATTTGATCTTTCACCTGGCAGGGGCAGTGACAAGCCATTGTCCACTGCCTGTGATGAAAATTAGGAATGAGTAAATGTCACATAGATAAAGTTATACATGTAAATTAAGGTGATTAATTTAGAAACTTCCAGTAATAACTTGTTTACCAATATGAAAAGATCCTTAAAGTGCCTTTTGTAAACAATTTTACACGATAAAAAACCTCATAATGACACAACAAGAAAAAGTGAAAATAAGGTGACATACTTCATTGCCATAAAGAACTTAACTTCAGTGTTTTATCATGATGGCAAAAATGTGACAGTCTCATTAAGGAGGTGATAGCTTGACTTCACTCACACCTCTGCTGTCACTCCATTCACTATTTAAAGCAGCACAAATGTCAGCGCTGACCACCTTCCCATGGCTTACTTGACTGCTTTCGTCACCCTAAATAAGTCATTTTTCTTTTACGCTGATTTGATTGTTGCATCACATTGCAAAAAATGTCATTTACAACATGTGCTAATGCTGTTTCTTTACTGTGACTGGTTTAAAATTGTAACATGTGAGTCAGAAGCTGCATGGTGACTAATTTTACCAAGTAGTATAGAAAGGAAAAGCAAATTTGAAATACGGCTATAATTATTAAGCATATTTAACAATGGTCTGCTAACTGACACTTTTAGTGTATTAGGAAGTGTATTTTATTTTAATGTGATATACTAACTGCAGAAAACATATTTTAAAAGCACCTTTGAAAATAACCAAGGACACTGTACATCAAAAAAATACAACAAACAATAAAACAAAACCATATGCAAGTTCAGCTGAAGCTATGAAAATGTAACATTACAAATATGGGTTTTAAAATTTAAAGCATAGAATGAGGTGCAGGCACAGAATTCTAGAGCTAGGGCATTCTACAGCCATGGGCCCACTAAGCTAAAAGCTCTGTGACCCTTAGTGCGGTGCTGACACAATGGGACATTTAACAACATGGTGTTAGAGGAGCAAAGTTAATGTGATCAGGTGCATTGTTTCAGTAAGGAAAACAGATATGGTGAGGACAAAGCATAAAGGGCCTTATAAACTAAAAGGAGAAGTTCATGGTGAATGTAAAATTGAATAGAAGTGGTGTAGTTATCAAAGTAATATATTCCCATGGTTTTAAATTTATTGAAGACCCTTACAGCTGAATTTTGTATATATTGTTACTTGTTTAGGCTCCTACCAGAGACACCAAAAAGAACTGTTTTAAAGTATTGAAATTGCATGGTGACAAAAGTATCAATAAAGGTCTTGAGTGGAAGGGATACAATCTTAGAACTTGCTTGACATGAATAAGCTGCCTTAGTGATGCTATTAATATGTGGTTCAAAAGAGAATGCAGGGTCAAAAATGATAGCAAGAGTTTTGCTTTGTAGCAGTAAAAGATCTAAACCTGGGATTGTGCATTTTCCTGGGGATGCAATGATTATGGCCTATGTTTTTTCAATGTTTACTCAGAAAAAATTATTGGCTAATCATTGTTTTGCATTTTACTGTACATCGGGTGGTAAGGTTTACATTGGTCCTATATTTAGGTAGACCTGAGCATCATCAGCATAGCAGTGAAACTGTAAACCATACTCTCTGATAATGGCGCCAAAGGGATGTAAACAATAAAGAGTAAAGGACCAAGATCTGATCACACCATGAGATAGAGGAGACAAGTCTAACCTAAACCCACCAACAGTAACAAATTGCTGTCAGTCTGTAAGACTTAACAAGGCAAAAGCACTTCCAGTGGTGTTTAGTTATGGTCAGGTCTGGACAGGAGAATATCATGATGCACAGTGTTAAAGACAGGACTGAGGTCTAATAAAATCATAAGTGTTAACAGACCATGTTCATCTGCAACCAGGAGATCACTAATCACACTAGCAAGTTCAGTCTCTGTTCTGTGATTGGTCCTGAACCCAAACTGGAATTTCTAAAACCAATTATTAGAAACAAAATGGTCTTTCAGGTATTCAGGAACAGTACATTCTAAGATTTTACTGAGAAATGAGAGATTAGAAATAGGCTTGTAGTTTTTTAAGTCTTCAGGGTCATGGCCTATTTTTTGAAGGATAGGTATAACAGTAGCCATCTTGAGGCTGGAAGGAACTAATCCAGTATGAACAGATATGTTAATGACAATGGTAATAAATGGGAGAAGAAAGGAAAGAGTTGCCTTGATCAGAAAGAAGGGTATAAGGTCCAGAAGACAGTGGTGGGTCAAGTGGTTTTGATAAGTTTATGGACCATAGGAAAATGTAAAACTAGATAAACAACAACAACAACAACAACAAGTTAAGGCAGAGAATGAAAGGGTTCTGAATAAGTATTTGGACCATTACAAATCTCTGAAAAAATCAAATCTATATTGTTGTTGAATAAGGAAAGTAATTCCTGACTAAGTTCAGAGGCAATTAGAGGAAAATTATTAGCAGAATTAAAGAGGTTAAAGAGTAGAGAAAAATTTTCTAGGATTGTGTTGGCCATGTAAGGTGCAATTTGTAATAAAATTGGTTTTGGCCTTCTGAACTGCATGTTAATAGAGAACTATATGTTCCTCATAGATAGTCACATGAAAACTCAAGCCTGTTTTCCTACTAAGGTGTTCAAGTCTTTACCCACAACATTTCATATGGTGTTGCTCAGGGGAGAACCATGAAGCAGAGTGTGTAAATGCCATAGTGCAAGTTTTAAGTGGGGCAAGCTGGCTGACACATTGCAATTATAATGAGAAACAAGATTAATGGGGGATAGAGAGACAACAGCAGTAGGAGGACACTATTTCAGTGTATTAATAAGAGCCGAAAAGTTGTTTTTTAGTGTTACTGAAGGTGATATTATGAGGTTAACATTGCCTATGTGACTGACCAGAATTTGGTAGGTTAAACGGAACAACTTACGTGGTCATTAAAATGATCAGTGTCACGCAAGTCTGCTGGAATAACACCAGAAGTACACTCAAAGTTAAGTTATTTGTTCTTTCACTTGTGTGGTGAAATTTACATGTTGGATGAGGTCAAAACACTGAAGTAGATTAAGAAAATCAGTCACATATAAAGAGTTAGCAGTGTCAACATGTATGTTAAATTCACCAAGGAACAACACTGAAAGATACAAACAATTGAGAGAAATGAGCAACTATGGGAGTTCTGCCAAAAAGACATGTGACTGCTTTGAAGGATGATATACAAGTAAAATATACTGGGACTTTACCCCAGAGAGCAGTAGTTCTAGGCACTCAAATGATGTCACATTGTGAACAGACAGGTTTGATGATAAACTGCAAGATTGCCCTTCATGACAAGCAATATCATTATATAGATAACAATAATGGGTTGGACAGACATATTTAATCGAAAATGGTTATTAGGTTGCTGGTAAGTTTCGGTTAAACACAAAATACAAATGTTATGACCGACAACAAAATCTGTAGTAAAAGTTGATTTTTTAGTTAATATATATAATCATTTACAAATTATTACAGTATGTACTTAAGTTTTAACAATGAATTATTAAAACATAAGGAACAGGACTGAAGGTAATTCAAGGGTTAACTAAACATCGTTTAAAGCCTGAGGATGTGAGGTCTACCTAATCTTAGAGAAAACAGCAGCTTAATTTTCCATGGTTAGAATAAGGTAAAGAAGTAGCAAACACACCTCTTGAAAGAGAGAATAAACTAATGGGAAAGCCCAAACACCCTTACTATGAAGTGGCACTAAGATTAATGGGACAATCTGCTAAACACCCCTATCAAGAAGGCAGCATTCACATAAATGGGAGTGCTGACAGGAGTCAGAAAACACTGAGCTCTTTTAATTGTAGTTATACTCTGAATCAGGGGTTGATGCTGTCACCTAATGCCTTTTTCTCTTCATCCTTATGTATAAAAGACAATTGATGTAATGATCTCCGATAATGTAATTTCCGGTTTCCAGCCTACTGAGCCTACATCCTCTTTTTCATCACCTTTTAACACTAGAATCCCTGAAGCCTACAAAATAAACTTGTAATCCTGGGCCACTTTAAATTCCTCTGCACCTCTCCGTCAGCGTCTTTTGTTTTGCAAATGTGTTGATCAACACTAGCAGCAAGCAGCCTGCTATCCCATCTCGATACCCAACCTGACGGAGCTGAAGTCAGTCGTAAACTTCTCCAAGCTTAAGTCACTTTTTCTGTGAGTGACGTGCCTGGAGTTGTATAGGGTAAATAATATATTATTATATAATATATTATCTACAACAATTTGTGTAAGTGTAGAATGAAAGGAAATGCGAGGCAAAAAATGTTGAACACATTCCTAAAGCAGAAACTTTTTCCACGTTTTACTAATAATGACGTGAAGTGAATAATGTGGGAAGATTTTAGTCCAAATAAACAACCAAAGTAAAAAAAATCATTCAATTTACATTTTGCTGTCAATGAGTTACAAACCCAAGCTCAAATTTCCATCGACAGAAAGTTGACATGTATTCTTGGATGGTGCAGAGGTAAGACCTGCTACCTTATAACCAAAAAGTTTCAGGTTCAAGTTCGGGTGCTATATGTTTTGAGTAGTGAGCTGCTATTATTATTACTATAATATAATAAAAATATACATTTGATTTGAATTTTTAATAACTGGTGTAAATTTTTGCTACTTGTAAAAGTTAGTGCTTTTTATATTATTCAGTTTTATTCTGGCTTATGCCTCTGGTTACAACTCAATTTTGCCTCTAGCTTTCCATTCTAATCTTGCTCCTGGTGTTCTATTTCTTGTTTTTCACCTCAGGGGATTTTACTCCATCCCCTTTTTGTCTATGTCTCTGTATTTTGGCCAGGTCCTAATTCTTTTATAAGCCTGATTCTTGCTCATCTTGTGTTCCAACACTGTACCAGTTAATAATGATCTATTGTAATAAATACACTATCCATACTTACCTGGTATAAGTCAAGGCAGATGCAAATTCAATAGAAAGTGAAGAAACAAAGTCTTTCAGCTGTCAAACCTACAAGTATCCAGATCTAACTAGCAAAATTAACTGATTGATGTGTTAAATTAAGTTGTAATCAGGACTCAGAAAAAAATATCCTTAAACCAGACATGTATGGGAAAAGTTGATGTCTGTCAAGGTTTTGCCAAGGCTCCATTCATGGCTGTAGTTTTGCTATTTGTTTATTTACATTGTTTGTTTTTTCCCTTTTTTGTTAATCTGTCTAATTTTATACATTACATTCTTATTTATTTATTCTTTGAGTTTACTTATCAATTTGTAATTTTCCTAATCATGTTTCGGCTGTTGCATCCACCTCTTCATATAAAGTGTAGTATTAAAATGTTTTATGTGCATTTGCCTATAGCATTTCCTGGCCTTTTGTCTTTATTTTTGTTTCTTAGCCTATTTGCTTAATTATTCTGTGTTGTCATTGATTAATTGATTTTAGCTTCCAGTAATATGTTAATAAACTAATTAAACTTTAGTCTTTTTGAGGCGTTCTTTTTTCTTTCAGTCCTTTAGGCTAAATCAGTACAATAGCTAAGAAGGAGTAAACAACTCAGAGTTTAAAGAAGTTCTTGATACCTTACCTTACCTTAAAGAAGATGGCTGATTTCTGCTATAGCTACCAGGAGGGTCATAGAGAATAAATATTTTAGCAAGTGGCACAGATTTTGAAGTCTTTCTAGTTTAATTTGAAAGGAGAATAGCTATACTCTGCATTTTGTTGCACTTAACAAAATGTATCATTATTTTAATGGCATCACATGGCACCATTTTGGTTTGGTTTCAGGCCATTTTCAGTTTATTCATGTAAAGCTGAATTTTGTTGTTAGTCATGACACCCAGTGGGTGTTCATCATGTAATGAAATCATGTCACCCCTATGTAAAGATGACAGCACGGGTAACATAATTCAAGTTTGTGAATAAAATCACTAAACTTGTGATTTTCAACTCGTCAGTGTAAAAGAGTTTTTAGTGGTAGGATTTTTGCAAGTTCTTTTAGCCTTGTTTTTGTTTTGCATATTTTTCATATGCAATCACTGAGAGTATTCAGAAAAGCTACCCAACCGAAGGACAAGGTCAGCTGTTAATCACAAAGTGAAACAACGGTAATAAGTTAAAGTGAAGCTTCCAAAAAGAAGTTTGCTGGAAAATATTTTACACTTTAATAAAACTGACCTTCCCCTTATTTGCATCAAAAATATTTGGACATTTTCTGCGTATGCAGATCATGCATAAATAAGATGGCCATAAGATGGTTATGTTCCCTAACATTACGTGGTGTGACATTAGGGGACGATGTCGCACCTCCAAACCCACAGACAATATGCCAAAACACCAGGTAAAAGTCCAATAATGTTATTTATTATAATAATAATGTGCACAAATCACCTATCCTCCACAATACTCAATAATAATCACAAACACTAATCAATAACTGTTTCCTGAAGAGGCATTAGCTCTCTTGGAAATGTATTGTTTTGAAATTGTGGCATATTAAATAACAAAACAATATCACAATATACCAGAAAAGGCGATATCCCTCCCATCGTGATTACGGCGGTACAAGAATCACATGAGAAAAAATATCTTTTAGCTTACATTTACTGACGGTTAACGTGGTTACAGACGGCATATGGACAGACTTTATCCAGGTGGGAAATCTGGATCAACACAGTCAGCCATTTTCTCGTCCCCACACTGGGAGGTTTTTCGAACTTTGTCGACACCGCCTCCAAGGGTCTGGCTGTTGTCCAAGCCTTTATAATGTCTTGCTTCACTTGTTGGTCTTCTCTATCTCCAAACAAGGGCTGAATTCCTCCTCCACAAAATACAGAAATATCATAGTGCTTACATGCTGGTTCTCATTCTCCCAATAAGGAAAGAAGATTTTGTGCTGACAGAGGACAGAAATACACTATCCTGTGTTTAAGCTGACTATACAAGCCTCCAGTTGTCTTTGGCTATCTAATCCAATGCTTGGCTAACAATTCTAACTGTTGA